>NC_042615.1:784008753-784673689 GCF_901001135.1 Rhinatrema bivittatum
TATCATATCTCTAAACAATTTCTCCAGCATTTAAAAAAAATATATACTATGGGGCTGATGCAATAGAGTGCGCTCAGCTGAGTGCACTGTTTAACCCGCTGTCGGATGCAGGTTAAATAGGCGCTAATCCACCCCCTAATGCAATAGGGGGGATTAGTGCCTATTTAATGAATGTCCGACGCGGAGTGAATGAGTTAGCGCTCATCACATGCAAATGCATGTGAATGAGGCTATTACTCACTCCAAATGCAAACAAAAATAAATGTGCATCTCAGACGCAGGCGTTAATACCTGAGCGCATTGAAAAGAAATACAGAAAAGCAGAAAAAAATGGTTTTCTGTACTTCTTTTTTAAAGTAAAAAAAAATAAAATAAAATAACTCGGCAGGCCGCCGAGTTATGAAAACCGAGGCCGGTAAACTCGGCCTCGGTTTTCATAACCGGCCCGTCTGCCAGTAATGAAAATGGCCGCCGATAAACTCGGCGCCATGCGTGCATTAAGAAAACAGGCGCTGAAAAGTCAGTGCCCGCTTTCTGCGAACATTATAGCATCGGCCCCTATGTAGCATACCTTACCGCTGTAATTCTTTGTTGGGCACAAACTTATTTATTCTTTGGAGCTGCTCCGGCTAGCACTTCTCCCATAACTTTACTCTCTCTCTCTCAAGGATGGATCCTTTTTGCGGGGGAAGCTCTCGCTTATGGCCCAGGCAGGCAGTGGTGTGTTCCTTTCTGTGGGTGCTGTTAGATGCCGCATCCCAAGGGGCGGGAGCGAGGCTGGGACAATCCAGGCAGGACAAGGCTCTGGATATTAAATTAAAAATTTATTGATTCTTTAACAATTAAATTAAAGTTTATTTATCCATAAAGGTGAAATACAGCTGACTGATGTATAAACGTGTTTTTTCTCTTCGGGTAGGTGTCCTTTATCTCTCAGGTATCTGGACAAAGTTTCCCTTGGTGATTTTTAAAATGCACAAAGCTTTCCCAGCGGGTTAAACGGGAATCCTATTGGAGGAGTCCCCTCAAACATGAAAAAAATCTACCCGAGTCCAGTTTATTCACGGTCACCCAGCCTATCCTGGTCCCATAGGGTGGTGATCCGGTTGGGAATCTCCAGAGATCTCGGTCCTTACTTCTCGGTCTTGGCGCCTGTGACTTCTCTTGCAGGAAAAGTCTTTAGAACATGGGAACCAGGCTATCTCAGCCCTGGACCCTCATGGGGAGGGGTGAGTGAAAACACCTCCCCACAAAGCAATATAGGAATACTTGCTTAATGCAAAAATCACTCAGGGACTGCTGCTTTACTGTCACTGGTCTTGTCCCATCCAAGGAGTAGATTAGGGTTCACAGTCTTCAGCCCTTGTCCTTTGTGTCAAGGGGGATCCTTCTCTAAAGGATGCAAGGTTTAAGCAACCATCCCTCTTGAAAAAACAGGGTACATATTGGCCATAAAAAAAAAATCTCACGCAGAAAGTACTGTCACTGGTCTTGCCCCCCTAGAGTGTAAAGTGGAGCTCACAGGATGAGAGCTCCAGGAGAGAATATGGCTGCAAAATCTATCTCACTGCCACTAATAGGAGAGGGACCCTCTGGAAGGGAGTGCAGGATAAGAGACCTCTTAAAAATTAAAGTCCTACGCACCGGTGAGTAGAACAAATGCTTCCTCACTGCTCTGAGGCTAACTGAACTGACAACACCTAACACTGCCCTAGTTGCACAAAATAGGATGAGGCAACCAATCCCAGCCCTCCAGGCTGGGAGGGGCTGAAAAGGATGGAAGGAGGAAAGTCAGAGGGATATTGATATTCTAAGCAAGGACCTAGGGTCATCTAGTGACTGAGCCAAGGGGGCGCCACAACTCTTTTTGTCTTGTTAGAGAACACAAGACTGAAGATGGACAAGAATGAAGCAGATAAAATCCTCAAGGGCAAGAGCAGGTGAAACTAATAAGGAGAGTGACAGGTAAGAATACCACACGGGAGTTTTATTGGTACTTTCTGCTTGGAGAAATTGCAGTGATTAACAATTACACATCTTTGCCAAGATATCCAACCAGTTACGCTGTCATTTTTCAGACGGCTTAGTTGCTCTCCCACTCCCGCCCCCCCCTGAAAAAAGTCTTGAAAGTGGTTGTTCAGCTCAGGGGTTTGTGTCCTATTAGGGGTTCATTTGGTGTCACAAAAGGCTGACGTCTGGAAACTAGGAGAGGAAACTTTAGTCTGAAGGGACGTAAACTGGGCGGATGTTCTTGACTCTGCCACTTGGGAGTTTTAACCTCAAGCTCGTTCGTGAACTTGCTGAGGTCATTCGGTTCCTGCCCACATGTTTTATTTTTTGCTGTGGGCTCTCTGTGCCAATCAGTGGTTTTGCCAGACTCTCAGGCCATGCAAAATAAAGTGCAATCTGCCTCCTTCCCGCCTCTTGGTCTGCCCTCTATTGTATGGTATTAAGTTTCTGCTTAGCAGACGAGCTCCACGCTGCTGCAGCTGGGAAAGGACGAGGCCCTGGCTAAAGGGAATACGATGCAGCTGCGTCTCTGAGAGTACAGCGGGGCATTAAACAATCCTTAGAAATCATCAAAATGATGGTTCGCTGAAGAACCGCTGTCAGATTCATAGATTTAAGATCAGAAAGCAACCTTGACTTTTCAGATGTTTTGTTAAGTGTTATCACACTGTGTTTACACCTGTGGTCTGTTCTTTTTTTCGTATTATCCTTAAAGCCTCTCTCTCTCCTGGCTTTAATTCGACCTGGATATATTTTTTTCTCCTGTTGCCCTCTCCAGGTTAATCCCTGAATCCCCCAGTTTAGATGGGAGGCTGCCCCAGGAAATGGACCACCTTCTGGGAACTCCCCACCCCCGAACTCTGCTGCATTTCACAGGGAAATTAACTCCTTGACTGCTAGTTGTACCTTTGCTAGAGGATTTGTTATGGCCTACTGAAAGGAAGTACTGGCTTAGCTGCCAAAAGTAAAACCAGCTAACAGGAAACCAGAAAAGGAGATGGCTACAAATGCTCTCATTCTACTAGCACAACATTTCAGGATTCGCTTTTTGGGTATCCTGAGAAAGAAGCTATAAACACGTAGGTATGAGATCTTTTGACTGTATGTGAAGACCGCAACAGAAGAAGTGAGCGCAAACAGTTTGTCTAGGGGTGTTGGGAAAGATAAGGAATTACTAAGTTTGAAATTCTGTTTATAAATGGGGATGGCCATTGCAAGTTATTTTACTTGAGTGCATTGGCTGTTTGAAAATTGCTTAGCCCTTGCTGTAGAAGCGTGCAGCGAGAGCAACAACATGCACACTTTTACGTGGCTAAGGAGCAGGCATTCCCCGGAAGGGAGGGAGTGAAGTTGGGGCATTTTCAGGTCAGGGAAGGAAATAAACCAGGTAGATCACGTTTCGACATCTACATGTGTTACTTCCAAGGAAAACAGAGGAACATGAGGGCAGATAAAGACCCATCCAGCCTGCCCATCATTCCAACTTGTTTAGTATTATTATTCCCCACCACTTCCGTAGAGATCCCCTGTATTTATCCCATGCTTTCTTGAATTCAGATAATGTTTTTCTCTCCACCACCTCCACTGGGAGGCTGTTCCACAGAAAAGGCAAGTGCAAATCTCTCCGGGCGCTGTTTTCCTGAAGCTATCTTCAGAGGGCTTGTACTTTCGTGATGAAAAGCACCCGTGGACCTTGGATCAATGGATGTAAGTTTGAAAATTGCACCCAGAACCTTTTCTATTGCAGGGAGTATCTTTTTTTTTTTTTTTTTTAACAAGGAGGCAAAGTGAAGAGGTAATATGCCTGCATTTAGTCAATTACTGTTTAGTGTGATATGCCTTTAATTACGTAATGCATGTGGGGGGATACATTTTCAAAAGTTAAGATGGGGCTTAGGTGCCTAAACATTTTCTCAGGTTATTGGGGCCACCTGCAGATAATCTAGGACTCCACCACTGGGCTTTAATTTACATTTTAACAGAAACGGGCCGATGCAGTATAGTGCGCTCGACCGAGCACACAGTTAGCCCCCATTTGGACGCGCATTTTTGACGTGCTGTTTTTACCCCTTATACAGTTTGGGGTAATAGTGTGTGAAAAATGCGCGGCCAACCCCCCCCCCCCCCCCCCCCCCCGAAACTAATAGCGCCCGCAACATGCAAATGCATGTTGATGAGCCTGTTAGTTAGTCCTATGTGATCCAGAAAGTAAAATGTGCAGCCAAGTCGCACACTTTACTCTCAGAAATTAACTCCTGCCAAAGGCCGGCACAGGGAAAGTGTACAGAAAAGCAGAAAAAACTGCTTTTCTGTACACCCTCCAACTTAATATCATAGCGATATTAAGTTGGAGGCCCCCAAAATAAAAAAAAAATAAATAAAAAATCAGCCCACGGCTCGCGGGTTGGAAGACGGTCGCTCAATTTTGCCGGCGTCTGTTTTCCGAACCCGTGGCGGTCAGCGGGTTCGACAACCGACACCGGTAAAATTGAGCGTTGGCTGTCAAACCCGCTGACAGCCGCCGCTTCTGCCCATAAGGAGGCTCTAGGAAAGCGGTAGTGTCCCTAGCGCCTCCTTATTACCATGGGCCCTCACTTGAATACTAAATTGCGCGTCCAGGAGAGTGGCCTGGGTGCGCGTCGGGAGAGCAGGCACTCGCCTTGGAGCTCCGGCTCTCCCGCGCATTTTACTGTATTGGCCCGAAAGAAAGTAGGACCTGGCTTACACTTGCAGGATTAGGTATCAGATAACAGGCCCCTCCTCTTCAGGAGGCAACAAGGGGATTCAGGTTCAATATTAACTTAAGGAGATTCAGAAGGCAAGCGCACAGTTCAGTCCTGTCCAGGTCAGGTTAACCAGTTAACACAAGAATTTACTACTTTTGCTTATCTACAGAAATCCAAGACTCACAACACTTCTCTGGGTCCTCACAGCTCATCCCTCAAATTGCTATGAGCATGGTCTTTCCCCAGCCATCCCTTTATAAATCCCTGAGGGTCAAGCTGGATCCTCAGGGGCGTGGTTGCAGGGTTTAGGCTTGGGGAGAGTAAGCAAACCTCTTTCCCAGTGGCTCAACCTCTGCTCAAAAAGAGCCACAATGTGACTCAGAGCCCCCAAGCAGGGCAGACCCCAGGGCAAATCTGGCAGAGCTCCCCTTTACCCTTCCGCTTTCACCCTTAAGAGTCAGGTGTACTAAGCATTTTACCTATAGCCAAAATGGAAAAAAGTTCCTACTTCCTGTTTGGGGACTGTTTGACTGTGCAGGCATTTAAAGATGTTTTTGAATTCTATGAATTCTAATTCCCACTCAGCTTCTGCTGTGACCATTTGCCTAATTATAAATGTTTGACATTTTGTGCTACATTTTCTTTCCATAATCATGTTTCTTGAGTAGAATCAAGGCTTTTTTGTTTGTTTCGATGTAGTGCACCCTTTTGTTTCCGTATTTTTCACCATGTTGGGACCAGTGTGAAACAAACTTTTATTGTTTATATTTGTAGTTTGCTATGTTTTAGGTATTAATACAGATTGTTGGCAGATGAATGCTTGTATGTATTTGTCTACCTATCAATTTTAGGTCTGACTAAAGTTGTTTTTGTGAACGTGCCTGTTATAATTAGTGAGGTTTGGGTGGACCCTTGCACACTGTGGCAGCTGACCACGCCCACGGGGGGAAGTCCCGTGAGGGGCCACAGGTCAGGCTCAGCTCCAGACACACAAACACAGATTATATCTTTATTTAGAAAGTTTGAGAAGCAACCAGAGGTGGCAGTAGTGAGTAGAAGATGTAGCCCGGCTGGACTAGTATTCCCCAGGGCGCTGGAACAGCGGTTCTTCCAGTAGCAGTGCTGCAGTGGAGAGAACTGAGATAATGAGTACAATAGAACATTCACAGAGTCCCAGATTTGGAGAAGCCCCGAGATAGGGAGAGCTGGCCTCTGAGGAGCGAGTACCAGATCCCTGGGAGCAGAGAGACTCGTTGGTTCCACGTAGGAGATGGCACTGGCGCTGGAATGGAGGCAGGCCCTCGAGGAGCGAGTACCTGGTTCCAGGGAGACGGCTCTGAGGAGTAGATGATAGTAGTACTCACTGATGGTGTCTGTAGCGAATTCTTCCAAGTAGAAGAGGAGACAGATGCAGGCAGCGAGTCAGGGAAAATGGGCCCTCGAGGAGCGAGTACTGGTTACCTGATAGCGACCTGAAAGAAGCAAATGAGGCCCCCGAGGAGCGGGTATCCCGTTAGCAGAAAGAGTCCATAGAAGTTGGAAAGGCAAAGTAGCTGGGTATGGAGAGCAAATCCCATCCATAAGCATTCCCCTTGCTAACTCAACGGCTAGCAATAAACTGTAGGCTTAAATATCTGGGCAGCCTGATGTCATCATAGGGGAACGCCCCTGAGGAACGCGCCAATGAGGAAATAAGAATGAGGGCCGCGTAGCATGCGCGCCATATGGTACCTGTAGAATATGGCGGGAGGCAGCGCCCAAGCTGGTCCGGGGACGCCGGAGAGGATGGCAGGCGGACGCTGCAGCAGCCAGGAATCCGTGAAGAGCAGGAGGAGCCGCAAAAAAGGAAAGGTAGGCAGAGTGAAGTCGTCGGGAAGTGACGGTCGCAATAGTGCCTAACGGTGCTTCTGGATGACTCTCCTTCTACCCGTAATAAAGTTAGATAAATGTTTGTAAAATAGTCTTTATGGAGGCATAAAAATATAGAAATTATAGGGCATAAATACAAAGTTCATTTCACTTGGCACCTAAAAGTCCGCTTTGCAGAAAAGTGGCAATTGGACAATTTATTTGGCTGACCAACAAAGCCCCGAGGTGAATTGTGCATTGCTGGTCCCACCCCTGACATAATGCGCTGAATCTCCGCCCATTCAAACCATCTGGAGGCTGTTATAAGATGCTAGGGTTGCCAACTTTTCCACGGAGCAGGACTGGGCACTTTTGGGAGGGGGGCGGCGGCCGCAGCCATTCCCACTTTTTCCCCTTTCAAATCGAGCCTTGATTTTTTTTTTTCCCTAGGCAGATTCTGCCTGCCTGTCTTTGGGGCTCGGGTTCGACTCTTCTCTTCCTCTGTGACTCCCAGGAGGACAGCGCAAAGCGGCAACAGGTGAGGCACAACTAATTATCTTTAGTTTGGAGAGACGGGCTGCACCGCGTGGTGCTGGCCTGGGGGCGTTCCGTGGGCGTGGCTGCGCCCTCCGGAACAGCCCCCGGGTCGGGTCTCGGCGCCAGCAGCCCGCTGGCGCGCGCAGATGTACATCTGCCTCCGGCATGGATAAAGGTAGGGTGGGGGTTTAGATAGGGCTGGGGGGGGGGGGGGGTTTAGGTAGGGGAAGGGAGCGGAAGGTGAGGGGAGGGCGAAAGTAAGTTCCCTCCGAGGCCGCTCCAGAGGGAACGAATGCAGGCTGCGTGGCTCGGCACGTGCAGGCTGCCCAAAATCGGCAGCCTTGCGCGCGCCGATCCTGGATTTTATAAGATACGCGCGGCTACGCGCGTATCTTATAAAATCCAGCGTACTTTTGTTTGCGCCTGGTGCGCAAACAAAAGTACGCGAATGAGCAATTTTTTAAAATCTACCCGTGAATGAATAGATCCCAAGCTACTAATCCTTATTAATTAATAGCAGTTTATGGACTTCTGCTCTAGGAACTTATCCAAATCTTTTTTAACCCAGCTACACTAACTGCCATAACCACATCCTCTAGCAAAGAATTCTAGAGTTTATGCATTGAGTGAAATAGAATTTTCTACAATTTATTTTAAATGAGCTACTTTCTAACTTCATGGAGTGCCCCCTAGTTCTTGTATTATCTGAAAGAGTAAATAACTGAGTCACATTTACTTGTTCAAATCCTTTCATGATTTTACAGACCTCTATCATATCCCCCCTCAGCCATCTCTTCTCCAAGCTGAACAGCCCTAACGTCTTCAGCCTTTCCTCATGGGGAGCTGTTCCATCCCCTTTATCATTTTGGTTGCCCTTCTCTGTACCTTTTCCAGTGTAACTATATCTTCATTGAGATGTGGCGACTAAAACTGCACACAGTATTCAAGGTGCGGTCTTACCCTGGAGTGATACAGAGCATTATGATATCCACCATTTCATTCGCCATTCCCTTCCTAATAATTCCTAACATTCTGTTTACTTTTTTGACTGCCACAGCATACTAAGCCAACAATTTCAATGTATTATCCACTATGACGCCTAGATCTCTTTCCTGGGTAGTAACTCCTAATGTGGAACCTAACATTTTGTAACCACAGCAAGGTTTATTTTTCAATAATTGCATCACCTTACACTTGTCCACATTAAATTTCATCTGCCACTTGGAAGTCCAATCTTCCAGTCTTACAAGGGCCTCCTGCAATTTATCATAATCCACTTGTGATTTAACTACTCTGCAAAATTTTCTGTCATCTGCAAATTTAAGCACTTCACAGATTGTGCCCCTTTCCAGATCATTTATAAATATATCAAAAAGCACCGGTCCTAGTACAGATCCCTGAGGCACTCCACTGTTTACCTTTTTTGACTATGAAAACAGACCATTTAATCCTATTCTGTTTCCTGTCTTTTAACTAGTTTTCTTAGAAACCTTGCATGAGGGACTTTGTTGAATGCCTTCTGAAAATTCAAATATACCACATTTACTGGTTCACCTTGGTCTACTTATTAATTCACCCCTTCATAAAAATGTAGGAGATTTGTGAGGCAAGACTTCCCTTGGGTAAATCCATGCTGGCTGTGTCCTTTTAATCTATGTCTATCTAAATGTTCTGTGATTTTATTCTTTACTAGCTGTACCCGGCCACACGTTGCTGTGGCTCACTCTGGTTAAATGGAAAAGAAAGAAAAGAGAAAGCACACGTTTTTAATATGTTTAATTTCACAATGCTTGTGGGTATACAATATTTTTGTTCTTCCATTGTCTGTGCAGATATAGAGATTGTCTGGTTTGCTGACTCTAGAACACGCAACAAATAATTGTCCATGTGAGAAGCAATCCGTGTCTAGATACTTTCACTTTCATGATGGTGCTTTGCTGGGAGTGGGGGTGGAGAGATGCCCATGGTAGCTGAGACCCACGGGCAGCTTGACAGCACTGCCTTCCCCCCCCCCCGCAGTTGCGGGATATTTACTTGGCTTCTCCTTACCTGCGGGACTCAGGGGGCGGGGCAGGAGGGCGAGCTGTTCTCTGTTCAGCTCTTTGCGCTTTGGCTGCTGCAGCTGCTTGTGATCTCTTCACAGCCTCTTTTTACTGCATTTGCTCTGCTCCGGCTGTCCCAACTCCCTCCCCTCCTTCCCCGGTGGTGGATGGACTGGCTCGGCGACTCTTCTACCCTTTCCTCCTCCTGTGTGTAACTGTCCGGCAGTCCCTACTCCCTCCCCCCTTCCCCAGCGGTGGAAGAACGGGCTGAGCCGTTTCTTGGAGTGGCGACTCGTCTGCCCTTTCCTCCTCCCCTCTGTGACACCCAGCACATAGCACAGAGCTCTATGGTCCACACATGCACAGTAGAGCTGCTCTCTACTGTGCATTTGCGATCTGTCGGTCAGAGCTCATTTATATTGTAGATAGCGTGTGTTGCTTTTACTTCCAACAGATGGCGCTGTTTTTCCAAAAAAGCATGTTTTTACCTGTCACAGGTGTGACATCTATATAATATAGGTATATAAAAACACGTGCGTATTGGAATGCAACGTTGTGTCAAAATTTCAAAGCAATCGGTGAAGAACTTTCGGAGATTTAAGATTTTGAACAAACGAACATTTACATTTTTATTTATATAGATAACAGTTTCCCAGATCTCACCTGGAGCCCTTTTTAAATATCAGGGTTACATTGGCTACCCACCAGTCTTCATGTACTATGGATGATTTTAATGATAGGTTACACATTTTTACCAATAGGTCTGAAATTTCATTTTTGAGTTCTTTCAGAACCCTGGGGAGTATACCATCCGGTCCAGGTGATTTACTACTCTTCAGTTTGTGAGTCTGGCCTACTACATTTTCCAGGTTCACCATAATTTGGTTCAGTTCATCTGAATCATCACCCTTGATAACCATCCCCAGAATGGGTATCTCCCCAACATCCTCTTCAGTAAACACAGAAGCAAAGAATTAATTTAGTCTTTCCCTAATTGCCCCCTAATCCCTCGATCTTCTAACATTTCAACCAATTCCCTCGCAGGCTTTCTACTTCAAATATATTGAGTAGATCAACATTTCATAAAGCATTGCAAGCTTATTTTATGCCATTATTAGATTATTGTAATGCTTTATCAGTAGGTTTGCCTGATAGATCCATCCACTGGCTGCAGATAATTCAGAATATGGCAGCACAACTGATATTTGGTTGTCCAAGAACGTGAGTGGAGCCCCATTGTTTCAATTATATTGGTTTCCAGTGAGAATACAGTCAAAGTTCAAAATGATGCTTCTGATTTTCAAGGCAGTGAGGGGAAAGCGGGAAGAATATTTGCAACACTTACTGAAACTCTATGTACCAGCTAGAAAGCGTAGGTCAGAAAATGAAAATCTACAAGTTTCATCTTGGAGAAAACGATGTAAGGTAAAGAATTGAAAGAGAATGTTCTCCATGATGGGGGCAGAACTTTGGAATTCTGCAGCTAAGGAGGTCAGGTTAGAGGGGCACTATCTGTTATTTAGGAAAAAAAAGGTTAAAACATGTCTTTTTTTGGCAGTAATGATCATTAGGCTCTGAGTGGGAAAGGAGCAGTGTGGAAGAAATTAAGAGACAGAAGTATGTCAGTGCTATCATTTCTCTGTAGGTATAGTGGAATGTAGGGAGATAAATGAAGGGAGAGGTGTAGTATGTGTTTTTATCAATGGGGTGGGGTGGGGTGGGTTGGGGTTGAATGAATTTTAATGTAATTTGTTTGCATGTTTTTATTTGATGAAACTGCCTTGATCTGCATTGTAAGTTTGGTATGTGCAGTATATAAATATTAAATGAAATGAAAAATTAGGCAGATACATTATCCAGGAATTAATCAACATAAACATCCTGCTGAATATGCTCGCTTAAAGTTATCTAGGTGTATATATATATGAGGATAATTTTTATCCTCATATATATATACTCTATATATATTTTAACTCTCTCTGCTTAACCTCCAAATACCATTTAAAAAACATACCTCTACCAGACCTATCAGAGAGTCATACAGAGATTCACTACAGGTTCCACCTGCCAAAACCTTTCACCATACAACGCTCAGAGACAGGGCTTTCTCTGCAGCAGGACCTACCTTGTGGAACTCCATCCCACCAGAACTGAGACAGGAACCCTGCCTTCCTACATTCAGAAAAAGACTCAAAACCTGGTTATTTATGAAAGCCTTTCCAGACACAAATTGAACTTTCTCTCAACCAAATCAACTAAGACCTCCCCTCAGGGTAAACATAAACTCTAACAACTCCATAATGTTATTTCTCATTAAATGAGCAGGTTTTTTATGTTGCTTTTATTATATACGGTATATTATATACGGTATATTATATATACGGTATGTTATATATTATATATTATATTTTATTATATTATATAAATTTATTATATACGGTATATTACCTTGTTACTCTTTTTATCACATTGTTAATTTTCTATCGCTTTCCTTACTTTCCAAGTTACTTTATGTCCCTGTTTTATTGTAACTGCTATTTCTTCTTATATCACATGTTAATGTTCTAAGTTTTTCTCCTCTTGTCACACCCTGTTAATTGTAAACCGACATGATGCGACTCCCATCGCGAATGCCGGTATATAAAAAATTAAAATAAATAAATAAATACATCTAAGCAGCTATGTTTGAATATAGCCATTTAGGTTTGAAAGTTTTCCACATATGTATACCCAGATACCTTTAGTCTTAACCAGCTATTCTTAGGGACCTTTGTTTTCAGTTCTTATTTTATTTTTCCTGGAAATGTCAAAGTTAGAATAAAAAGAAATCAGTAGGAAATCGACCTTTCTACTAATTTTGTTCCTACGTGTTATAACCGTTATTTTTCCACTGATTTCTCTTTTTCTTCTTACATTGAAATTCACAGGCAAAATAAAATAAAACTGAAAAGAAAGGTCCCTAGGGATACTAAAACATAGCTGGTTAAGTGGCAGCACAATGAAACGAAAACAAAAGGTTTTGCACTCTGCCGGCCCATTTCTCCCCCACATCCCCCTAGAGGTCAATATTCAGTAAGCTGGCCTGCAGCAAATTTATCTGGGTAAAGTTAACTGGATAACTTATACCAAATATTCAGCAGGAGGAATCCCTCACTGAATATGAAAAGCTAAAGTTACCTGGAAAAAGGCCCTTAGCCTTAGTTAATAGTATTTATTCACTTCACTGGCTTTCTGATTGGTCCTTTTACTGAGCTGTCACTGGAAAGAACCAATCAGAAAGCCAGTGAAGTGAATAAATACATATTAAATGCCAGTACAGTTCTCTGCCGTACTGGCATTTAATACCGATGCCAGTGGGAGAAGGACAGAACATCTGTGTTGGATTCATGGATCCTTGGACCGAGGTGGAGTTACCGCAACCATCAGGGAGGAGGCCTGAAGGTCCGCAGCAGATGGACCTGGATGAGGCAGAGGCCCACCTGGATAGAAAGATCCATTGGGGTCACCGAGTAGGAGTAGAGGGAGGCCAGGCAAATCCAAAAGACGGCAGCATCCAGGAATGTCCAGGAGTCGGGCGGTGGTCAGTGGCAGGTGCCATTCAAGAATATCCAGGAATCATTGAGAATAACCTGGATTAAATAATTAAATAATGAAACAGCTTTGCACAAGTGAAAGAATGTGATTTGTCATTATGAGCAAACAAAACAGTCCTCGGGTGACAGGCAGAAGCAGGTTGCGTAGAAACTTGTTGTGTAAGAAGCTTGCTGACGCTTCAAGGCCTGGCTACTGAGCGGGGAAAGGAGTGTACCAAGATAACAGCATTGTGGCATCATTAGTTTTAGTAGACCTGTATATAAGACAATGATGTATCTTGTAATAACTGAGCAGATTAGGCAGTATATCACTGTTAGATACACTGTGCTGCTACCAAGAAAGCAAATTATATATTCCTTTCTTGCCTTCTACTAATAAAGATTATTAATTAAGAAAAAGAACTTGTTAATTATTCTAGAAGGGCCGGCCTTCTCTCCAGGAGCACAAGCTCCGTGAGTGAAATCTCTGTGTGCGTGGAGAACACAGGTAATGATTCTTTTGAACTCTCTGCAAAGGCAGATAACGATCTGAACTCCCTGGCCTACGCGACCCCAGGTAACTGAACATCATGCAGTGGTCTGCGGCAGGTGGTGTTCAAGGATGTCCAGGAGGCAGGCTGAGGTCAATACCAGGGATCAGTCTGAAGGGAAAGGCGGGACACATAGGGGTAGATTTTCAAATAGCGCGCATAGGCGTACTTTTGTTGGCGCTCCAGGTGCCAACAAAAGTACGCTGGATTTTAGTAGATACACGCGGAGCCGCGCGTATCCGCTAAAATCCGGGATCGGCGCGCGCAAGGCTATCGATTTTGTATAGCCGGCGCGCGCCGAGCCGCGCAGCCTACCCCCGTTCCCTCGGAGGCCGCTCCGAAATCGGAGCAGCCTCGGAGGGAATCCTCTAACTCCCTCCCCTCACCTTCCCCTCCCTTCCTCTACCTTACCTAACCCGCCCGGCCCTGTCTAAACCCCATCCTTACCGTTGTCTGGGGATTTACGCCTCCCGGAGGGAGAAGTAAATCCCCGCGCGCCAGCGGGCCGCTAGCGCGCCGGGACGCGACCTGGGGGCGGGTCCGGAGGGCACGGCCACGCCCCCGGACCGCCCCGGGCCGTAGCCACGCCCCGAGCCCGCCCCTGGAACGCTCCCGACACGCCCCGAAAACGCCGCTGCGCTCGGTCCCGCCCCGACACGCCCCCGACACGCCCCCCTCCGAAAACCCTGGGACTTACGCGAGTCCCGGGGCTCTGCGCGCGCCGGTAGGCCTATGTAAAATAGGCTCACCGGTGCGCAGGGCCCTGCTCGCCTAAATCCGCCCGGTTTTGGGTGGATTTAGGCGAGCAGGGCTCTGAAAATCCGCCCCATAGGCAGGGCAGGAAGGCAAAGTGCACAACAGACGGGCAGATGAGGAGAAGTAGAAGAACTAATGCTACTTAAACAGTAGAGAGACCTGTTGCCGAGGCAACAGTGGAGCGTGTGCAGGGGTCTTTAATAGGCCAGAGGTGTGATGTCATCCAGAGGCGCCCTTTTCTGCCGTGGGCCCTTTAAAGATAGAAGCGTTGGGTGCATGCACTTGTGGCAGGTACTGTCCTGCTGCAAGGGCTGTCAGTGGTGTCCTACTGTGTGAGCGAGCATCTCCACGCTGCGAGGGCTCTGGGTTGTCGGCTGTGTTGGGGGGCAAAGGATGAGGCCTGCCTCATGGAATAAATGTGGCAGTTCTCCCGCTGACTTAACTGTATGCCTTTGGGGGTTGGGGGAGGGTGGGAGGGAAGATCAGCTGCATGTGGCATTGGGGGGGAAGTATCAGGGGTGCTTGCGGGCTGCGTATTCTTTTATGGGGGGGCATTGGGAGGGAAGGGGAGAGATTAGGGCCGCTTGTGGAATTTTTTTGCAGGTAAGCAATTCTCTGGCTAACCTTAGGACTGTTTTTCCATTGGCCAAAGTTAGCCGGAAAAGTTTACCTGGCTAGCACTGATATTTAAAGCTAGCTGGGTAAATGTAAGCCATGCTTCAGAACATCCACGCCCTGCCCCTTTTTTATCCAGCTAAGTTTTAGCCGTGCAATGACTTACATGGCTACAACATATAACCGTTCGGGTTAGAAGGACATTGAAAACAGAGGGTTTTGAACTTAGCCAGACAACCCCTTTTGAATATTTTCTTTCCAATTTACTGAATGATTCAACAAGCCGCGATAGTGCTCTAAAATTTGTTAAATAGCATATCGTGCCATAGGGCTTTATTATGGTGATATCGCATGACAACCATGATAATTTGCATGACCCAGCCCTGGTCTCTCCTCTGTTACAATGACCTTCTTTGTTTGTGATTTGCATGCATGAATAATGCAAATCTCATGCATAAAGGTCATTAGTAGGCAATTTGATGTAAATATTTTTTTTATTGTGGCCGACCGAGAAAATGGTCAGCCGCAATAGAACAACCCCTTTTTAAAAAGCAGTATGTGTGATGTGGGAGCGCCGGAACCCTTATCTGGGTCCCAAGGCTCCTGTGTCATATTTAAATTGTCCAGAACTAATTAAAAAAAAAAGTGTTGCAGCTAAAGAAAAAGTTGAGTGGGAGTCGGGCGAATCCCCGGCTCAACCCAGGGCCACCAGCTGCAGCAGCCCCGACACCTCTAAAGGTTTGAAAAAAATATAAGTGCCGAGCACGATGATGCCCCCACCCTACCCCAGACATCAATAAAGTGAATGCCCCCACCTCCCTTCCCATGGAATTATTATAGGCAAGGACCCGCACCCCAAGATCACCCTAAATAGTTGGGGGTATAGTGCCTCTCTTTCCCCCAGCCCCTACAGGTATATGAAAACTCATTGGATTCAAGGTCCCCCCCCCAAACCTCCATCCCCTCCACCCAGTATTAACCCCCCCACCCCCCAAATCTTAACAACTGGTCCTTGATCCCTTGAAAAGCCCTGGGACTAAACCACTTTTTCAAAATGGTGCCAACCTGACTTTGCCCTAGTCATGTGACTGGGGTAAGGTCTGGGGCTCGGACCTTGGCCACATGTCACTTACTCTATTTGCCCCTACTCTAAAGATGCTGCTTTGGATGCCTTTTTGCTATGCCTATGCAACACAAACAGACATGGTCCTTTGAAATGATGGTAATGTGCTGCCCCAGCGGTAGTGCTGGGTATAGTAAAAAAAAATGCAGGCATCACTTACTTTTGCTTATTGCCCATGAGCCACAATAGCTAGTGCTCAAGGAAAAAGCTCTGGTGCCCCCATCTGCTGGCCAGCCTTCCTGGCATAAAATTGGAGTAGCTTTTGCACCGGAGCAAATCCCCAAACAAGTGGTATATTAGTGCAAAATATCTATATAAGAAAATATTAAGGAGAAAAAGTAAACAATTTTATGTTTTTTATGGCTACTGTGTATAGTATAAATTTTAATGTACAAAATAATACATGATGAAGAAATATTGCAAAATGATTAAAGAAGTATGCTTAAGAATAAGACACATTTTCATTTTGAGAATATATAACCCAAAATAGATATATGGTACAGTTTACTTAAAAATGTATATAATTTATATTTAAAATAGAACTCAGAGTTTTACAACATAATAATCAAAATATAAGAAAATAACATATCCAAATATTACAAAATATCAACAAATACAAAAAACCCCTGACATATCCTCCAACCCCAACAACATAGAGTTTACTTCCCTTTAAGATCATCCTGGAACAGCACTATCAGATTTATTTATTTGTTTGTTTGTTTATTTATTTATTTAAACTCTTTTCTATACCGACATTCATGATACAGATCATATCATATCGGTTTACATGTAACGAGGGAGTTATAACATTGATATTGAGGAAGAAGCAAAAGTTACAATAAAACAAGGTCGTGAGAACTTGGGAACTGAAATAGCCAGGGGGCAAAGAATTAACGTAATAAACTTAACAAGGATATATTGGTTGTGCCTTGTGTCAGATATAGAGTGCTCTGTATGTGTAGCACTTAAATACCACCGGGATACTAGCTACCAGAGTGAAGCAGTGTCAATGCTGGGTGGGATTTGAGGGGGAGGCTTAATGGGATCAAGGAGGTGGAGGGGGTGGAGAGGAGGGAATGGTGTTAAGGGAAGGCTTGTTGGAACAGCCAATTTTTGAGTTTTTTTTTCCTCAGTTAAACTTGTCTCTCACGCTACAAATTCTTGTTAAACATTAAAAAGATTGAAATAATGATATTGGGATGTCCATCATATCTAATTCCTCCATCTTTTCAATTTGACAACTATGACCTTCCAATAGCTAAGAAAGTTTGCAACAAGTATAAACCTTGGCTCATCATTATCAATGAAAACTCCTATTAGGACTGTGGTCCAGAAATCCTTTGCAAAATCTGTTTAATTCAAACCTCTGTTAGACCCCTCTGACTTCAGGACTATATTACAATCTTTAGACCTCATCGGCCTCCCCCAGATCTCAATCAAACCCCTGCAATTAATTAAAAATGCCGTTGCCCGATTGCTCACTGGAACCCCAATCTGAGAATATATGACTCCAGTTTTGTACACTTTACACTGGCTGCCCAACCCATACATTGGCGAATTTAATACAAACTAATTACCATAATACACAATCTACTCACAAATATTAACTCACCTGGATTTCCTCTACTTTGCGATTATACACACCATGTCCCCTTCATTCTGCCAGCCAGAACCTTCTGGACATACCTTCACAACAATTAACTTGCCTTAATATTACTAGGGAACGGGAATTTCCTATAACAGACCCCATAATTGGAGCTCTCTTCCCCTTTCATTACGTAGTATAAAGGACCCAAGAGAGTTCAGAAAGGCTTTAAAAACAACACTATTTAAAGCAGCTTTTTTGGATGAATAATGTAAAACAGTGACTCACTATCTCATCATTGCTGAAGTGGGGAAACTACAATGTTTATCAGCCAGGTCTAACGCTCATGATTATTACTATTTGTTTCACTGTCTTTGTTATTCTTAATTATGTATGTTTTTAATTAACCTGCCCTGAACCATGGAGGGTGTGGGAAATAATGTATTTTAAATAAATAATTACATTTCTCTTATGCATATTCATTGGGGATATTCTGAAAACCTGACTGGTGGGCAGCCTTTGAGGACTCGAATTACCAACCTCTGTGCCAGCAGCAGAGGGTCGCAGGTGGCAGGTAAAGGTTGGAGCCAGAACTGCAGCAGCTGGAACAGGAGTCAGGAAATGTATGAATTTTAGAATGATTAAAAGTTGTGCAAAGGTCTTCTAGAAACCATGTGCTGGAGTAAGGATCGCAGTTGAAAAAAACAAAGTTAAAAGGGCCACGCAACATATAAAATCCAGAACTTCCAAATAGCAAGTGATGGTCTACAAATAGTAGGGAGTGAATGAAGTATCACGAAGAGCTGAAAGACCACTGTTAAGAACATAAGAACATAAGAAATTGCCATGCTGGGTCAGACCAAGGGTCCATGAAGCCCAACATCCTGTTTCCAACAGTGGCCAAACCAGGCCACAAGAACCTGGCAAGTATCCAAACACCAAGAAGATCCCATGCTACTGATGCCAGTAATAGCAGAGGCCATTCCCTAAGTCAACTTGATTAATAGCAGTTAATGAACTTCTCCTCCAAGAACGTATCCAAACCTTTTTTGAACCCAGCTACACTAACTGCCCTAAGCACATCCTCTGGCAACAAATTCCAGAGGTTTATTGTGCGTTGAGTATAAAAGAATTTTCTCTGATTAGTCTTAAATGTGCTACTTGCTAACTTCATGGAGTGCCCCCTAGTCCTTCTATTATCCGAAAGTGTAAATAACCGATTGACATCTACTCGTTCAAGACCTCTCATGATTTTTAAAACCTCTATCATATCCCCCCTCAGCTACCTCTAAGGGTTGGTAAATACAAGAACTGATGGAACCCATAGAGCAAAACGTAGTACAGCCTGTCAGAGTAAGTCTAATTGTGACTTGAGAACAGAGTATGATTCCACATGATGCCTGCAGATGCCTGCTTCAATATTGTTTAAATCAGGGGTTTGGGAATCCTCTGATGTGTTGTATTTTTAAATGGCAAAAAGAAGTAAAAATATAATTTAAATCTTTTGCATGTCTGTAATTTTGGGAGGATGTCGTTTGTGCTACAAGGATAGTACAAAAGATTACCCAGGATTCAGAATTACCCAGCCTCTGTGCCATTAGCTGAGATCCGTAATGCTTCATTAACATACTTTGGTTTGCAGAATTGTAAAAGAGCAGAGCAGCGTTACGGAGCCTGAGGCTCAGGAGCCGCAGGTGACCTTTCAGGTTCTTCAGCATGACTTTTTTTTTTACTGCATAATTTTTTTTGACAGCACAGAAATACATAATGCATGCTATAAAAAAAGAAAAAAGAATGAACATGAGTGTAGGTTTTGCGACTTATCTGATTCATAAAGCGTTTCTCTGAGTGGCAAACATTGTCTGTGATTGCCACTATTCTGACGGGTCATTGATTTCTGCTGTTACCATACGTTATCGTGAAAGCAATTTTCAAAAGCTATATACCCTGATAAATTGATTGTCTGAAATGTGTTTACCTTTTCTTTAGGTAAAGGTATGCATGGGGATCGACAATCCACCTATTTTTAACCCACAGGAAAGGTAGGCAGGTTTGGAGGCGGGGGAGGCTGCAATGCATGTAGATGTAGTTTTGCATTTTCCAAACTAGAGGCGTTGTTTTGCAAGGAAATAAATAGCCACAGAAAAATCAGGTGTGAGTCTCTGAAGATACTTTGTCCCCAGGCAGTTTTCAAATGGAAAGTAGGCCCATTCTTTCCCTTTGAAAATTGGTACAAATTACCCCCTGTGAGGTTAATGTTTTCAGGCAGGCTTCTGGGGGTAAAGCTCATTTTGTAAAAAATTATCTTTTTGCTGTCTCTGAAACCACTTTTCTCACATGTTATATTAAAAAAAAAACAGTAAAAAAAAGTGCAAAGATCTTGGAAGATTCTTTCAGTGGCTGACTTGTCTGCTTTGTGGTCCTTTTGTTATTAGAGAGCCACTGTAAGAAAACCTGACATATAGTTAGTGCATGCTCGGACCCCTATTTGTTGAGCAGAGCCTTAAAATAATTAAAACAAATAAAAATGGAAACTGAAATATTTAATAGGAACCATGCAAGCAAAAACATTGCCAAAGTCACAGCAATATCTTAACTTCAGAGTGCTTGAAAATCCGGGACATAAAAAAAACTTATGCTCAAACAGCATGAGGTTGGCACAGTCACATGCACATGCAAGATATTATTTTTCTTTCTTTCTTTCTTTATTTATTTATTTCCGATTTTTATATACCGGCATTCGAGACAGCAGTCACATCATGCTGGTTCACATAGAAAATGGGTGCATAGTAAACATAGTAAACATAACTATAACGATGGTGCTGAAAAGGCAGTTACATATAACAGGGTGATAAGAACTTGGCTGAGAAGAAAGAGAAAGGACAGGTTATTAATTCACACAGGTAAATGATAAAGGATATGGTTAAACAAGGTGTAGTTGGAGATTAGTTGACCATGTTGGCGTCCGGGAAAGCTTGAATGAATATCCAGGTCTTTAGTCTTTTTTTGAAGGTTGAGATGCATGGTTCTGTTCTGAGATTTGAGGGGATGGAGTTCCATAACGGTGGAATGGCTGTAGAGAAAGCCCGGTCTCTTAGAGTGCAGTGTCTAGTAGATTTGGACGGTGGTACCTGTAGCGATCCCTTGTATGCATCTCTTGTCGGTCTTGACGAATTGTGTAGTCGGAGAGGGATCTGTAGGTCAATGGGAGCCAGTTGGTGGATGATTTTGTATGTGGTAAGAATGGCCTTGTATATTATTCTAAAGTGTATAGGTAGCCAATGGAGGCTCTTTAGAATCGGGGTTATGTGGTCCCTTCTCCTGGTATTTGTCAGAATTCGTGCAGCTGCATTTTGCACCATCTGAAGCGGTTTGGTGTATGAAGCGGGAAGGCCGAGTAGGATGGTGTTACAATAGTCTAATTTTGAAAAAATGATTGCTTGTAGAATGGTTCTGAAATCTTGGGCATGGAAAAGAGGTCTAATTCTTTTCAGCACTTGTAGTTGGTAGAAACAGTCTTTGGTGGTTTTGTTAATGGTGGCTTTGAAATTCAGGCGATTATCAATTAGGACTCCTAGGTCTCTCACTTGTGTGATTGTTGGCGTGGCTTGTTGTGCAGAGGTGATGGTGCTATTTTCTGAGGCGATGAGCAGGAGTTCAGTTTTGCTGGAATTTAATACCAGGTTTAGGCTGGTGAGGAGGAGTTTAATTTTTTGAAGGCATGTATCCCAGTAAGCCAGAGTTTGTGCGAAGGAATCCTTAATGGGTATCAGGACCTGTATATCGTCCGCGTAAAGGAAGTGTTTGAGGTTAAGGTCGGTGAGAAGTTGGCATAACGGTGTAAGGTAAATGTTAAATAAAGTAGGAGACAGGGAGGACCCCTGTGGGACTCCTACTGACGACGGATGTTGAGAGGATTCTTTGTTCTGTATCTTGACCTTGTATCCTCTATTGCTGAGAAATGATATGAACCAAGATAGTGCTGTGCCTGAGATACCTATGGAGGCTAACTGGTGAATGAGTAAGGAATGATTGACGGTGTCAAAGGCGGAAGAAAGGTCCAGTAGGATCAGTAAGAAGGCTTGACCTTTATCGAGGCCCAGGATGAGGTGATCTGTTAAGGAAATGAGGAGGGACTCCGTGCTTAGTGTTTTGCGGAAACCGTATTGTGATGGGAATAGGAGGTTGTTTTCTTCAATGTAGTTTGAGAGTCGGGTGTTCACCAGTTTCTCCATAATCTTCGCTATGAAGGGGAGGTTGGCGATCGGTCGGTAGTTGTTTGGGTCATTAGGATCTAGATTAGGTTTCTTGAGTAAAGAGATCTTGCTGCTGCTGCTGCAACACCAAAAGCCATATGAGATAAGACACAAGCCCTTAACTATGTATACCCTAGAGAAGATAAAAAAAAACAGGGGGGATATGATGGAGAATTCAAATTTCTCAAGAGCATAATTAATGTGTTAGAAGTGTAACCCCCTTTTCCTTGGGGATCACCTTCAGTACTGCAGAAGGGTTTGAATGCCACTACGTCTACCCTGGGAACAGGGAAAGTCCATCAAGGATCACCAATTGGGGACCAGACTGTCTCTGTGAGTCCCAAGGGAAGGCTTACCAAAATACAAAGTCCAATCTCTACTTTTCTAGTTGGTTGCAAAATAGAAGATTTTATTTTTGTAAATCCAAATGAAAACAATTTTGAAAGGCTTCTTAAATTTGTAGTAACAATTTACAGTTCAGTAACTCAAATAAATTTCTCCCCTGTCTTCAAATATTTCTTTGAAGATGAGGCTCTGTGAGGGAGTAAACTGGACTCCCTCAGACTACTTAAGGGACCAGGCACAGCAATCATGCCCGATCCTCCTTAAGGTTGAGACCCACAGGGAATCCTGGATGAAGGGAGTATGATGCCCCCTTCACCATTTACCTTGAGGTGCGTTTCTGGGTCCAGGATTGACCTGGCAAGAGCCCCCTAGGGCAGATTCCGTCGGTCCTCATGTTCATAGTGCCTGGGGAAGAAGGTATTGGTGGGTGGAATTTCCCTTCCTTCACACCAGGAAAGAAATGGGACTGTGAACAAGGCTGGCAGTATGTACAAACATATGCAGGTTTATTAGACTAAATAGGTTCTTGTGGCCTGGTTTGGAAATGGGATGCTAGGCTTGATGGACCCTTGGTCTGACCCAGCATAGCAATTTCTTATGTTCTTATGTTCTGCTTGGCTTTGTACATTGCTAAAAGGATGTCAAACAAGACACTTATCTACTCATGGTTAATAGTCTCAGGCCACACAACTATATATAGTTTTACAAAGAAGCAAGAATATTTGGCAATTTGGGCTCGTTGGTCCCCACAGTATACCACCATATAGAATAGAAGGGAACTCTTGGTTTCCCACTTAATCATGTGTTATTATTATCCTTCCCCCTTTTTTTCCCCAAGTCTCATCCATGTGAAAAGATGCAATTGGGTGGGTGGGCATTATTGACCTGGGGGAGGTCCGTTGTATCTAAACCGCTGCCATCTCCTTGGTGCTGCTTCCACTTCGCTGAAAGGTCCATGCCAATGCTGGGATACACACCCTCCTGGAGTCCTGACTCCATCTCCCGGTCTGTTGCTGGTGTCCACATGCTTCTGGGGGACCCAACCCTGCCTCCTGGAATGTTGCTAAGGTCCATGCCCTCCTGGAGGACCCAATTCCACCTACTGGAATGATCCTGGGGTCTATACCCTCCTGGGGGACTGCTCGACCTGCTACTGGGGCCCATGCTCTCCTGGGGGACTGCTCAATCTGCTGTAGGAGTCCCCACACCCTCCTGGGGGGTGGGTCAATCTGCCACTGGGGTCCCCTTGCTTAAGGGGGACCCAGGATCATCTTCCGATCTGCTGCTGTCCTTTAGTTCCTCTCTCTTGGTAGGAGGGCTTTTCCTAGCTTGTGTTTACAGCTCCACTAGGCACATAGCTTGTTTAGTGTTCAATGATTCAGGCCCTCTGCAGTCTCAATGTTTAGTGATTTTAGCTCCGCTAAGGTCATGGCCATTCATTCACTTTTACCCAGCCTGCATGGGTTACCTTCTCTCAGCCACAAGGCCAAGACCCAGGCAGGACCATGGGAAGAGAATATGTGCACACCCTTCCAGCCTGTCTGTTGTTTTTCTGTTGTCTGAGAACTGGTTTCCCAAGGGTCTGATTATCCTTGTTAGTCAGGATGAGAATCTGTTTGCTTCCTACCCAGAAAGCTTCTGATGGTAGTGTCTGCCGCACTGTACAGGTTACTCCCATGTGTCAGTCAGTTTTGCTTGACATGCTTTGCTTATGGATTTGGCTCTAGAAGCAGACCTGTGTTTTTTCATAAATGTCTGAGCATCAGTACCCCAGATTGTAAAAAGGTCTTGGTTCATGTTGGCTGTCTGAATCCAAATTTCTCTTTCCTTTTAGCCTTCACCCCCTCCTTTGAAGCAGAGAGCAATGTTGCAGTGGTATGAAAAGCATCCAGACTTATTGGTTAAGGGTAGTAATCTTATGCCTTCTGTTAAGGGTAGTAACTGCTGTTCTGTGCTGGTTACTGCCATGCTCATCAGTTCCGTAGACCATAAAAGTTGGGGCCTTCATTGGTTGCTGTCTAAATCCAATTCCCCTTTCCCCCTGCCATTGAAGCAAAAAGCAATGTTGGAGTTGCATCAAAAATATTGGTTAAGGGTAATAACTGCCACACTAGCAAGTAACCCACATGCATGCTTTCTTCATTTCCTTTAGGACTTGGCTATAGAAGCAATCCTGTGCTTTTTCCCTTATGTCCGTATAATAGTATCCCGGACCATGGAAGTCAGGGCTCTTGGTTGTTGTCTGAATACAAATCCTTTTATCCTAATTGGATAAGAGGAATTGGGGAGCAGTGTTGCAATTGCATCAAAGCATATTGGTTAAAGGTAGTAATCACCATGCCAGCAAGTTACCCCCCTGCACGCTTATCTCATTTCCATCCTCTAGCCCTTAGAGATCCACAGTGTTTATCCCTTGCCCCTTTGATCTCTAAAGGGGCATGGGCCCAAGAGCATATACAAAACGTTTAGGGAAAGGTAATCCCTGGAGCGCAGCTTACAGACCCTGTTCCTCCCTATTTTGTGAGGAAAGGGGATTTATTTTACAGAGACACCAAGGGAAGTGTAGAAAGAGAAGTGATAGAACAACTCCTGGTTCCCAAACCCTATCATCAGGAGGTCATGCAGCTAGCACACAGTCACCATCTGGGGATTCACCTGGGGAAGAAAAGACCCAGGAAGAGATATTGACACAATTCTATTGGCCGGGCCTTCATAAACAGGTCCAGTTGTATTGCTGGTCGTGCCCTATATGCCAGTTCAAAAAGCTTGCCGATGTACAGATGGCACATCTCATACCAGTGCCTATAATTGAGACCCCTTTTGAAAGAATGGGCATGAATCTTGTGGGCCAGTAGAGAGATCGACTTGAGGAAATAAGTACATAATTGTCATACTAGAATATGCCACCAGATATCCATAAGCAGTGCCGCTACAATATGGGGCAGATTTTCAAATGGGTACGCAGTTGTCCTGTGCACGCAAGCCCCGGGGCTTTCCTGGGGGGGCTTGTCGGGGGGGGGGGGGGCGTATCGCGGCTGGCGCGTCATCGGGGGCATTCCGGGGGCGGGGCAGCGGGTGTGGTTCTGCCTCAGGCAGGCATAACTTTTGGAATAAAGGTGGGGAGGGAATTAGTTAGGGCCGGGGGTGGGTTAGGTAGGGGAAGGGAGGGGAAGGTGGGGGAAGGTGGGGGAGGGAACAGAGGCAGGCTGTGCGGCTCGGCGCATGCAGGCTGCCGATGTTGCACAGCCTTGTGCGCGCCGACCCCGGATTTTAAAAGATACACGCGGCTAAGCGCGCATTGATACCCATGCCTACATATGAGGCCCATTAAATGAGATAAAAATCCGTAACACACGGTGATTTAATTGATTGCACACTGTTGGGATGTTTGGCCATTCTGTTGGACTATATGTATGCAACCATATGTGCCTGAGAAGAGAGGAAGTGTGTGTATGAGTGTGTGTGTGTGTTTGTGTAAGCATATGAGTTTAAGAAAGAAGGAGCATGTGTGAGTTTGAGAGAGGAAGTGTGTGTATGTGCATATATATGAGAGAAGAGAGTTTTTGCACCTCCCTTCCCCTCCCACTAATCCACAACAATCTTACAGTGTCCAAAATTCAAAAGTTCCCAGGTATGGAGTGTGAACATTTTTATCCTTATTGATTTAATTAATCAGGTGTTATTTTGATACATCTGCTGATTTGAAATATTCTATTGATGTTTAGGAAAATTTAAAAAATTTGTACAGGAGCTTTTAATTGTTGGATGTTATTCTATTTGTCAGCTGTTTTGAAATATAGCGTACATTTTTTAGTAATATAGTAATAAAGTTTTACAATTCTGATTGATTTATATTTCTTGATTGTATTGTTTTAAGGAATGATGATGTTTCTGCTTTTCCATTGTTGCGCTGCATACAGAACCTGGCTTGTTGCAGTTTCCAGTTCAGTGTGTGTGTGTGAGTGTGAGTGTGAGTGAGAGAAAGCATATTGTGTGTGTATGTGCGTGCCCCACACCCCCAGTCTACAAACCTAGGAGTTATCATTGATAATCACCTCTCATTCAAACCATTCATCAAATCCATCTTAAAGGACTGCTACTTTAAACTTCAAACAATAAAGAAACTCAGACCCCTACTACATCTCAATGACTTCCGCACTGTCCTCCAAGCTATTATTTTATTGAAGATTGACTATTGTAATGCGCTCTTACTCGGCATTCCTGCAATACACACTAGACCTCTCCAACTCCTACAAAATGCCGCCGCTCGGATCTTGTCAAACACAAAGAAAAGTGATCATATCACCCCCACACTTATTGAATTACACTGGCTCCCTATACAGTCACGAATTATTTATAAAACTCTCTCGATCATACACAAGAGTCTAGTAAACTCCAACCTCAACTGGATTAACCCCCCCCTCCTACCCCGTACCTCCAAGAGACCCACCCGCCCAGCACTCCAAGGAACACTCCATGCCCAATCCATCAAACCTTTTAAACTCTCCTCCACCATGAACAGAGCTTTTTCCCTTGCCGGCCCAACTATATGGAACTCACTGCCACATGATATTCGCATTGAGACCCATACCCCCGCCTTCAAAAAGAAACTTAAAACCTGGCTCTTCCAGCAAGCCTACTCCATCTCACCCCCTATCACATAATTTCCCCCTACAAATGTTTTTCTGATGTTTTTCTGATATCCTGGTATGAACGCCTTTTTGCCTGCTGATTTGGTACTGTGCACTAACTTGTATATAGTTTCTGTTATAGTTCAATCCCATAGCATATTCCCATAGCATTTACTCATTGATGTTTGTATTTCTTGTAAGGGCTCCTCCCAAATATTATTTATATGTTGCCTAGTTCACTATGTTATCTGTTATTTGTAAGGGCTCCGCCCAATGGTTTTTTGTTCACTGTAAACCGATGCGATGTGCGAACGGTCATCGGTATAAAAGAAACGTTAAATAAATAAAATAAATAAATAAATCTTAGGATGACAGATATGGAAAGGGAGGGATTTTTAAAATTATTAGTTTTTAATTATTGGGTATTACTTGCTGTCTGCTGTTCTGAAATATTTTATTGATGTTTAGGAAATTTTAAAATTATATATAGAGGCGGGGGAAGGGAGTGCCAAAAGAAGTATCCACCCCAGTGCCAAATACTTTAGGTATGCCACTGGTGTAAGAGCCTATGAGTGAATGGCTGTGAAATCCTGTGTGCAATGCTTATATAACTATGTGAGTCTGTGTGAAAGCGTGTGTTCCTTTGTGTGTGTATGTCTTTCTGAGAGCCTGCATGCATGTCTGTGTGTATGGCTGTTTGAGAGCCTGTGTGCATGTTGTGTGCCTGTGAGAGTGTTGCGATCCTTCCCGTGGCTAAGGCCACGGGCAGTCTCTTACCTATGTTGCTGGAGTCACGTTCTTGCCTCTCCTCCGTAGCCAGTAGGGAGGGCTCCCTCTGGTCCCACCTGCAAGCTCCTTCCTGGGCGTCTTCTTGGTTAGCCCTATAAAAGGGCTCCTCCGTCAGTCTAGCCTTGCCTTCACAAGGAGCTAGTTCTCCTAGGAGCCAGTCATCCTGTGGACTTCCTGCCTTCTGCTCCTGCTTGGCTTCCTTCTTCATGGGATCCCTCTTCATTTGTTGTTCCTGGTCTCTTCACTGGCTGTCCCTCGTCTCGTCTTGATGTTCCAGTTCCTGATGTTCTGACTCCTAACGTCCTCCATCTCTGTTGTCCAGATGTTGCCCTTCCTGGGCAGGCCACACTCCCCTCCTGGTCTGCGACCAGCCGGCTGGCTGTGTAGGGCGCGTAGGGGACAGTGTGGTCCGTGACAAGCTCGGCTGGGCTGTGTAGGGCACCTGAGGGACCTTGTTCGCCCGTCCACCTTCCTCCAGTTCCTGGACTTCCGAGGGGCCATCGTCGTCCTCCTCTCTGAGCTGCTCTTCATAGAGTGTCCGTGAGTGGCGGTAGGCCCTGCGCTCTCTTGTGAGTGCCGGACTTTTATTTGCCTGTTTTTAGCTTGTCTTGTTCTCGGATGTCCTAGTCCGAATATTATCAGCAAAAAGCAATGTTTGAAGGCTCTTGGTCCAAACAGAAATGCCTTTTAGCCCAATTTGTTCATGTAACTTATTTATTTATTTAATTATTTATTTTAAAGGTTTTATATACCGACAACCGTTTGCACATCGTATCGGTTTACAAATAACTTAGAACAATGATAGCTTGAGTATCAAATAGGCATGGCCTTTACAATGAAATAATAAACAAGGAAAAAACAACAAGAACCTGAAAAAGAGCCTGATTTTAGAAAGCATTTATTTACACGCTTAAAACTGGTTTTAAATGTACTTTAGCTGTGTAAGTGGGCTTTTGAAAATTGCTACAATTCATGCCATTGAATTTATGCATAGGATATTCATGTGTTAAGTGCACTTTGCATGCTTAAATGACTTTTTAAAATGAATACAATAGTATGTTACATTTACACTCCTTTTAAAGTTACTACCTAAGGCTTCTAACAAAAGAATAAAAATCAAAGAGGACAGTGGGCAACCCTTCCTAATACCACACTGCAATAGGACTTCCATAGACATACAACTAAGTGCAAAAAATTTCACAATAGAGTTGGAATTTAAAACTTTAATAAAATCCAATATCTTCCCTTAAAAGGCCCCCAATGAGAAAAACAAAAAGTCCTAAGAATCCCTATCAAAGACCTTTTCTGCATCCAATCCTACAATCAAGTGATCCTCAATTAACCTCTTAGGACTGGAACAGGCTTCCAAAGCTGCTATTAGCTTATGCATAGTCAGACTAGAACATCTGCCTATCACAAACCCAAATTGAGATGACACTAAGAAGGGCAGAACAACTTTAAGTCTATCAGCTATAATTTTAGCAAATGTTTTATTATCCTGATTTAATAAGGAAATAGGCCGCTATGAAGAAGGATTTGTCATATCATGCCCAGTTTTGGGAATAAAGGAAATGACAACCCCTTTCATAGAATTTGGCATAATCTGTTGTTCAGCTATTGCCTGGTAAAGGGATTTTAAAGCATGTATAATTTGAAAAGAAACTGCGTTATAAAATTTGAATTCAACTCAATTGGGCTAGGAGACTTATAGGAGGGTAACAGTCCAATAACTCTCAATATTTCCTGATTGGAAATAGGCAAATTCAACTTTTGCAATTGTAAGGGCGTCAACTGTGACAAACTTAAACCTTATATAAATATATTCCTCTCTTGCAAATTCTCTGAGCAATTTTGTTTATTCTACAAGTGTCTTTATACTGCTAAGCTACTTATTTCTTTGGATAAATGTAACAATTTACCATGCATATCTCAGGCAACTGGGATAAACCTAGAACTCCCTTGAGATGTAACAAGGTGCACTGAAAGCTTACCAGATTTATTTCCATACATTAAAAACGTATGTTTCAATGAAGTTAAAGAATGTTGTACTATTTGCTGTATCAAATTATTTAATAACCATTGAGTCTCCAAAAATTGTTTCTTTGCTGACTCAGATTATGGCTGCGTCAGTGTGTGCTTAACGTGTCCCAATTTATTTTCCAATGCAATAATATCATTAGATAACACCTTCCTTTACATTATCACAAAGTTTACAATATCCCCTCTGTGCATAGCTTTTGCTGTCTCCCAGTACAACAGAGGTGTATCAACATAGTGTGAATTATTGCTGGAAAAGAAATCTCATTTCTCCTTTATATATTTCTGAAATTCCACATTCTTCCCCAGCTATATAGGCAGGCATCCTCTGCTAGCACAAGTCCTGTATAGCTGTAACCGGTGCATGGTCCAGAATCACCAGTGATTCCTTTTGAGTTGTGCATACATTACGGAAAATATTTTCAGATAGCAAAATGTAATCTACTCATGATTGGGTGCCATGCATCTGAGAGCTGTCCATATAATCATTAAGCATAGGATTCAATAGTTTCCACACATCCAATGCTTTCAATTGTGTGTTCAAAAATGAAACTCCTTTAATGGACCCCATAGGTGATTGAGAAGAGGCAGGAAACCTATCCAAGCTGGGATCAATCGCACAATTAAAATCCCCTCCCACTATGACAGGAGAGTCCCTAAAGACAAACGAGATGAGGTTAATTTTCATAAAAAAGCACGAGTATAGTTATTGGGTAAATATATTGATGCAAAATCATAGTCTTTCCAAAAAGGGTCACCTTAATAATAATAAATTGCCCATCTTGGTCAGAGATCAAATGTTCCAATTGAAAAGCCACAGATTTATTCAGCAATATAGCCACCCCACTGCTCTTAATCATTCCAGAAGCATTATACCTGGGAGGCCCAATGCCTTTTTAACTTAGCATGCTCTGAATCCATGAGATGAGTCTCTTACAAAAAAACAACAGTAGCTGACAGCCTAGCCAAATGCGAAAAACCTTTTCTCTTTTAATAGGAATATTAGGACCTGCTACATTCCAGGTCACATATTTAAGAGAAGACACCATAATAAACCATCCAGAATATCACTAAATTAAAAAGAAAATACTATGTAAATATGAGCTGCCATTTCCCAGCCTAAGTAGCAGCCAATAGATAACTCAGGGTGGGTGCAAGCATAAGGTGAAACTCTGTTCATTCATCTTCCTCCTTAAGTATTGGCAGCAATGGCTCCAGCACAGCATTCCCTTCTTTGATGGTATTGGCTCTGGTACAGCCCTCCTCTAGACCTCACACTAGAAGGATTTTGCCTAGTTTGCCTAATGTAAGCACCAGCTTTGAGAAAACCCCATTAGAAAACCAGAATATACCTAGTAAACCCCAAAGTGAGTTTACTCTCTCTCAGAACACCCAAGTGACCCATAATCCCTCCACCACAACTACTCTGCTATATGGAGACAGAGTTTTTTTTTTATGATTAATATATCTGTGAAAGGTATATTCCAGAGCAGTGAAGGGACAGCGAGAATACCTTAAAAAAGCATGCCACAGTTTGTCATTATTCTTAAGCTTTTCAGTATTCATAAGTATTATATTGCAATTTTCCTTAGTATGATATGTAGTATTTGTAAGACAAAAGCAGCATGAAAATGATTCTGCTGGAAAATGGCTAGTGCACCATGGAAAGTTATTGAGATATGTGAAAGTGTGCCAAAGGCCAATGCCAGCATTCCAGCCTAGTTATCAGCTCATTTTACATTAATAGCATTTGCATATTGAGAGAGAAGAAATTTACATGTAGCCAATTAGAGAAATATTTTCTTATAATAACCGGTTGAATAGATGTTTTGCTAACTACCTGATTCACTAAGGCTTTTCTCCCATTCTGTGTCTATGGGAAAATACCTTGATGAATCAGGACCTAAGTAACTTGGTCATTGGTGAATAGGTTAGAGGTGGTGACCTATTTAGACCCAGGTATCAGTGAGTGATCTTTGAGAGAGTTGTTCCTAATCCATTGCATGGTAATCTGTTATTCTCTCTATAAGATATATCTTATTCTTTTATTATTTGCTGTTCTAAATAAAAAGGATTCTTCCTCTTTAAGCTGCTAGTTTTAAAAGCTTTTTTTTTACACCTGCAACACCCTCCTTTCTAATAATCCTTAACATAATCAAATAAACAAACCATTGCTCACACAAAAGCTGTAATAAAGCAATATTGTTATCTGCTTGAAATTTTGGACATGAGCGGAATAGAAATGTTTTAAATAAATAAACAAACATACAAACTACACTGCCATTAACCCCCATAGAAAGAAAAAAAGTTAAAAGAAGGTGGAGCAATAAATCATCAAATCTGTACATACAAATGAGTACCACAGTGGCAATGTTGCAATAAACAGTTTCCACAGTGTCTAACAAAGGAAAAAGAGATAAATGGAAAGAACCACAATCTCCAACAGCTTAAATATGTAGAGAAAAAACCCCCCAAAACTGTCCCATGAAGCACAACTCCAACTTAAAGCACAAAAATAAGTCTCTCGTATTTTCTTTAAATAATCGAAAAAAAATGTTTCATCTTCTCAACAGAATCAAAGACATGAGTCTGTCCACATGCCAAATCCTCAGCCTGGCTGGGTATTATAAGGCAAACTTAGGCCTGCATTTATCAAAATGTGGTAAATATTGCATGCGATGGGAAAGGGGGCATGTTTTATGGTAATAGGGAGTTTATTGCAATTTGCGCTATTACCTATGCAAAGAGCTAAGTTACTGCAAATTGTGATAACTTTTTCCCACTTTGAGATAAGTGCCAGAATGTGGTATTTCCTACATACAACCACTGGGGGGACCATGCTGAGAGAGAGAGAGAGAGATATGGGTGATACGGCCATAACACAAGTTATTGCATAGCTTAACACTCCTGAAAAAGTTGTAGCTAAAATCAGCATTAAAGCCGTGCGATAGGGCTTCACAAAACAGTAAACCCAGCCCACTCCTTTTCAGATTTGCATCGCACCATACGATATGGTGCTATCGCATGCGTTAACGGCACTTTTCGCGAAAACGCCTTAGCACATTTTGATAAATGAGGGGGTTAATTTTTTAATTGAATAGCTCAGGACAAACAAAAGAAAACTCTTTCTTTTTGAAGAGAGACCTTGGTGGAGAAATCTTGAAACAACATTTTCTTTTCATGAAAATTCAGTCAATACTTCTTGTAAGATTGAAAATCAAAGATTTATGAGAATAATTAAGTAAGCGTGCTATCACCACATGGGGGTCTTTTCACAGCTGTAGACTTAACTCCCAACCTGTGTGCTCTTTCAAAGCACAAAGTCCCAACCAGTTCCAATAAATTCAGCTGGGTGTTCAGCCACATTTCCAAAGTGCTAGTAACCAATTCAGCATCGAGTATCCTCTCTTTTATCCGCACAAAGTGCAGATTATTGCGCCGTGACTGATTTTTCAAGGTCATTGACCTTCTCTCCCAGCGCCACATTCTGTGTTTTTTAAGGGCCTGAATTTGAGGTTTTATAGCCAGTACCTGATCCTCTCCTGTTGAGATCTGTTGTTCTTACAAGTCCACAGGCCCATCATGTCAGCAATAGAGTTGTTCAGCACTGCAAGTTGCAAATACCGCCACTACAAATCTGGTTAACTTGCCAATTAAGACCTCCTCATTTTCTTTTCCCATGGCACCATTTAGTTTCAAGTCTGCCATCTTGGAATCTAGCACACAGGCTTTCTCCTTCTCTTTTTTTGGCTGAGCGCATGGACATCCCACACATATAGCAGCTCCAAACATAGTGCAACATGCCTATGCAAGTTACTTCTTGTAAATATTTAAAAAAATTCCCATGTATGTGTGTGGGAATGCAAAACTTTGAGGAGTGGCACCTGGGGCTGAGGCAACCTCTGACTCTTCTGGCTTCCTGCATCATGTGACCCCCCCCATTGGGTCTCTTTTAAGCAGTTGGTTGCAAGCTTTCAGTCTTGCATGCACACGCCGATACCTTTCTCCTCATGTGGTGATACTCCAGATGTTTTCTAGTGTGAACCACACAGGGCCCCTTAGACTGCAGTAGCTGCAGAACCTTTGCAGCTCAAACTGCAAAGTGGCCAACGCAGCACAATGTGGAAAGAAAGATGTCAGCAGTTTAGTAACAACATAGGTCTGGTCTACTCTAATAGCCTTCTCGCTGGTCTGCCCAATATATATCACCACCCACTCCAATTCAGGGATTGGACCCAGGATCAAGCCTGTTTAATATTTTCATAAGTGGCATTGCAAAAGAGTTAATAGGAAAGGTTTTCTTTTTTGCTGATGATACTAAGATCTGCCAGAGTAGACATTCCTGATGGAACGGATAAAATGAGACGTGATCTAAGAAAGTCCAAGGAGTAGTCAAGTGTTTGGCAGGTATAACCCCACCCCAGTGTGCAGGTCTAGCACGGATGAGGCCATAAAGTTATTTATACTCTTTGGGGTAGGAACCCTGACCAGCTCTTGTACCTCCTCTACTTTCCAAGTTGTGGATTCGCTGGACTGGGGGAAGAAAGGAGTCCTCTCAGGTCCCAATGTGACAGGGGTGGTTTCTTTGCACATTCCCTTGTGTTTCCCCTCGGGAGGATGTTGGTCTCTGGTGTGGGTGCAGTGAGTGCAGGAATTAATATTCTGGTGCCAAAATACTTTGTTAGTGTCCAAACTAAGCACTGGTGATGAATGTCACAAAAATTGCAGCACCACAGAAGTCTCTCTTCAATTCCTGTACAGTCTCTTCCCTCTGTCTGTGCAGGACTCACTTATATCAGGGCAAGGGAGGCTCCCACTCTTCTTGGATTAAGGTAAAGTGGAGCTTCCAGATGGGCAGGGTCTTTAGGATGGTCAAAACCCCTTCCAAGCTGATAAAAATAGCAAAGTCTATGGCACAGAGAGAAAATCCTTTCTTTCTGTCCCCAGGGTGGTGAACACCAGATGGGTGTCCCCAGTGATTTTATTTCCTTTACTCACGATTAGCAGATCTTCAGGATCTCCTTGATCTTACACAGTCTCTTTAGTACTCTCTCTGGATCCTTGATGGAAAGGACCCTCTTTGAAACAAGCAGTTTTCTGGCTTCTAGCAGGAACGAAGGGGTAGCCAAAAGCCTTCCTCCTGGATCTTCTAACAAAAGTATTTTTTCCCCAAAAAGAAACCACCAGCGGAGTTTTTTCCTCACAGCAAGTTACCACCACTTCAGGGATGTATCTTCCCTATCTCTGGGCAGCTCACATGCAGGGTTCCCTAATCCCTACGTGTAAGACAGGCCCAGATGTCCAGTGAGGCTCCTAATAAAAATCTCAAAACCTTCAAAAGCAACCCAAAGGGATAACCCAACCAGCTAGTGAGTAGACTGGAAGGAAAACCCTCCTGACCCTGGTCAGGACCAACAGACTGGGTTAGTCTGCCTTTACTGACTGGGCCTGTAAAACAACAAAAAGTAAGCTCCTATCACCTTTGCACTCTGTGCTAACAGAAGAAGACGGCCTCCTGAGCTCTCTGTGGAGAGCTCCTAAATAGACTCACAGGGGGATGGCCATTCCAGACTCCACAGGAGGAGGAGCTGCATTTAAATGGTACCTTCCTCTACTCTAACCTTCTCTCTCTAGCTGAAACAGGGTCTCAACCAGGTCTTAATGGTGACGTGACCATAGGGTCCGTCACACAGGTAAGATTCAATGCAAAAAAAGCATAAGTCATGTATGTGGGATGCAAAATTCCAAGGGATCGCAGTGAGATAATGATATGCACCAACAGGACAGAAATCTGACATCCCTCCTACTGGCAAAACCAACTCTTGGGTCTAGACCTACCTGGCTGGGCTGAGCCATGCCCAGTCTGGGCCTCTCTAACCCCCCCCCCCCACCAAAGAACTGGCCAGTGTGAAGGCTGGCAACCTCACCGACCCCCATTTACCCCTCCCATTGAGGGGGATCACCAAGAAAGGGGCAGAATCGATGCCCATAGCTACTGTCTCCTACAGAGTCCTTTAAAAAAAATGGCACCAGCTGCCTGGAAGACAGCACCAAATTCTATGTCACGTCTGCGGCTGTTTCAGGTGTGGCCAGCACCATTATGTTGTACAGCCTTTTTCTTAATGTGTTTAGAAGGCAGAGGCCTTGTATCTTTCTGCAATTAATTCCATCCAGTTACCACCCTGCTTCAATTACATCACTTACTATTAACATCTTACTCCTTGGCACCATGATAGGCATGGAGCTCCTGTGTTGCCGTGAAGGCAAAGGGTCCCATGCATAGTGTGAAAAGTTTTTAATAAAAATTTAAAAAGTTTTTCATACTTAGACGTGAATCTTTATGCAAAATTGCCCCCTAATTACAACAGAATTCTGAAAAACCTGCCACAGAATTTGATAGCTCTTGCCACAGAATCTGAAAAAAAAATCTACTGCAGAAAACCAGGGGCTCTGTCCACAGCTGACATAAGAATTGTCTAAAACGCAGAGGAAGGTCAAAGCTCCAACAGAGTGACAAGGTCAAGCATGCCCTCAAGAAATTCATCATTTCCACTGATAATTGCTCAGTCTGAAGAAGCGGTGTAAAGGAGAAACCATCAGAGAGCCCAGGCTGAGCCTTGCTGGGAAGCCAGAAAACTTGAGTCTTTTTCAAATTTCATTTGGTGAATGGATCTGTAACCATTTGTAAGCAGGTTTACTGCTCACGTGCTGGGCTCTTCTCCACAGATCTTTGCCAAAGCATCCTTGCCTGATTGACTTCGCTGTGCTTCCTCTCATCTGTCTCTCACCCTAAGTTCACTCCATCCCTAAAACCTGACTGCCGGAAACTGAAAGGCTATGACAGTGGACGGACTACTCTGCATGTTATCTGTTTTTTTTTTGTTTTTTTTTTATACCCTTCCTTTAAACATCCACTGTCTGTTATTTCCACTTCCACAGGTAAGTAACTCTTTTTAAAAGGACCCTTTTTTATTTCATTAAACAGTAAATTCACAAAATAAAATGCAATATAAGATGAGGCACACAAACAGCAAGACCGTCATGGTTGCCTGGCAACCAACAGGCGATGAGAGAAGGCAAACCAGGGGCCTAATCAAGGAAAGCTTTGACATCGGTCTCAGGTGAGTGCGAGATGGCTCACTGCTGGACTGAATTAACCTTGCTGCTGAAAAACAGTGGGGGCGAAATGGAAAAAGCTGTTGCTAAGGCAAAGGACTTAACTGTACCGTGTTTCAAAGCAGGAGATGGCTACAGCCCTGAAAGTTTTGTTTTTTTTTCCAGCTATTTACAATGGTCACTCGCTCGTCAGCTGTGGCGCAGCTCCGGTCTGCCACCAAGCCGAACGCTACCGTGCGCGTCTAAAGTGAACTTAGGAAATGTGCGGCAGCCGTGACACTAGCTCCAGCTAGCTTCCTTTTCCCACTGAGAAGGTTCACATGGAGATGCAGCTGTCTGTAAACTGCTCCTCACCAGTGTGCCTCGCTGACATCAAGGAACAGCCATGATGAACATTACAGCTCTCTGAAAGAAAAACAAAAATACACCGCCTACAAGGCACCAAAGGAGGCTGTGAGTTACAAAGTCTCCCCGGGAGAGCTATGTGAAAAATGAAGATACAACTTGTGTTTCTAGGAGGCCAAATTTTTGTAACATCCCACTTAAGTTAGCTGGCAACTACGTGTGAAAGTTACACCAGTAAGTCTGCTTTGAAATTATCCTAGCAAAATCTGCCTGCACACACTTACACCTGCTAAAGTGTGGGCAGAATTTTTTTTTCTTGAAAATGCACATGCATAATTTTTGGAAATACAATAGTATGAACGCAGAACCCAATCCCCTTCCCCAGCCCTGGCCCCAGGAACTCCTGCGCTCAGTGCAAACAAGGCCTAACATGCACCCAGGTAAGTTGTTTTATCTGGGCAAGTGCCTTTGAAAGTTACCCCTTAAATTGTCAATATATAAATAAAACAATTGAAGAAGCCAGAAAATAGGTGCAAGTCGCAAAAGCGTTATTAATACAATATTATACAGGCACGTAAACGAGCGTTTCTGTGATTCCATGGCAGAGACGTTCACTAGACATTCTCTCCACATAACAGTGGAGTCGGATGGATTTTACTTTCTCCCCAGGTGCATAGGAAGCTGTCTGATGGGACCAAGCCATGGGGAGCGCAAGGGCGAGGTCATGTCATAGATAATTATGATTGAGTCTTGGGGGGTAATTTCCAGCCACATGGGATAGAAAAACAGCCCTGCTGCTTTCAAAGATTGAATTCTATAAACAAAACCACACACATTCATTTTATTAATATGCAAATCTCCAATGTGAGGGCAAATTGTTAGTACCTGGAGCATGGACCCTTGTTCTGAGGTAGAGTCTGTACTGCCATCAAGGGGAGAACTCCTCGTCTGTCTCTACCGTCAGATGGCGAGGCCTGTTGCGGATGTAGACTGGGCTTCACCCTGGAAGCACGTGGTCCCCCCAGGAGGAGCCTGTAGGGACACGGCTGCTGGGACTTAGGCAACTCCTTGAAGACAGAAGATGGTCTGGATGCAGGCGCTTCCTGCAGGTCGTGGGTTCCAGACGGCTGGCGCCTCCAGCAGGTCGGAAGTAGTCTCTGTAGACAAGTTGAAGAAACTCCAGGAGTTGTCCAAGACAGAGTCCAATGAGTAGTCCGCAGCCAGTCCCGGGGTTGGAAACCAGAGCGGGGTCCAAAGCCAGCCCAATGGTCGATATCCAGAGAGCGGTCCAAAGCCGGTCCAAGGGTCGAAGTCCAAAGCGTGATCCGAAGCCAGTCCAGGGGTCGAAGTCCAAAGCGTGATCTGAAGCCAGTCCAGGGGTCGAAGTCCGAAGCGCGGTCCAAAGCCAGTCCAGGAATCGAAGTCCGAAGCGCGGTCCAAAGCCAGTCCAGTGGTCGGAGTTCAAAAGAAGCAATCCAACGAGGAGGACAGAGCAGAAGCGGGACGAAGAACCAGGATACCAGGAACACAGGAACCAAGCAAGACCTCAATACTAAGGCAAGGTCTGAGGAGCAGACCTTACCTTTAAATACCAAATCTAGGAGGAAGTGCTGCAGGAGGGAGCCACGACACTTCCTGTCGTGGCCCCTTTAAATGCTGTCTTCAGCCGCGCGCGTGGCCCTAGAGCAGAGGAGAAGGGGGCGGAGCCACCGCCGGAGTCAGAGGCCCGTGGCCGGCCACACAGCGTCCCAGGCAGCGCGAGGAACGTCGTCTGAGGCTCCCTGCACCTGCCGGAGCCTCTGCGGAGACCCGACGCCGCGGGTAGGAGTTTGGTCCCGGCCGCGGACTGCTGAGGCCGGCGGCCATGACAGTTGGCCCCGGTTGCGGACTGCTGCGGCCGGCGGCCATAACAAAATTAGTATCTCAGACAAAAAAAACTTAAAATATCCTAACTAGACTGAGGAGAATACGGATGTAATCTTGAATAGATAACATACAGGCCGATGTAATAAAAACCACGCTAAAATTGACTTTAAATCTTAACATGGGGTTTCAATGTGCCGGTACTAAAACTCAGGGTCCCCACAGGACACAGTAAACTAATGGCATGCAAACGATCCATGCGTAAAAAAACACTAGAAGCAAAACAGCATGCTTTTTTTATTCGGAGGCTATTTATATGCCGCCCCACTTTAAGAAAAACCCCCCCCAAGTCCTGTTTCCCACCCTAGCATGCTGTACCCCCATCTCCAAGGTCCGGCCCAGTGGGCAAGATGGTCCGAGGATTCGTTTTGCATTAACTTTCAAATGCTCGTTGTCCAGGGGATCCTGCCTTTCCCACCATCCCTGATGCTGCTGCTACCTTTCTGGCCCGCAAAACCCCTCCCTCCACACGAGGACCCCCTGCTGGAGAACTTCCTCGCAGCAGGGCTGTTCCCAATTGGTCCTTTTCACTAACCCATGTCAGTGAAAGGACAGCTTTCTGCCTGATATCAAGACGGCCTTGCCCGCTGGGCTGCACCTCGAGGAGGGGGTTTGGGAAGGAGGAAGGCCTGTCAGGCTGGCTGCAGGAAGTTTATTGCCTGCCTTTGAGCAGGCATTAAATTGCCTGCGGTAGTAGGACACGCACTAGGCAGCCATCCTGCTAGCACGCCTCCTTGCGTTGCAGGATAATAGCTAAGTAGCCTATTACCCTGCAATTTCATCTTTTTTGCAACTCATTTTAAGGTGACTACTTATGTTATGTTGCTTTTTTAAAAATTTGATTAAATACAGCAGTGATGATTATATATACAAGGATTAAGTGTCCTTTTTTTTGCTTATGCCATTTCATCATTCTTCCACCTTCATCCTCTGCTCCCTTATACAGGGCTTGAACAGGCAGAACAGTGGGCACTGGTTTTGCAGAGTAAGGGAGAATAATTTAAAAAGTAATTTCCACATGTAAAACCGTGCTTTTAAAAAATGACCTGCCCTATGGGCAGGTAAAAGTACGCACATTGTGCCACTAAGGTGTGAACTTATCCCTCCCTACAGTGGCAAGAGGCATGCCCAGGGTTGGCACTGAGGAAGGGTCTTGGACTACGTGCCCACTTCTGCATTTTTAAAAGATATTACGTGCATGTTTTCCCATGAAATCTACCCTTGCAAGTTAGTAGGTGTAAACGTGTGCGGTAGTGACGTAGCCAGAATTGATTTTTTTGGGGGGCACAAGGTTAACATGGGTGGGCTGTAGGCATGCAGGTCTGAGACCTACTAGTTGTATTCTTATTGATAAATAATGCCATATACTGCACCCTACAATCCTTTCTAAGTAGTTTGCAACAGCCATTACGCATCATGCATGAAACTTTAAAATATTTTACCTCAATTATTTCAAGCACTTACCAGCATTAAAAATGACTTATTAATCTGTATTAATTTATTTGATATTTATTGCAGTTTATAAATGCAGAAGTATATCATGTAAAAACAATCAGATCCAATCGTAATAAAATAAAAATTAATGTATTCTTTCATGAATCCTCTTTGCAGAAATAATAACTACAATAAAATATCAATTATCATCTGAACAGGTGCAGAGCTAGAACAATTCATATTACAACATGGAAAAAAATTTCACATTCTGGTGTCACTGCTATTTTGTGAAGTAACACAAACTCCTGCAAAGAAAGAGACATCTAGAACCTTGCCATACCATACAGTCACAGCACTGACTCTCGGGATTCAAATAACAGCAACCTTATGAAAAAGCAGCAATTCAAATATTACACCAGGCCCTAGAACATTAATATATCACCTGGAATAGCAGAACAAGCTGGACCACTACATAGAAACTACATGCGAGCAGAAATGTTGCACGTCAGTCACACACACACAGGCAAAACAGAGACCGAACTTTACTAATATAGAAATAAGAGACTACAAATTAGAAACAGAAACATGCAGGCAAAACTGAAATAGAAAGCCTAAGAAACTAGACTCTGAACAGTGGAATACAAAAAAAAAGAACAAAATACAAAAATGTAAGAAATGTACATTTCCAAAGATGGCATATTCAAATTGCTAAAATCTCAAAATCCTTTTTTTTTGCCTTTATTTTCTGATCTGTATATTTTTCTAATCAGTTGGTCCTGGTCTCTTTTTCACTTGTTGCTCATTTCCTAATTCCTTTTCATTGTCTCTCTTTTCCTACTATCTTCTGCCCTTCCTCCCTCACACACACACACACACACACACACACACACACACACCCCGCTTTTTTCTCACAGAGTCCCTCATACACACATGCTCTCACTCTCATATGCTCTCCCATCCACAAGCTCACATTCTCTACACACACACAAGCTCTCACGCTACATGCTCTATCACACACACACATGAGCTCTAACTCTCTCACGCACACCCCCAGGTTCCCATTCTCACCCACACACATACATACATTCAAGCTCCCATTCTCACCCACACACAGGCAGAGCCTTTTCATTGGGCACAGCCAAAGTCCTACTTCTGCCACCATGAGGAAGGGATCCCGTGACGGCATTGCAGCTATGGCCCTCCTCTTTGTCGTTGCGGGAATGGGATCCCGCAATGGCACTGCTCCAACAAGCCTCTTCTGGTTGGGCCTGGGCCCAATTTGGGTGGGCAACTGCGGTAGCTTTTCCTGGGGCAATTATCAAAGTGAAACTATTTTTACCTGCGTGCTCTGCACTTGCCACTATCTGCATGTGGATAGTAATTAGAATTACCCTACAAGTGACCAAAAAGATGTGCTAGACATTTCCAAATATATTGCTAAGGACACAAAGAATTTGGGTTACATTAATTTCCTTTCTTCCTTTTTGGTTTCTTCTCTTTCCTGAAGGGGTTCATGGCCCCAAGGACATTCAGGTGGGCCCAGGGGCGTGCATTATGCAGCAGCTACATGTAGGTTCCCCATAGCTGCTTCAGTTAAGCAAGGACCTACTTCTGCTTCAGATCCGAAACCATTGTGCCATCGCAGCCATTGACAGCAGGCAGATTTTGACACTGCCAGCAGCTCAGAACTCCCTTGTGGCACATGGCAGCTTGCAAAATTAAAATCAGTAAAATCAGCCCCAGGCATGACAGAGCATCCAAAGTGCCCTGGTTTCTGGCAGGAAACGGATGCCAGCTCTCGGTGCACTTGGGTAGCTGTAGTACTCATTTCAAATGGAAGAGGCTAGGACTACAAGTAGCACAGTGGGATGGAGCAAGGAAAAGAACTTTTCAGAAACCTGGTCTGTTGTGGCATAAAAAGGGATGTAATTAAAACAGGTTGTTTGCATAGTGATGCATGCCGCAGCCTTGCACAAAACATTGGATTACATCTCTTGATGGTTTTAGGAAGGCCTTTAAGCAGTAAAGGAGTCCCTATTGAAACTCTGATTTTCAATATGCTGGACTCCAGCATTGCCTCACTTTACTGACTGCTCATGCACTAAATCTTTGCTAGAAAGGCCGCGGTGCTCTTAGGACCTTTTTCCACCTTCGGTGGGATCGCACGAAAGTAACAAAACTCTGGGAAAGGTCCAGTATCTAAGAAAGACAGGAGTGGATCTGCAGCTGTCTCCACAAACCTTTCTGTGTCAACTGGAGCTGGAAGCTCCCTTCTTAATGTCCAACTGCAAATTGCTCATGCACATATTTGCTGCTTCCAAAGTTGTGTTGGTAGCCCAGTGCAGTGTTTCTCAACCTTTTCAAGTTCAGGGCACATGTCCATTAACAAAAAAAGCTGTGTGGCTAACCTACCTCTATGGGGCAGGAAGCGTAGACATGGATAAGTTTCACATGGTCAAAAGAAGAGCTAGGGAATGCACTGAAAGCCCCACCAGTCTCCCTTCCAAATTTTAAAAGAAAAGGAGAGAGGGGGTGGAGATACGCATGAACCCATCACAGTGGGCCAGTTCCCTCTCTATGCAAGTAGAGCAGAAGGGAAAGGTCACTGTGATGTGGGCAGCTGGCTCGGTTAATTACCTTGACTCTTCACATGTGGCTGCCGGAGCTGCTGCCAACATTTATAATGCATCACATCCAGTGTTCGGTGCATGCTCTCCTCCTGATTCAGCCTGAGGATAAGACAAGTCTCGAAGGAGGAAGTTCAGGAGGGGGAAGATAAGGAAGGGCTGTGTGCTCTGCACAAAGCGGGAATTGGCTGTCTGTGCCCTGAATGCTGCCCATTAATTACCGCACTCTGGAGCTCATGCTGTCTCTGGGAAGGAGAGGCATTCTTGATTGCACATGTTCTCAGAAAGGAGTTCCTGCATGACTAAGAGACCCGGCTGGTTTCGGTTGTTGCTGAGAGCAGAGCCCAGGTGCTGGTCTGGATCTGAGCACTGGGCAGTGGTGACTTTCCTGTGGCACAACTGATTAGGTCTGAAGGTACACCAATGTGCCACACCTTAGTGAAAATTAGAGTTGTGCACAAATTATGGGAAACTGTAGCCTTGAAAAAAAAAATGCCAGTAATGCTTGATGAACACTATGATAAGTATTTGACAACATGGCACCCTTTATCATAGGTAGTGCCAGTAGCACTGCCTATAATGTATTTGGGGTTGGAGTTTTTGGATAAAAAGTGCCCCCCGCCCCCTTTACAGCAACCATAGTACCCATCCCACAGTCGGCGCACCTCACCTTCAGCCAGGTCAGACCTCAGGACGCCGCTGACACTGCCATACAGACACTGATCTCCTCCTCCTAGGCATGCACACACTGCAACATCTTAAAGGTCCCACGGCAGGAATCTAGCAGCCATGCTATCCAATGACGTCAAGCTTGCCAGGCCATTTAAGCCCCAGCCGGATGGTAGATTTTGCATCAGAAACAGGTCCTCCTGCTCTTTGCTGGTATTCGTTGCTACCTTGTTCCTGCCTCGTTCCAGTACCTGTCTTGCTCCAGCCTGTTCCAGTTTCTTCCTCTCTCTCTGCCTTGTTCCTCCGCGCCCTGTTCCCAATCTGTCCCTTTTCTCCCGTTCCAGCCTTGTTCCTGTCCTTGCCTCATTCCCACCTTCTCCCGGGCTCATATCCTTGCCCCCCTGACTGATTTCTCTTGTCTTGACCTCTGCCCGGATACTGACTCTGCTTGACAGCCACCTGCCTCGACCCTTGCCTGGATACTGATGCTCTCTGATCGTTGCCTGCCCAGATTCTTGGACAACTTTCCCTCTAAGGACTGAATTGCTGTGTGCAAATATTTTTGGTTACATTACCTTGTCAGCATACTTTCTTTGATGCAAAAAGCCTATCAATTTTATGCTTAGAGCAACCCAGTCCTTAAACGAGACGTTGGTCAAGTCCATCCCTTAAAATAATCACCTAATCTAAATCTACTAACATTAAAATATGTGAATGGAAAAATATTTTCTGCAAGAACATTCAACATTTTCTGTATGCAATGAAATTATTAAAGAGCAAATTTCTGTTTAAAAACGAAATGAGGAAGGGATAAACAAAATGCCGTAAAAGCCAGTGATACTGATTACCATCATTTTCATAGCAAGAATTAAAGTGACAAAACCTGGACCTTTAAAATACAGACCCTAACTGAATATAGAATAGAAAGACCATAAAGTATACATAGAAATATGCTGACAAAAATCACAGGCCTGACTGTATTATGCAGTGCAACAATGAAAGAGAAACATCATTATTCCTCCCAAAACTTTAAGCAATAAAAATCAAGTGGTATAAGACATCAGTCATAATGTTAAAACCATACTAATATTGAGGTCTATATTCAAAAATCATTTAGACGGATAACTGAAAAGTAGCTGGCTATATGTGACACACAGACTCTCTGTTGCACTGCGATGGAAGGGAGTGCTAGAGGGCACTCCCCAGTGCGGGACGAGGAGTGTGTGCCTTTGCGGTGAGACAGGTCCTCGTCTGGGATGGAGTGGATGAATCTGGAAGCCCTGACCCTCCGCCGGACCTGCACGCTTCCGTGAGGCCACCAACGCAATGGTGGTCTCTGAGTGGTCCTCCGACCACTCCAAACCCTTACGGACCTGCCGTTGGGTAACGGCAAGAAACGGCAGGCTGGACCTAGGTCAAGGCGGATAGAGACATCTGGCACTGGAGAGGCTAAGTCTCTGACAAGACGAGGACTTGGAACTGAAGACGAGGCTAAAACTCTGCATGGCGAGGAATCCGAGCAACTCTGTGCAGCAACCGTCTTGGACTGAGCTTTGTAGACCTAGCGGAACAGGTCAGAGAAGTTGCTAAGGTATATCTCTCTGCAGCTTTGAATATTTTTGCATCTTTTGGGTGGTCCTACAGATTTAAGTAATGTAGATATTCAAAAGCACTTGGATCTTACAGATGATCTATTATTAAATTGGGTTAATTTCCCACTTAAACAAACATAGGATAAAATAAGTATTTAGTTATTTGTATATCTAAAACTGAAGAGGATTTGTACAGTGTGCATATTCATCCCATGCTTAAAGTGTTTACTGATAAATGGAATAGCTGACTGCAATTCCCATTGTCTTTGCAAGGTAGAATCTATTGTTCCCCCAAATTGCTATATGTTTTGTAGATGGCTCTAATTGTTTTCACGTCTAAGGATATTTCTTTACTTAATCGTATATGCTCACAATGTCTTTGGTTGAAGAAAAAGTCTAGCATGTTAATTCAATGTTTGTGTCTGCCCATTAAGGATGGTGGGCTCAATTTCCTGCATTTTGAACTGTATAATACAGCTTGTTTCAGGGCTTAATTTTGTGGGGGAATGACCTGGACTGCAGTTCCACCACGTGCATGTGAATGAGGCTATTACTCATTCACTCCAAATGCAAAAAGATAAATGTGCGTCTCAGATGCACATTTATCGCTCAGATATTAATGCCTGCCTGGAGCAGGAAGTACAGAAAAGCAGAAAAAACTGCTTTTCTGTACTTCCTTTTTAAAGTAAAAATAATAAAATAAAATAATTTGGCAGACCGCCGAGTTACGAAGACCGAGGCCGGTAAACTCGGCCTCGGTTTTCATAACCAGCCTGTCTGCCAGTAATGAAAACGGCCGCCGAGTTTATAGATCGTTTTCATTACTGGCGGATGGCTGCTTATGAAAACCGAGGCCAAGTTTACCGGCGTCTGTCTTCATAACTGGCAGCCACAGCGGGTTGCGTTAGCAAGGAGGCGCTAAGGTCGCGCAAATGACCCTAGCGCCTCCTTCCTAGCGCGACCCCCTAATTTACATATTGCATGGCATCCCCCTTGCGGGCGCCAGTGGCGTAGCCAGAATTTATTTTTTGGGTGGGCACAAGGTTAACATAGGTGGGCACAAGGCATGCAGGTCTACTAGTTGTTTTCTTACTGATAAATAATGCCATATACTGCACCCTAGAATGGCTTTCTCAGTAGTTTGCAACAGCCATTATGTGTCATGTATGAAACTTTAAAATAATTTACTTCAATTATTTCAAGTATAGAAAACAATCAAATCCAATCATATAATAAAACAAAAATTAATGTATTCTTTCATGAACCATCTTTGCAGAAACCCAGAAATCTTCATAAATACAATACAATAAAATATAATTAATCATCAGAACAGGTGCAGCGCAAAGCTAGGGCAATTCACATTACAAGTAACATGAAAAAAAAAATTCAAATTCTGGTGTAATCTCAGCAAAAAATAACCCTCCACTGCTATTTTGTGAAGTAACAAACTCTTGCAAAGAAAGAGGCATCTGGAACCTTGCCAAACAATCACAGCACTGACTCTCAGGATTCAAACAGCAACCTTATGAAAAAGCAGCAATGCAAATACTACACCAGGCCCTAGAACATTAATACATCACCTACGGGAATAACAGAACAGGCTGGACTACTACTACAGAGAAACTATATGCTAGAAATACTCATTTCTGTCACAAACAGGCAAAACTGAGACCGACCCTTACCTAATATAGAAATAAGAGACTATAAATTAGAAACAGAAACATGTAGATAAAGCCAAAATAGAAAACCTGAGAAACTAAAATGTCTGAACAGTGGAATACTTAAGAAAGAGCAAAATACAAAAATATAAGAATGCACATTCCCAAAGATGACATATTTAAATTGCTAACATCTCTCTCTCTCTCTCTCTCTCTCTCTCTCTCTCTATATATATATTTTTTACCTTTGTTGTCTGATCTTTGTATTTTTCTAATCAGCTGGTCCTGGTCTCTCTTTCCCATTTTTTCTCTTATCGCTCATTTCCTAATTCCTCTTCAGTGTCTTTTCTACTACTGTCTTCTTTCCTTCCACACACACACACACATATATACATAAATGCTTTCTCTCACAGACTCCCTCACACACTCAGGCTCTCACTCTCATATGCTCTCCCCCCCCCCCCCAGCTCACATTCTCTGCAGACACACATACAAGCTCTCACTTTCTCACCCCTCCCCAGGCTTATATTCTTATGCACACACAGACGCACATCCAGGCACCCATTCTCATACACACACACAAACCCATTCTCCCCCACACATACACACATTTAAGGTCCCATTCTCACCCACACATACACACTTTCAAGCACCCATTCTTACCCACATATTCAAGCTTCCATTCTCACCCACACACACAAACCCAGGCTCCCATTCTCACCCATATATATACACATTCAAGCTTCCATTCTCACCCACATATTCAAGCTTCCATTCTTACCCACACACACAAACCCAGGCTCCCATTCTCACCCATATATACACACATTCAAGCTTCCATCCTCACCCATATATACACACATTCAAGCTTCCAACCTCACCCACATATTCAAGCTTCCATCCTCACCCACATATTCAAGCTTCCATTATCACCCACACACATTCAAGACTCCATTCTCACTCCCATACACACCCAGGGTCCGATTTTCACCCACACACACACAAGGCTCCCATTCTCATCCTCACATACACATTCAAGCCTGTGCACAGTTTCCGCTTCCTCCCCCCAGAGCAGGAAGTTCAGCTGGCCTCTCCTGCTGCCACTGGCCTCCTGCTATCTTCGAGCCATACGGCCGACCGATCTTCCTGCTGGGGGGGGGGGGAGCGGAAGCTGTGCGCGGCGCTTCCGTTCTCCTCCCCCCCCCCAAACAGGAAGATCGGTCGGCCATACGGCCCGAAGATAGCAGGAGAGGCCAGCTGATCTTCCTGCTTTGGGGGGAGGAAGTGGAAGCTGTGCACGGCGCTTCCGCTCCTCCCCTCCCCCCGCAAACAGGAAGATCGGTCGGCCATATGGTTGTAGGACCGCTTCCCCACGTGTGCCGTGATGGCGTGCCAAGCATGGGTTCTCCTCTTCACTGTCGCGGGGATGGGATCCCGCGACAGCCTTGCAGTTCTGGTGTCAGTTGGGTGGGCCTGGGTCTAAGTTGGGTGGGCAGCTGCCCACCCGTGGCTACGCCACTGGCGGGCGCCATGCATGCGTTGGGAAAGCGGGGGCGTTCCGGGGGCGTGGCCTCGGGCAGGCGTAACTTTCTTAACAAAGGTAGGGGGGGATTTAGTTAGGGCTGGGGGGGTGGGTTAGGTAGGGGAAGAGAGGGGAAGGTGGGGGGGGGACAGAAAAAATGTTCCCTCCGAGGCTGCTTCAATTTCGGAGCAGCCTCGGAGGGAACGGAGGCAATTGAGCACAGGGGGGTGCACAATTGAGCAACCTGCTCGGCTCGGCGCACGCAGGTTGCTCAATTGTGCACCCCCCTGTGCGCGCCAACCCTGGATTTTATAACATGTGCGCAGCAGCGCGTGCATGTTATATAATCGCGCATAGATTCGTTTGCGCCGGGTTGCGTGAACAAATCTAAGCCAGCGCATAACTTTAAAAATCTACCCCACTGAGCAAGAGCAGGTGAGGTCTGAATACGGTTTCCTTCCTGGTAAATGATCTGAATCCCGGAGATGGTCTCACCATGCCCCACAGGTGAGTTCTCTCCACACTATTGCACTACCTATGCTATCGTGTCTGAGCTTTTCTCAATTAGTGCAGTAGTGTTTTAAATTTGCAAAATGCAGCAGTTTAACTGACTAGAATAACTATAAATGTTTCAGGTTACTTTCTTCTTGAATATAATAGCGGTTAGAGCTGTGGACTAAGAACCAGAGAAGACATGCTCCGTATCCCAATGATGCTCCTTGTGACCTTGGGTGAGTTACTTCACCCTCCATTGCCTCATGTACAAACTTAGGACCTTATTTACTAAGCATTTTACATAGAAACATAGAAATGACAGCAGAAGAAGGCCAATAGGCCCATTCAGTCTGCCCAGCAAGCTTTCATACTTATTTTTTCATACTTATCTGTTACTCCGATCACTGAGATCAGGGCCCTTATTGGTAGCTTTTTTATTCTAATTTCCTTCCACCCCCGCCATTAATGCAGAGAGTAGTGTTGGAGCTGTATCAAAGTGAAGTATTAAGGCTTAATGTTTGAGGGTAGTAACCGTCGTATCGAGCAAGTTACCCCGATGTTGGTATAGTCATACTGGTCAGATCAATGCCTTGTTTGATGTTGGCTGGGTGTAAATCCTATATCTTCATTCCCCGCTGCCGTTGAAGCAGTGAGCTGCGTTGGATATGCATTCAAAGTGAAGTATCAGGCTTAATTTGTTAGGGGTATTAACCGCCACAATAAGCAAGCTACTCCCACACTTATTTGTTTACTTAGACTGTGCAATTCATTCCTTGTTTGTTGTTGTCTGAATATAAATCCTCTTTTCTTCCTTCTCCCTGCCGTTGAAGCAGTGAGCTGCACTGGATATGCTTTCCAAGTGAAGTAACAGACTTAAATTGGTTCAGGGTAATAACCGCCACAACAAGCAAGCTACTCCCATGCATGTTATAAAATCGGCACATCCATGTATGCATGCTGGGAAGCATGCACACATGGACGCACATGTGCACCCTTTAAAATCTACCCCATATTGTTTGTGTATGCATGCATTCGTGTCCCCAGTCTACGACAATCTTAGGATGACAGATATGGAGAGTGGGAGATTTTTAAAATCCTTATTAGCTTTAATTATTGGGTGCTATTTGATGTTTTGAAATATTTTATCTATGTTTAGGTAATTTGAAAATTATATTTGGGGCTGTGCCAAAGGACGTATCTGCCCCGGATGCCAAATACTCAACGTACACCACTGGAGCCCCCCTCACCCCACATAATTTAGTCTCTCAAACCTAGCACCTATGGCAACTGATGTATCACATTATTTGTGTTTGTCACAATGTCGCACGCTTCTAGTAATAGATCTATACTGCTTCTTGTTGGACTATCTTCTTCTGTTCCTGTGCAGAATGCTTCCTATCCATAGCATCACCTCTGGTTCTGTTCTGGAACACTTTTTAGCAGCTAAGTAGATAGCAGCAGCTTCTCTGCATATTTCTGCATTGTATAAGAGCATCTTAGTTCCCTCTGACCAGGATCATGTCCCAAGCCATTCCCAACAGGCAAGCAATACCAGTAGTTTGCTTTGTTTAGAATATGTTTACTTGTTGTATGTTGGTCTACCTGAGATCCAACAGTCTTGCATAGATAAGATGCAAGTGCACTGATAGATAATATCTGCGTACTAATTGCTCCATGTAATACATGTGTGCTTTACTGCTCTTCTCACCATCAGGAATTTCTTCTGTCTTTCTTCCTCTTCCTCTTCCTCCATTCCCATATCGCTTTGTTCAATTCCATCTTGTCTGGTCTCCTGTGATGACAACTACATAGCCTAATTAGCTCTTCAGTTGCTTAGCTTTCACCAAGCTTCCCATGAACCAAGATAACAGTGTATTACTCCATCTTGTGTCTGAATAATAGATCCATGTGCTACAAAATGGCGAGTATTATATGATGTAAGCTCACAATCATAACAACTTTGTTTAGGGAACATATGTGAACAAACAATCCTGGGCTTAGAACATTCTCAGGGACTAAGCCGAATATGTCAAAGTGGCCAGAGACTCCTTGGTGCCATCCAACAAGACACATTGTTTACACTTTGCTGAAGGTTTTTGGTCTATCAGCATAATTTAGCCTGAATTCCTTTTCTGCATTATTTTTTCCATTTATAATTGCATTTAACTCTTTAAGATCTGTAAGGATTCCTACAGGATTCTTCCTTCCCACCATCAGCTCTGCTTGCTTTATTTAATTATGTAGGGATGCTCCCGAGCCCTATCAACATTTTCACTCTTGGCTAAGCACAATTGTTAGACCATTTCTAGAAGTGTCTTTCTCCCGTGGCTGGGATTGGTCAGTTTAGCCCTATATATAGGGGCTGAGCTTGTGCAGAAGGCAGAGGATGTTAGAGCTAGAGGGTTGGATTGAGTAGTGAGAGATTTTATGGTGGAAGTCCCTGGCCTGGCCTCTCTGACCTAGAGAAGCAAGGGGAGGAGGTTCTGGAAGACTTTGGTACAGAGAAGCTTTTTCTGGGGGTTTTAGACTTGATCTCAGCTTCAGGAGGGAACCCCCATGCCTGAGGGAAAGAAGGTCTGGATGCCGTGCCTGCCCTGTGCCTAGCTGAAGTAGGGTGGTTTCAGCATCTGCCTGGCGAAGAGAAGAGAAGTTTGTTGAGAGAAGCAATTTTATTGCATTTTTGGAAGTTTGGGGATTTTACCATCCAAGGTCCAGAGTTGAGGATGTTCAGAGACAGTGAGACTTGGCTTTTTGCCAAGAGCCACTTTCAGTCGCCCAGGAGTGTGGGCATTATGGAAGTTCCTACCTAATAGGGATTCTGGCTCAGAGAACATCATAGGCATTGTGGATTTTTTTGTGTCTTTGTGAAGATTTCTGAATTTTATCTTCTGAATGGATTTTTGCAGTTATTTTTTGTTACAGTAAATTTTAATTGAACATCATCTCCAGTGTCCTGCCTGTTTTTTTTTCTGAAGGAAGGTACCCATCCCTGTGAGCCATTGGACCGTGAGTTCAAAGCAGAAAGAGGGAGTGTGACTGGACTGAGACTGGGCCCCCCTTCCCCATTTCCTTGCATGCCTTGGGCCCAGGAGGTTACGCCTCCCCCCCCCCCCTCATTGAGAGAATCCATTCACTGGGATTGAAAGGACTGGTGCAAGAGAACTAGAACTTAGCCCCGGCACTGAGTGTGTCCCCTGCACAAATTTGGCATGAACACCAAATTGGGGGGGGGGGGGGCTACACTTACAAAGACCCAGGATACAGGGGTGGGCAGAGGCCCACAATGTTTTGAAGCACACGGTGCAGGCAGCAGAGGATGCTGTGCTCATATTAGAGGCTCCTCTCCCAAGTCCATTAAACCAGAACTCTCTCAGGATGTCAGGGGGTCTCATGGAAATTTCTCTCTCTATATGGTTTTTCTCAGATTGTGGAGATTTATGACCCCCCCCTCTCTCACAGGCTGGGGGAGGGGGTGGGGTGGGGAGAGTCTTCTGGAAATTTATCTCCTTTCCTCCCTCCTGCAGGAGGCTTCCCACACTGCCCGGCCAGAAGAAGAAGCAGCCCGCAGCCCAGCCAGGGCTCCTGCGAGGACCAGCAGGCCTGAAGAAAGCAACCCTCTCTTCCAGCCGGCAACTTGGGACTCTGCCCCAGCCCAGCCCCACCTTCCATGGGTGGCACCATCAGCCAGGGACTGGAAACAAAAGCCTGTAGCCACCAGAGGTGGATCACTGGTAATGGATTGCTGAAGGGGAGTGCCTAAAGGGATTTTCTTCTTTGAGCTCCTTCATGCCAAAGGGCCTGGATGAATGTATGACCTAGTGATAATACATCTGTTATCTTCTGCTTCCTACCATCCCAAGACATGCTTCACTGTGAATTGTTTCAGTCACCTCTTCTATTGTGACAATCACTGGCCAAAGGAGATATGCGTTGTAACGCGCTTAGAAATTGTTAAAATAAGAGCAAAAGACAAATGTTAAAATAAATAAATAAATATGCTCCCGACTGCACCTTCCATTCCCAGAGATTACTAAGACTCCAGAGATCCATCATCTATTCCCTGAGAGACGCAAGATGCCGACACTACCCAGCTATGCCATAACTGTCCAGAAAGTTTCCCTTTCTTTTGTACCCCCTACAGAAGCAAAAGTGACAGTGGGGTAACAATAATTTTTAGAGACACTCTGGACCTGAGCCATTCTTCCTCGAGAGAGCTGTAAAGGATAGAGTCCATACTACTGTAGGCTGACACCTATCCAAAGCAGGGTGGGGGGAGGGGGGGGGGTTTCATGGTATATCATCCTCCATTTCAGAGTTGAATGCCATTTAATAATAAGAGAGCTCTGTAACAAACAAATTATAGGGTCAGAAATCAAGATTTCTAAGAGACCTCTAGGTTATTCAGAACACTCTAGGAAGGTTGTAAAAGTACATGCAGATATTTATTATCAGGGTCTGAAAAATTCCTGCAGGCCTTACTTGCCAGAGATGAAATTAATTCACCATGCACTCCTGCCACTGTCCCCTCTCCTCCCAATAATTTTTTGGAGGGGGCATTGAGAGTACATAGTGAGTACGTTTCATCCCTGATGAGTACACCCCACCCATGTGTAGCCCTTTCTCTTCTTCCATTGCCCACCTCACCCAGGCACCTCCCTCTCTCTCCTCCTCCAGTACTCACCTTCTCAGTCTCTATATTCCTGCCTTCTCTCCCCTCCTCAATCTATCCTGCCCGGGAACCCAGTTGGAACTAAAAATGTTGTTGCCTGCTCTTCCTCCTTCTGCTCTAAGATGCCACCAGCTTGCTCTCCAAAAATTCCACTCATTCCAGGTAAGCGAGTGAGTGGATTTTTCAAATCCTGTTTAGTTTAGGTATTAGTCTTCTATAAAGCAAAAGTTGAAAATGGCAAGGCCTGAAATAGTCTACTAGCGGAGGCAGTGGAGGCCATCACTCAGAGCTACTAAGTTATCCAGTTTCAGGAGGGAGATTTATTTGGCTAGTTCTGGTTTTGAATTTGCATCCCTGACTCTACCCATTGAAATCAGTACTACAAGAACCAGAATGCATCAGGTTGTCAGACATCCAGGGCCTAAAGTCTCCTTTTTGGCTTTGGGTAACTTGGCAGCTTTGATTCAAGGTAACAGATTTAGAGTATGCCTGGACCATTTTGGTGTTTAAGTGCCATTATTTTTTTAACCCCCCACCATCTTTGTCGGGGGTCACCTTAGCAGCTGCAGGAGTGGTGAGTGACCTTTCTGCAGGTCCTGGAACAAACAAAAACCAGAGTTCAACCAGTTGGAGACTAGCAAAAGTTGCAATGCCCAAGGGGAAACTTACCTCATTTAAAACAAAAATCAGAGGTCCACACAAGATTTGTTGTTCCAAAAGAGATATAAAATGTATACAACGTTCACAAGAAAAAAAAAAATAAAGGCCAAGGAGAACAGAATAACAGTAGGAAAAAAAAAACCTGCTTCAGCAGCATAAAACCAGCACAAAAGTATTGTAGCTTTTCACTTCCAGTCTCCACACAGAAGTCACAAATGTTACTCACAGGGGCTTCTCCAATCCAGTCCCACCAAGATCCTTTCTCCTCAGGATCTTGAATGTTCCTCTCCTGATACACCTCTGGCCCAAGCTGTGGGCTCCCCAAAGCAGAACAGCAAAATCCCAGACTGCTGAGGGATTTTCTTTCCCCTTTGAAATCTTTTTGGGAATCTTCTCACTCTCCCTCCTAGGCTTCAGGTCTAAGTCTCAGCACCACAGGCCTCTTGATGCCTGGGAATTTCAGTCCTGTGCTTCTCAGTAAATGCAAAACAGCAACTCCTCTCAAGTGGTTGTAGATGCTCCTTTTATAACTCCCTCCCAATCTATTCCCTTTGCAGGGAAAGAACTCCTTAACCCTCAGCTCCCTGTGCACACCTCTAGAACCTCCCCACTCTGGAAAATTCCTCGTTTTAACCAATACACCATTACTCTTTATAGTAAGGCCTCATCTGCTTCAGTACTCTTTCATTATGTGGACTATATTCAAAGGTTTTATCTGGTAAACTACCAAAGTTAGCCACACAAATCTTGCTGTATCAATCCCCCCTCCCCTCCTCACCTGCTGACTGACTAAAATTTGTCTGGGCAAGTTGTAGCCTGAATAAAATGTAGTTGCACAAACAGAGGTTTCCCTGAGTTGTAGTGCTGATATTGAGCACCAACCAGTCCAAGTTACCCACTTAACTCTGGATGGCCAAATAACAGGCCTAAATTTAAGCAGTCAACTTTGTCCACTTAACTTTAGACTGAATATTCAACCCAACCTTTTTTTGGGCTGAATATCTGGACAAAGTTAACTGGGCAAAGTTGACCAGCTAACCTTGTCCACCCATGGCCAGCTGAATATTGGTCTCTATGTTACTATATATTTTAGAGATTACATAACAGAATATATTTGTGATAAGCATAACAATTAGGGTTGCCATCTGGCTCCAGATTTTCAGGACAGATTGATCCAGTCCTGGTTTTACCCCATTGCATACAGGGACTTGTTCTCATTTCTCTAGTGCATTCCCTAAGAAAAAGCAAGACTACAAGTCTCTGCATGTGGGGAGTAAAACCAGAACTGGATCAACCTGTCCTGAAAATTTGGATCCAGTTGGCAACCCTAATAACATTGAGCACATCCAACCATACTCAGGCATTATATAACCAATAATGTGCAAATCTCAGAGTGATGCATTTTAATCCACATTACATACCAAGAATTGGCTGGAAACTGTTTGCAGCACCCCAAATGTTGACTTCTTTCCTGCTATTGGATTTGCTACATTCCAAACCCTAACTCTCTAGACCTTTTGTGTTGAAACTTTGATTATAGTCTGTCATGTCAGTTTTGCAGTTCTAGTCTTTAAAATAAATAAATAAATAAATATGCTCCCAAACTGCACCTTCCATTCCCAGAGACTACTAAGACTCCAGAGATCCATCATCTATTCCCTGAGAGACGCAAGATGCCGACACTTCCCAGCTATGCTATAACTGCCCAGAAAGTTTTCCTTTCTTTTACACCCCCTACAGAAGCAAAATTGACAGTGGGGTAACAATAATTTTTAGAGACACTCTGGACCTGAGCCATTCTTCCTCTACTGTTTGTGACCTCTTCCTTGACTCTGGTCCCTGACCTGCAATTTCAATCTACTTCTAGTACCTATTCCAGTCCTGTAAAACCAGCCCGCTGATCTGAGTTCCTGTCCTGCAGCCAAGTCTTGGATCCAGTTCTGCTCCAACCCTTGTTACCTGCTGACGACAAGATCTAGGCCTCTGTCTATCTGAGTGAAGCTCTAGACTCCTGGGTATTTCTCAGCCTGTGTGCCAACAACCGGGGCTTGGGCCTGAGCTCCGTAAGTATCTAAAGGGTGGGAACCTGACAAGATGTCAGCTTGGGTTTGTTTTACTATTGTATGATATGTTGTAACCTGCTACCTTTTAATGTTTGATCCCTCGCTACATCTGGGCGCTTGCCTTCATCATTCTACCTAATTATATGGTAAAACATTTTTTTGAAAGAATGTTTATGGTAAGAGAGTCTATCTAGTCTCTAAATTGCCAGTGAAATGGTAGTCAGTAATATTGTAAAGCTGTAAGTAGCTACTCAATAATTTCACTGCATAGTTATATTTACTAGCCACAAAATAAATGCTTTGCAGTAACTACCTCTTTAGGGAAGCATGAATACAATGTGCTGTGTGGCACTGCTCCTCTTGTCCTCTCAATCAGTAAACCCTGCTGAACTTAGAGGTAGTGCAATATCTATGTCTCCTTAAAAAAAAAGATTAAATGTAACTCCATCTCCTGCCTGTCCTAAGAGAGAGGGGCTCACATTTATTGCCAGGGATAAATCCTGGACTCTGTCTGATATAACTCTGATGCAGGTCCTCTGTTGTGGGGTGGGGGAAGAGGAAAGGATAAATATTTCAAGGTCCTAGGCCAGGGGTAGCTGACTCTGGTCCTCAAGCACCACCCATCCCGGTTTTCAGGATTGCCACAGTGAATATACATGAGATAGATTTGCATGCATTACTTCCATTGTATGAAAATCTATCTCATGCATATTCATTGTGGATATGCTGAAAAGCAGGCCTATTTGTGACTCTTAAAGAGCAGAGTTGGGCATCCCTGCTGTAGGTGTTATGTATACTCTGATCTTCTAAATGTCAATAAAGAAGCCTATGTTCCAGTATGAAACTTTACTGAGGAAGTTGTTCAAAATGATTAATATGGCACGTGATACGAGTTTCTCTGGTTATATCTATAATGCAATTAACGGCAGTAAACCTATGAATCTGTGGGCCTTTAATCGCTTCTCTGGATGCAATGTGAGGCACCCTGCACAAACTGGAAAGGGTCCTCCAATCTTCTTATGGATTCCCCTAAATACCTGAGATCCACAGGTTGATCTTGAACTCTTCAGTTCCCTCCTCTCCTCTCTCTTTCACCTTGTGGGCACCTCTGCAGCAGTTTGCTTTCAGGGAGTACCAGTATGGTGGCTCTTTTCTTCTGCTCTACTCCTGGTTATGTTCCAGCTTAGTACCTACTTCTTCTTCCACCAACAGCCAGATATGCAACAGAATTCCTTGGACAGAAGGACACTCAGACAAAACAAATCTCAACTCTTCACTCCTTCCTCTAGGGTAGGGCAATTAACAAAAATCACACAATAAGTAAACCACTCAAAAAAGAGAGCGAGGTCACCAAGCACTGGATAGGAGTTCAAAATAAATGTCTTAACTGACTAAGACTCCTCAGCCAAGACTTTGGGCCTGTATTATGCAAACTTAAGAGAACTGATAGGAAAGCTCTTACTTCTTCAACTCCAAACTGAAAAATCCACACAGAGACTAGGGGTCACTTACTACAATGTAAGAAGGAATAAAACATTGCAGCAATCTCTCATGGGAGTGCTATAGCAAAGATGGACATGCCTTTACTCTTTACTGCATGACCTTGCTTCTAGGTCACATTCCTGAACCCAGATCCTAATGAGGCCCTAAATAAAGTTTATGATTTTCTATAAATTATTTTATAGTGTGGCAGCTTCTTGGAAGGGGTGTCTCCCAGATGGATACCTCTTTAGAACTTCTATCAAAAACTGCCGAAAAGCTCAATTAAGCTTGGACAAGAAAGAATTGTTTCTGGATAACCATGGATGTTCAGTCCCTGCCTTTCCTTGACAAGCTCTTCTGTCTTCTGAAGTATAAGTAATCTGGCCAAGTTCAAGAAGATAATTTGGATCACATGAGAAGACTTGGATGATTGGATGAAAGTTGACCCAAGGCCAGTAAAACCAGATGGAGCTTGGGAGGTGTCCTGATATGCAGCTGTAACACTGGAGCAAGCTGAGAATCGGCAACCCAGGAGAGAGGTATGGAGGAAGAACACTGGAGCAGGACTGAAGAGCTGGATGCATAACACAAACACTGGAGCAGGACTATAGGACTGGATGCAGAGCAGGAACACTAGAGCAAAAGTGCAGGACTGGAAAACTGTTCTATGCAACCACCACCCTCTGTGTAAAGAAATATTTCCTTAGATTACTCCTGAGTCTACCCCCTTTCACTCTCTTCCCATGATCCCTTGTCTAGAGCCTCCTTTCTGTTGAAAAGTGCCTGCTTCCTGTGCATACCTTGGAGGTATTTAAATGTCTCTATCAATGCTCCCCTATTCCATCTTTCCTCTAAGGTATACATCTTTACATCTTTAAGTCTGTCCCCCCATATGCTTTATAACAATGACCACTGACCATTTTAGTAGATAGTGGTTTTAACTCTTGTTCAAACAAAGCGTTATAATGCCCCTCACTGTAATCTGAAGTGGCTCTGGCATAGTCCTTGGCTAGAACTTCTTGTAGCTCTAGTCTTCCTTTTATAGGTCCTGCAGCTGGGACTTCCTGTGGCACAGGCTGATGACATCACATCCTATATGAGTGTATAAGGAAGCTCAATATTACCAGCCAGTGCATCTGCAACAGATCTCCTGCTTGTTTGGCAGTGCTAGTTGCTACAGCGTGTTTGCCTTGTTCCTATTGGTTCCTGTATGTTCCTGCCTAGCCATTCCATTCCGGCCTGTCTTACCCATTCCTTCCTGCCGCGTCCATCTCCAACCTCCCTTTCCCACTCTTGTCTGTCCTGCTGTGTCTCATCTCCCCTGGACTGATTTCTTATTGCCGACCACAGCCTTGACCTTGACTTCGCCTTGCTCTCCATCTGCCTTTTCCTCAGTCTGGACTTTGACTTTGCTTTTCTTTTTGCCTGCTTTGACCCTAGCCTAGACTCTGACTGTCTTGCGGTGTCTCAGCTACTGCCTGTTATCTGGCTGTATCAAATTAACAGTGGTCCTAGGATTCACTAATCCCCAGAGCATGACAGGAGTATATTCTTCCAAACAGAATCTCTACAAGTCTATTGGGCAAACATAAACTCCATGACTACAGCCATCTTATCAAATATGTCCCAAATTTTTGAGTATTTCTCAGACAACTGTCCCACCTCTGCATTGGTTACTGTATAACACTTGAATACTTGTATGCTCTGCTTTGACTATTTGTCCTCTCCTAAATTGGAAAGACAATTCTGTTGGCAGAATGTGGTAGCAAAGGTCATTTGGTTCATCTTTCACTGAACATGCAGATCATGTCATCGCTGCCATAGTAATCCCAGGATGATTGCAAAGCTTGGGGCATGGATAAGATCAAAATGTATTAGCTCCTGATGGTCATGATTTGTCATCATTATCAATAGCTCAGCCTCTTGAGTCACTGGACCTGATGATAAAAGGAGCTGTCAATCTCTATTGCCATGTTCATCCCCTTCTCTTGCAATGTAACTTTGTGTTGCTGAGCAAATGTGAGGTTATGAAACATTCCAATTCACCACTTTAAGCTGTATCCCTATTACACTTGGTGATTAGTACTACCTGAAATATCAATCTTATATATTGTGATTAGGGCTATGCTGTCCCAGTACAAGCCACAGACTCCACACACATGTTTTATCACTCAACCAAAACACCATGCACACAACCACCTTAGTCAATAATTCTGCAATCATTCCCCCTCCCTCTTCCCAACAAATCCTTTCCAGACCACCCCAGTGATAGACCAACAGTTCCTCACAGCCAAAGTTAACAGTACAAAACAACTAACATCGTGGACCATTTCCCTTTTCCCCCTACTAATCAAGTCCCCCAGGTTTAGTTAGAACTCTCTTCCTATAGCAAGCTAGAGACACCTATGGATGCGTTCAAGTGCCATCCCCATATTCATCTGTGTGGGTATAGTAAGAGCAACACATATATGAACAGGTTACTTCACAGTGGATTAAAAAATTATCAACTTGCTGAACTGACACATAATAGAGCAGCATGAACAGTGGCTAGATCATATCAGCTATGCATCAGTGGACCGACTCAGAGATGCTACTCAGAAGCTTCTGTGCAGATTCCACATCCTCACAAACCAGTGAGGAATCGTTGTTCCAAATTTTCAGTTTCGCAGGATATTGCAGGGCAAACCTAATCTCCCGCTTCACTAGAGTTGAACACACCAGAACAAATTCCTTTCTTTTTGCAGTTACTTTTGCAGAGAAATCTTGAAAAATCAAAATTTTTTGTTCTTGAAATTTTAATTCTCTGTATTTGTGGTATGCTTTTAAAATTGCTACCTTATGCATATAATTCAGCAATTTAATGATTACCACTCGGGGTTTATTGCTGTTGGCCTGTGCTGTTCCCAGTCAGGGAGCGTGTTCAGTTTTAAATAGGTCTTCAATTGCCAACAACCCGAGGGTAACAGGCAGCCACGCTTCCAGTGTACTCAGCATATTGCTCTTAGTTTATTTTTATTTACTTTATTTAGATTTATATTCCGCTTTTCACACTTTTTTCAGCACTTCAAAGTGGATTACATTCAGCTGGGAATTCAGGATTACATTCAGCTGGGAATTCAGTTATGCCTACTGGTCTCAAATTACTCCTCCGAGATCTGTTTTCTAAATCTTCAAGCTTTTCAGCTGGCTCCATATCCTGCTTCTCCAAGTTATGAATTTTGCGCTGTGTTTCCATTGAGTCACCTTCCACGACAATCTGCCCTCAAACTGATCAACTCAGGGCCCAAACTCAGCAATCGAATTCTGAACTTCTAATATTTGTGCTAAGAGGGAGTCAAAGCACCTGTTCAGAGCTGTCACTACTGAGGCGGTCGGTGTTGCCACATGTGAATCACTTAGCTCAGTCTGAGAGACATTTTCCTTGCCAGCTGCCATCTTGGTTTCAGCGAGACGCGGTAAATGTTTTTCTTTCTTTGCCGATCTGGTACCCGTAACCGCTGCAAACAGGCAAAAAGTGAACCAGAACTCGAGTCACCACCAGTTACTTGCAATTTAAGCTTGGTTCCCTACAAAATTAAGCTGAATGGCAAATGATGTTAGGGGATGATGCCCGGACCCTGAGATTAAGCTGCCATCTGTGTTCACCGCATCACGTGACTGCCGCAAAGAATATACTTAGTACAAATAAAATAATACTACTGCAATTCTTATTGGTAAAATAAACAAATTGAATGAAAAAGAAACAAGTCAAGAAATTTAAAAATATAAAACAATAAGTGCTCCTTAAAAGAAAATTACTAATAAAACAAAATAAACTTACATTATAAAATAGGGTTGTGAAAACAAGATGGTCCTAAGGGATTTCCTGAACTTTTCTCCAAGGGGAAAGCAATCAGAAAAGAATTCCATATTTCCAGAGCTAATAATAAGAAACAGACCTCTCAGGTAGTCTCTAGCCTAATTTCCTTTTGGGGATGGTAACACTAATAGTTCTTATTGAGATGAGCACAAAGTTCACTGAGGATGGTAAGGTACCAGAAGGCTTGAAGGGAATGCCCCACTGAAGAGCTTTAAATGCCAAGCACCCAATCTTAAACTGTATGCGCATGGAGAGAGAAAAGCCAATGCAAGTCTTGAGGTATGGGGATAACATGGTCAGATTTCCATAAGTTAAAAATCAATTTAGCGGCTGTATTTTGAACTGTCTGAAGTCTTCTTAACTTCATGTAAGTGAGGCCATGAAATAGCACTGGCAGTAATGCTGCAGTGCCAATCCTAAATCCTAAGCAGGGTAAACCTGTGGCCACCTGGATGGTCCTGCTAAGCACTGCATATGCCTACTTGTACCTGCACACATGCTTCTATACTGGCAACATTCCACTCACCATCTGGGGTCTTGCTTGCCTCTGGGCAAGTTCCCCTTCTTCAAGCTATCCACTGGTGGTTTCTAGGGACACAGGGACCCCACACAACCCAAATGTCACACAGTTCCTAGAAAAACACCCACAGACCAAATACACACAATACCAGGATCAATAGTCAGTCCAAGACAGTCAGAGCTAACAAACTAATATACGTTTATTAAGAAAAGTGGGAATAGTGAATGGATAAAACACTTTTCACTACTTAATAGTGCCTGGGGAGATCAGAAAAAAAGGCTTTCCACAGAAGCTGAACAGTGCTTCAGCACAGAGATCTGTTCCCTTTGTACTCCCATCCGAGACTGGACAGTTCCAGAATACTCATGGCGAGTTCTCTGCAGGGCTATTCGGGGCACACAGCATTAGCAGTTAGCTTTCTGGCCAATGACACTGCAGGGTGTTTCTGCTTTACATTTTCTCAGGGCTGCTGGGATGTGTATGCTGATCAAGCCACCTTTACTCAAGGTCTTTGCTTGAACTACAGTGCAGAGGTCAAACACCACCTACAGGTCAGCACACAAGAAATGAGCTCTCTCAGGAAAAATGTCACAGGGCAGAACAATAAACCATAAAATATGCAAAACCCCTGTTTTGCCATACGCACATTACAGCAATCCAACTGAGATAGGATTAAAGAGCAATTGAGGGACTGAACATCAAAGCAATCAAGAAATAGTCTTAATGCAGAAAAAATAAGATGTTTGTAGTAGATGCAAAATATGATTACAGAAACTAAGTGATGAATTGATTCTAATTCTCAAGCTGGAATTAACTTCATGAACTTAAATAGGAGTATCTGCCATGATAGGTACATAAGAAATTAAGATATGCCATACTGGGTCAGACCAAGGGTCCATCATGCCCAGTATCCTGTCTCCAACAGTGGCCAATCCAAATCACAAGTACCTGGCAAGTATCTAAACATTAAGTAGATCCCATGGTGCTAATGCCAATAATAGCACTGGCTGTTCCCTAAGTCAGTTTAATATCAGTTTATGGACTTCTTCTCCAGGAACTTAACCAACTTTTTTTCAAACCCAGCTACACTAACTGCCCTAACCACATCCTCTAGCAACAAATTTCAGAGCTTAATTGTGCATTGAATGAAAAAGAATTTTCTCAAATTTGTTTTAAATGTGCTTCTTGCTAAACTCATGGCGCACCCCCTAGTCCTTGTATTATCTCAAAGAGTAAATATCCATTTCACATTTACCCCCTTCAAGTCCTTTCATGATTTTGTAGACCTCTATCATATCCCCCCTCAGCCGTCTCTTCTCCAATATGGACAGCCCTAACCTCTTTAGCCTTTCTGTATAGGGGAGCCATTCCAAGTAATGGAAACTGAGATATTGTAAATTTCTTAGAGAACCACATTGCCTTGGATTTACTAGGATTGAATTTAAGTTTAAATTTAACAGAACCAAGACAGTCAGAAGTAGCACTTAAAGCAGTTATTTAAATTCATTATAGACAAAGATAGAACAGAATCCCAGTTAGCTATTATCTGTGTATCTCCATAACTAGAAAATCCATGGCTTTGCACAAGAGCCACTAGAGGTGAAAGATGTAAATTGAATAGAATGGGAGAAAGTATATATATACTTGTGGAACGCCACATGAAAGCGAGATGAATATTGATCTGGTAGAGTTCCAAGCAATGGAAAAGATCTATCTTCTATAAAGGATTTGAACCAATTTAATGATAGATCACTGAACACCGACTTCATGCAGATTATTTAGTAATAATTGATGATCAAAAGTTTCGAATGCAATACTCACGTCTAAGCAGACCAGCAATATAGATTTTTCCCTTATCCAAAAGTAAGCTAATTTCATTAATCAATGCAGTGGGTGCGGTCTTCTTACTATGGCCTTTATAATAACTGGCTTGTGTAGGATTTAACGTGAAAGTATTCTCGAGAAACCCAGACAGCTGAGATAGTACAACCTTTTTGATAACCTTTGAAAGGGTTGGCACATTAGAAATAGGCCGCCCAAGGAGGCTACTTTCCTGGCCATTTCAACTGTTTAAGGACTGGCAATATTCACATCTAGTAAATGGATGGAATGCATTGTAACTGTTTGCATATAAAAAAAATTGGGCTATATTTATGAGCAGGAATTAATTTGTACACAAAAAGGAAGTGGAACTGTGGAGCAAGTGTAGGGTAAGAGCCAAGTGTAACACACACACACACACACACACATACACTGTGGCTGACAGGCATCGACCTCCTGTTTCTTCGGCCTTTCTCCCTCATGGCCTCAATTGCAAAAACCTGAAGGCCATGTGGCTACTCTCCTACCTGGGTAAGCAGCACCTTCACTCTCTGCTCTGCTTCCTTTGGGATCTGAGGATCCAGAAATGATCTGCGCCACCCATGGCTCTGCAGGGAGCTGGAACTGATTTGCACCGCCAGCTCTGCAGGAGGGAAAGAACTAATTTCTCCCGATAGCTCTACTCTGCTGCTTTGGGTCGCCAGAAAAGAGGTGGAAGGCAGCCATTATCAGCCCAGAGGTAACTTTCATATATACAAGACAGGATCTGTTTGAACTATCATGGCGAGTGCCATCTTGTGTGGAAGCCTATCCTCTGGGGACTTCTTGGTTCACGAGAGTCATAACTAACCCTCGTACCTCCTTACAGTTTGTATGGCCTCCTTCTGGCCTTTATTATAAAACAAAAACAAAACCTTTTAATGCAGTGACAGGCCCTTTAGATTCTGCCCATGTTTGCATCTGGGGAAGAGGGGAGGGCTTTCAAATGCAGGGTCTGTTTCAGAAATCTTAGACCTACAAGTACAGTAATGTGACTGTGGCAGCTTGATCTGGAGTTCACAATCTGTCAGAAAAATGATAGAGGCCAGAAGTGTTCATTCCAGCTGGCAACGCTGGCTGCCAGCTAAAGAAGGCACACAAGCCTGTTTAAACAGAATTCTGTACAGAAAGCAAAATCCGATTTAGCTTTTTTTTTTCTTTTTGGATTAGGTAAACTTGTTTCTTATACTACTGCAGCACTCTGTCCCCTCTCCCTTCCTAATCTGTATGTGCTGCCTGTGACCAGCTAAACCTTTTGTAATTTACACCATATGCGCTATTTTCTTTTCAGGAAAATTAAATTTCAAGGTTCCTCTTTTTCTTACAAAGCCAAGAGTTCTGCCTGCTTGAAATGCATCGCCTGGGGTTATTTCCAGGTTTATGTTATGATTGGAACTGGTGCATAAGCCATGTGCAGATTCTGTTATCTTTCACCTGGGATATGCAGATCCCTGCAGTAGCGGCAAGAGTTACAGCAATGCTAGAGTGCATAGGGAGAGTTATTACCAGTAAAAAAAAAAAGAGATGGTAATATACCTGTACATATCATTGATGAGATTCCATCTACAGAAGGACATAGAGTAGAAGCAGCCCGGAGAAGGGCTGCCAAAATGGAGCAGAGTCTACATCATTAACTCTATGAGGTGAGACGTAAGGACCTATATACGTGTACCCCAGAGCAGTGGTTCTCAAACTGTGGGATGCTCTCCTCCTTGCAAGACATTGTGGAAAGGGGAGAGGAGAGCACGAGATATTTGGTTTGTTGAAGCTTTATTTGCAGTTCATAGTACTATAATTGTTTAAAAAAAAAAAAAAGTAAATTTTATTGTTTTTTGGGGAAGGAGGGAGGGTCAAAAGCATTACAAAGAAGAAAAAGGGGGATAAAGCCTAAAAAAGTTGGAGAAGAGGAGGAAGAGCAGAGGGATATAACAGATGTATGTAGAAGATGATTTTCATAGCCATTTCCACAGGTAAAACAGGGCATCACCCTCAGCAATGGGCTTTTTGCAAACTTCCCATCCTGCATGCAGGTCACACTGTGATCACAATGCCTGTGCACGCTCACCTGCAGTAGGGGGAGGCATTCTTGGGGATGAGGTTTATAATTACGTGCACACTTGTGAAAATTCAAACATATGGGCATGCTTTTAGGCTGAAAACATTACCCGTTCAAAATAGCAGGTAGAAATGTGTGCAAGTAATTTTCCTTTGGTAATTTTCATCAAAAGTATGGGAGGACTTTCATGTTGAAAATTGGTGCAAAGTCAGCAAGTAAAACGTACCCTCAGATTTTGCAGTATGTTTTCAGTCTGAAAATTACAAATAATGCACACGTCTTCCATTTTTTTTTTTAAATAGAAAGGAAGCTCTAGAACCAAGGGGTCATGTTGTGAGGCTTATAAGGGATAGACTGAGGAGCAGGGATAGTGCAAGGGTATTAGACACCCTACATGAACCTTCAGCCTTGTGCCTTCCCACCCCTCTAAGATTTTAATAATTAAACTCAATCATGATGACCCCTGCCACCATCCCAGAACAACCCTATAAGAACAAATAATTGGACATCACATTTTTTAATATTAATCTTTTTAATCCATCTATCTATATTACAAATATGTTTCAGAAATTGTGTCAGCATTAGATGAATGTGTCATTTATGATTTTTGGAGGTAGAGTCCAAAAAAAGCAAGAATGCATACATTTATAAATTAAAAGAATCCATACAGCATTGGCTGAAGGAAAACTCTGAAATGGCTGACTGAGCTAAACTTAAATATTTTATTATTTACCATGCAAAAAGATTCAAATTCTGTTGTAACAGTAATACAAAATCCTTCCATTACCAGGCATTTTGTGAAGTAATATAATATCCTGCAAAAAAGTCACTCAGAACCTACATAGTAAACTTGCAATATCAAAAACAGCACTAACTTCTTGAACTCAAACAACGTCAACCCTACCTATGAAAAAGTAGCACTGCAAATATTGCACCATGACCTAAAAAAAAAAAAAAATCCCTCAAAGGAGTGGTTACAAAAGTTTAAGGTTTGCATGAGGCATGTTTAAAATCACCATATCTTGGAAGCCCAGAAAAGATGTATTTGATGCATTACAAAAGGTAGGAATTAGGCCAAATGGTTAAATGTTGAGGTCAAAGAAGATATTAAAGCCAAAAGGACAACTTTCAAAATATCTAAGGTGGATCCAAATGAGGAAAATAGGAAAGAGTATAAGCCCTGGGAAATTAATGTAAAGCATTAATAAGGCAGGCCAAAAGAGAATTTGAAAAAAAAAAGTTGCCAGAGAGGCAAAATCCCAAAATAAAACCTTTTTCAAGTATATTGCATGCAAGAAGCCTATGAAGGATTTGATTGGACTGTTGTGTGACTGAAGGATAAAAGACAAGGTCATAACAGACAAACAGGGAAGACAAGGCCATAGCAGAAAAACTAAATTAATTTTTTACTTTAGTGTTTACTGAGGAGGGTATTGGGGAAATACCTAAGATACACACATTCCTTGAGGGTGATGATTCAGAGGAACTGAAGCAAATCACGTTGAAGTGGGAAGATGTAATAAAACAAACTGACAAATTAAAGAGTGACAAATTGCTGAGTCTGAATGGAATGCACTCCAGAGTTCTGAAAGAACTAAAAAATGAAATTGCAGACTTACCACTAGTAATCTCTAACTTCTCATTCAAATCAGCCATGGTACCTGATAATTGGGGGATGACCAACATCACGGTCATTTTTAAAAAGGGTTCCAGGGGTGATTCAGGAAGCTATAGACCAATGAGCTTGATGTTGATACTGGGCAAATTGTAGACGATATTCTGAAGAACAAACATGGATTTAGCAAAGGGAAGTCTTCTCTTACAAATCTGTTGAATTTTTTTGAAGGGGTTAATAAAGATGTGGACCAGGGTGAACCAGTTGATATAGTGTATCTGGATTTTCAAAATTTGTTTAACAATCAGGGATAGGAGGCCATGTCCTGTTATGGATTGGTCACCAGTTAAAAGCTGGTAAACAGAGATTAGGTCTGAAAGGTCATTTCTCTCAGTAGAGAAAGGTAAATAGTGGAGTGCCCCAGGGACTGATGCTTTTTAATAAATTTATAAATGATCTGGAAAAGAGAGTTATGAGTGAGGCTATCAGATTTGCAGATGACACAATATTGTCAAAATAGTAAAATCACAAGCCGATTGTGAAGTATTGTAAGAGGACTTTGGAAGATTAGGGGATTGGGCATCTAAATGGCAGATTAAATTTAGGGGTAGATTTTAAAAGGAGCACGCGCAGTGTACATGTGTGCGTGTTATCTGGTGCTCGCACATGTACATCCGATTTTATAACATGTGCGCGCAGGCGCACACATGTTATTAAATCAGGGATCAGCACACGCAAGGGGGTGCACAATTGTGCACCTTGTGCGTGCCGACTTCCCCTGTTCCATATCCCCCCACCCCACCTTCCCTTCTCCTACCTCCCCCGCCCTTTCCCCCCTACCTTTTCCTTTTTTTTCTCGTAACTTACTTCAGCCCTGTGACTATGGCCGCTGTGCCAGGAGCCTGACCCTGCCCGCCCCGCCCCTTTTTGCAAGTGCCAGGATTTACACGCGTCCCAGGGCTTTACGTGTGTCGACGGGCCTTTTTAAAATAGGCCCGGCCCGTGTAAAACTTTTAAAATCCGGCCCTTAATGTGGACAGGTTCAAAGTGATGCATATAGGGAAAAGTAATCCAAACTATAGTCACAAGATGCTGAGTCCATATTAGACGTCACCACCCAGGAAAAGGATTTTGGAGTCACAGTGGACAATACTTTGAAATCCTTGGCTTAGTGTGCAGCGGCGGTCAGTACATAAAATAAAATAGGTTTTATATGGAAAGGATTGGAAAATAAAACAGAAGATATCATAATGCCTCTGTATCAATGCATAGTGTTAGTGCACACTGTGTAGTATGTGTAGTTCTGGTTGCCCCCCATCTCAAAAACTATATAGTGGAACTTGAAAAGGTGCAGAAAAGGGTGACGAAAATGATAAAAGGGATGGAATGGCTCCTCTATGAGGAAAGATTAAATAATTTAGGGCTCTAAACCTGCAGAAGAGACGTCTGAGAGGTGATAAAGATAGAGATCTCTAAAACCATGAGTGATGTGGAATGGGTAAATAGAGAATGGTTATTTAGCCTTTTCAATAGTACTAAGACTAGAGGGCACTCCTTGAAGCTAATGGATAGCAATTTTAAAACAAATCAGAGAAAGTATTTTTCAGTCAGCTTACAATTAAACTGTGGAATTTGTTCCCAGAGGATGTGGTGAAAGCAATTAGGGCTGGATTTTAAGAGGTAAGCGTGGGCGTACATTTGTGCGCGCAACCCGGCACGCACAAATGTACGCCCGATTTTATGACATGCGCACACAGCCGCGCGTATGTTATAAAATCCGGGGTCGATGCGTGCAAGGGGGCGTACACTTGTGCACCTTGCGTGTGCCGAGCCCTAGGGGAGCCCCGAATGCTTTCCCCGTTCCCTCCGAGGCCGCTCCGAAATCGGAGAGGCCTCGGAGGGAACTTTCCTTCTGCCCCCCACCTTCCCCTCCCTTCCCCTACCTAACCCACCCCCCAGCCCTATCTAAACCCCCCCTCACCTTTGTTTAATAAGTTGCGCCCCCCTCCTGGCAGGCGTAGGTTGCACGCGCCGGCCGAGTGCCGGCATGCAATCCCCTGGCACGGCCGCTGTGCCGGAGGCCTCTGTCTCGCCCCACCCCTTTCACAAAACCCTGGGACATACGCGCGTGCCGGGGCTTGCGTGTGTTGCCGGGCCTATGCAAAATAGGCTCAGTGCACGCAGGAGCGGTTTCGCGCGTAACCCTTTGAAAATCTGGCCCTTAGTGTAGCTGGGTTTACAGAAGGTTTGGACAAGTTCCTGGAGGAAATGTCCATAAATCACTATTAGTCATGTAGACTTGGGGAAGATACTGCTTTTCCTGGTTATAAGCAAAAATGTTTGGACCTATTCTTTGGGATCTTACCAGGTATTTGTGATCTGGCTGGATTAGCCACTGTCGGAGACAGGATGCTGGCCTTGATAGACTTTTGGTCTGACTCAATATGGCATTTCTTATGTTCTTACTATTACTTCTGTTAAACATTTATATAGTGCTACAAGGCATATGCAGTGCTGTACGGATACAAATGAAACCCTATTCCAAGAAGTTTATAATCTAGTCAAGGCAGACAGATAAAACAAATAACGGTAAGCCTTTAGAGAGAATAAGGGAAAACATTAGGAGGTCCATATTCAGTCACTGTCCGGATAGCAAAGTTAGCCGGATAAAGTTTAACTGGTTAACTTTAGGACAGCTCTTTGGCTGGCCAGACTTAGCTGGCTAACCCCGGGATTTATCAAAATGCTATAAATATAGCAAAAATAGCGCCTGTGATTAAAAAAAAGGGGGCATGGTTAAGATGATTTTCCTGATATCCTTCGCATAGGGAGTTCATGCAATTTATCGCACCCACGCTACTTTTCACGCTGTGCATTCTGTCTGTGTTAGCAAGGAAAAGATTTTTATCACACATATGTGTGAGAGAGAGAGAGATAGAACCTCTGAATAGACCTTAACATGTTACTATTTATATCACTGTAAGAGGGGGTACTTTTAGCTCTGTGTGCGGTTTCAGGATGGGGTAGGTTTTTTTTTTTTGGGGGGGGGGGGTGTTACAAACACAGTCAGAGTTATCAACAGCAAAGTTGACATAACTGAAGAATTTCTGTTTGAGTCAGTAAAAGGTACAAGAGGACTTTGAGGCTCATCCTGCCGGCGGCCTAGAAAAGAAGAGGTGGCCTAGCAGCATCCGAAAAAGAAGAACAGACTCAATGGGTTGTGGGCAGAGCCCATCCCACCGGTGGCCGAAAAAGAAGAGGAATCCCAGAGGGGAGTTGATGGCGCACATCCCGCTGGCGGACGGAAAGGAAAGAAGGTCCAGAGGGTTGCTGGCAGAGCCCATCTCGCCAGCAGCCAAAAAAGAAGAAGAGGCTCAGTGGCGGCTGAAGTAAAAAGAATTCAGCATATGCCCAGTCCAGTAGCCAAAAAATATAAGTGAGAAAGAGCACGTGTGAGTGAGGTAGAAGGAGAGTATGTTTGTGAGACAGCATATGCATGGGTGTATATGGGGAGAAAGCATGTGTTTGCATGTGTGAGAAAGAGCATGTGTGGGAGCATCTGTTTTGTGAGAGAGAGCAATTATGAGACCATCTGCATGCATGTGTGAGAGATAGCATGTGTGAATGCATCTGTGCATATGTGAGAGAACAGATGTGAGCCTCTGTGTTTGTTAAAGAGCATGGTGAGAGCATCTGTGCGTGTCTGAGAGAAAGCATGTATGAAACCATCTGTGTGCATGTGTGAGAGAAAGCATGTGTGAGAGCAAGCATGTATGAAACCATCTGTGTGCATGTGTGAGAGAAAGCATGTGTGAGAGCATCTGTGCATATGTGAGAAGGAGCAGATGTGAGCATTTGTATGTGAGTGTGAAAGGGCATGTGTGTGAACATCTGTGTTTGTAAAAGAGGATGTGTGAGAGCATCTGTGTGGGTATGTGAGAAAACATGTTTGAAAGCATCTATATGTGTGTGAGAGCATTATGAGACCATCTGTGTACATGTGTGAGAGAAAGCAGGTATGAGCATCTGTGAGTAAGTGTGAAGGAGCATGTGTGAGAGCATCTGTGTTAGTGAAAGAGCATGTGTGAAAGCATCTATGTATAAGAGAAAGAGTATGTGTGAGAGCATCTGAATGTATAAGTGAGAAAGCATGTTTGAGAGCATTTGTATGTGTGTGAAAGAGAGTGCATGTGAGAGCATCAGTGTGTGTGTGAGAGAACATGTATGAGATCATCTGTGTGCATGTGTGAGAGAGAGCATGTATATGTGTGAGAGAAGCAGGTATAAACATCTGTGTGTGAGTGTGAAAGAGCATATGTAAAAGAATCTGTGTGCGAGTATCTGTTTGTGAAAGAGCATGTGTGAGGGCATCTGTGTGCATGTGAAAGAGCATCTGTGTGTGTGAGAGAGAAAGTATCTCTGAGATTATCTGCACACGTATGAGAATATTTGTGAGAGCATCTGTTTGCGTGTGTAAGAGCATATGTGTGTGTGTATGTATATAAGAGGCAAAAGTCTACTCATCCTGCCTTCCCTACACTAATCTATGGAAATCTCAGTGACTGGAAATCAAAAGTTCCCAGGTAAGGAAAGGGGATTTTTTTATCCTCAGTTTTAATTATTTTGTGTTAATTGATGCCTGCAATTTTGAAATATTATCATTTGGGAAATTTTATAATTTTTATAAATTTTTAATGATTGGTTGTTATGAAATATTCTTTTTATTAGTATGTTTTGACTATTATGATTGATGTTTTCTATTGCTTGATTTTATTGTTTTGAGATATGGCATTTCTATTTTTCCATTGTTGCTGTGCATACAGTCTGACATGTTGAAGTTGTTGCGCGCCCGGCCCGCACACTGGCCTGCTCACCTTGCTAACTCCTCTGCATGTCACGGATCGGCCTCCCCAGCGGCAGCCGCAAGCTCCGCTAGGCCTCTGTGTCCTGCGGCGGCGGTCGGCGGGTCTTCCACTCGGATTCTGACCTCGGCTACCATTGACTACATTTCCTGATTCTGGCTCTGTCCCTTGCCTTGTCATCGCCTACGCTGTTTGGGCCTTCCTTTCCTCTCCAGGCCAACAGCGTGAAGTCCGACAGCGCTCCCTTGCTGATCGTGGGCACGCCTCTCTACTACCTCTCTGGGAGACCCTGCGAGGCCCACCTAAGTCCAAGTGCCCCGGATCCCTACGGGCTCCACCCGGGGGGGACCTCGGGTTTCCAGTGGTGAAACTCATCCAAGCCTCTGTCTCCTCCTGTGCTTTGCCCCCTGGTCCCTACCAGTGAGCCGTTCTCCACTGCTCCAGGACAAGGGTCCACCTCCAAGCGCAACAGAAGTTTCCAGTTCATTTCTCTTTATTCTGTATTTGGTGAGGGTCTGTCTGTGTTCTGCATGTGTGGCTGAGGTGAGGTATTCTGCTAGCTTCTGTGTAGGGATCTTTTAATAACTTGGCTTGCTCTATTTTCCTAATAGGCAGTGTGTTGGTGTTTAGGGCCTGGTGTAATATTTGCAGTGTTGCCTTTTCATAGTTGAGTTTTTACTGTTTGAGGGCTGGTAGTAGTTAGTGCTCTTTTAGTTTGAAGGTTTAGTATATTGTAATTGTAAATTGGTTTACTCTGGGCTTTCTGAGGGCAGAGCCCACATCCAACATGTATTACTATAATACCATATGCATTCCAGGTGTGTTTTTTTGCTGGGTTGTGATACTATTTTCTGATATTTTTACCTCTGAAGACTGTACTCTCAATGTCCTTTTTCATGTAAAATTGATTAGTATAAATGCAGAATTTTTAATTTTGTGTGATGAGGGCAGGAGGGGCATGGGCACAAGGCTGTAAAGTTCGGCTAGGTTGCCTAATGCCCTTGCACCGGCCCGGAGAGAGTGTACCACACAAAGAGCCCCCACCATTTGCCCATCTCCCACCTTTCCAGGGGAAAATGCTAGGGAAAAGTTGGGAGAAAGGTCTTACAATTCCTTGCAGGGTTGCCAGCTTCCTAGAAACATTACCCCTGACACTCTGTCTGCCACTCCTGGGGGGAACTCTGACCCTTGCATTCCTCCTTCTGCAGCATTTGAAATCACCGAAAGGACCAGACCACGGAGACCCTTCTTGCCTCTTTTGATAATTTGACCTGAACCATGCTGGGGGGGAGGGGAGGGGAGGGGAGTGGGCGCCATCTCATCCCTCGCCTCAAGCAGCAGCAGATTGCCTTGAGCCGCCCCTGGCTCTGAGGAAGAATTAATGATAGTGTTGGCTTTCAAGCACAAGGAAGCAGAAGCACATGGAATAATGCCACCTCCTGCACGTGCATTCCACATATTGTGGCAGGCGTATCTTCTGCACGTGCGCCCCTCCTCCTGTTTCCAGAAACTGACTGCTCACCGTAGCCATAGCAAGTGCAGTAGAGGAGGAGAGAGGGGAATGCTGCCTCCATCATTGTCACTTTTTACTGCACCTGGGGGCGCATTTTCTGGAAGAGGCAGGGGAAATGCTGTCACTATGTATGCCCTTCCTGTGGCTCACATACCCACAGGGGTACATGTACCACAGGTTGGGAAGCCCAAATGGATTCTTTAGTAGGTCATGTAGTCTATCACCCTACCTGCTGTTGGGCCGCCCACAGCAGAGGGGTTCTGGGTAATTGCCCAGGCTGCCCCAGAGGTAAGACCATCACTGAGCCTGGGATGCTCCTTATTTCCACTTTTGTTTAATTTTGCATTACAGTGTTTAATGTTGCCCCTGGACTGAGGTCCTATGTAAGAATCCATGAGGCATACACATAAATCCCAGGGCTAAATGGCCTTCCCACTTTACTTAATTTTTTGCACACATGCTTGATTTTATATTGTGCATGCAAGTACGTGTGCACCATTTAAAGTAGAGAGAGAGAGAGAGAGAGAGAGAGAAAGAAAGAGACTCTTTTAAAGGGCCAATCTGACACTCTATATATATCTCCCACTGAAATAGGGGAACTATCAACAGGGTGGATTTTGGGAGTGCGGTATTACATTGGTCCTGCCTAGGGTGCAAGAGTTGTAGACCCTTGCAACACTGCCCCCCAGTGTTCAGGATCCCAAAATCTCCAGACTTGCGCATCAGCCCAGTAGTAAATGTACGCAGGTAACATGGTGCGCATTGGCATGGTCAGCCTTGCAAAGTTCAGGGGTTACGCACGTACATCTTGGCCCCATCCCAGAATGCCCATTCCCCGCCCCTTTTGTGCCCCCTTATTCTTGACATGTGCACAGGTATGTACTCGCGTGCTTCCCGGCTTCTTAAAACTCGGGTTGCTTGCACGCGGCCTGCATATATGTGTATGGGGATGTTTTTGCGCAAGCAACACTTTTAAAAACCTACCTGTAAGAGAGGGAGCTAACCTCCTGGGTCCTGGGTGTGAAATTTCTGCTTCTTTAATAGGTGCTAGTAACCAAACTGGTGTTCCAACACAACTTTACTGATGATTTGGAGTAAACGTAAAATAAGGCACTCTGTACAAATGTCTTTGAGATGATACCTGTAAAGCAAGTCAAACTGTCAAGGCAAATATATGAATCTGTGATTCTTGGATCCCTTAAACCAATCCTCATGGTCCCTTCCTTATTCTGGATACAAATTTTGAAGCCTCCCTGGGGTACTGTAAATGGCAGGGCTGTCTTCCCAATTTTAAGTGCCATTTTCTGGACATCAGTTTTTCCAGTTCTCCTCTCCTTTTCTTGCTTTCTTGTATTGGATGGGCACAAGTGGTAGGCAACACCAGATGGGTCCTCCGGGCTCTCCTCTCTCTTGCCTCCACCACCTACACTGGAGTCCGGACAAAGCATTCTACCTTCTCCAATAATTCCACCTTCTCGGCACTGACCCTCTCAGGCTGAGAGAGAAGCAGACAAGACAATTAAACAAGTTCCCAAACAACAAAGAAAGGAAGGGTAGAAAAACGTCCTTTCAGCTGAAATACTGAAAGAGAAAAAAAAGTCATCTCTGACCTCAAAATGTAAAGTAATTCAAAAGGGCTCTCACATCTCCAAAATTCCTTGTCCACTGACTGGGCCCTAGGAGTTTCCAGAGATAGGAACTGAGAAGAATATTCCTCTCCCTCCGACTTCTAACCCAAAAAACCCACAACTCCTCTAGGGGGTCTCTGTCTTATAAAGACATAGGAAACCACCACTGCAGCCGCCTCACATGGGGGTGCAATGGCATAGATTGTATATTCCTCTCTCCTTCACTAAATAGAGAGTCTTTCTAGGGGCCAGACCTTCATAGAGATCCCAGTGGTGCCCTACATCAATTGCCATTAGGAAGACTAAAAATAATCCATGGGTTCAGGGTTAATGATTCTGAGAGGTCGATATTCAAAGGCTTTTTTCCAGATAACTTTTGCAGTTGCCTGCACCAAAGCTGAGATTTCAACATTTCTTACTGCTCCCCGGTCAAACTTTGTACAGGTAACTCAATACCCATATTAAATTTACCTGGTTAAAGAAGAGGTTCTGGGTGCAGGGATACATTTTAGCCTGTGAATGCTGGCTAAACTTAGGTGGAGAAGTCTGGTTGGAAAAATATCTATCCTGAAGTTACCTGGGTATTCCACACATTAAGAAAGTTGGAAGGAAGGCAAAGCGATTACCATCATGGTTAAAAGGTGAGGTGAAAGAGGCTATTTTAGCCAAAAAAAATCCTTCAAAAATTGGAAGAAGGATCCATCTGAAGAAAATAGGATAAAACATAAGCATTGTCAAGTTAAGTGTAAAACATTGATTAGACAGGGGAAGAGAGAATTTGAAATGAAGTTGGACATAGAGGCAAAAACTCATAATAAAAACTTTTAAAAATATATCTGAAGCAAGAAACCTGTGAGGGACCGAGGGGTTAAAGGGGCTCTTAGAGAAGATAAGGCCATTGCAGAAAGATTAAATGAATTCTTTGCTTCCATGTTTACTAATGAGGTTGTTGGGGGAGATACCAGTTCTGGAGATAGTTTTCAGGGGTGCTGAGTCAGACGAACGAAATAAAATCACTGTGAACCTGGAAGATGCAGTAGGCCAGATTGACAAATTAAGAGTAGCAAATCACCTGGACCAGATGGTATGCATTCTAGGGTATTGAAGGAACTAAAAAATGAAATTTCTGATCTACTAGTTAAAATTTGTAACCTATCATTAAAATCATCCATTATACCTGAAGGCTGGAGGATGGCTAATGTAAACCCAATATTTTAAAAAGGCTCCAGGGGCGATACGGGTAACTATAGACCAGTGAGCCTGACTTCAGTGCCAGGAAAAATAGTAGAAACTATTCTCAAGATCAAAATCGTAGAGCATATAGAAAGACATGGTTTAATGGAACACAGTCAACATGGATTTACCCAAGGGAAGTCTTGCCTAACAAATCTGCTTCATTTTCTTGAAGGGGTTAATAAACATGTGGATAAAGGTGAACAGTAGATGTAGTGTATTTGGATTTTCAGAAGGTGTTTGACAAAGTCCCTCATGAGAGGCTTCTAAGAAAACTAAAAAGTCATGGGATAGGAGGTGATGTCCTTTCATGGATTACAAACTGGTTAAAAGACAGGAAACAGAAAGTAGGATTAAATGGTCAATTTTCTCAGTGGAAAAGGGTAAACAGTGGAGTGCCTCAGGGATCTGTACTTGGACCGGTGCTTTTCAATATATATATAAATTATCTGGAAAGGAATACGATGAGTGAGGTTATCAAATTTGCGGATGATACAAAATTATCCAGAGTAGTTAAATCACAAGCAGATTGTGATACATTACAGGAGGAAGATTGGGCATCCAAATGGCAGATGAAATTTAATGTGGACAAGTGCAAGGTGTTGCATATAGGGAAAAATAACCCTTGCTGTAGTTACACGATGTTAGGTTCCATATTAGGAGCAACCACCCATGAAAAAGATCTAGGCATCATAGTAGATAATACTTTAAAATCGTAGGCTCAGTGTGCTGCAGCAGTCAAAAAAGCAAACAGAATGTTTGGAATTATTAGGAAGGGAATGGTTAATAAAACGGAAAATGTCATAATGCCTCTCTATTGCTCCATGATGAGACCGCACTTGAAAACTGTGTACAATTCTGGTCGCTGCATCTCAAAAAAGATATAGTTGCGATGGAGAAGGTACAGAGAAGGGCAACCAAAATGATAAAGGGGATGGAACAGCTCCCTTATGAGGAAAGGCTGAGGTTAGGGCAGTTCAGCTTGGAGAAGAGACAGCTGAGGGGGGATATGATAGAGGTCTTTAAGATCATGAGAGGTCTTGAAAGAGTAGATGTGAATTGGTTATTTACACTTTCGAATAATAGAAGGACTAGGGGGCATTCCATGAAGTTAGCAAGTAGCACATTTAAAATTAATCAGAGAAAATTCTTTTTCACTCAACGCACAATAAAACTCTGGAATTTGTTGCCAGAAGATGTGGTTAGTGCAGTTAGTGTAGCTGGGTTCAAAAAAGGTTTGGATAGGTTGTTGGAGGAGAAGGCCATTAACAGCTATTAATCAAGTTTACTTAGGGAATAGCCACTGCTATTAATTGCATCAGTAGCATGGGATCTTCTTAATGTTTGGGTAATTGCCAGGTTTTTGTGGCCTGATTTGGCCTCTGTTGGAAACAGGATGCTGGGCTTGATGGACCCTTGGTCTGACCCAGCTTGGCAATTTCTTATGTTCTTATTGCAGTAATATATGCCCTTGAATTGTCAATAGGTTTTACTTGTGAATGTGCACTTAATGTGGGTAAATGGGCTTTTGAAAATTGCTAAGATAGTATTTTACATTTACATTTTTCTTAGAAAATTACCTCCTTAGAAAATCAGGATATAAGTTAGGTGTTTCCAATTTTTAAAAGTTTACACATTATTGCCTTGTTTTTGGATCTGGCAAGTTACAAAATCAATTGGTCCAAATCAGAAGCCCCTTCCCTTAATATTCATTGTACAAAGGCCTCTATAGATCCGTACTAGAAAAGTGAATTAAGAAAGTGGACCACAAACATTTTGTAATTCCTCAGAAAAAAGAAACCTCCGCATATCGTGCTCTGAAACATGACGGGGCTGATGCAATACAGCGTGCTCAGCTGAGCACACTGTATAATCCACAGTTGGACACGGGTTGATAGGCGCTAACTAATCCCCTTATGCAATAAGGGGAATAGCGCCTCTACAACGCTCGTCCAACGCGGAGTGAATCTAATAGCGCTCATCACATGCAAATGCATGTGAATGAGACTGTTAGCTATTCACTCCCAATGCAAAAAAAAAAAGCATGCCTAGGTTGCACATTTAGCAATCAGAAATTAACGCCTTCCTGTATCTATGAGTAAATCCACCAGATTTACTCCCCATAGGATCAAGGAGTGAGCATACAAAAGGGTCACCAACCCCCAGCTCATCCACCTCAACTAGACAGGGAAGGACCCACTAGGATCCAAAAACCACCTGGGAGGAAGGCTCACAAAACCAAAATAAACTCATGACTGCAGAACTGTTGTAGAATGTACTTACTGGTGGCTGCCAGGTGCTGTGCCTCATTACTCACAGGGCAATGATGACACCAATAAAAATCTTCACATTAATTCTCAGGAATATGTTGGTTTTGTCACAAAGAGATAGGGACATTCTCATCGTGCAAGGGCATTTTGAATGGGGGCATGGGGTGGATTAAGAATACACTGAATATCCAATGTGAGTTTTCATTTGAAATTATTACTTGAACGTCGATAGCAATTACAGAAGATGTTTTTACTTGTACTAAGCATTGATAGATATTTTTACTATTTTTGAGATTAAAATGCATCCTTATCAATTGGAAGGATAGTTTTCTCCTAGAGATACATACTTGCTGGAATATGGTATGTTTGATGTACAAATGCAAAACTGTTGCAGCTGAAACATATAATAGAAAACTTCAGTAAGGTTTTATGTATCCTTGGTGCTCTAATTGCAACCTTCTTTTGTTGTATCATTAGATAAATTATGTTGAACAATAGTCGTGTCTTCTAAGATGAGTTAATTTTATGTTCACTTAAGGGAAACAGCATATAAAAAAAATTCTTGTGAATTCAGTAAAAATATATGAGCACAGTGTTATGATCTGCATGTATGTCCCAAACAGAATTTAGGTGCTGGAAATAAGCTGAATCTGATTGATGTGACCTTTTCCAGTCTGTTTCCCTTTCGTACAGGACATATCACTGACAGACTGAACTGGGTCACCACTTTGTAATGGCAAAGTGCTTCTCAGGGATCAGAAAACTGTGTACTTTCAGACTAGGATGGCTAGTACCATGGGAACAAGTGTCCCAGATTTGCCCACCAAAAATCTGGTCACTTTAATATTGCATTGGTTAAGTGCAGAAGAAAATTAAGCAAATGGAGATTCAGGAAGGCCAGCGAAATCAGCTTCTGCTAACTCGAGAATGAGATTGGTGCTTTGTAATGGTACCTTTTATTAAGAAACTGAATTTTCATTTGGCTCATTTCAGAAACTAGCCTTGAATACAACACGTGTTTCTGAAGTTTTGCTAAGTATAATGATAATAATCCAGACTCATGTGTCCTGTAATCATCCATCCTGGACGTTAATGAATTCCTTCTTTCCTTGCCTCTTTCATCTTGCCTTTCTGCCACTGCTGCCTGCATGAATTCTCGTTATCTGATGCTAAATCCCATCAAAACTGAGCTCCTGCACATCCTATCTAACCCCTCTGGCTCTGTTGCTTCCCCTGCTGCCCCCTCTGAAGTCATCACCCTTAGTAAATACCCCTCCGATTTTATCAAAAGCCCTTGACTTGTCCCTATGTACACCTCTGTTTCTCTATGAGCTTCTAGTTAACAGAATATCATGAAACCTTGTTCTTCCTTGCCTTTCATCTCCTGCTGCATTCTGCCTCAAGTGCATCTAGACTGGTTTATTGTAATGCCCTGCAGGTTGGTCTTTCTTGTTTTCTCTCAAACCCCTCCATGTCCGACCATGCTCTGAATCTCACCTTGTGTGTCAAGTCCTCCTCCTCCTCTGCCATGCCAGATCCCCCTTTCTGTAGGGCTCTCCTTGACTTCCGGTTCACTATAGCTGCAAGTTTAACATTCTTCTCCTCAAATTCAGGAGCAGCGGTCTCCCATGACAGGAGGAGAAAGAGGAGACAGGCAGTGCGGGGCTGTCCTTGTCCCTTTGATCTGCTGGTTAGAGTGGGGGAAGGAGAATGCTGCAGCCATCATCCGTCATGGGATGAAGTTTACCTGTGCTATGCAGCTTCACAGCACATCTGGTCCAGGAGGAGGAGGGGGGAAAACATTGAGGTCCATATTCAGAAACAGTCCGGATAGCAAAGTTAGCCGGATAAACTTAATCCGGCTAACTTTGGAGGTAAATTCAATAGTGCAGCCGGCTTACTCCTCCCAGTACGCTAAATTCTTGTTACCCCAACTTATTAGCTGGCCCAAATATTCATTCAGCTGGCCAACGTCTGAGGTAGCTGGCTAAATGCTTTTGAATATGGACCTCATTAAGGAGGTTAATCGGGTCACTATGCTGTGATCTGTACTCTTGGGGGCTCTATGTGCAGAAGCAGCCTGAACCACCTGGTGCCTTAACCTTGGTCTCATTGCCTGGGATGGTAGAAAATGCAGGGGAGGGATGTGCATTCGTTTGAACTGAATGGGTAAGTTAAAAAAAAGGCATTTTTGTTTTATTGTATTTAAAATGAAACAAATGGACAGTGCCCTTGAAAATAACAAAACATCTTTATTTGCATTCATTATCATTCAAGTCTACAGGGCAAGCAAAATCGCAGATTTTCTTTTTTTACTCAAGGCAAGCCACTGAAGCCTGACAGACCAGAGCTGGGGCTAGAAGGAACAAGGAAGGAGCAGGATCATTTGAGGTCAAGCAAATTTGTGCTGGGCTCTCCTTTGCTGGGGTGGATAAGCTCCCCCTGCTGCCAAGTACTGAAGCTAGGGCCTGTGTCAGGATAGCCCTGGGGGCAGGGGAAGATAAAAATGGAAGAGGAAGTGGTAGCTGACAGGGTGCTGCTCATGCTGATGATACTTTGTGGGGTGCCCACTCTTTTCCCCACTCCTCCGCCTCTGGTGCTTCCATTCTCACCTCCTTTCAGTGAATAAGACTGTTGGACTGTAAGGCAATACTACTTTTCACCTCTGGGTCACACAGGATGTCCATGGACAGCAAGTGCCAGTCTCTGCTCCTGCCTCTAACTTCTCCAGGATATCGACTGTAGGGATCACCTTGCTGAGGGTGGCTATTGTAGAACTCAAATCCCCCCTACTGCCAGCCACACCACGCTTACAGTCCCATATGTTTTTCGGTTTTCCTGGGGTAAAGGAAGGGAATTCCCACCCACTAACACTTTCTTCCCCAGCTGGAGGCGCCAGGCGCCCAAGGACTGATGGGAGCTTGACTTAGGGGAGGGGGGGGGAGGGCTCCTGTTAGACAGGTCTTGGACCCAGGAACGGCCCCCGCAAGATGACAGGGCATGGGGGGGTACACAAGTAGCTGTATTAAATGCTCAATCGTAATTTTCCCACCAGCGTGCAGCAGCCGAGTGTTGTAGGCGGGCGTCTCTCCTGGCTATTCCGTGGAGCCGCCGGAAATACTCCCAGGCAAAACCAAAGGAAACAGAGAAAAACAGCCCTCGCCAGGCATTACGTTTTAGAAAAGAAATGCTTCCTTTACTCCAAGCTTATAAAGAGTGTCAACTTCTGTATAGTGTTTAAAAAACAAACAAACAAACAAAAACACCCAGGTGAACGGAAAGCAAATTCTAACACCTACCTGGGTCTAACCTGCTCACCAGATTTCCTTCGGTGTGTCTAGGGGAAGGTAGCTCTCTCTCTATCTCTCTCTCTCACGCTCACTCTCTCTCTCTCTCACGCTCTCTCTTTTGCTCTATGTTTGCTGTTTCTGCTTCCCCCATCCCCCAAGCCTCTCTGACTTCCCTCTGGGCTGTTTTTAAGAGGAGCTTCCTTAATTGAAATCGCTTCTAATTAGGTGGTTTGGAGTCCCACCCCACCTTTTGCCTAGGAGTTCCCTCAGGGAACCCTTATTAGGATCCTTGCTGTTCCAGGCCCGGATCCATTTAATTACCTGCTTTTTCCCTGAGGTTTTCAGTATTTCTACCAATTTTCAATTCCCCTTCAGGAAACAGAGATCCCCGCATGCTTTGACTGACATTTCTGCCGGGTTGTACTCTTTCACAGTGCACAGTAAACTTTCAGCATCCTTGTAAAAAAAAATGTGGCCACTATTGTTTTGTTTTGAGATCGCTCACTCTAAATATCATTATCTTAGTGACTAGCATGGTAAATAAAATATTCCCTTTCATGCTAAAAAATTTAGCTCCTCCATGCTAAAAAAAAATATATTTAGCATGAGTTTTAATGAATCGGTCCTTAGCCAGATATGATTGATTTAGTGGGTTAACTCTAATTTTACCTGTAGAAAAAGCACCTTAGCCTTTGGAAATGTACCCCTTAACCTCAAACACAATGTTAATGACTAAACTAAGCCAGCTGAATGTCACTACAAATGTCAGACACCCTGGCAATCATAGGCAGCAGCACCTGAATACTTGCAGGTAGGTGTAGTTTAAAGGTTGATATTTTGTTCTCATTTTATTTCCTAACTGCCTGAGAAAAATCAAGTGATTTACAAGGCAGATCACTCTGAATTCCAATCTACCAACAGCCTAAAAGCAGACCCTTGAAATGGCAGGGAGGAGGAAGGTTGAGTGGATGGAAGGAACCTATTTCTATCTAGCTGAGATGTCACAAAGATAACTAAAGAGGCTAAAAGATTCTGTAAAGAGACAAGAAATGCACACAGCAAGTACTGAACCAGGCCGGGCCGGTGCGTCCCAATAGGAGAACTAAGCAGTCGCCCAGGGTGTCAGCCAATAGAGGGTGGTAAAGAGCAGCCATATGGGGCCGTGAGCAGAGCCCATCCAACTCACTTGCACAGATAGAGGGAAAGACTGTAAACCAAAAAGACCATCTGTGGTGCTGAGGACCTCGTTAATTGTGCCATTTCTTCGCCTGATTCATCATCAGTAAACTATTCTATTTGGGCACTCCTCCAGAGTCTCCCATGTATTATTTGGCACTGACAGCACACACAGTAGTGAAAGAAAGCATTACCTCTCCGCGGGGAAAAAGAGTAAGAAGGCACCCCTGCCACTCCGGGCCCTGAGAGGGAATTACGTTTCCCTCCTCCAACAAAAGACTCAGGCTCTGTGAAGGAAGGCGACCGTAAGAGCTAGCTCGTGTGATCCAGCCCTAAGAGACTTCCAAATTCTATTATGGCCTCATGGGTGTGCAGCCTACACCCGGAGATGGGGTCACACTCTCATTCAAAAAAGATACATCAAACTTTGTTACCTTGTTCACACATCCCTTCCAGCCTTCTTCTAAGTCTGGATCTTTAATCTGAAAGATCTTGCAGCAAAGGTTTTACTCCACACTTCTTGTGGGTAAAACGTCTAATGGGTGAGAAAGCTCTCACACAAAAGAAGGGGGTGCAATTGTCCATAGGTGCTTTAAATCTACGGCAAGTTTCAAAGGGATCCATGGGTAGATTTTACCAGTTTTCAACATGCTTGCACTTTGAAACTTGCCGTAGATTTAAAGCACCTGTGGACAATTGCACCCCCTTCTTTTGCGTGAGAGCTTTCTCTATGGAAAATAATGTATGGTACAATTGAAAAGGCACACTGGGATCAGCCCGTTGGCTCAGTGGCAGTGCAGCAGTGCCATCCGTAAGGTCTCCATTTCTATTCCCGAGTTGGGTCTTCTGCTTCCTGGGTTGGCCAGGACTGGGGATGCTTTGAAGGCAGCGTTCAGAGCCCTCTCACCCCCCCCCCCCCACTCCGGGGGGAGGCAGAGTCATGGTAATTGCCAATGGTTGGATGGATTCAGGGCTCATGATTTCAGGGTTCTGGAAAGAGCATAAGGCCCGGCCCATGACTGTCACTATAATACTCAGACTAGCTATGCTGGGGATAAGGGACATATAAAATAGAGAAAAAATCCCCAGGTAGTTGTGAATGAAGGGTCATGGTACCAGATCCCAGCCCTGCTTCTGACTCAGTTGGAAGCAGTAAAGAGCAGGAGGAAGCTGCTGGGTCTTCCCATAGATTTAATCCTCAGGATGACATTTATATACTCTAATATCTCAAAACAGCAAGCTTAGACCATACTTCAGAGACTACTACTGCCAGGTTGCTGCCTGGTGGACAACAAAGGCATTAATTATTTTTCTCCAACTGATGCCTTCCATGGAGGGTCACCGCCTGAAAAAACAAAAATTATTATTCATCTCAATTGCCTGGGTAGGACTTGAAAGATCCCTGTAAGGTTCAATTGCATTACTTATGATTTTTTTTTCTTACTGGAGCAGCTGAAAACCGTTATAGATTCTAAGACGTCAAGCTTGCCATCTCCCCTTCAGAATGTGAGCACAGAAGAGACAATCTTGTATGATGCAGACATTTTCATGCTATTGCCATTTCTATTTTTATTTTAGTGTCTTATTGCACCCCGTTTATATTTCTCCTCCTCTTCTTTTGGTTTTGTGGGCTAATAATGTTAATGAGAGAACTTTTTTCCCCCCTTATTCATTATGGGGTAGATTTTGAGAGAAGCATGCGCGCATGCTCTAAAATTGTTGGGCCGCATGCACACATGCGCACCGGATTTTCTAATCCATGTGCGCATGTGCGTGCAGCGCGTGCAAGGGGGTTAGATTTTTGCTAGTTTCGCACGGCGACGCATCCCGCCCTTCCTCAGTTCCCTCCCAATCCACTCTAATTAAGGAGAGGACTGGGAGGGAACTTCCCTACCCTACCCTCCCTTCCCCTTCCCCTCTCCTCCCAAACCCCAAATTCCTACCTTTCTCCTTGTTTTTTTTTTAATTTCACAACTTACTTCAGGGCCTGACCTGAAGTAAGTTGCGTGCGCTGGCAGCCTGCCGGCGCGTGATCCCCCGACACAGTGGCAAATGGCCGCTGTACCCGCTGCCTCCAGCTCCACCTCTCCCCGCCCCCCGGACCATCCCTTTTGCGAGGCCCGGCTCTTGTGTGCATAACGGGGGGGTTACACGCGCAGCCCGGCCCCTTCTAAAATGCGCACAGTGCGTGCAAGGCCCAGCCGCGCGCGCGCGTAACTCCCGGATTTTACACGCAGGGGGTTTTAAAATCGACCCACATGTTTCTAATTTTAATTTGATTTCAATGTAATTCTCATTTTTGTTTATGAGCAGAGTTGATTGCTTGATATTGCATGATATATAATTAATAAATATAAAGATATAAAAAAAAAAATAATCCTGTGAAATGAAACCCAGAATTGGTTAAAGAGGGCAACAGTAGTAGAGGTTCCCTTTTGTACCATATATCCTGTGAAAGGAGTCAGATTAGCACAGCAAAAGCTGAAACCAGGAGACCTCACAGGAACAAGAGTTATGTTTTTTTCAGTTTTGCGTTATTTTCAAATTAAAAGAACGGAGGTAAATTTTCAAAATGATTCCGCATGCGAAATTGGAAGGCACTCGCGTAAATCGTATTCACAAGAGCCTGAACTGTGAGCAAACGTGCATTGTCGCATGTAACGGTGAAAGGAAATAAGGGAAGGGGGGAGGGGGGAGGGGGTGCAGGGAGTGTTTGGTTTTGGAAGTTTGTGCATGGGTTTGCTATTTGTCCGTACTCTTTTACCCCTGCTAATGAAGTAGCAGAAGTGAAATTGCCTTTGGCTTTTTGGGTGAGATGTCTGGGTTAAGAGGTGGTGGTCATGGTAGTGGGGTGGGGGATCAGGGCGAAGTGCTGGAAGGTGTGGGTGAACCAGTGGAGGTATTGGCGAACTGGTGATTGAAATTACATGCACGAGTAAGTATTTTCACATGCAGAGTATACGCATTCGTTATAAAATGCAGGCGAGGACTGGAAGGCTCATCTGCATACCATTCCCAGCAGCTCCTGGGAGAAGACTCCAGAAGAAACAGCAAGTGATGCAGCCTTTGAGCTCCACAGCCTCAGCTTCCAGAGGCCCCGCACCACTTGTAGCAGAAGAAGACTGGAAAGCTCATCTGCATACCATCCCCAGCAGCCTCTGGGAGTGTTATGGTTAATGGTGTTTGGGTGGATCCTTGGAAACTGTGGCAGCTGACCACACCCACAGGGGGAAGTCCCGTGAGGGACCACAGTGTCAGGCTAAACTCCGGACAGACAAACACAGATTTGAATCTTTTATTAAACAGTGTGAATGACCACAAGTGGTGGCAGTAGTGAGTAGTGGTTGTAGAGCCCGGCTGGGCAGGTCTCTCACAGAACGCTGGAACAGCGAATCCTCTGCTAGGCTGTGCTGTAGTGGAAAGAGACTGAGAGTTATGAACACACAATAAGATTAGCATTCAGAGTCCCAAATAGAGTAGGAGAGCTCCGAGACAGGGAGAGCAGGACCTCGAGGAGCGAGTACCTTTTCCCTTAGAGCAAAGAGACTCAGTAGTGTTGTACTCACTAGCAGTAGCAGAGATTCCACTAGACGAGAGGTCTGGCATCGGAGCAGAGAGCAGGCCCTCGAGGAGCGAGTACCTGATTTCGGCGAAGCAGTACTGTGGAGAAAGATGTTTTCTGTACTCACTGATGTTGACTGTAAGTTTGTTCTTCCAAGTAGGAGGGTAGAGGTAGCAGGCACAGACACAGGGAACATGGGCCCTTGAGGAGCGAGTACCAGTTTCCTGATAGCACCTGAAAGAAGCAGAGAGGCCCCCAAGAAGCGGGTACCCCGTTAGTGACCCCGAAGGGTAGTAAGAGTTCCAGGTAAAGCTGGAGTGGCAGAGTAGCTTAGGAACGGAGAGCGAATCCCATCCATAAGAATCCTGTTGCTAGCTCAATGAGCTAGCAAATACTGTAGGCAGATGTACCCTGGAGTCATGACGTCAGAACAGGGGGATGAACCTGAGGTTCGCGCCAATGTGAAGTTAAAGATGAGGGCGGCGTGCGCACACACACCCTAGAGGTACCTTAAAGGAGAATGGCGGGAGGCAGCACCAAAGCGGGTCCGGGGACGCCGAAGAGAACAGCAAGCAGACACCATGGCGGCCATCAGTCCAAGGTGAGCGGGAGGAGCCGCAAGTAGAGAGAGGTAGGCGGGGCGAAGCCGTCGAAGACTGACGGACGCAACAGGGAGAGGACTCCAGAGGTCACAGAGAATGATCCAGGCTTCGAACTCCACAGCCCCAGCTTCCAGAGGCCTCACACCCCTTGCAGCAGAAGAGGACTGGAAAGCTCGTCTGCATACCATCCCCAGCAGCCTCTGGGAGAGGACTCCAGAGGTCACAGGGAGTGATCCAGGCTTCGATCTCCACAGCCCCAGCTTCCAGAGGGCCCACATTCCTTGCAGCAGAAGAGGACTGAAAGGCTTATCTGCATATTGTTTCTAGCAGCCCCTGTAAGAAGATTCTGGAGGTCACAACAAGCATTCCAGGCTTCAAACTCTACAGCCCCAGCCAGTGGCGTAGCCACAGGTGGGCCTGGGTGGGCAGCTGCCCACCCAATTTAGACCCAGGCCCACCCAACTGGCACCGGAACTGCAAGGCTGTCATGGGATCCCATCCCCGTGACAGTGAAGAGGAGGACCCAGGCCTGGCGCGCCATCACGGCACACATGGAGAAGCAGTGCTGCGGCCGTATGGCCGACCAATCTTCCTGTTTGGGGGGGGGGGGGGGGGGGGTGAGCAGAAGCGCCGTGCACAGCTTCCACTTCCTCCCCCCAGAGCAGGAAGATCAGTTAGCCTCTCCTGCTGCCACCGGCCTCCTGCTCTCTTCGGGCCGTACAGCCGACCGATCTTCCTGTTTGGGGGGGGGGGGGGGGGGAAGAGAGCAGAAGAGCCATGCACAGCTTCTGCTCCCCCCCCCCCAAGCAGGAAGATCAGTTGGCCGAACGGCCCGAAGATAGTAGGAGGCCGGTGGCAGCAGGAGAGGCCAACTGATCTTCCTGCTCTGGGGGGAGGAAGCGGAAACTGTGCACAGGCTTGAATGTGTATGTGTATGTGTGGATGAGAATGGGAGCCTTGGTGTGTTTGTGGGTGAAAATCGGAGCCTGGGTGTGTATGGGAGTGAGAATGGAGTCTTGAATGTGTGTGGGTGAGAATGGAAGCTTGAATTTGTGGGTGAGAATGGAAGCTTGAATATGTGGGTGAGAATGGAAGCTTGAATTTGTGGGTGAGATTGGAAGCTTGAATTTGTGGGTGAGAATGGAAGCTTGAATATGTGGGTGAGATTGGAAGCTTGAATTTGTGGGTGAGAGTGGAAGCTTGAATAGGTGGGTGAGAATGGAAGCTTGAATTTGTGGGTGAGAATGGGACCTTAAATGTGTATATGTGTGGGTGAGAATGGGAGTCTGGGTTTGTGTGTTTGGGTGAGAATGGGTGCTTGAATGTGCATCTGTGTGTGCTTGAGAATATAAGCCTGGGGAGGGGTGAGAAAGTGAGAGCTTGTATGTATGTCTGCAGAGAATGTGAGCTTGGGGCAGGGGGGAGAACATATGAGAGTGAGAGCTTGAGTGTGTGAGGGAGACTGTGAGAGAAAGTGTCTGTGTGTGTGTGTGGAAGGGAAGAAGACAATAGTAGAAGAAAGACACTGAAAAGGAATTAGGAAATGAGCGACAAGGGAAAAAATGGGAAAAAGAGACCAGGACCAACTGATTAAAAAAATACAAAGATCAGACAACAAAGGTAAAAAAAAAAATATATATATATTTTGAGATGTTAGCAATTTAAATATGTCATCTTTAGGAATGTGCATTTCTTATATTTTTGAATTTTGCTCTTTCTTAAGTATTCCACCATTCAGACATTTTAGTTTCTCAGGCTTTGTATTTTGGCTTTATCTGCATGTTTCTGTTTCTAATTTATAGTCTCTTATTTCTATATTAGGTAAGGGTCATCTCTGTTTTGCCTGTGTGTGACAGAAATGCAGTATTTCTGCTAGCGTGTAGTTTCTCTGTAGTAGTAGTCCAGCTTGTTCTGTTATTCCCGTAGGTGATGTATTAATGTTCTAGGGCCTGGTGTAGTATTTCCATTGCTGCTGTTATTTGAATCCTGAGAGTCAGTGCTGTGACTGTATGGCAAGGTTCTATATGCCTCTTTCTTTGCAAGAGTTTGTGTTACTTCACAAAATAGCAGTGGAGGGTTATTTTTTGTTGAGATGCCACCAGAATTTGAATTTGTTTTTTCATGTTAGCTGTAATGTGAATTGCCCTAGCTCTGCGCTGCACCTGTTCTGATGATTAATTATATTTTATTGTATTTATGAAGATTTCTGGGTTTCTGCAAAGACGGTTCATGAAAGAATACATTAATTTTTGTTTTATTACACGATTGGATCTGATTGTTTTCTATACTTGAAATAATTGAAGTAAATTATTTTAAAGTTTCATACATGACACATAATGGCTGTTGCAAATTACTTAAGCCATTCTAGGGTGCAGTATATGGCATTATTTATCAATAAGAATATAACTAGTAGGTCTCAGACCTGCATGCCTTCAACCCACCCATGTTAACCTTGTGCCCACCCAAAAAATCAATTCTGGCTACGCCACTGGCCCCAGCTTCCAGTGGCCCCGCACCCCTTGTCACAGAAGAGGACCAGAAGACTCATCTGCATTCCATTCTCAGCCCTTGGGAGAGGACTCCAGAAGCTCCCTTGAGCGATCCAGGCTTAGAACCCCACAGACCCAGCTTCCAGAGTCCTTGCATCCTTTGCAGTAGAAGAGGACTGGAAAGCTAATCTGCACCTCAAACATTCTTTCTATACCTTACCTATTTACTAGACCTTATCTATTTGGTTTTATATGTTTTGATTTTATATGATAATTGTGTTTGGTAGGATTAAGTTGGACCATTAGATGATCAAAGGGGTAAAAGGGGAACTTAGGGATGACAAAGCCACAGCAAAGAGACTAAATGGATTCTTTGCTTTGGTATTCACTGAGGAAGATGTCAGAGAGATACCCGTGCTGGAAATGATACTCAAAGGTGATGAGTCAGAGGACATGAAACAAATCCCAGTGAACCTCGAAGATGTACTAGGGCAACTTGACAAACTAAAGAGCAGCAAACCACCTGGACCAGATGATAAACATCCCAGCGTGCTAAAACATGTGAGAACTGAAATTGTTGACCTGCTATTTGAAATTTGTAAACTATCATTAACATCATTTATGATACCTGAAGGCTGGAGGCTTGCCAATGTAACGCCAATTTTTAAAAAGGGATCAAGGGATGATGCAAGAAGCTACAGACCAATGAGTCTGACATCTGGCCAGACAAATTGGTAGAAACTATTATAAAGAACAACATTTCTGAAATATAGATAAGCATAGTTGAATGGGACAAAGCCAACATGGATTTAGCCAAGGGAAGTCTTGCCTGACAAATTTGCTACATTGTTTTGAAGATATAAATAAACATATGGATAAAGGTGAGCCAGTTAATATAGTATATCTGGACTTCCAGAAAGCATTTGACAAAGACCCTCATGAGAGACTTCTTAGAAAATTAAAAAGCCATGGGATGGGGGCAGTGTCCTTTTGTGGACTGCCAACTGGTTAAAAGAATGAAAATTAATAGAGTAGGAATAAATTGTAAATTTTCCCAATGGAAAAAAGTAAATAGTGGAGTGCCCCAGGGATCTGTTCTGGGACCACTGCTTTTTAATATATATAACCTGGAAATGGGAACAAGTGAGGTGATCAAATTTGCCAATGACACAAAATTATTCGAAGTTATTAAATCGCAGAAGAGAAATTGCAAGAGGACACTGCAAATCTGGGAGACTGGGCATGCAAATGGCAAATGAAATTTAATGTGGACAAGTGCAAAGTGATGCACATAGGGAAGAGTAATCCAAATTATAGCTACATAATGCAAGGCTCTACATTAGGAGTCACCAGTCAGGAAAAGGTTCTAGGTAACATCGTTGAAAATTAGTTGAAATCTTCTGTTCAGTATGAAGCAGCAGCCAAGAAATCAAATAGAATGCTAGGGATTATTAGGAAAGGAATGGAGAATAAAACAGAGAATATCATAATGCCCCTAACAAGGGGAGTCAGACCCTTGGGTACCCAGTTCTCAGACAACAGAAAAGAAAGGCAAGGCAGGATGGAAGGGTGTGCAAATATTCTCTTTCCATGGTCCTGCCTGGGTCTTGGCCTTTTGGCTGAGAGGTGACCCATCCAGGCTAGGTAACAGTGAATGACTGTCATGAGCTTAGCGTGTTAAAATCACTGAAAGCTGAAACTGAGGAGGCCCTGAATCACTGTAATACTAAACAAGCCATGAGCCTAGTGGAACTGTAAACCCAAGCCAGGAAAAACCCTCCTACCAAGGGAGAAGAACCGAAGGACGGCAGCAGATCTGGAGGTGGAGTGGTCCCCCATGAGGGTGTGGATCCCAGAGGCATATCGAGCGGTCCCCCAGTACGAAAGGGGACCCCAGCAGCAGATCGGGAGGTGAGCCTGGGTCCCTCTTGAGCAAAGGTACCCCAGTGACAGATCGAGCGGTCCACCAGGTAGAAGGGGACCCCAGAGGCAGGTCCAGAGGTGCAGTTGGGTTTCCCAGGAGGGCATAGACCCCAGCGATAAGTAGGTGGAGTCAGGTCCCCAGGAGGGCGTGGACCCCAGTGCTGCACGGATCTTTCAGCGGAGCAGAAGCGGCACCAAGGAGAAGGCAATAGTTTAGATACAACGGACCCCCCAGGCCAACACTGCCCAACACAACAGCCCAGTTGCATCTTTTCACATGGGTGAGACTTGGGAAAAAAAAGGGGGGGGGGGGGGATAATAATAACACTTGATTAAGAGGGAAGTGAAGAGGTCCCTTCTATTCTATATGGTGGTATACTGTGGGGGCCAACAACCCCAAATTGCCAAATATTAAATGTTCTTACTATCTTGTAGAAATATATGTAGTTGTATGGCCTGAGACTACTAACCACAAATAGATAAGTGTGCTTTTTTGACATCCTATTAGCAATGTACATAGTCATGTAGAAATATATGTACTTATATAGTCTATATTTGTACATACTGCCAGCTAGAGATGTGAATCGTTTTCCATATCGTCTTAACGATAGAAATCGTGTGGCAGGGCAAGAAAATCGTGTTAGGCACGATTTTTTAGTTAAAAAATCGTTAAAAATCGTTTTTTCCGATTAGTGCGCACTAACTCGAGTTAGTGCGCACTAACGGGAGTTAGTGCGCACTAACTGAAAATGATACAATTTGACACTTTTCAGGTCAGTTAAGGAATGAATATGTATTCCTATTGGCTGCCCTCTTATTTATTCATGTTACCAAGCTTCCCACTGACAGTATATGGGGGATGGGAAATGGAAACAGTTGGTAGCTTGACAAAACAAGTAATGTGATCAGTCAATGTGACTAGAACTTGTGCCCTAACCCTGATACCAGGGGTATTGTGATCTTCCTGCACACAGTGCCCTATCCCTATTAATACCAGGAGTGTTGTGATCTTCCTGCACACAGTGCCCTAAATCTGGCACCAGGGGTGTTGTGATCTTCCTGCACACAGTGCCCTATCCCTATTAATACCAGGAGTGTTGTGATCTTCCTGCACACAGTGCCCTATCCCTATTAATACCAGGAGTGTTGTGATCTTCCTGCACACAGTGCCCTAACCCTGGCACCAGGGGTGTTGTGATCTTCCTGCACACAGTGCCCTATCCCTATTAATACCAGGAGTGTTGTGATCTTCCTGCACACAGTGCCCTAACCCTGGCACCAGGGGTGTTGTGATCTTCCTGCACACAGTGCCCTATCCCTATTAATACCAGGAGTGTTGTGATCTTCCTGCACACAGTGCCCTAACCCTGGCACCAGGGGTGTTGTGATCTTCCTGCACACAGTGCCCTATCCCTATTAATACCAGGAGTGTTGTGATCTTCCTGCACACAGTGCCCTAACCCTGGCACCAGGGTTGTTGTGATCTTCCTGCACACAGTGCCCTATCCCTATTAATACCAGGAGTGTTGTGATCTTCCTGCACACAGTGCCCTAACCCTGGCACCAGGGGTGTTGTGATCTTCCTGCACACAGTGCCCTATCCCTATTAATACCAGGAGTGTTGTGATCTTCCTGCACACAGTGCCCTAACCCTGGCACCAGGGGTGTTGTGATTTTCCTGCACACAGTGCCCTATCCCTATTAATACCAGGAGTGTTGTGATCTTCCTGCACACAGTGCCCTAACCCTGACACCAGGGGTGTTGTGATCTTCCTGCACACAGTGCCCTATCCCTGGCACCAGGGGTGTTGTGATCTTCATGTACACAGTGCCCTATCCCTATTAATACCAGGAGTGTTGTGATCTTCCTGCACACAGTGCCCTATTCCTGATACCGGGGGTGTTGGGATCTTCTTGCACACAAACCGGTATCAGGGATAGGGCACTGCGTGCAGGAAGATCACAACACTCCTGGTATCAGGAATAGGGCACTGTGTGCAGGAAGATCACAACACCCCTGGTATTAGGGATAGGGCACTGCGTGCAGGAAGATCACAACACTCCTGGTATTAATAGGGATAGGGCACTGCATGCAGGAAGATCACAACACCCCTGGTATCAGGGATAGGGCACTGTGTGCAGGAAGATCACAATACCCCGGAGGAGTGAGGGTCAGGCAGCTCCCCCCTGTCTGTGAAGCCAGCCTCTCACTAGTAATGCAGGGAGGGAGCTGTCTCAGACTTCACCATCCTCCCCCCCCCCCCTCACCCACACACCATTCACTAGCTGGGACATGGGGGAAGTCAGGAGTGAGGGTCAGGCAGCTCCCCCCTGTCTGTGAAGCCAGCCTCTCACTAGTAATGCAGGGAGGGAGCTGTCTCAGACTTCACCATCCTCCCCCCCCCTCACCCACACACCATTCACTAGCTGGGACATGGGGGAAGTCAGGAGTGAGGGTCAGGCAGCTCCCCCCTGTCTGTGAAGCCAGCCTCTCACTAGTAATGCAGGGAGGGAGCTGTCTCAGACTTCACCATCCTCCCCCCCCCCCCTCACCCACACACCATTCACTAGCTGGGACATGGGGGAAGTCAGGAGTGAGGGTCAGGCAGCTCCCCCCTGTCTGTGAAGCCAGCCTCTCACTAGTAATGCAGGGAGGGAGCTGTCACAGCCTTCACCATCCTCCCCCCCCCCTCACCCACACACCATTCACTAGCTGGGACATGGGGGAAGTCAGGAGTGAGGGTCAGGCAGCTCCCCCCTGTCTGTGAAGCCAGCCTCTCACTAGTAATGCAGGGAGGGAGCTGTCTCAGCCTTCACCATCCTCCCCCCCCCCCCCTCACCCACACACCATTCACTAGCTGGGACATGGGGGAAGTCAGGAGTGAGGGTCAGGCAGCTCCCCCCTGTCTGTGAAGCCAGCCTCTCACTAGTAATGCAGGGAGGGAGCTGTCTCAGACTTCACCATCCTCCCCCCCCCCCTCACCCACACACCATTCACTAGCTGGGACATGGGGGAAGTCAGGAGTGAGGGTCAGGCAGCTCCCCCCTGTCTGTGAAGCCAGCCTCTCACTAGTAATGCAGGGAGGGAGCTGTCTCAGACTTCACCATCCTCCCCCCCCCCCCCTCACTCACACACCTTTCACTAGCTGGGACATGGGGGAAGTCAGGAGTGAGGGTCAGGCAGCTCCCCCCTGTCTGTGAAGCCAGCCTCTCACTAGTAATGCAGGGAGGGAGCTGTCTCAGCCTTCACCATCCTCCCCCCCCCTCACCCACACACCATTCACTAGCTGGGACATGGGGGAAGTCAGGAGGGAGGGTCAGGCAGCTCCCCCCTGTCTGTGAAGCCAGCCTCTCACTAGTAATGCAGGGAGGGAGCTGTCTCAGACTTCACCATCCTCCCCCCCCCTCACCCACACACCATTCACTAGCTGGGACATGGGGGAAGTCAGGAGTGAGGGTCAGGCAGCTCCCCCCCTGTCTGTGAAGCCAGCCTCTCACTAGTAATGCAGGGAGGGAGCTGTCTCAGACTTCACCATCCTCCCCCCCCCCTCACCCACACACCATTCACTAGCTGGGACATGGGGGAAGTCAGGAGTGAGGGTCAGGCAGCTCCCCCCTGTCTGTGAAGCCAGCCTCTCACTAGTAATGCAGGGAGGGAGCTGTCTCAGACTGGTATCAGGGATAGGGCACTGAGTGCAGGAAGATCACAACACCCCTGGTATCAGGAATAGGGCACAGGTTCTAGTCATATTGACTGATCACATTACTTTTTTTGTCAACTACCAACAGTTTTCATTTCCCATCCCCCCAACCATCACCTCAGTTGGAACCTTGGTAACATCAATAGATAAAAGGGCAGCCAGCCAATAGGAATACATATTCATTCCTAACTGACCTTTACTGACCTGGATAGTGTCAATAATTTGTATCATTTTCTGTTAGTGTTCCTGAGTTTCCATTTCCATTTCCCATCCCCCCAACCATCACCTCAGTGGGAACCTGGTTAACATCAATAGATAAGAGGGCAGCCAGCCAATAGGAACACATATTCATTCCTAACTGACCTTTACTGACCTGGAAAGTGTCAATTTGTATCATTTTCAGTTAGTGCGCACTAACTCCCATTAGTGCGCACTAACACGATTTAACGATTTTTAACGATAAATCGTTAGAATTTCTATTGTATCGTGTTCTATAACGATTTAAGACGATATTAAAATTATCGGACGATAATTTTAATCGTTAAAAAACGATTCACATCCCTACTGCCAGCCTTGTTCACAATCCCATTTGTTTTCCTGGGGTGAAGGGAGGGAAATCCCACCCACTACCACCTTCTTCCCCAGGTGGAGGCACCAGATGCCAAGAACATGAGGACCAATGGAAACTGCCCTGGGGGGCTCCCGCCAGGTCAGTCCCAGACCCAGAAATGCCCCACAAGGTAAGCGGTCAAGGGGGTGTTACATGAACATGATAGAAGTTTACTGCACTACCATAACCTAGGGATGTGTGCCATTTGTTTCATTTAGTTTAGTGCATACCAATTTTTATCAGGTCACGCATGGATGCTCTCGAGATGTGCATGTAAAAACCCATCTAATGCACATTAAATTGGTTTTGCATGTACTTAAAAACGTTATGTGTGCTAAACTAAAACAAAAAATATATGAAAACCTCCCAACAATGAAACGAAACAAATGAAAAAATGTTTGGTTGCAGACGCCTACCATGGCCATGGTAATAATGAGTGCAGTAGCCAAAACTGCAACTGTCAGGCCGATGCAATTCAGTGTACTCAGCCGAGATTACTGTTTAACCCATAGTTGGACACAGGTTTTGGACGCACAACCACAGCCTCTTATTCTATAAGGGGATTAGCACGTCCAAAACATGCGTCCAACCCCCTGCGAAACTAATAGCGCTCATCACAAGCAAATGCATGTTGTCGAGGTTATTAGCAATTCTCCCCAGATCCAAAAAAAAAAATGTGCACCCGACCCGCACATTTTTACTCTCAGAAATTAACACCTGCCCAGAGCCGACATGGTGATATTTAATTTGGAGGAACAAAAAGGACAAGAATGTATAAAAAAAAACAATTAAAAAAAATTGTGCTGGCGGTCAGGTTAGGAAAAGGAACACTGAATTAACAAGCGTCCATTTTCCTAACCTGTAGCTTGTAAAACCGAGCGTCCATTTTCCTAACCCGTTGACAGCCACCTCTCCTGGGTGCCCGCTGCCGAGAAGGCGGTAGGGGTGCACATTTGTCCCTAGTGCCTCCTTGGCAGCGCGACCCCTCATTTAAATAATTGATTACGCGCCCAGGTGAGGTGGCTGGGCACGCGTTAGGAAAGCGGGCGCTGAACACTGAGCACCCGCTTTCCGCACTGATTTATTGCCTCGGCCTGTGTGCGCACTCGCTATGGGCAGAAACCCCCCTCGTGCTGGCCAGCCAAAAATGAAACAGCCATGTTCCATGAGGGATTCCCTCTCCCCACCCCTCATTAAATAAGACACCCCCTTGAGAACCCTCTATCCTTCCCACAAACATCCTCCCCAACCCCCCCTCCCTGTGTATAATCAGGCTTTTCCCCAGTCCCTACCTGAATCGTCCCTCTTCCAACAGAAAGGTATCCCCCCCCCCCCAACAAGTAAGGATCCATCCTCACAAACGATGCAGAACTTCCCTAAGTGAAGCACCCTCCAAAAGCCTCCGCCCGCCAACTCACTCCTCTGGAAATAGGTACTTACCAGCCTGGGGTCTTCATGACATGGAGGATGCCGGAGTTCTCCTGCCAATACAAGATAGTACAAAAATCCAAAATCTGCAGGAAAGTACTGAACATACACAATATGAAAATCCTGAGTAAATATATATATAGTGGATTGATTATTCTATAATATTTCTCTGCGTGGCCTTATATACCGTGCCTTAGGGGAAACGGGCTACGGATGCTACAGGCTCAAATGAAGAGTTTTCAGCAGCGTGTTTATTTTTAATCATTGGCCACTTAGAGGTATTTTGTAAGTTGCTCCCATGGGCGGAGCTAACTGAATTGCTCTCGTATGCGGAGCTGAATGTGAAGTACACTTATCTTGCTAATGGAATGTTATGAACCTTCCAGTTCAGTTTTTGCTGGTAAAGTCCATACATACAGTCCATGCACCGTGAGGAAGACCGTCTGGGTGAAAGATCCGACACTGTCCGACACTCGGTGTTTTGGAGAAACCTCCTTCTTCAGGGAGTCGGATGTAGTATTTGTCGGTACAGGAACTATGAGTTTAAAACAAGAAAGTGTACAGAGTAATCCACATACAATTTGTAAAAAATGGTACCGATGTTGGGGAAACACTTACATTTGTGTGGTGCTCATATGTTGCTGTGACACTCGTTTCAAATTGTGCTGCAAAAAATGATATGCATGAAGAACCACAAAAAAATAAACATATCGGCATGGATGTATTATTACATACCTAGAGGGCTAAGATGCTTACTTGTGCACTGTCAAACGAACAGTCTACGGCCCCACTGAGAACAGTCTGTCAGCAACAGCACTGAATGCCGGGCTGCTGATATTTAAAGCGCAATCGCCCGCCAAAAGAGTATGTTAATTAATTGGGAAAATTCTTATAAGGTTATCTACGTCATCCGGCCACCATCTTGGGTGAGGCGCATAGGAGTTCAGGCTGGGGATAGTCCCATACATCAGTGTTAATTGATTGGGAAGATCCATATAAGGTATTCTATGTCATCTAGTCGCCATCTTAGGTAATATACATGGATGTTCAGACTAGGGATAGTCCAAATATGGGCACCTGCGTCAGCGGACGCCATCTTGATTTTAGAATCTCCAAGGGGTGCAAATGAGGAAAAATTCTCTGTGCGATCTTTGCTTATGCGTCTAGAGATATTATTTTAATTAAACAATCCACTATGTTATGATCTCTAGATGTGCCAAGCAAGAACATTCACGATGCTTAGTGCTGTCTTCGTTTGTATACTTTAAAGTCAGGCTTCATAGAACCCTATGAGGTTCTAAACGATATCGAGACCCTATGAGGTGATATCTGTTGGATTACATATGGCATCTATGTGGGAAAGAATTGCTGTGTGTGAAAACATTAGATTAAAGTGAACCATTCTACCTTTTCATTCAAACCAGTAGGTTCTACTGTCTGGAGGCGGTGAATCCATTGGTTTTCTTTATAATTGAGTATAGATGATCTATCACCACCCCTCCAGAATAGAGTCACTTGTTCCACAATGGTCCATTTGATTTGTTCAAATGTGTGCTGGTGTGTGATACAATGTTGAACAACTGGGGCTTTTAAATCTGCATTTTTAACCCTGCTTCTATGTTCCACTAGACGGACTCGGATTTTGCGCTTGGTATGGCCAATGTATATTTTAGAACGGGCATATGAGCGCATAGACTACAAATTTTGAATTGCAATCTACAGACTGTTTGCGGATGATTTTTGTCCGATTATTAGGTTCATGTCACTCTGCCCCGGTGATGGCTTGAGCACAAAAACTGTCGGACAGTGTTGGATCTTTCACCCAGCCAGTCTTCCTCACGGTGAATGGACTGTATGTATGGACTTTACCAGCAAAAACTGAACTGGAAGGTTCATAACATTCCATTAGCAAGATAAGTGTACTTCACATTCAGCTCCGCATACGAGAGCAATTCAGTTAGCTCCGCCCATGGGAGCAACTTACAAAATACCTCTAAGTGGCCAATGATTAAAAATAAACACGCTGCTGAAAGCCCTTCATTTGAGCATGTAGCATCCGTAGTCCGTTTCCCCTAAGGCACGGTATATGAGGCCACGCAGAGAAATATTATAGAATAATCAATCCACTATATGTATATACTCAGAAGTTCTCCTGCCTGCATCGCAGCGAATGGTGAATGATGCTGCTACGAGGCACTTCTCTATGTACGATGAATGACACGCTCCACCATAAATTGCGAAGCGCCTCGTCGCAGCAACGTTCCTGTCAACTGGGCAGGAATTCTCCCAGCATCCAGACAGCCCAATCTGTCTCTGGTTAATATAGGTTGCTATGTTAATGACTTAACTTTGACATTGTAATTGAGGCAGTGTAGCTATTATCACTTCCCCCATCCTCACTTTGGTCCTACTGCACCACACCCAAAGGGCAGAGTTTTCTTATAAGTCCCTGGGAATATAGAAGGTGGAACAATGTTTCTCCAGACTCTTCCCTGTCTCCTTTTCAAAACAATATTATACTTTTTTTTACATCTATTTAGAAAACTTGAGTCGCCCTAGCGTAAATTATTAACAGATGTCCCTGCTACACTTCCTCTGCATACCTTTCAAATCCCACACATTTGATTATGTCACCCTTGCATACAGAAAGCCTCCTTAACCATGCCAATCACAGTAAAAGAGTTCACATCCATCATCTTCTTATACAGGACGGGAGACCTAATATTAGGACTATTGAAAAGGAGGAAAGCTTCACTTTTTCCGTGACTTAGCCAGCCAGGCACAAAAACACTTCAGTGCAACTTGTAAGAGACTTATGGATGGTTAAGTGAAAGTGCTTGTTGAACAGAACAGGCACTGCCTGATGCTCAGATCCAGACCAGCACCTGAGCTCTGCTCTCTGGCAGCAACAAAGGACACCAGCAGTGGTTCTTAGACCGACAGGAGCTCCTTTCTGGGAATGCGGCTAACAGTGCGTGCCTCTTCTTCCTAGCTGCAGCATGAGCCCTGGAGTGGGGGCGATTGCCGGGCAGCCAGCAGGGTATAGATCGCCGGGGCCCGCTTTGCGTGGCACACCCACGCCGTTCACAGCGCCCCCTCGTCTTCACCCTCTCGGGCTTCCTCCTTCGAGTCCATCCAGCCACGATCTTAGCCCCAGGCTGTGTGAGACAGGGAGAGTGTGCCCCCACGCGCTGGATGTGACTTACTCTGGCTGCTGGGAGCAGCAGCGGCGGAGGAGATCTGGCAGCCACATGTGGCAGGCATGGTAACTAGGCCGGCTGCCTGCACCACATTGACTTCTCCCTTCTCCTCAACTTGTGTATAGAGGGAACCGGGCCATTGTAACAGTTTCCTGTGTATCTCCACCGCCCCCCCCCCCCTCCCTTTGTTTTAAAATTTGTAAGAGCGACTGGTGCACTTTCAGCTCTTCTTTCGACCTCTCCATACAACATTTTGGTGAATGTCGGTGCCTTGGGCTTGAAAAGGTTGGGAAACACTGCACCAAAGCAAAAGCTATTCCCACTTCTCCAGATCACTAGCTGGCCCCCCGGGTTCCTGCTCAAGTAAATAACGTTAGTACTGCACAAAGGCAATTCTTTGCCCTCACCCTTCCTCGACTCTCTCCCACTTTCAAGCTCTCTCCCTCCCTGACTCCCTAGACAGCACGCCTGGATCTCTTATATTCACTTTTTAACCAACAGCCGGAAGGGCAGTCTCCTCCGAAACTAAGTCCGCACCGCCATTCTCGTGCCGGCAAAGTTTAGCGTGAATGTGAACGTGAAGGAGCCACCTTCCCTCATCATGTGCCCGGCACCCTGCCAGCCTTTCCAGGCAGGAGACTGGAACACAAGTCTTCTGAGCTGCAGTGCACACCACCGGCCCACACAAATAGAGGCTCCGTCTATGAGCGTGATCCATGCTCCTGGCAGGTACTGACAGCTTCTGTAATGTAACCAAAAATACCTTCCCCAGGCACCCATGCTATATTGCACTTTGGCTGGAGTAACATAGAAACATAGAAATGACGGCAGAAGAAGACCAAACGGCCCATCTAGTCTGCTCAGCAAGCTTTTGCACTTTTTTTTTCTCTCACATACTTATCTGTTTCTCTTGGCTCTTAGTAACCTTTTTTTTATTCTATTTCCCTTCCACCCCCGCCATTAATGTAGAGAGCAGTGTTGGACCTGCATCTAAGTGAAATAGCTTAATTTAGTTAGGGGTATTAACCACCGCAATAAGCAAGCTACACCCATGTTTATCTGTTTATTCAGACTATGTAATTCAGTCCTTGTTGATTGTTGCCTGAATATAGATCCACCTTTCTTCACAGGTATCGGAAGAGATACTGAAGAGAGGCTATATATGTGACCTCTGGGAGAACATGAGCAAACATTATGCAATTTATTGCTAGTTCCATCAGTGAGAGAAGAGTGTGTATGTGTGCGTGTATGTGTTTGTGTGTGTGTGTGCATGTGTGCGAAGGCACGCATGCACACACACATTCATGTGCAACTAAAAGCAGCAGTAGTCTTCAGAATTTCATGTCTGGATTGCTAACTACACAGTAAGAGCCAGCACAAGGGCAAGCCGCCAGGTATATGCCAAGAACAGGAGACAGATATGCCTTTCTGTTGTCTAATCTCTCTGTCCTGTGCCGTACTCCTCCTGCATACTAATGATGTGCCAGAGACGAGAGAGGCGACAGTTTCGCAGAGAAGATCAGCACCTTGGCCCTGCTCCCTGCTATCACATCAGACAAGGATTCCACAGCAGTGCCCCTGGAGGCCTCTGCCCCGTCACAGATCTCCAGTATGTGTCATGATTCATTTCCCTAATGCACTGCAGGGGCAGCTGTGCTGCCCAAGGAGCGGGGCGTCTGTCTGCACTATGGCAGTGTGCAGTTCTGCTCAGTAATTAAGGAGAGCCAGCCAGCTCAAGAGGAAGGGGGAGAGAAGGAGAAGGGGAAAGGCATTTTCCTTGGTGACATGTCTGTGCAGATAAAGTACTTAACGCTTCGGTTTTCAGCAGCATGCTCACATTCGGCCCGAGTTTACAAAAAAAAAGGCCACACTTGGCAGTGCTGCATTACTGCGCAAGCGGAAAGGAGACAGACGGGCATGAACAAGCAGGAAAGTTTCACCCCCAGAAAGAAAGAATAAAAAAAAATTCCCTCTGACGGTTCAGCGAAACACTGACGGTCTCTCGCCGGTCGTGGGAGGGGTGGGTGTCGGCTTCCCAGGGCCCATGCTACCAAAATTCACCCTAGCAACAGCTAGGCCTTGGCAACGTTGATTCTCGCCACTAAAGCAGAACAGAGGTTCCTTAAATCAATGTAGAAAAGAGTTGCTCTATCCAGACAAAATACTTGTGTACCATGCACATGTCAGGGGACCCCAAAACCGCCCCCATACCAGAGTCGCGTCAGTGCCTCCACAGACACTGCATGCATGTTATGTCCAAGTGGAGTCGGAGTGGAAAAGTGTGGGAACCGTCACGGGTTTAACAAGACTCCTATGCCCTCCTGGTTCAGGGCTCTTCTTTGGGGGCGTCTCTCTGATTAAGAGAGATGCTGGGGTGTGGGCTCTCCAAGGGGAGAGGACAACCAGTCCTGCGTCTTCTCCCAGGAAAGTGGCCGGGGCCCACGGTAGGGGCACCCAGGCCTTCAGGACTACGGAGGGGTTTGCCTTGGAGATCTGAGAGGGATTCCTGAATATATATTTTTTTTTTCTGAAGATGAGAGGAAGAGGTCTCTAAGAAGAAGGGAGTTAGGCTCCTACTTTTCATTCTGCCCAAGAGGGATTTCGCCACCGATTGGAGAAAGAGGACTGTCCAGTTGTGGGAGTCAGAACGCCTAAGAGGGAAAGTTCCCAAGAGCTGCTGTCTGAGGGAAGCATCAGCCAGAGACCCGTCTGTTACTGCCTGTTGGATTTAAGAGAGCTGCCCAGACAGCGTTTGCCTATGCCCAGAGCACAAACTGCCAGGGATGTGCAACATTGCTGGTAATTGGGACTGGGATTTCATTTCTGGGCGTCATTTTCTGCACTGATTGTGATTTTTGTTTCCTGCAATCAAGTGGCCAGTAAAGGATTTTATATTTTGAAAAAAGCTGCAGTGTTCTGTTCCCTTGCTGGACTGCTTACAGGGGAGCTCGCAGAAGAAAATAAAACCTTGTGCAGGGGCCTTGTGCAGGAAGAACCCGGGAGCCCCTGAGGTCCAGAAGAAGTTGGGGCAGGAGCTGCATGTGGAACACCTATCTAAGTTTCTGGTTATACCTGCCTCTCTTTATTATTAGAATCATTCTGTGATCCTCTCAGTTGCTTTTCATTTAACACAGCTTATAAGGCTCAAAATATGTCATTCCCACTCAGATCATCATCAGGGGAACAAGTCAAATCAAATCAAATCAAGATTTTTTTTAATCACCCATCTTGTCCACTAAAGCTCAAGCTGAGGTACAAAAATGAATCTGTAACAAATACAAAATAAACACAAATCAAACAGACATACATCATAAAACAGAACATAATAAAATAATAAACCTAAAAGTCATACTAAGCAGAATACATAAAGCCGTTACCATCTGACATCTTGCTCAGTGACCACTGTCCTCAGAATGCACAGGCACAGGGACTGAAGAAGTACCCTCTCATGCCACATCTCTGGAAGGACATGGGGTAACAGGCACTGCTCCCGTTCTGCAGATGAATGGAAGACTCTGGTTTCCAGAGCTGTCAATCTAGCACTGAGCTGCCGTGATATGGAAGTCATAATGAAGCCTGGCACCATTTAGGAGCATGGGGACATTGCTCCCAATACGACATGCCGACATTTGGGATGGAGAGGCAGCAAATTATGACAGGGATGCAAATTTGAATTCCTCAAATCACTGACTCTTTGTGAGATGTGGGGCAAAATGTATTCAGTATGTAATTTTAATGCAATTGGGAAATAGTAATATGGTCATTTTCTCCTGCACCATAGAGAATCTTTGATATGGTCCAGTCACTTAAACTCTGCACTTTGGGGCTATCTAACACTAGAATCAGAGGGATGTATTTTGCTGAAATATTAAACTATAGTGTACATATATCTACATGGGATTACCTACACAGCCTTTAACGTAGTATGAGAAGAAGGAAGTAAATCTGCGCAACCTTTAACAAAAGAACATAAGATTTTAGGCAAGTTCCCTATGTTAAAGATAAGAAAGGTAATGCAATATTCATATTCTTCCCACACTTATCTGCCAAATGTGGGGCCAGCCTGATGTATAGGAGACCTAGATTTGAGGTCTTGACTCATTTGGGGATATTGAGGAAAGCATTTTTAACAGTCCTGAAGGGGCCTCACCTGAATTCAGTGCATTCATTCTGAAGAGGAAGGTAGTCTGTCCTATAAAGGCCACTCACTGAGAAGGCTGGGTTATAAAGAGCTGAGGAGAAGGAATAGTCTTGAGGAATAAAGCAGAGCGCTGACCCATTCTGTGTCCTGATTCTGGATTCTGGCGACCAGCGGGATTTAGTTGGATTCCTAGGGCTATCCAAAGAATGAGAGTCTAAGGCCAGGGAAGGGTCAGGGCAGGCAGCAGACAGCGGATACCGGAAGACAAGCCAGAGGTTGGGGCATGCAGCAGACAGCGGATACCAGAAAATAAGTCATAGGTTGGGGCAGGCAACACACAAGGCAAGGTCAGATCTAAGGCAGCAATCACAGAGAGAACAAGGTCCAAGCAAAGGTCAGAATCCAGAGAAGAAAGCCAAAGGAAGACGAGACAAAGACCAGGACAGTGACAAGATACGACAGACTAGAACAATGCAGGGCTCAGGAACAAGACAGGAACACCGGAATACAGGAACGCAGAAACAAAGGCAACACACATGGAAGACCAAGGCCCTTCAGGAGACCTATTGCTGAGGTTTCTGCTCCTCAGGAGGAGCTTTAAATACAGGAAGCCAGTGATATCATCACAGGGTGCCTTGGCCATCTTCATAAGAACATAAGAAATTGCCAAGCTGGGTCAGACCAAGGGTCCATCAAGCCCAGGATCCTGTTTCCAACAGAGGCCAAAAAAGGCCACAAGAACCTGGCAATTACCCAAACACTAAGAAGATCCCATGCTACTGATGCAATTAATAGCAGTGGCTATTCCCTAAGTAAACTTGATTAATAGCAGTTAATTGACTTCTCCTCCAAGAACTTATCCAAACCACATCCTCTGACAACAAATTCCAGAGCTTAATTGTGCACTGAGTGAAAAAGAAATTTCTCCAATTAGTCTTAAATGTCCTAATTGCTAACTTCATGGAATGCCCCCTAGTTCTTCTATTATCCAAAAGTGTGAATAACAGATTCACATCTACTCATTCAAGATCTCTCATGATCTTAAAGACCTCTATCATATCCCCCCCTCAGCCCTAACCTCTTCAGCCTTTCCTCATAGGGGAGCTGTTCCATCCCCCTTTATCATTTTGGTTGCCCTTCTCTGTACCTTCTCCATCACAACTATATCTTTTTTGAGATGCGGCGACCAGAATTGTACACAGTATTCAAGGTGTGGTCTTACCATGGAGCAATACAGAAGCATTATGACATTATCCGTTTTATTAACCATTCCTTTCCTAATAATTCCTAACATTCTGTTTGCTTTTTTGACTGCACAAAATAATCTCATTCCATGGCAGACCTCATACGGGGCATACGTATCTAATGCCAATTCGCAGTAGTACAGCAGCAATATAATCATTGGTCTATTGCCCGATATATATTGTTTCAAAAAGTTTTTCTCATGCATAAGTGCATAAGTGCATAAGTGCATAAGTGCAGAGAAAAAATACTACCGTCAACGATGCTGCTGCTACTCTCAATTTCACATATTGTTGGCCCTTGAAGAAGGCTTTTAGCCGAAACGCGGTCCGTGTCGGGCTTGACTCTGTGCATGTCCTCACGCCCATGTCTCTGCTAACCTCTCGAGAATAAAATCTGCAAAGCTTCAGAAAAGATAAGTGCAAAAAGTTGCGATGCTTTATATCCTGTGATATGCCAATGGGCTACCCTACTGTTCACTTGCTATACATCTTGTGATACGCCAATGGGCTATTTTACTGTTCACTTATGCATGAGAAAAACTTTTTGAAAAAATATATATCGGGCAATAGACCAATGATTATATTGCTGCTGTACTACTGCGAATTGGCATTAGATACGTATGCCCCGTATGAGGTCTGCCATGGAATGAGATTATTTTGTGTACCTACACCACTATATAGTTTTTATTTTGTGGGTTTGTAGCTTATATATCTATTACATGTTAGTTAGCTTCCCCCTTTTTTCAAAATCAGGTGCTTGAGTGCTGTTGTGGTCACATTTGCTTTTTTGACTGCTACAGCACACTGAGCCGACGATTTAAAAGTATTATCCACTATGATGCCCAGATCTTTTTCCTGTCTTATGGAACCTAACATCGTGTAACTACAGCAAGGGTTATTTTTCCCTATATGCAACACCTTGCACTTGTCCACATTAAATTTCATCTGCCATTTCGATGCCCAATCTTCCAGACTTGCAAGGTCCCCCTGTAATATATCACAATCCGCTTGTGATTTAACTACTCTGAATAATTTTGTATCGTCTGCATATTTGATAACCTCACTCGTCGTATTCCGTTCCAGATCATTTATATATATATATATATATATATATATATATTGAAAAGCACCGGTCCAAGTAGAGATCCTTGAGGCACTCCACTGTTTACCCTTTTCCACTGAGAAAATTGACCATTTAATCCTACTCTCTGTTTCCTGTCTTTTAACCAGTTTGTAATCCACGAAAGGACATCGTCTCCTATCCCATGACTTTTTAGTTTTCTTAGAAGCCTCTCATGAGGGACTTTGTCAAATGCCTTCTGAAAATCCAAATACACTAGGGATGTGAATCGTGTCCTCGATCGTCTTAACGATCGATTTCGGCTGGGAGGGGGAGGGAATCGTATTGTTGCCGTTTGGGGGGGTAAAATATCGTGAAAAATCGTGAAAAATCTAAAAATCTAAAAATCGCAAAACCGGCACATTAAAACCCCCTAAAACCCACCCCCGACCCTTTAAATTAAATCCCCCACCCTCCCGAACCCCCCCCCAAATGAGTTAAATAACCTGCGGGTCCAGCGGCGGTCCGGAACGGACTCCTGCTCCTGAATCTTGTTGTCTTCAGCCGGCGCCATTTTCCAAAATGGCGCCGAAAAATGGCGGCGGCCATAGACGAACACGATTGGACGGCAGGAGGTCCTTCCGGACCCCCGCTGGACTTTTGGCAAGTCTCGTGGGGGTCAGGAGGCCCCCCACAAGCTGGCCAAAAGTTCCTGGAGGTCCAGCGGGGGTCAGGGAGCGATTTCCCGCCGCGAATCGTTTTCGTACGGAAAATGGCGCCGGCAGGAGATCGACTGCAGGAGGTCGTTCAGCGAGGGTTCCGGCGCCTCGCTGAACAACCTCCTGCAGTCGATCTCCTGCCGGCGCCATTTTCCGTACGAAAACGATTCGCGGCGGAAAATCGCTCCCTGACCCCCGCTGGACCTCCAGGAACTTTTGGCCAGCTTGTGGGGGGCCTCCTGACCCCCACGAGACTTGCCAAAAGTCCAGCGGGGGTCCGGAAGGACCTCCTGCCGTCCAATCGTGTTCGTCTATGGCCGCCGCCATTTTTCGGCGCCATTTTCGAAAATGGCGCCGGCTGAAGACAACAAGATTCAGGAGCAGGAGCCCGTTCTGGACCGCTGCCGTTCCGGACCGCCGCTGGACCCGCAGGTTATTTAACTCATTTGGGGGGGGTTCGGGAGGGTGGGGGATTTAATTTAAAGGGTCGGGGGTGGGTTTTAGGGGGTTTTAGTGTGCCGGCTCACGATTCTAACGATTTATAACGATAAATCGTTAGAATCTCTATTGTATTGTGTTCCATAACGGTTTAAGACGATATTAAAATTATCGGACGATAATTTTAATCGTCCTAAAACGATTCACATCCCTAAAATACACTACATCTACCGGTGTGGTGCTTTATGTCCAGGATTGCATAGAGTCAAACAGGATAAACATCCTGCATGAGAATAAATGCAAAATTGAATCTTTATGGGTAGAAATCCCTTGTGTGTAAGGGAGGACTATAGTGATAGGATTATTCTACCGTCCACCTGGTCAAGATGGTGAGACGAACAGTGAAATGCTAAGAGAAATTAGGGAAGCTAACTAAATTGGTAGTGTGGTAATAATGGGAGATTTCAATTTCCCCAATATTGACTGGGTAAATGTACCATCGGGACATGCTAAAGATAAAAAGTTCCTGGATGGAATAAATGACATTTTTATGGAACAATTGGTTCAGGAACTGACAAGAGAGGGAGCAATTTTAGATTTAATCCTCAGTGGAGCACAGGATTTGGTGAGAGAAGTAAGAGTGGTGGGGCCACTTGGCAATAGTGATCATAATATGATCAAATTTGAATTAATGACTGGAAGGGGGACAGTGGGCAAAATCCATGGCTCTCGTGCTAAACTTTCAAAGGGGAAACTTTGATAAAATGAGAAAAATTGTTAGAAAAAAAAATCTGAAAGGAGCAGCTACAAAGGTAAAAAGTGTGAAAGAGGCGTGGTCATTTTTAAAAATATCATCCTAGAAGCACAGTCCAGATGTATTCCACACATTAAAAAAGGTGGAAAGAAGGCAAAAATATTACCCGCATGGTTAAAAGGGGAGGTGAAAGAAGCTATTTTAGCCAAAAGATCTTCATTCAAAAATTGGAAGAAGGATCCAACAGAAGAAAATAGGATAATGCATAAGCATTGGAAAGTTAAATGTAAGACATTGATAAGACAGGCTAAGAGAAAATTTGAAAAGAAGTTGCCCGTAGAGGTAAAAACTCACAGTAAAAAATGTTTTTAAATATATCCGAAGCAGAAAGCCTGTGAAGGAGTCAGTTGGACCGTTAGATGATCGAGGGGTTAAAGGGGCACTTAGAGAAGATAAGGCCATCGTGGAAAGATTAAATGATTTCTTTGCTTCGGTGTTTACTGAAGAGGATGTTGGGGAGGTACCTGTACCAGGGAAGGTTTTCATGGGTAATGATTCAGATGGACTGAACCAAATCACAGTGAACCTAGAAGATGTGGTAGGCCTGATTGACAAACTGAAGAGTAGTAAATCACCTGGACCGGATGGTATACACCCCAGAGTTCTGAAGGAACTGAAAAAGGAAATTTCAGACCTATTAGTAAAAATGTGTATCCTATCATTAAAATCATCCATTGTACCTGAAGACTGGAGGATAGCAAATGTAAGCCCAATATTTAAAAAGGGCTCCAAGGGTGATCCAGGAAACTACAGACGGATTAGCCTGACTTCAGTGCCAGGAAAAATAGTGGAAAATGTTTTAAACATCAAAATCACAGAACATATAGAAAGACATAGTTTAATGGAACAAAGTCAGCATGGCTTTACCCAGGGCAAGTCTTGCCTCACAAATCTGCTTCACCTTTTTGAAGGAGTTAATAAACATGTGGATAAAGGTGAACCAGTAGATGTAGTATACTTGGAATTTCAGAAGGCGTTTGACAAAGTTCCTCATGAGAGGCTTCTAGGATTGCAAACTGGCTAAAAGATAGGAAACAGAGAGTAGGATTAAATGGACAATTTTCTCAGTGGAAGGGAGTGGGCAGTGGAGTGCCTCAGGGATCCGTATTGGGACCCTTACTTTTCAATATATTTATAAATGATCTGGAAAGAAATATGACAAGTGAGGTAATCAAATTTGCAGATGATACAAAATTGTTCAGAGTAGTTAAATCACAAGCAGATTGTAATAAATTGCAGGAAGACCTTGTGAGACTGGAAAATTGGGCATCCAAATGGCAGATGAAATTTAATGTGGATAAGTGCAAGGTGTTGCATATAGGGAAAAATAACCCATGCTATAGTTACACAATGTTAGGTTCCATATTAGGTGCTATAACCCAAGAAAGAGACCTAGGCGTCATAGTGGATAACACATTGAAATCTTCGGTTCAGTATGTTGCGGCAGTCAAAAAAGCAAACAGAATGTTGGGAATTATTAGAAAGGGAATGGTGAATAAAACGGAAAATGTAATAATGCCTCTGTATCGCTCCATGGTGAGACTCCACCTTGAATACTGTATTCAATTCTGGTCGCCACATCTCAAAAAAGGTATAGTTGCGATGGAGAAGGTACAGAGAAGGGCGACCAAAATAATAAAGGGGTTGGAACAGCTCCCCTGTGAGGAAAGACTAAAGAGATTACAGCTTGGAGAAGAGAAGGCTGAGGGGGGATATGATAGAAGTGTTTAAAATCATGAGAGGTCTAGAAAAGGTAGATGTGAATCAGTTATTTACTCTTTCAGATAATAGAAAGACTAGAGGGCACTCCATGAAGTTAGCATTTGGCACATTTAAAACTAAATCGGAGAAAGTTCTTTTTCACTCAACGCACAATTAAACTCTGGAATTTGATGCCAGAGAATATGGTTAGAGCAGTTAGTGTAGCTGTGTTTATAAAAGGATTGGATAAGTTCTTGGAGGAGAAGTCCATTACCTGCTATTAATTAAGTTGACTTAGAAAATAGCCACTGCTATTACTAGCATCAGTAACATGGAATAGACTTAGTTTTTGGGTACTTGCCAGGTTCTTATGGCCTGGATTGGCCACTGTTGGAAACAGGATGCTGGGGCTTGATGGACCCTTGGTCTGACCTAGTATGGCATGTTCTTATGTTAACCCCTTCAAAACAAATGAAGTAGATTTGTTAGGCAAGACTTCCCTTGGGGAAAATCCATGTTGATTGTGTTCCATTAAACCATATCTTTCTCTATGTTCTATGATTTTGATCTTTAGGATAGTTTCCACTATTTTTCCCGGCACTGAAGTCAGGCTAACTGGTCTATTGTTACACGGATCGCCCCTGGATCCCTTTTTAAATATTGGGGTTAAATTGGCCACCCTCCAGGGACAATGGATTATTTTAATGATAGGTTACAAATTTTAACTAATAGATCAGAAATTTCATTTCTGAATTCCTTCAGTACCCTAGGATGCATACCATCTGGTCCAGGTGATTTGCTACTCTTTAGTTTGTCAATCTGGCCTACTACATCTTCCTGGTTCACAGTGATTTGGTTCAGTTCGTCTGACTCCTCACTCTTGAAAACCATCTCTGGAACTGATATATCCCCAACATCCTCATTAGTAAACACAGAAGCAAAGAATTAATTTAGTCTTTCTGCAATGGCCTTATCTTCCCTAAGAACCCCTTTAATCCCTCGGTCTTCTAATGGTCCAACAGACTCCCTCTCAGGTTTCTTGCTTCGGATATATTTTAAAAAGTTTTTATTATAAGTTTTTGCCTCTATGTCCAACTTCATTTCAAATTCTCTCTTCACCTGTCTTATAACTTGACAATGCTTATGTTTTATCCTGTTTTCTTCAGATGGATCCTTCTTACAATTTTTGAAGGATGTTTTTTTGGCTAAAATAGCCTCTTTCACCTCATCTTTTAACCATGACAGTAATTGTTTTGCCTTCCTTCCACCTTTCTTAATGCGTGGAATACATATGGACTGTGCTCTAGGATTGTATTTTTAAACAATGTCCATGCCTGTTGAATACTTTTAACCTTTGCAGCTGCACCTTTTAGTTTTTTTCTATTTTCCTCATTTTATCAAAGTTTCCCTTTTGAAAGTTTAGTGTTTGAGCTGTAGATTTACTTATTGTCACCCTTCCAATTATTAGTTTAAATCTGATCATGTTATGTTCATTATTGCCAAGTGGCCTCACCACTGTTACCTCTCTCACCAAATCCTGCATTCCACTAAGAATTAAATCTAAAATAGCTCCCTCTCTTGTTGGTTCCTGAACCAATTGCTCCATGAAACAGTCATTTATTACATCCAGGAACATTATGTCTCTAGCAAGTCCTGATGTTACATTTACTCAGTTATTTTTGGGGTAATTGAAATCTCCCATTATTATTGCACTTCCAAATTGGTTAGCTTCCCTAATTTCTCTTAGCATTTCGTCATCTGTCTGACCATTTTGTCCAGGTGGACGGTAGTATACTCCTATCACTATACTCTTACCCAACACACATGGGATTTCTACCCATATAGATTCTACTGAGCATTTAGTCTCTTGTATGATCTTTATCCAGTTGGACTCTATACCCTCCCGGACATAAAGTGACACCCCCCCACCGAGTTGATCCTCCCTATCATTGTGATATAATTTGTACCCTGATATAGCATTGTCCCATTGGTTATCCTCTTCCACCAAGTCTCTGTGATGCCAATTATGTCAATCTCATCATTTACTGCTATACACTCTAACTCTCCCATCTTACTTCTTAGACTTCTGGCATTGGCATACAGACATTTCAAAGTGTCTATTTCGTTTGTATTAACAACCTGCTTTTCAGTTGTTAGGGATAATTTGGAAATCATTAGCTTCAGTGATTTTTTACATATAGGCACATGGACTATGTTTGCATTTAATGGAACCTCTCTGTTGGGATGCCCTAAGTCTCCTGTTTCATTAGTATCCTTCAAGGATACATTTCTCTGAACCATGCACTGCTGAGTGACTGCTTTCCCCCTTGTTCTAGTTTAAACGCTGCTCTATCTCCTTTTTGAAAGTTAGTGCCAGCAGCTTGGTTCCACTCTGGTGAAGGTGGAGCCCATCCTTTCGTAAAAGTCTCCCCCTTCCCCAAAGGTTTCCCCAGTTCCATACAAAACTGAATCCCTCTTCCCTGCACTATCATCTCATCCACGCATTGAAACTCTGGAGCTCTGCCTGCCTCTGGGGACCTGCACGTGGAACAGGAAGCATTTCAGAGAATGCCACCTTGGAGAGTCTGGATTTCAGCTTTCTACCTAAAATCCTAAATTTGGCTTCCAGAACCTCTCTCCCACATTTTGCTATGTTGTTGGTGCCCACATGTACCACGTCAGCCGCTCCTCCCAGCACTGTCTATAATCCTATCTAGGTGACGCGTGAGGTCTGCCACCTTCCCACCAGGCAGGCAAGTTACCAGGCGATCCTCATGTCTACCAGCCACCCTGCTATCTACATTTCTAATAATTGAATCACCGACTATGATGTCCAGCCTAACCCTTCCCTCATGGGCAGGAGCCCTGGGAGACTTGTCCTCAGTGCGAGAGGACAATACATTACCTGGAGAGCAGGTCCTTGCTACAGGATCACTTTCTGCTACACCAGGGTGATGTTCTCCTACTGGGAGACCTTTCTGATCCAAGGCAGCACTAGGGCTGCCGGACTGGATTTGGGTCTTGGCTACTATGTTCCTGAAGGTCTCATCAATGTACCTCTCTGTCTGTCTCAGCTCCTCCAAGTCTGCTACTCTAGCCTCCAGAGATCAGACTCATTCCCTGAGAGCCAGGAGCTCTTTGCACCGAGTGCACACATACAATCTCTCGCCGGTGGGTGAAAAAATGCAAAAGACTGGAAAGCCCCCCTCTTGCTGCTGGACTGCTGCCTTCATCTTAGTTTTATTGAGTTCCTAGTTACTAAGGGAGTTGGACTTAGAGTTCTTTAAATTTACAAGTGAATTTACTAATTAATCAGCTAGTGTCCTACAAGGGGATGATTCAACTTTCAATAAGGGCTGGTACAATAGTATGATTTAGATAAAACCATGATTGATTTTTAATGAGAAAGTGTCTCATGCCTAAAAATCAAGGGTTGAGTGGGTGGGAAAGACAGACACTAGAATTAACTATCTCTGGCTTGCTTATTATCTCAGACACACACAAACTCTAAAGAATATACCCCTCTATTTCACCTTTCACCAAACTTTTATAAGTCCAAATATTTCCCAAAGCTATACTTACCAATCGTCTTTAACCACCATTAAATTGATCTTCACTCAGTTAATTAAAGGGTTTGAGATTTGTGTGTCATTAGGCGCGCGCTTCCGGTCCTCTTCTACTGCAAAGGGTGTGGGGTCGCTGGAAGCTGGGGCTGTGGAATTCAATCGCTGGATCGCTAGCGGTGACCTCTGGACTCCTCTCCCAGGGGATGCTGAGAGCAGTATGCAGATGAGCCTTCCGGTCCTCTTCTACTGCCCGCCACGGGCCCTTTAAGAACAGCGACATTCGACGTGTGTGCACCTAGGGGCAGCCAGGAAGGGAAGTAGTTAGGTGTCGTGTGAGCCATGTGGAGCGGCTACAGAAGTTAGAAGCAGCGTCCTGACCGCAGTAGTCCTAGGCAGCGCTGGGGATGAGTGAGGTGGCTCATGGGGCTGACCCACGAGCTGCTAATCGTAATACTCCCTAAGAAGTGTGATTTAAGGGATTCAAGGCTATATGTTGATTATGCTTGATAACTTGGCAGCCTTCAAAACAGTGGATCATGATATCCTTCTTTATTGACTCAGAGAGGCTGGTTTATCAAATACTGTTCTGAATTGGTTCATGTCCTATTTGCGTGGTACACAATAATGTTGTAGAACCGCAGAAATGAATTTGGATTGGTTTTCAGGGCACACTGGTGTTCTTTAGGGGTCATCACTGTCAGCCCAACTATTCAACATCTATTTGGCACCTATATGCCAACTACTTACAACCGTCAGTGAGGGTTTTCGTATCTATGCGGACATCTGACCAATCCCTGTTCAAAACTAATTTCTAGGGAGCCTGTAAGCTAAGGGACAGAGCCAGAGGGATGCCGAGGTGAATAGAGAGAGGCATAAGCAGTAGAAAAAAGGAGGTAACAATGTCTCTATACATGTCATTTGTTGCCCGTCCCGGCCGTGTCCGCTTCGTGGCCGGCCCTGCTCACCTCGCTCTTCCGTCCACGAGCTCTGGGCTCACCTCCTCCACAGCCGCAGCCAGTTCGCGACGTGCCCGGCTCCCCCGCTCTCAGTCTCCCATTCAGGCCTCACAGTGGAGTTCCCGTCGGGGCTCCGCATCCTTGGCCCGGCCCCTAGGCATGCACGCGGCCAGCCTGCAGCCCTTTAAAGAGCCGTGCAGGAAAACCCCGAGAGGCGCACGCTGATGACATCACAGAGACTTCATATATAAGGCAGGGCTCAAACCCATGATCCCTGCCTTGGCAATTGGGTTGTACACTCCGATGTTATCTAGTTTGCCTGTTCCAGCGTCTCCTGTTCCAGCATCTCCTGTTCCAGCATCTCTCCATTCCTGGTAGTACCCTTCGGACTGATCTCACGGTACTGACCTCTGCCTGTTCACTGACCTCGTCTGACTGCTGCCCGGATCTTGACCTTTGCCTGTTCACTGACCATGTCTGATTGCTGCCTGGAACCTGACCTCTGCCTGTCCACTGACTTCATCTGACCGCTACCTGGAACTTGACCTCTGCCTGACCTGACTACTCCTGGATTGACACTGACCCCTGCTTCGGCTGACCATTCTGGACTGATACTCTGGCCTTGATCCTTGCTATCCACTCGGACACTCTATTCTGGCCTCCTGTGACCTCTGGACATCCTCGCTTGAACATCGACTGCACACCCTTGTTTGTGGTGGGCACGCCCCTGCACTTCCTCTCTAGGAGACCCTGCGAGGCCCACCTAAGACCAGGCGGCCCGGGTAACCAAGGGCTCAACCTGATGGAACCCCAGGTTGCTATTGGCAAAGCTCCAGCTAGCCTCTGTCTCGCCCTGTGCTCCGCCTCCTGGTGGCAGGTGTTCTCCGGGTCCAACCAGAGGGCCGTACTAATCCTGCACCAGGCCAAGGGTCCACCTCCAGCGCAACATAATTGGGGAAATCTCACATTTGGGATGTCTTTGGCTAGATCTCTATCGAGTTTCTCCTGCGTTGGATGTAGTTGGATTGTGCCATCGCCTTTTTGCAAGACAGCCCATGGTGCTTCCTTCTCTTAATTTCATTCACTTTGATATTATTTTTCACATAGAGAACTTCTCCCCCCCTCCTTTTTTTTTTTTGCCACACCTGTCCTTCCTAAACAGATTATATCCCGGTATGGCCATATCCCATTCATAGGACTTGTTGAACCATGTCTTCGTAACAGCAACAATATCCAGGTCTACTTCTACCATGAATGCACGCACATCAGGAGTTTATTGCTTGTGCAACATACTTGTTGCCTTCTAGATTGTTATGACCATCGGTCACAGACGGCTGCAACTGTGTCTACTCACGTCCTGCACCGCCCTGCTTCCCTCTCTGGGCCTGCTCGTGGCAGGAGCCAGTCTCTGCCGCCGCATACCCCATGGTTCCTTGTGGCGGTCGGGACGTCGCTGCCACCCAAGCCAACTCTGGGCCTTCCTAGGCGCGCGTGAGCACCACCGGACCCTCTTTTGAAGCTGCCACGGCGGGAACCTTGGAGGTGTCCTGGATTGATTATGTCATTAGATCTGGTTCTTAAGCTCCACCTTTGCCCCCAGCTAGCCGACTTGGCAACAAGTTCCATCGTTACTCTATGAGCTCCTGTCTCCATTGGACCTGTGGTGATGTTACCGGACCCTACTTGGACTCTGGACCCTGGCTGGTACCCGCTCCTTGGGGGCCAGCATGCGCTCTCTACGGAGACCTGGTTTCCTGGCTTCTCCCACTCCTCGGCCTCCTGCACCACTCCTCAGCCTCCTGCGCCTTCCAGAAGTCCTATTCTACTGGCTCCCCGCTCCTCTGGGCTGCCTCTGCGAACACCTTCACCACTTGGGAGTTCTTTCTCCGTGCTTCCCCGCTCCTCAGGGCAGTGCTTACGTTCTATACCAGAGACTGTCAGGGCTCCCCCGCTCCTCAGGGTAGCACCTACGTTCTACACTTGGGACTGTCAGTGCTTTCCCGCTCCTCGGGGCGATACCCTCGTTCAACCACCAGTCACTGCCGGTACCTCCCGCTCCTCGGGCCTATGTCATCATCTGGAGACCTGACTTGGGCTTCCCCGCTCCGTGGGTTAGCCTACGTCATCGCATCAGTACCTCCCTTGCTACACAGCTCCGCCCCTCGGGGTTGCCTCTACAGTATACCTCTTGCACATCCTGTCTCGTGCTTCCCGCTCCTCGGGTCTGCCTAGCGCCAACCCCTTCAGGAGGTCTCTGCCCAGGTACTGATCTCCAGTCTGCCTGCTCACTGTGGGGGTCCCTCCTGACTGTGTCTCTTACCCTGCTTCTTGGGACTTCTCCACAGATTAGCACCTAGAGCTCCCGCTGTGCCTTACCTTGCCTCCCGTCAGTGTGTACCTGTGGGGGCTCCTCCCCACAGGTGGTAAGAACTCTCAGCTCGGACCAAGGGCCCACAAAACCACAAACCATTACCTGGTTATTTCTCCTCAGCTTGTCTATACTCCATATAGCCTTATATTTGCTACTGTCATCTAATCTATTGCTCAAGAGTAGACAAGTGAGCTTCTCATGTTTGTGATTTTCCCTGAAGTCTTTGGGCCCTATTTATTAAGCAGTTTTCACATAGACACAAAATGGGAGAAAACCTTTAGATCCCTTTTTTGGTGGTGACAGCTCAAATCCATCAGCTTCTGTCTGACATCCCCTCCTCTAGTTTAAATGTTGTCTATGGATGATCTGAATGTCTCTCCTAGTGTGGACAGGTTAAAAAAATTAAAAAAAAAATTGACCTGCTTGTGGAAGCACCCAATGCCCCTGGAAGAGACCCCTGGCCAGGCTGAAGAAGCAGGCTGGCAAACTAAATAAATAAAAGGAATACAATAAAAGGGAAAGGGAAAAGAAGAAAAATAAATTAAAATGAAAATGGGTGCAGGAAATTGCAGGGGGACTGCAGCAATCCCCACTGCATGAAAGAGGGCCCTCGGCCCCTCGGAATTCCCAGGTAGGCAATGGGGCAGAGGGGAGAGCAGGGACAGCAGCAAGGGATTGTGGATCAGCCCTGCTGCCACTGCTGCTGAGATGGAAAACTGGGAGCTTGAGGGCAAAGTAAGACTGACCTGGGAGGTAAGTCCATGCAGCCCCTGGGGGAAAAAACCTTTCAAACTTTAAAACATGTTAGTAATAAAATGGAAGTGGCTGTCACCTCTGCCTTGTCATTGTGATGGCTGAGAGTGGCAGCGCTAGAGAAGCTAAGAAGGTTTTAATAGCGGCACTACTCGGGTGACATCAGCAGAGCAGGACTGTAGGGGAGAGCGGACGTGCTCTGTCTTTCCCCCAAAGAACTAGGGTGGAGCCAGCCTGCACCAGAGAGGAACGGCTCTAGGAACCAGCAGCGCTGCTATTACTGTGTTCCTGAGGAGATTTGAAAGCAGAAGTTTGATTCCGGTTTCCAGAGTGCCTCCCATGCCCTGGAAGGTAAAGACAAAAAGGGACAAGGACGTTAATGGTAATAAAACTGAACAGGAATGAGGTCTAATAGAGCACTGTTCCAATTAGAGGGGAGGGTTAAGATTGAAAACGTTAATGCTGTTCCCTGAAGTTTTAAGGCAGGACATTTTTTATTATCTTTTGTTTTCCATAATTAGATATAATCAGTTTCACCAAGCCATCAGACATCCACACTAGAAAGATTTTAGGTTTGCGGGAGATAATTTGTGCCAGGGAGAAAATCTTTACTATTGATTTCTTACAGATAGGCAGTGGGTCCCCGGAGGCAGACACCAAGCAGAGGAAGACCTGATGCCAAAGACCACAGGGCACATCGCAGGAGGTGACTGTGCCTGAGATCATCACACAGTGACAGACAGAGCTCGGCCTCAAGACCTCAGGACCACAGATAAGTGTGTGACTCATCTGAGGGTCACACTCTAGGTCTAGGTCAGACTAGTAAAGTAGGAAAGTCACAGAAAAGAGAAACAACACAGGAAAGAAAGGCAAGCAAGACAAAGATAATTATCATAAGAGGGACTCTTTTTGTTTTGGCAGAGCCTAGAAGAGAAAATATAACCCACAAAGACTCAATTTCTTAAAATACAAATTTGAAGTTTGGATACAAGTTTGGGACACAGCTAGAGTCAACTAGAAGTAAAACTAATCTGACTCTGAGTTGAATCCAGCTTAAGATTCTGCAAGAAAGAGAATATAATTATTAATATTGGTTTAGTACTGCTATATGTAAAAAGAACAGTTTAAAAGCATTTACATTCTAAGGGGTAGTTTTTGAAAGAGTTACGCGGCATAACCCTTAAAAAACCCTCCTGTGCGCGCTGAGCCTATTTTGCATAGGCTCGGCGGCGCACGCAAGCCCCGGGACGCACGTATGTCCTGGGGCTTGCAAAAAGGGGCGGGGAGTGGGCGGTCTGGGGGCGGGGTGGGGGCATGGCCGGAGCTTCCAGGCACAGCAGCCATTTACTGCTGTGCCCGGGATTGCGGCCCGGCCATTGGCCGGTGAGCGTAAGCTACGCCTGCCTGGAGGCAGGCGCATCTTAGGGGGGTTCTAGGTAGGGCTGGGGGGTGGGTTAGGTAGGGGAAGGGAGGGGAAGGTGGGGGAAGGTATGGGGAGGCCTTCGATTTTGGAGCGGCCTTGGAGGGAACTGAGGATGGCTGCGCGGCTCGGCGTACGCAAGTTGCACAATTGTGCACCCCCTTGCGCGCGCCGACCCTGGATTTTATAACATGCGCGCGGCAGCGTGCATGTTATAAAATCGGGCGTAGATTTGTTCGCGCCGGGTTGCGCGAAGAAATCTACGCCCGTGCATGCCTTTTAAAATTTGGTCCTAAATATGTTTAATTGTTGATTACTGTAAAAAAAGAAAAAAAATTTTCTTGAAATATTGTTTCACCGATACCTATTGAGAGAACTTCAATATTTGTTATTGTTTATTGCAATTTCTAATCCTTTCCTTTTTAGAAAAATAAAATTTGTTAAACCTTTTGTCTTACAGAGGTTCTCCAGATAACATCCTCCCTCAGGACGGTTAGTCTAACTTTACCCCTGCCTCTCATCCCTACTCCCGAGAGACTTGGCTAGGTGGGTCTAGGATCCCATTGCTACACAGGAGACCCAGTTGGGAAGAGGGCATCAAGCAGTACCCCCTGTGAGGTTCCATCTAGAGAGCTTGCAACACAGAAACATTTACCACCTAGAACCCCACTGACCTCAGTCATGAGAGCGGGAGAAGGCCTCTGCCACACGGAGACACTATTTAAACTAGGATCTTTTTCCCTCTCATAGAAAGATGTAAAGACTTTTATTGTTCCATATATGACCCCAGCCTCCAATATATCTAAACCTTTTTTCCTTGCACCAGGTTTTAAAATCAGTGATACAGCCTTTCCTCTTCCTTGCCTTGAAAATGCAATGGCCTTTTCCAGATGCCTACATTCTGGAAATCCCTTTGAACTACACTGTCTTCTTTTCTTGCTAGGACGGACTAGAACATGAATGTGTGATAGCAGAAAAAGCCCTTATGACCAGACTAAGTCTGCATTAATTTAATTAAACACAGCTCTTTAAAAGGCATGAACACAGTCTACAGAGAAAATCGAAGCATGGTTTAAGCAGAATTTTTTTTTTTTTGCAAAGACAGAACAGACACTTTAGACATATAGAAACTTATACTTTGCCTGGATACTTTGAAAAAAAACAATAATTTAAAAGTTAGCCAGAACCAGAGTGCTGCAGTCAAGAGCCCAGTTGTCCTTGCAAAATCTGGAAGCAAGCAATCCTTGATTAGCTGAAACCACTAGCAAAAAAACCCCAACAGTCTAATTCCTATAGCCAACCACTTCCTAGGGAACTCCTGCTGCGAGAGCCCTGCAAACTGGAAACAGCACAGAACTCTCCCAATGCAAAATAATGTCAAAATAGCAAGAATGCAGTTTAAAAACCACCCCCTTATGACCACACCAACGTTTCTATGTTAATCGAGCCCATGTGTTTTGCTACCTTTTTTCTTCTTCTTTTTAATCAGTTGACAGGCAGCAACAAAATCAGAGAAAAAGGACCCAATCCTTACATTATAACTAGTATGTATTTATTTATTTGCCTATCTGTTTAAATGTATACGTCGCCTGTGTGGTCACATGGTGCAGTGAGCAGGGGAAAGACTTGACTTCCTTCTGCTCCTAGGGCTACTCACGCGCTTTCCCTAATCAACAAATTTCTTTTGTGCTGAATATAACTCGGTAGACTTGCAAGCCGTGGGGAGCAACATGGTACTATCAGGGGATCAAATTATGTGGTCAAAATCTACAAAAAAGTCAAAGAAAAAGGGAAAGACATCAGATCCCAAGATGGTGGAGAGCCAAGCAATGGAAAGTGCCATGTATCGGGCCCTTGTATCTGAAGTCGTGCTGGAAGTAATTGCAACAGTGGATCATGCACTAGACTAGACAAACATTTTGACCAAGTCATCAGCAAATTGGAAGATATGAGCATGAAATTAGTAGCTCTCAGAAAGGAATGTGGAAATTTGGAAGAGGGTCTCTGGGATGGAGGAGAAGGTTATCGGGTCTGAGGCTGAGCTGGCAAGGCTGCAGGAGATTATGGAGTGCCACGAGGGAAAGACAGAGGAACCTGAGACTGTCTGTGAGAGAAAACTAGCTGTGTGATTTCTGCAGACATGGCTAATAGGCAATTAAATATGAACAAAACTGTAGGTACTCTAAGAATTGAGTGTTTTCGCAGAATAGGGTTGCTATGGGAAAATGTTAGTAGGCCTACAGTGCTGCTGAACTTTGTGCACAAAATGGTTATCTTATGAATTGCCTGTATAGATGACCACCTCTGACATGAGGGCAGAAAGATCCTTAGCTTTCAGGATTATTCTGCCAAGGTGGCAGTGCTGGATCGAGAGTTTTCTCAGATGCGCTCTAAGCTGTTGGAGCAGGAGAGGCCAACTCTGGACCTCGAGAGCCACAAACAGGCATGGTTTTCAGGATATCCGCAATGAATATGCATGAGATAGATTTGCATAAATGGAGGCAGTGTAGGCAATTCTATCTCATGCATATTCATTGTGCATATCCCGAGAACCTGGTTTGAGTGTGGCTCTCGAGGACTGGAATTGGCCACCCCTGTATTAGAGCAAAGCATTCCTTTTACTGTTCAATATCCGGCTCAGTTGCAGGTGTTTCATGGCCGCGAAGTTACAGTCTTTAACACTCTAGCGCAGGGCTCCCAAACCTGTCCCGGGGACCCCACAACCAATCAGGTTTTCAGGATATCCACAGTGAATATGCATGAGATACATTTGCATACCATGGAGTCTCGGCATATGCAAATTTACCTCATGCATATTCATTGTGGAAATCCTGAAAACCCGACTGGCTGTGGGGTCCCCAGGACAAGTTTGGGATGACCTTGATGGAAGAGCATTTGTAGCAAAATTACAAGGATCAATGCCTGCAGATGAATCTTCATGATTTGTTTGCATGCATCTCACATGTACAAGCAGTTAAATATGAAGACCTTTAATTGTGCTTTTCTTGGGAATAGTTTTATATTGCTATTCAGTCCCTTGCTGACTGTGGTCATGGAACTGAGAAGATAAACTAATAGCTCTAAAGCAAGCAGATGATTTGGATGATTCAGTTGCTTTGCTTCTTTTTTTTTCTCTCTCTCTTCACTCGTATGGAGCCACTATTCTTGATACAGAAATATGAGCTGAGACAAGTGAGAGATGGAACTGCTAGGAGCTCGGCCATGCAGAGATTTGTTGGATTGTAATGAAAAGCCTTCTGGGAATTGACCATTCTTTTGAAAGAGTTGATTACTGCAGTTGCAGTTTCCTAGAAGTTCTTTAAAGTTTTATAGTGATAACCAGTAGTAGTCTGCATTTTGTACCTTCTCTCCTTAAAAACAAAAAAATTAAGGGGCAGATTTAAAAACCTGCGCGCGGGCGTAGATTTGTTCGCGCAACCCAGCACGAACAAATCTACGTCCGATTTTATAACATGCGCGCTACCGCGCGCATGTTATAAAATCCAGGGTCAGCGCATGCAAGGGGGTGCACAATTGTGCAATTTGTGCACGCCAAGCCGCGCAGGCTGCCTCCATTCCCTCCAAGGTGCGCACCTTCCCCTCCCTTCCCCTATCTAACCCACCCCCCAGCCTTAACTAAATCCCCTGCCTACCTTTGTTTCAAAAGTTACGCCTGCCAGAGGCAGGCGTAACTTGTGCACGCCAAAGGGTTGCCGGCACACGAACATCCGGCACGGTTGCAGTGCTGGAGGACTCGGGAATGCCCCCAGCCCCGCCCCCCAGACCGCCACCATGCCCCCGCCCCGCCCTGGACCACCGCCACACCCCTGGCCCCACCCCCCGGACCACCCATTTCTGAAAGCCCCGGGACATATGCGCGTCCCGGGGCTTGCGCGTGCCACCAAGCCTAAGCAAGATAGGCTTGGTGTGCGCAGGGGCAGCTTTTTGGGGGTTATGCGCGTATCTTATGCGCGTAACCCTTTGAAAATCTACCCCTACATGTGGCCGTTTCTCTTTGGGGAAATAATGGATAAATTAGGGGATCTAGGGCAGGTAAGTGGGGTTTAGGGTGGACGGCAGGGAAAGGATTTGGCTGTGATAAGGTTAGTAAAATGAAGGTTAGAGCTAGATTGGATGATGGGGGTTGCCAAAAAGGTTAAAGGTTTGGAGATGGAAGGGGGTCCTATGTTGAGAAACTTCCTTTTGGGTTATGAATGCGTAACTTCTGTTCCAATTTTGGAGCCTGGAGGGCAGGGGCACTCGGGGTCTTGGGGCCACTTTACACTTTTTCACAATCCTACAGGCCCCAGTGTAGGGTTCTCTTCACTGCGGGGGGAGAGTCAATTCTCCAAGGCCGAAGATGGTAGGGGACTTTCAAGTTCACTGTTCACTTTTACCATTAAGGGATGTGAGTACCAACAAAATACTCTGGAGGTCTGAGTATAAAAGTAAATAAATACATCTTTACTGTAAAAGTTTTTAAATGGCAAAAATTGCACTTTACACATTAGATCTTAACATAAATTATTATAACTTTATTATATTTTCAATTTATATCTCACCTTTCAGCTACTTCAAAGCAGATTATATAATTCCCCAAAATTCCTGAAACAACGCCTAATGCTAACACCAATAAGCATTAGCCTTGTTCCTAGTTAGTGCAGGCTTCCAGGCTTTGGGACCTGGCTGGTGTACCAAAAAGGGGAACAAACAGCAACTTAGGAAACACTCCTGCACCTCTGACTTCCAAGTCAAAAAGCCACACCTAGTTAAGATGCAAGCTGCTTTTATACTAGCAGGGGGGCAGGCCATTCCAGCAACCTCAGTGGAGGAGCTGTTCCAAAATGGTGCTCCCCTCCCTCTGTAGCTACCTCTGTCCTAGCTGAAAAGGATTTAGAACTAGGGCCATGTAGTGAGAAGCCCGACGGGTCATCACAACTGAATTTACCCTTGGCTAGATTCCAGGGGTAGCAGAATGCCCTTTTCATTGGAGGCGGCCATGCAAATTGCCCCAACTTCTCTCCCAATTCCATTCCCCAACTTCTATATTATTGTTATTCTCTTACATTCATTCTTGTGTAAACCATATAAAGTAACAATTTATTATAGCAATGCTAATTTCAAAATTAAGTTAAAACAACACTGCGCAGGAAGAATAACTTTTTAATTTAACATTCCTGGGACGTTCAAGGTGAATCACAACATTTAAGAATATGGAATGTACACAGAGTGAATTACAAAATACATAGAGGTCACTTCTCAAAGACATTTGGACAGATAACTCATAAGCCCTGCTGCCAGATCCTCCCAAACCCGTCCAATGCGAAAAGATCCTTAATAATGCTGCTGACCATCCCTCTGTCCCCCCTTGTATGGCCACATGAGGCTGTATAACCCTTATACCTAACTAGCGATATTCAAAAGATAGCTGAGTTAGGTATTAAGTCATCTGACTAAAAGTATCCAAATAACTTTAATTGCAGATATTCAGTGGGATGTTTATTGCTCTGAACATCCAAGGTGATTTATCCAGCTAACTTTAGCTGAATAAGTTCTCCATTGGAGGCTGTTTTGAATACTGGCCTCTGGACTTTTATTGTAAACTGCCTTGACTATATACTGAAAGGTGGTTTATCAAATAAGCCAAATAATTCTGGAATGAAGCGATTGGCCGTGAGCAACACCGCAGAGAGCAAAAGCCCAGGCACTGCATTTCTAATTCAGGGAGCCTATAGAGACTCACACATTATGTTTCGGGTACGACGAGCCTGCACTTTTGCCTTTCAGCAGAGCTGGTTTCCAAAATGGTCAGATGAGTAACTCTCCCAAGCATTCAGCTGAGGGTTCCATCAAAAAAAAACAAAAGGGTGGAGTCACCCAAAAGAAGAGGCGCTCATTCCAAAAAGAAAGCAAATTAAACCCTTTAGGAAATGTTCAGAATAGCTCTGTTTCTGCTGCAGCCATCTGTGTGGGAGTAACTCTCCAGCATCTGCTGCTGGATACAGGGAAGTCAGCATCACTATATTACAACTGTTGCCCATTTATGTCTGGACAGTTTTTGACCAGAGCTGTCTGCTTCCCATCTCTTATTTTTAAAAGTGTAATCCTGTCTTCCTGCACAGCCTCCCACTAGGGAAAGTGTTACCTCATAGTGTTTGGGTTTGCTGTGATTGCAGCTTACATATTGGATGTTATGGTGCAGGTCTTAACTTTGGTGTTCAGACTGTGGCGTGGGATTGGGCTTGCTTGCCCGAGGGAAATGTTGAACTGGTATGTACCTGCTGGTAATTTACGTTCCTCTCAGACTGCCTTATTTATTTTATGTATTTATGTCGAGATCCTAAAGGATCTGTTCTAGTAAGAGTGTTCCACAGACGTAATTAGTGTTGGATTTCAGCTCCCCCGTGTGGGCGCATGAGATGGTGAGCTCTCAGCGTATTTAACCTGCCACCATCTTAGGTTGTGGAGTTTTTAGTTAACCTTCCTAGGGGCAGTATGTCCCAGTATGGTTTATTTTTCTATGAAAGGACCCTAAGGTCTCTGGGACTGAGAACTGACTGAAGTAAAGAAGACAGGGCACTTTTACCTATTTTCCATGTCACTATATGTTAGGAGGCAAAAGTTTTTTCTACCCAATCTTCCTCTGGTTTTGGTTTTCCCTTTTTCCTGAGAATTTCCTTTTGTTGTTTATCTAAGTACCCTGGGGCTCAGGGACTCGGTCCTTTAGCATCTGAATAAAGAAATGTCTCGCAGAGAGAGAGAACAGGAGGGCCATTAATGTCTCTTTTTGGGGAACAACTTCTCATTCATCGACATGGGGAAGGAGGATTAAAGGTGGGAGAAAGAACAGTGGCACCCATCCACCATCACATCACCGGGACGTAGAAGAGAGAGGAGCATGGAGGTACCATCCAGGTACAAACAAGGAAGTGAGGGGAATACAAAACTATTGGATTAAAGGTATAAAAATTGGGATGTTACACTATTTCATCGAAATTGGGATTTCATTTTATTCACTAACTTTTGGGAGGAAGCATAGAAACTATCCCCAGTGAATGGAAAGGAAAAGAATAAAATATGTAATTGAGTTTAACATCGGAGTAAACTTATTGGAAGTCTTAGGTTACAAATTTATCGAGAAGAGCTGAAGCTGTAAAATTTGAATTGTATATATCAAGAAATTGTAACTGAATATTCTATTAACTCTCCATACTTAATCAGTAAAAATTATGTGGGAAACCATTTCAGCTTCCAGCATGATCATTAATGCTGTTTGCAAGAGACTGCAATATTGACTTCAGACTTAATTCAAGGGCCTAGAAGAAAAGCTCTTCCCTCTCCAGCCATTCCCCCTCCCCCTCTCCCCACCCCCACACCCACCATGACAAGGAATTCTGGACTTTCAGATTGGCTTAATATCAGGAGAGGACTTTACCAGCTTAAGCCCTACTGGAGGTGTGATTATTGGGGTTCTATGATGAGACCAGGGGTATAGGGTGACTACTGAAGTTGGCGGTGCACCATAAAACTTGCTACTATCAGGTGCCCTAGAACACAGTCTTCCCTCTTACGTTACCTTGTGAGCACTACTTTTTTTGAAGCAAAAAGCCTAGCAATTTTATGCCCTTAGCAACCCAATCCTTAGAGGGAAAATTATCTAAAGCCATCCCTTAAAATAATCACCTAATCTACTAACATCAGTTACAATAAAATAAGTGAATGAAAAAAATATTTTCTGTAAGAACATTCAAAACAATTTTTCTGCATGCAAGTGAAAGTGACAAAGAGCAAACTTCTATTTAAAATAGAAATGAGAAAGAGACGACCATAATGCCATAAAAGCCTGTGATGGTAAGTGCCATCATTTTCACAGCAAAATTTCAAGTTACACAAGAACTGAACCTTTAAAACAGACCAACCCTCACCAAATACAAAATAGAAATGCGCCACCAAAAACTACTGGAAACCAGAAGCCTGACTGTATTATTATTCCTTGCAAAACATCAAGCAATAAAATCAAGAGATATAAAACATTCATATTATCAAAACCATGATAATAAAAAGAATAAATGTCAACACATCCAATAATTTAAAAAAACTTGCATAAATTTATTTTAATATTTTTAAAACATCAATAAAATATTTCAAAACATCTATAAAACATCCAATAATTTAAAAAGTTCTATTTCCTCCCAAAAAAATCAATACAATGTTTCAAAACAATAGAAACACTAAATTACACCCAATAATTAAAAATGTCCTGCTCTCTATACCTGGGACCTTTTGATTTCTACTCATCCTGAGATTATCATAGATTGGGGAGATAGTTTGTGTGGCGCTATCTCTTCTTTCTCTCATTCATATACACATACTAACACATTCATTCTTCCACACATTCCCTCTCTGTCACATACACAGGTTTTCTCTCCCACGCACCTGCCTGTGAGAGCCTCTGTGTGACACACCAGGCCCTAGAACACGAATACACCACCTACTGGGCAAACAGACAAGCCATACTACTACAAATCCCTATAGAGAAACTACACACTAGTCAAAATACTGCACCTCTGTCACACATGCACATCACAGACAGACCCTTACCTAATACAGAATAAGAGACTACAAATTTGAAACAGAAATATGCAGGCAAAACCAGACTCTGTGAACTCTGGAATACTGAAGAAAAAGAAAAAGAAAAATATATTAGAAATGCACATTCCCAAAGATGGCATATTCCAGTTGCGGAAAGGCAAAATAGTTGTTTTCTGTTTGTTGTCTGATCTTATTTTTCTAATCGGTTGATCCCAGTCTCTTTTTTCCCCTTGTCTATCTTTTTCTTATTCCTTTGTTAGGGTCTCTTTTATTCTGTTTCTTCTCTCTCCACCTGTCTTCTTTCCTTCCTCCATACACACACAGTCAGACTCTCTCTCACATATGTGCTCTCACACGAGCTTTCTCTCACACAGGATCCCACTTTTGCATGCTCTCTCTCACGTACCCAGAGGCTCCTACTCTCACATGAAAGCTCTCACTCTCACATGCTCCTTCTCACATGAAGCTCCCATTCCATACACTACACAAAGTTCTCACTCTTATATGCTCTCATTAACACACAGGCTCCCACTCCCACACACACACACTCACACAGGCTCTCAAACTCATATGCTGTTTCACACACAGGCTCCCATTGCCCCTCAGACACACACAGGTTCTCATTCTTACATGCTCTTTCACACACAGATACACAGGCTCTCACATGCAGGTTCCCACTCCCATACATACATAAACACTTAGGCTCTCACTCTCACATGCAGTCTGCCACTTTCTTACACACACACACACACACACACACACACATGCTCTTACTTTCACATGCTGTCTCTCACATGCAGGCTCCCATTCACCCACACAGATATACACATTCTCTCTTACATGGCTTCATATTGACACACAAACATGCAAGCTCTCACATGCTCTTTCCCACATGCAGTCTGCCACTTTCTCACACACACACACACACACACACACACACACACACAGGCTCTCATTCTCATGTGCAGACTCCCACTCCCATACAACCATACATTCCTTCACACACACACACACACACACACAGGCTCTCACACCCACATGCTCTCTCTCTCACATGCACACACACACACTCCCAGGCAGGCTCCCTTTCACTCACACACACACACACACGCGCACATGCGCACACACACACACACAGCGAGGTAATTACCATTCACACCTCACATACACATTTCCAGGCAGCTTACCATTCACAGGTAGGCTCCTCATTGGATCTGGAAGGCTGCTGACAGTCAAGAACAGTAGCAGGCCTGGGAGGCCACCAGTGGCTGAGAAGAGGAAGGAACCTGTTCTCCCGCTGCTCCTCGTGTGCCTGCCCCTCGCTATTCAAAACTCATGGGGCTAGCACTTCCTCTATGCTCATCTCATGATTCACAAGATCAGCATAGAGTACATACTGGCCGCACATGTGGCCAGCACACAGAGAAGCGGGAGAACAGGCTTCTTCCTATTCTTGGCTGCCAGTGGCTTCCCGGGCCTGTTACTCTTCTTAGGGGCCCAAGGCCTCCCAGACCTCTTCTTTCTTCGGTCACTGGTGAAATGGGGTCGGCGGCAGTCTTGCGGGCCTCTTTCTCTTCTCGGTTGCTGGCAAGATGGGGTCTGCTGGCAGCCTCCCGGGCCTCTTCCTCTTCGCGCTGCCGCTCTCCTGGTATGCATGCAGTTGGTAGTGCACAGCACACCCCATTTCAAAGTTGGAGGTGCCTGTGCACCACTGTGCACTATGCATGCCACACCCGTGAAAGGGACACTAGCCCAGGGGTTACATATATTTATTTATAAAGAACTGTTCCATTCTATCCAGCTTGTATCTCTAACAACTCTAAAAATCTAAATAAAGGTAGTCATTTTTTTCCATTGATTCCATTATTGTCCATTGTAATAAACACTGATAAATTCCAGAGGAAAGTTTAAAACTGAATGCGAAGGTTATAGTTATTCTTTCTCTAAAGGAAGCCACTAGTTTAAGCAGAACTCGGGTTGTCAACATACTCTATTTCTGCTGATCAGGTCAATCGAATCCTAGTCTAATCCAATTACATGCATGGACGTGTAGTTTAGATTTTCCTATACAAGCAAGTCTGTTTAAGAATGGTATTACCTGATCCCACCTAGTGGTGGTTCGTGTCATGTACCCTTCAAAAAGGTACTAAAAATTGATCTAAATAAAATCAAGCAAGACTATACATCGATGCATGTTATGGGGTAACACCAGAACCAGAACTGGATTAAACACTGCTTTTCCCATACCACTTTCACATGGTAGCATAGTTTACTCTGTTTCTAAGAGCCAGAACAACAGGCAATCAAAGTTATAAATTATTTTAATAATGAAAGAAATACTAGTAGGAATACAATTAATAATTAAACCAAATAATCATAAAAATGTAATTCATGTAGAATTTAAAATTATTTTATTGTGCTGGAATTTGGAGATCACCAGTATGCTTAAAATTCAAACAATTAATAAAAACAATAATAATAATAATAATATGACAATAATGTAAATGAATGCAAACAGTTATCAGATAATTCCATATGCAATATTGCATACAAGATTGAAAGTCTGGCACAAATGTGTTCTTAAATGCGTAATCTAATTAGTAATTTAATTTAATTTAATCATTTATAGACTACCTTTCCAATCTTGTGGGAATGATCGATGTGATATACAACCATTTAAATACATCAGTATAGTTACATATAAATTTAAAATATTAAACATCAAACAAATCCAAAGGCAATATATAACACCCAAATCCACCAAAAATAAAGACCAACTAAACAGCAAACACAGATAAGGAAAATCCAAATATAAAATACAAAACTTCTTTTCCCATAAAAAAGTGAAAAGCCAAGATGATAAACTGAAATTCTATCTAATAATGTGGTTGCTGCCCCAATCAATCAAATATCAAGTGTGTGTGTGTGTGTGTGGGGGGGGGGGGATTGCAGAGAGGGGACAACTACATCTTAAGTTTCTTCTGGAAACTCAAAATAACTGATCAATAACCGAGTATCACTTGAGAGACTATTCCACCAAATAGGAGGCATTGCAGAAAAAGCCTATGCTGTAGCACATGCCCACTCCCCTATCCCATGCTCCTTGTGACCTTGGACAAGTTACTTCACCCTTTATTACCTCAGATACAAACGTACCCCTAGATTCATAAAAATGCTATAAATTTACTATTTCAGTGCTTTGCTTGAATTGCTCTGAGAGAGAAAGAGAGACTCTTTTTAAGGCGTGCTTATAAGTCAACTATTTATATCATTGTAGGAGGGTCAATTGTAACTGGAGGTGAGGTTTTCCTTGTGGTCTAGGTTTTTGGGGCCAGTTTTACATGCACAGCCAGTTGTACGAACAGCACTGTACACATCAGTGAAGCACTACTAACTAGCCCCTCGCTTAAGTCTGCTAGACTCACACAAGTAAGGGAGCGAGCACTATTGTTGGCAGGACCCACATTATGGAATTCAATGCCTCTGGAGATAAGACTGCAGAAAAACTCCAAACTTTTCAGAGTAAGTCTTAAAACCTGGCTCTTTAAACAGGCTTTTTACAAAGAGAACGAAGAGAGCAAATAAGAGAATAACCCGGCACCGAATACGTAGTTTTTAATTTCCTGTTCTTTCCCAACCTCTAAATACACTTAAGATTATTTTATATATATATGAACTGCAATAGTAACTTCAGCCTAACAAAATCAATACTTAACAAACAGTTTTATAATGAGAGAATCCTGTTACCGCTCATATTAGCACAGTCATTATGTTTTAGCTATCCTAACTAATTTCTATTACTATATGTGCCTTTTTGTAAACCGTTGTGATGGTTAATTTGCTGAATGACGGTATAGAAAAGTTGTTAAATAAATAAATAAATAGATTTGATGTGATTTGGAATTAGGAAAGCTACACAAAGATGAGATTTCTACAATGTACTCTCGCCCTAGCTTGATGCACTTGCTACCTGGGTGCTATCAAACTAGGGTGAGAGTAAATTGTAGAAATCTCATCTTTTTGTAGCTTTCCTCATTCCAAATCACATCAAATCTTCACTGATGTGTACTATGTTGTTTATACACCTGGCTGTGCATGTAAAACTGGCCCCAAAACCCTAGACCACCACTAAAACCTCACCTCGAGTTACTAGTTGACCCTCTTATAGTGTTATAAATAGATGACAAATAGGTGCACTACCCTAGAGGTTCTCTTTCTCTCTCCTTTTCTCTCTCTCTCTCCCAACAGGATTTGCACCATTTTAGGCACATCACACCAGCTTAATGCCAGGAAAAAAAGTGCAGTTTTTTTTCTGGTGACTGCATGCGATAGCATAATGCATGTTATGTTAAACATCCCTCATTTTTATAAACCCCACCCAAACCCCTCCCCCTTGACTAAAATAAAAAATTAGCAGACGCATCTCACGATGCGATAAATAACACCATATCACATTTTGATGAATAACCCTGTTAGGGTATTATTTACTAAGCATTTTTCCAAAAGGCACAAAATAGAAGAAAATCTTTAATAAATAGGCCCCTTAGATTGTAAGCTTTCTGGGGATAGGCAAATATTTACAATAACTGAATGTAACTTGCCTTGACCTTTTAATGAAAGGGCGTGAGCTAAAATACAAATCAATAAAGCCTTTTGGGATGATCGTGCAGCCTCTGATAGTGGGTTTGATGCCTGTTTGTGAGCTGAGCACCTGATGCTTATGAGGGTTCACAAACGAAAATGGTCGAGTAGATGGTGTAGTGGCCCTGACTCAGAGGAAAGGGCTGTATGTGCCATGCTGGAGAAGGAAAACTCCACCAAACGGCTCTTTCCCTTTTATGACCTCCTCTGACTAACCCCCCCCCCCCCCCCCAACTTCTTCCACAACTGACAAAGGAGGGTTTCACTCAAAAATGTATTTTCAAACACATTTTTTATTCCACAATTCTAGGGTTACCAGCAGTCTGCATCTCCTGGAGCCATGGCCCTGGTGGACACCAGCTACTAGCTGCAAGGAAGGAGAGAGAAACACCCTTACTCTGACTTCATGCTAGCTCTCTGCCAAACTCTTGCCAAAAATCCCTGTGTACCAGCTTATATTGTACCCACACACACTCCCCCAAGAGGTACTCCCTCACATCACTTAAAAGAGATATAACATCCCTTTAACAAACCTTTTGCCACAGTGGTACATCACTCAGTCCAAAGGTTGAGGACAAGTATGTGCCCTCCAGAATTTCACCAAAGGCCCATTTCTATAGACTAGGCCCTGTCACAGTTGCAATTCCCTTCCTGGTGAATATCAGCTAAATAGCTAGCCTATTACCCCTTACAATTTGTAAAATTAGAGTTGACATTTTAAACTTAACACTAGTCGTGTAACAGTCCTGGCTATTGTATGGCCCCCCTGCCTGCAGAGACCCCCAGTGGGCCACAGTCTGACCTGTGCAGACTTGTCTCAAAGGCACATGAGGCCACATAACCATGCCTTAAAAACTGGCCTCACAGCTCTCTGCCTCATCATTGAATCTCCCTTCCTTCATGCTTTGGCCATCTTTGCGCTTTACTTTAACTTTGTCTAGGTTACTGTTTTCTGTGTGGCCTCCTAGAAGCCTTCTTGTCTAGTTTTTGTTCCTGTTGTCCAATGCGGACCTCTAGTGGCCTTCTGGGTCCTTGTGTGTGTGTCTAGTGCCTTGCCTTGCACTCTGATGCAGTGTTGCTCCAATCTTTTCTTGCCCTGTGTGCCTCTGCCCTGCCTGTTTGGCCTTTATACTGACCTTCTGGTGCCCTGTGTTTCTGGTCCCTGCCTTGCCTTGCACCCTGACACAGTGTTGCCCTATCCTTGCCTTGCTCTGTGCTTGTTTAGCCTTGTTCCTATTTTGCCTATGTGTTTGCCTGTCCTGTTGGTGAACTCCTTGTTCTAAGTTTTCTGTGGACACCTTTTAGTAGTCTGCTGCCAGCCCTGCCTTTCTGAGTGTTTTTCCATGCTCTATATCCCTGTTTCCAAGTGCACCACCAACTAAGTCCTGCTGGCCGCGAGAATCTGCAGGCCTAAGCCAAGGGGGAGGTGGCCAGTCAGATAGAAGACCTTGCATGGACTCCTAAGCTATTCCTGTCCTGGGGATTACCTAAGGCCAACCTGCAGGACCATGACAGGTCAACAGTGGAAACCCAAAGCAAAGTGTGGAGCAAAGGCATGACTCTCTCCCTACATGACTCTGGCTGCCATCTTCTGGATCAACCGCAGTTTATACAGTTGTTTTACTGGTAAGGCCATACAGAAAGCACTGTCCAGAAATGGTCGCACTTGATGTACTAAATGTAAGTGCAGGAAGGTTGCCGTAGCAACACCTTCAATATGAGTTTCCAAGGAAAAGGAGGAGTCCAAAATGGCTCCTAAGTCCCCAACCTCATTTACAGGGCTAACTGGGATGCCATCCATGGCTAGTAAAATGGGGAAGTCCAGCAGGTTGGCTGAGTCAACGCTTAATATCTCCATTTTCACATGATTGAGTTTGAGATTGTTGCTCACTAGCCAGTCTAAAACCTCCTTTAGACATTAGATTCAGGCACTCCACTCCACTTAATCATATCTTTTTTTTATGAGAATAATATACTGAATGGAGGCCATTAGCATAAAATGGGCAACAATCTCAAACTTCTGGATGAGTTTTCCCAGTGGGGCCAGGTGAATATTAAAGAGGAATGGAGAGAGTGCCAAACGTTTCAGCGCCCCACAGAAGAAAACCTGCCATTACTGCTAAATTGACTGGGACCTTCCTGCCAGAAAGAATTCATTCCAGGTTACGACCACACCGTTCATTCCCAGTTCAAAGCATCTCCTGATCAATAGGCTATGGTCTAGCAGATCAAAAGTATATGATGGATCAAGCAGAAACACCAGAACTGTGTTCTCATATCCAGATGACACATTACTTTATGAATAGCTGACATCAGTACAGAATCCATACTGGATCCAGTCTTCCAGAGCTGCCTACAGTACAAAAAATCAATGTATAAAACTGTGAGAGTGCGCACTGGTCCCATGGTCCAGGCCAAAGTTCTGTGTGATTAAGTTGCAGGAAAAGAGTTCACGTTTCCCCTCTGATGAGCCTGGCAGGAGCTAAGTATGGTGGTGACATGTTTGATCCTGGAGAAGGAGGAATCTTCTCTCCAGGCCTTGTGATCAGTAAAAGCATACTTGTTACCCAGGTAATGCTACCTTTGCATGAGGAAGGAGAATGGCCAGAGATGCACAGAAATGAGAGAGAAAAAGAAATGATAAATCAAGAGAACAGTTTCAAAAATTATGGCAAAAATTATAGAGCTTAGTTTTGAATTATATGCATGGTTTAGCTAAAGAGCTCACATGACCTGGGAACTGGAGCTGAGGTGATGTTGCATTGTGTCTGAAAAGGTTGAAAAGTGCCTTCACTCCTGAGAAAATGAGAGCTGCAACAAGGCTTCCTTGAAGAAGGAAAAGCTGCAAGCCTTGACCGTATGCTTTCGATCCATAGATTGCACTGACCGATTGCTGCCAAATTGTCTCAGATATTTCTTTATAGCCTCATCTGTTTAAATTTATGCAGCTGCACAGACTAAAAGAATGCTTTATCCTGTGCAGTTTAGGGACTGTGTCTCTGTTTTCCTGGAGGCGCCAATAAATCCTCCTCGGTTTATCCTGTATGCAGTGCTCTAACTAATAGCTCAGGAATCACCAGACATTCTTCTGCAGTCCAGTTAAAGCCCCTGACATATGATATCAGGTGCAATTTTCAAGCTGTCTCCTTAGTTGCAAAGTCTGTGAGTACACTGGTCAATTTTAAAAGCACCTAAGGGTGCCAAAGATGGAAGATACACATGTGACTTGGCCTGACATGCACTGGGCCGAATTTTCAAAAGGTTACGTGCGTAAATGGTCCTGTGTTCACCGGACCTATTTTCAAAAGGCCTGGCGGCGTGTGTAAAGCCCTGGGGTGTAAGTCCCGGGGCTTGCAAAAAGGGGCGGGGAGGGTCAGCGGCTCCTGGCACAGCGACCATTTGTCGCTGTGTTAGAGATTGCGTGCCGGCAATCGGCTGACTCTTGCAAAAGGTAGGATAACATTTTGGGGGGAGGTTAGAGTAGGGCTAGAGGGAAAACGGTTAGGGGAAGAGGTGGGAAGGTCAGATTAGGAGGAAGGGAATGGAGGAAGGCAGCTCGGCACGCGCAAGGTGCACAATTGTGCACCCCCTTGTGCGCGCCGACCAAGGATTTTATAACATGTGTGCGCCTGCGCGCGCAAGTTATAAAATCGGGTGTACATGCGCGCGTGCCAGGTAGTGCGCGCACATGTAGGCTGCGCGCGCATGTTATAAAATCTACCCCACTGTGCGGATTTAAAAAACCACACGAGTACGCATATATCTCCCAGTATGCGCACACAAATTATTTTCATAAAAATGGGGGGGGGGGGGGTGGGGGGATGTGGACATGGTCTGGGAAGGGCATGGGCGGGCAGGGTCTCTACCATGAAGTCTGCACATAAGTCTTTATGCGCACAAGTGCGCGCCGGGGTCCCCTACGCCATAAGTTTACTTCTGCTATGGATGGCGTGTAAGTTGTAAATAGGGTAGTCAGTGGGTTCTGAAGGGTTATGGCTAATAGGGTAAAAGGGAGGTGAGTTAGCTAGAGGGGTTAGGAAGTCCTCTCCTTTATTGGAGTGAACTGGGAATGAACTGGGAAAAGAGGTAATTGCGTCGGTGCGTGTGGTAAAATTCCCCCCACGTACGTGAGCAAGGTGGCATTTGCACGCACATGCGCATGTCGGTATGAAATTGTGTGCACGTGTGTGTGTGAATAGCCAATTTTAAAGTGTGTACTTATATGCACATTTCCGTGCATACGTTTTAAAATCGCTGTGTTCATGTGTGTGAGCCGGAAAATGTGCGTACATGGGCGCCTGCACGCGGGTCCTAAAATTTATCTCACATTGTACATTGGACCTTGTACCTAATTTTCATAGGAAAAATAGTGTGCGCTTTCCCTTTCGTATTTGACCTGGGTGCAAAGTACCTGCAGGCTTTGGCACTTGGGCTTTTCTGTGCGGGTAAAACATCAGTGGAAAATAGTGCACGTAGGTTCGATAAATACAATCTGATCCTGCCCAAAATCCCGACCCCTGGGAATGCCCTCCCTTCAACCTGGCCGAAAGCCCACCTGGTTTGGGAACTCGTGGTGGCCCTGTAGCTGGAGGGAGGGACAATTTCAAACAGCTGGGTAAATGGCTCTGAAAATGGCCTTTTATAAATATATTTGTTCTTTCATTTGAATAAATAGATTCAAAAGGTAAGATTAGATTGCATAACTCTAATGGAAGAGGGCAAGTTATCTTTGGTTCAAATGTATTCATCAGAATACAGAGACATTATTAATATCAGTCCCATTAACATCAATGGACACCAGTAGTGTAATTCAATATTTATTAATATGCAGCGCAATACCTATTAATTTTTCAACTCATCCTAATCAACTGAATGTTTTACTGTTTGCCGTAGCTGTTAAAGAATTTGGCCAGCTTATTGTGTTTCAATGGACTGACTTTTTAGCTGGTCGTTACAATAGGGAACTACTCAGAAGTTTCTGCAGCACAGAAAAGGAGGGAGGCCTTTTTATTGGCTGCGCTTTTTTGTAAGAGGTAGATTGCTCTATGCTAAAGGGTTTTTTTGGCTAAAGAAGAGATAGGGGGCCTGTTGATGCTAACCACTAGGAAGCATTCTGCCTACTTTGTGTCATGCAGAAATCATGGAATCGTTATTTGATGGGCAACATTTTTTCTAACATTGCTTTGGGTCTCTGAAGCCTGTTGCTTGTCTGGCAAATTTAGAGCATTGAAAACTGTAGGGAAATAAATGAAACCCCCCTCTCCTGGGAAGAGAGGGAGAAGAAAGAGCATGCCGCGATTGACATGAGCTACAATAGGAAAGGCTGTGTAACAGGAGCTGCCAACCCAGAAAAGTCAGAGCAAGACTGAAAAGGTTATCAGATCCCTACTGTGAAGGTGATTAAACACCTATTGAAGCGGTATGAGTCAGAGTGTCGAGTTAGAGGATTTGCATATGGCAACCTGCTATTACTGCTGAATTACAGTTAAATATCACTTCACAAATATTGGGAAATTTCTATATTGTAGAACTCTGATTAAATGAGTGATTTTTGTTGGGAGTGTATTGAAAGCCCATCTTAGCAAACAAACAGATCCTCACCCTAAACCAAAAGGGAGTTGAAACACTTGGGTACCTGTTTTCAAGTGTAGGATGAGAGAGCTTGTATTCTTTCCATAATCATATCTAGGGTTTGGTCTTGTGGCTGGAAGGAGGGGTCCATCCAGTCTTGGTAAAAGCAAATAACTAGGCATGGACTTAGCTAAGCTAGAATCACTGAGAGCAAGAATCACTAAAAACTTTGAGCCTATTTGAGCTATAAACCAAAATAACGGAAATCCCTCCCACAAAGGAAGAAAGCTTCAGGACATTGGCTGTGCAAATGTAGAATTGGGTCCACCAGAAGGATGTGGACCCCAGTAGCTGACTGAGAGGTGGAGTGGACCCCTCAGGAGGGAACAGAGCTTAAAGGCTGATCAGGAGGTGGAGTCAGGTCCATTAGGAGGGTGTGGACCTCAGCAGCTGATAAGGAGAGGGTCCCCATGGAAGGTGCAGACCACAGTGGCAGATTGAGGTGTGGAGTCTGTTCCTCTAGGAGGGTATGGACCCTAGTGGCAAATCAGTAGGCAGAGTCAGGTTCCCCAGGAGGGTATGGACCTCAGCAGCAGTTTGAAAGATGGAGTTTGGTTCCTCAGGCTGGCATGGACTCAGCTGTAGATCAAAAGTGGAGCAAAGGAGGCATAGCAGCTGTCTGGATGCATCAGATCCCACTCCCTTATGGCTGGCAGTACCCACTGGCCCAGTTGCATTTCTTCACATGTGTGAGGCTTAGGGGTATAGTGGGAAGGGAAAAGGGGGGAGAGTAATAATTGTATTGGATCAAATGGAATGCAAGTTCGTTTTTACATGATGGTATTTTGTGGGGAGAATCACCCCCAAATAGCTACATGTGCCAGTTTATATATAGTAGAAATGTATATTGTTGAGTAGTCTGAGACTAATACCTTTAGACATGCTGTTTGATATCATGTAGAAATGTATAAAGCAATTTAATCAAATAAAACTTGTATATGTAAATACTGCCAACAGTCCCATTTTTTTAAATCAAGTTTTCCTGGGGTGAAGGGAGGGATATCCCATGTACTAAAATATTCTTGCTTAAGTGAGGGCATCAGGTACACAAGGACAACAGAATCTGCCCGAGGGGGGCTCCCTCCAGACAGGTCCAAAACCCAGGAATTTCCCTGCAAGTTAATTGGTCATGGGACCATTACATAAATATATATTACTACAATGAGAGCAATCTTAGGATGGAGTACCTCCTGCTATGATAATGAAATGCAGGGCCAGGGTACAGTGTAGACAGGAAATAGGAAGGGAGGTAAGAGACAGAGAAAGGGAGACAGTTGAAGGGAGAGAGAAGGGGAGGCAGAGGATGGGGAAAGGAAGAAAGAGAAGGGGGAAAGAGAGAAGGAAAAGAGAAACAGAGAGGTGGAAAGAACAAGGGGGAGATGGAGAGGTAGAAAAGCCCCAGAAACGTCTCTTCTGGTGTAAGAACGAGATGGAACTGGCCCATACTTCAGAATAGCCTTTAGGTCTCTGTGCTACAACTGCTCCTGGGCCCGCCAGCCACAGGGTCTTGTACTGTTGCACCTTTTTTTAAATGATACTCTTTATTTAAAACATTTTTTTGAGGCATACAATCACACCGATACAGTAGTAAGTGTTACAGTAGAGGCCAATAAACAGTAGAGGTCCTTAAACTCAAAAGTATCAACCACAATCTTTGAGTACCAAGAAAGGAATCCCTTCCATATATTCTATATGCAATAAAGCATAGACAGTAGGATCCCCCCGTACGTATAAGCAAAAGTAAGCCCAAATTAAAATTAAAATTAGGTCCCAGCATGTTTAGAATATTGATGATAGACACCCCACGTAGCTGTCTACTTAAACTGTTCATTCTCCAAGGTTGTAGCACCTTCATTACCTACCTAAAATGGCTCTGCTAGCGTTGTTTTAAAATGATTAGCTTAATTTGATTAGCTCCTGCTTTCTTGGCAGTGTGAGTTTAGCAAATAAATGTGATAAAGTATGTGTGTTCTAAGGGAAATTCACCCACATCCTGAAAGTTGAGGCAGTCATAGTTTCATTACCCCCAGCACTCACACCCAGACGGTGGGGAGTAAGTGGATGCTGCTTTATACAGCGGATCACAAATAGATAGCACTGTGGGGAATAACCCTGAAATAAAGATGACGATTGCTGGAAGAAGCTGACAAAGCCAGATTGTTGTGAGCACTTGTGTTAACAGTAATGTTTCTGTTTTATTAAAACACCTCCAGTCTCTTCTGTGAGTGAACAGCTGATGCCCATGACATGGTTGAAGAGAATTAACACTGTCCTAGTAGAGATGTTGACATGCATGCAGTCCTCTTGAGAGCCTTTGCTCTGATTGGCCAGTGGGATTGGCCTGGCTGGAAGTAGTAGTTAAACACTTGCCATAGAACTGAATGCAGTGAGCAGTAAGGTTGAAAACATTTTCAATTCATTCACCTCAGCTACAGAGGCAGAACATAAGAACTTAAGAACATGCCATACTGGGTCAGACCAAGGGTCCATTAAGCCTAGCATCCTGTTTCCAACAGTGGCCAATCCAGGCCATAAGAACCTGGCAAGTACCCAAAAACTAAGCCTATTTCATGTTACCGTTGCTAGTAATAGCAGTGGCTAATTTCTAAGTCAACTTAATTAATAGCAGGTAATGGACTTCTCCTCCAAGAACTTATCCAATCCTTTTTTAAACACAGCTATACTAACTGCACTAACCACATCCTCTGGCAACAAATTCCAGAGTTTAATTGTGCGTTGAGTGAAAAAGAACTTTCTCCGATTTAGTTTTAAATGTGCCACATGCTAACTTTATGGCATGCCCCCTAGCCTTTCTATTATCTGAAAGACTAAATAACCGATTCACATCTACCTTTTCTAGACCACTCATGATTTTAAACACCTCTATCATATCCCCCCTCAGTCGTCTCTTCTCCAAGCTGAAAAGTCTACTCCTAACCTCTTTAGTCTTTCCTCTTAGGGCAGCTGTTCCATCCCCTTTATTATTTTGGTCGCCCTTCTCTGTATCTTCTCCATCGCAACTATATCTTTTTTGAGATGCGGCGACCAGAATTGTACACAGTATTCAAGGTGTGGTCTCACCATGGAGCGATACAGAGGCATTATGACATTTTCTGTTTTATTCACCATTCCCTTTCTAATAATTCCCAACATTCTGTTTGCTTTTTTGACTGCCGCAGCACACTGTACCGACGATTTCAATGTGTTATCCACTATGACGCCTAGATCTCTTTCTTGAGTAGTAGCACCTATTATGGAACCTAACATTGTATATGGCATGGGTTATTTTTCCCTATATGCATCACCTTGCTCCTGGAAATACTCCAGTGTTCTAATGAAGAAGTTTGATGAACATATCATTCCAACCTACAACATTATCCCTAAACATGTATGTTTCTATCTGCAGACACAGAGACAAAAGGAAGACAGCAGAGCCCTGTATCCAATTTCTATATGAAAAATTATGACACTTATTAGCTTAAAGATCCAAAGAACAAACTTATCAGGGACTGAAAGTTGCGTGAGATTATGGATAAAGTATTATCACAGAGGCTATAAGGTAAGTAGATCTTACCTGGAAAATGCAATACAGATAATTCCACTTTAAGTTGAATCAATTCCTTCTTCATTGCAGACAGCTGCAGAGATGTGGTGCAAGATCTAAGCCTCCAGCTTAAGGAGCAGAGTCCCGCAGTTATCACACTGAATGAATCCCATTGTCAAATCTGTGTCAAGCAAGTAGAACTTCATGTATTGTTCTGAAGCACATGGAGAACGCTTCAGATATTAAGTGGCTGAAATAGAGCAAGGCAGACTTAACCAGTCATATAAATGTTCACATCCATGTAGCATTAAACAGACTAAAATGTAAGTGTAATGAAGAAGTCAGCTTGTATTAAAAATGACTATTATTTACTATCTCTTTAAATCCTTTCAGGCCAATGCAATATTGGTGCATATTAAGCAGGAGCTCAATCATGAGCGCCCGCTTTCTTAATGCACGCTGATCTACCTCTTCCAGGCGCCCAATTTAATATTTAAATGGGCTGCCATGATAGAAAGGAGGCTCTAGGAAAAATTTGCGACCGTAGTGCCTCCTCGGCATTGGGCACTCGGGAGAGGTGGCTGTCAGAGGGTTAGGAAAACGGACGCTCAATTTTACAAGCGGTCATTTTCCTAACCTGACCGCTGGCGACAATTGCTTAAAATTAAAAAAAAATAAATTTTTTTTATATGGTTCTCCTTTTGTCGGTTCCTCTGACTTAATATTTTCTGCTTTTCTGTAAACTTTTGGGGCTCCTCAAGAATTAACGCCCGCTCCGGGGCAGGTGTTACTTTTTGAGAGTAAAACTGTGCGTGTTGGGTGCACATTTTTTTGCATTGAGGAGTAATAGCTAATAGTGCTCATCAACCTGAGTTTACAGGTGACGAGCGCTAGTAGCTTCCTGCTGGTTTGGATGCACGTTTTGGACGCGCTAATCCCCTTATTGCATGAGGCGTTTTGGACACGCGTCCAAAATGTGCGCCCAAGCACCTGTAAAGCTCGGCTGAGTACACTATATTGCATCAGCCTGATTATGACACAGATACATCATTTATAGGAATACCCTTATCTTGACTTGAATTTCCTGTCTCTTCTCTGACATTATGGAATTTGGGAGACCAGATGTACCAAAGTATTTACATCTGCACAAGTTGTATGCCTCCAGCATTTTTATTATCTGAAGGTTTTAGTGTGTTTTTGATATGGATGTTGTTATTAAAGTGCACACCCATGCAGTCTGCTTCCAGCCAGTCTGCTTTATATTATTTTATTCCTGCTCTCTGCAAAGGAAGCTTTTTAAGAATTATTATTGTAACTTAATCTCAGGCTTTCTCACACTCAGTACCGGGGCCAGGTCCTGGATTCACTTTCACACAACCCTAGTTGCAGGTCCTCTGTTATAGTGGTGGTGGTGATGATGTGTGTGTGTGTTTGGGGGTGGGGGGGGGGGGGGTGGGAGTGGTTGGATAAACTTCCAAGATCCTTGGTGTTAGGTATACTCTGATCTTCTAAATGCCAATAAAGAAGCCAGGCACTGCAGATATGTGGAATGGGCTGGCAAAATATGATCATAGAGCATACACAATAGGGAAAACAAATATACATTTAGTGGCAAAAAATTGTTTGCCTGATGCTATGAATATTGGGTTATAAAGCGCTTTTATCATTTATAGCCATCTATAACTCCACTCCAATGGACCTCACCATCCCTTTACAGCTTCACTCCACCTCCCGTCCGACGAGACAAGCTCAAAAAAGCACGTTAAGAGCCCATCCTCTCAAGACATCACTTAGCAGAAGAGCCCTCTCCACCGCCGGTCCTAAACTTTGGAACTCTCTCCCACCAGACCTTAGAATTGAACAATCGACTCCCACCTTTAAAAAAAGACTAAAGACCTGGCTGTTCAAACAAACATTCTCTTAATCTTAATCTCAACATCTAAACTTTGAACTCCATGACGGTCCTCTTCTTTGTATATATTTACGCTCCTTGCCCTTTGTAAGTTATTATTATTTATTTTTCCAAGTTCTAATTACCTTGTTCACTGTAAGACAATATTCTATATACTGTCAATCTATTGTTGTAATGTAAACCGAAGTGATTAGTAACTTTGTTACCAGAACTTCGGTATATAAAACTGTTAAATAAATAAATAAATAAATAAATAATTTTTTTTTTTTTTTTTTGACAGTTCACGATGACAGTGCTGCCCAGGTCATAAGAGCCCGAGATATCCTGACAAAAAATCACCCTAGTTCTTATGTCCTAACAGCACTGATGTGCTTCTATAAACCCGATCAAAGAAGCAATGTTATATGGGATATCATATCCAAAACAAGCCCCGGGATAATCCTGTTGTTCGGGTGATCGTATCCAGAATGCGCACTTTGGTGCTTCTATAGCAGACTTTATTAAAATTTCATCCGATGATAAGTGTGGCACTAGATGAGGATTACAACGAGGGCATTTGTATGTTAAGATAATTACAATTTCAAAAGAACATTTTTATCAGCATTAAAAAAGAAAAAAAATAGTAAAAGTAAGAAAAACAATTCCAATTGAAGAGGATTAATAAAATTATTAATTTGGTGCTGTTACTAGGGTTTAACTGAAGGCAACTCAGTGGTTATAACCCAATATTCATAGCACCAAACAATTTTTTGCCACTAAATATGTATTTGTTTTCCCTATTGTGTATGTTCTGTGTATTATATATAGGGATTGATGCACAGGCATTTTGTATATTGATAAAATATGATCATATACAGTCAGCTCCTCAGGACTTGCATTGGTTACCCACCGTGTGCAGGGCAAATTTAAAAATGTTAGCAACAACACATAGTTGCTAAATGTGAATCGCTGTTGTGTAGTAAGAAAGAAATTACAGTGGTATCATTCTACGTGGCGATTTCCCTCTAAGGGTAAAAAGTTACTTAGTGTACCTGCAACTCAGGGATACCGGCTTCAGCAAACTACTAGTTCACTAGCTTTCTCTTATGTAGCCCCGGTCTTGTGGAATACATTTCCAGCATGGCTTTGGGAAGAAGAGAATATTAAGGCATTCAGAAGAAAGGTTAAGGTAATTTTGTATAAGGAGGCATTTGGATGATGATTACTTTGCTACACTGTAATTTCATAACAGTTTTATTTGTTTGCAGATTTTATAATATGTCTTATTATATGTCTTATTAATACATTTGTTTTTAAGATTGTAATCCACACTGAATGCTTACAGCTAGGAAGATGTGGAATATAATATTTTATGTAAATAAATAAATAAGGTCTGTGGTAGATTCCAACATAAAACTTTACTGAGGTGGTTGTTCGACATGAATAATATGGCACTTGATACAAGTTCTTTTGATAATATCCACAATGCAACTGATAGCAGTAAATCTGTGGTCCCATAATCTCTTCCTCAGGGTCCCTTATTTTTCCTTGGATGGAATAAGAATCCGCCTGTGCATCAATCCCTATATATAATACACAGAACATACACAATAGGGAAAACAAATACATGCATACGTGCAGGAAGATCACAACACTCCCGGTATCAGGGATAGGGCACTGTGTGCAGGAAGATCACAACACCCCTGGTATCAGGGTTAGGGCACTGCATGCAGGAAGATCACAACACCCCTGGTATCAGGGTTAGGGCACTGCATGCAGGAAGATCACAACACTCCCGGTATCAGGGATAGGGCACTGTGTGCAGGAAGATCACAACACCCCTGGTATCAGGGTTAGGGCACTGCGTGCAGGAAGATCACAACACCCCTGGTATCAGGGATAGGGCACTGCGTGCAGGAAGATCACAACACTCCCGGTATCAGGGTTAGGGCACTGTGTGCAGGAAGATCACAACACTCCTGGTATTAGGGATAGGGCACTGCATGCAGGAAGATCACAACACCCCTGGTATCAGGGATAGGGCACTGCGTGCAGGAAGATCACAACACTCCCGGTATCAGGGTTAGGGCACGGTGTGCAGGAAGATCACAACACTCCCAGTATCAGGGATAGGGCACAAGTTCTAGTCACATTGACTGATCACATTACTTTTTTTGTCAAGCTACCAACTGTTTCCATTTCCCATCCCTCATATATTGTCAGTGGGAACCTTGGTAACCTGAATAAATAAGAGGGCAGCCAATAGGAATACATATTCATTCCTAAACTGACCTTAACTGACCTGAAAAGTGTCAAATTGTATCATTTTCTGTTAGCGCGCACTAACTCCTGTTAGTGCGCACTAATCGGAAAAACCGATTTTTTAACTAAAAAATCGTGCCAAACACGATTTTCTTCTCCTGCCAGACGATTTCGATCGTTAAGACAATCGGGCACACGATTCACATCCCTACTGAAGACTGAGGGACTGAAGAACTGAAGAAGAGAACATGGGAACTGGAGATGAAGACAAGGATCACTGAAGATGAAAGCAAGGACTACTGGAACTGAAGACGAAGACAAAGACAAGGAGCTGGAACTGAAGATGAGAAACGCTAAAGCAACTCGCACTAGTAAACAGTAGGGAGAACTGTTGCCGAAGCAGTGGTGGAGGTTCCGCAGGGACCTTTTATAGGCCTGAGGGAATGATGTCATCAAGAGGTGCTTCCGGGTCTTTCCCTCCACAGACTTTTTAAAGATGATGATGTCGGGACACGCACACTCTAGGAGGAGTGGAACCAGGCGATGTCAGCAGTGTACTGCTACGGGAATCATCGGTGGCATCCTGCCATGTCGAGGCATAGCTTCCTGCCATGCTGGAGAGCCATGCAGCCCAGCAGTGTCAGGGAGTGACAGAGGACGTCCGGCCCAAGGGGCAAGTGCAGCGATTCATGGGGAAATCCCACGGACTGCCAAACACAACAATACCTCCCTCCTTAATTCCACTCCCTGAGACTTGAGATTTCTTGGAATGGCATAGATGGAACTCCTTGAGTAGGTTACAGTCCAATATGATGGAGGCTGGCTCCCAGGAGTTCTTTTCTGGGCCATAGTTCTTTCATAACAGAAGGTATACCATCTTTTTGCCCCTACAGCATGAGTCCAAGACTTCTTCAACCTCAAATATTGTGTCTCCATCAGTAGTTACATCCAGTGGTTCAGGTGGTGCCCTAGAGGGCCATGAGAGCACTAGTAATTTGAGTAGTGATACATGGAACACATTAAGTATCCTTAGCATAGCTGACAATTTTAATTGGTATGCGATGGGCCCCAGTCATCGGAGTGCAGAGAATGTCCCAATACAGCGCGGGGCCAGGCACATGGACAGAACCCACAGGTGTACATGCTGTGTACTCAGCCACACTCTCTTTCTCCAACCTTGAATTGCGGGGCTTGTCTTCTGTGAGCATCCCCAGTCTTCTTGGCTCTGTCAGCAGCTTTCTGGATTAAAAGATTGGTCTGTGCCCATAGTTCTTGCAATTCCTGGGCAGACAGCTAGGCCGCTGGCGAGGGCACTGTCACAAGTAGCAGCAGAGGGGGCAACAGTTGTTTTCCGTAGACCAGTCGAAAGGGTGCATTAATATGGGTATTGTGAGCAAATTCAGCACATGGTAAGAGAGTGGCCCAATTGTCTTGGCACTTGATGTATGAGTGGAGGAAAATCTTGAGAGTCCAGTTGGTATGCTCTGCTTGTCCATTTCCTTATGGATGATATGTGGTAGTGAAGTCTAGCACAATGCCGAATTTCTTACAGAGGAAGCACCAAAAACATGTTTTGGTAAGCTATGCAGATGAAAGATATGAAGGGTAAAGAGGCGTGCCAATTCTGACATGGATGGAAGGCCTGGAAGAGGAATAAAGTATGCCATTTTGGAAAAATGATCGATGACCATCTAGATCACAATGTGCCATCTGAGAGGGGAAGGAACACAATGAAATCCATGGACAAGTGGGTCCAAGGTTCCCTAGGTGCTGGCAGTGGCTAAAACAGCCCCCACTGTCAGCCAGGCAGCATTTTTTAAAAATGTTATCTTTATAGACTTTTACGATATTTAACAAAGTGATACTTTGTACAGCAATAGAGAGTACAAATTAGGAAAATAAATTCATAATAAATAAATTACAATAAGAAAAGATAATTCAATCTCTCATCCATCATAGAGGAAATCATGTTATGCTCAGGCTTGTGAATCCTTGGGCCAACGGGAGGATGGAATACCTTGGGATGATGGTCCGTAGGTTCTCCCATCCGGTGGCGAGGCAGGAACAGAAGATGTGACCAGCTGACCCTCGGCACAGGAGACAGAGGCGACTGTGAAGGCAGACGAAGAGTCACGAGGTGAAGAAAGGAAGTGTGTCTTCGCCGTTGGAAGTCCGTGGTCCCCCCAGGAGGAGCCAGTAGGGACCCGGACTGCTGGGACTTAGGTAGACCTTTGAGAGGTCAAGAAGTTTGGTGCAAGGGCTGACTGGAGCTTCACCCCTGGAAGCCAGCGGTCCCCCCGGGAGGAGCCCGTAGGGACCCGGGCCGCTGGGACTTAGGCGGGCCCTTGGAGACGATGGTCAAGAAGGAGTCCGAGGTCAAGTGCCAGAGGGTCGTCGCTTACCAGTCCGAAGTCACACACCAGAGAATCACCGCTTGCCAGTCCAAAGTCAATACCAGGAATCACTGCTAGCCGATCCGAAGTCAATACCAGCAATCACCGCTAGCCGATCCGAAGTCAGGAACCAGGAAGTCCAAGACAAGACAGGGACGAGGATCCAAAGCACAGGAAGACTCACCGAAGCAAGCAGACCTGACGAACAAAGGATGTTGCCAAGTCGAGGAATGAGCAGAGGAAGTCTCCTTTTATACTTACTCTGCTCTAGCTCATAGGGAACAGCTGAACCTGGTTAAAGGGATGATGTCCCTTTAAAGCTAATGAGGAGGCATGGCCTTGCGCCTAAAGATGGCAGCAGCCATCTTGGATTTCCTCCGCGGAGGAAATGCAGCCGGACGCCGTGAGGGAGGAGCGAGGACGGCTCCCCGCCCGGCGGCCAGGGCGGGAGCCCGCGCCGAAGCGGCAGGCATTGGGTCAGGGGTTTCCCCTGGAGTTCCCGCGGCGGGTCACCGTCACGGGGGAGGTAGGGGGCCCCGCTTGTGGTCTTCCACAAGCGTGGAACACAACAAATCAATGGCAGGGAGGGAAAGGGAATAAAGAGGAAGATAAAGGTAACTTATTACCGGGTAAATCAAATGCAGCGTAAGACACCCCACCAAATATAACAAGATTCTCTGATACTATTAATTAATAGCAGGAACTGTAACTCTAACATTCAAAAATTCCCGCAGCTGCTCTGGAATGAAAAAAATATAGGTATTATCCCATAGCTTGATTATACATTTACAGGGATAACGCAAAGAGAAACTAGTGCTTAATGAGAGAACTTCAGGACCATATTCAAAAAGGCTTTCGACGTTGCTGAGTAACCCGGGCAAGGTCAGGATATACCCGAACTGTACCACCCACAAAGGAAACATTTCAATTCTTAAAGAAACTTCTCATAGCCAAACTTACAATTTGCACAGAAAAAAAAAAGACACTAGCAGAGTACTTCTATCGGACATTTCAGCTTTAGAGTTTTCTAAATATTCAGTCAAATTAGAAATGTTTCCTTCATTATTAGACTGTGGTAGACTCTGTCTCTGTAAGAGGGACACAATCTTCCTTATGGCAGGAATTTGATTTGAAGAGATCTTTAAAACTTCAGCCATATATCTTTTAAGGGTAACCAAAAATGGCTCACCCAGTACCTTAGGAAAAAGTAATAAACGTAAGTTCAAATGTCTCAAAGAATTTTCCATAAATTCCAGCCTTCTCAAGGAAGACATATGTTCATGAATAATTGCAGCATTAGAGACATGTCAATTTTTAACATCATTCCCCAACGCCTGGATAGTAGAAGAAGAATCTGCTGGTGATCCTGTGCAACTAAATCAAGTTTATGTGAAACAGTTCCCAGTCATCGCATTTGTTCAGTGAAGGAAGAGATCATACCTGCTATAAGATCCCAAAGGGACTCTAAAGTGACCACAGCTGGTTTCAAAATCTCCATGGGAAGCTGAACAGCACTCTTTCCAGCTACTGCTGCACAAGCACTCCCTCCATTGTTACCGGGCAGGCAACTCCATGAATCACACCTCCCAACAAGGAGACACCAAGCTGCTGGTCAGGAGAGGAAATTGACACTCGATCAGGCAAACTGCAGACAGTTCCTTCTGACTGAGGCAGCCCCAGAGAAAAACTTTTCGGCGTCCCAGCTCCATCGGCAGTGCTTGAGGGAGAGGCCAACAGCAGCGGTAGAGGATCAGGAGGGCTCAGCGATATCTCCCCAGGTGAAAACAGAGCTCCTCTCTCTGTTTAATCAGTGAGGCAAGAAGCCCTCAATTCCAAGGTAGGGCGGCATAGTACAAGAAAGGACATATTTTTAAAGAGAAAATCTTAAGGAAGCAGAGCAGTACAGAGTAACGTCCTCTCATGTGGCCATCTTGGTTCTGCCCCTCGTGCCAGACAGCATATTTTGCTGTGCATAGGTCGGGCATGAATCAACGTAGGCTTTGACATCTTGCTTCATTTGGGTCCATCAGTAATCTCGCTGAAGCAATTCAAGGGTTCGAGCCTGTCCAGGGTTATCTGCGACACGGGAGCCTTGGGCCCATGTCAACACTTTTTTGTGCAGTCGGGAAGGTATGACCATCTTCCCTGGAGGGATGGTCATGGAGGAAGCCAAAATCTCCATGGGAGATGATATGCCTGAGAGGCTTTGGAATATCCTAGATCTGGAAGGAGTGTGAGAGAGTGTCTGCCCATTGGTTCTTGAGCAGGGGACGGTTCTGCAGTTTGAAGTTGAAATGGGTGAAGAACAAAGACCAGTGAACCTGCCTTGCATTTAGCTGTTGAGCTTGATGAAGATGTTCGAGATTCTTGTGATCTGTATATATTGTGACATGGTGTTGAGCTCCTTCAAGTAAATGTTCCCACTCTTCAAGAAACAATTTAAAGGCCAGGAGCTCGCGACCTCTGAAGCCATAATTGCGCTCTGTGGGTGAGAACTTTTTCAAAAAGAAAGAACAGGAACAAAGTACTCTTTCTGGAGAATGCTGGCTTAAAACTGCCCCTATAGTTTCGACTATGTGACAGGGGCTGAAGGCCACCGGTGCCATTTTGCTTAGTGGCAGCCGAGGCCCCGGGAGTGGCAGATCGCTCCTGGGCCCTCCGCTGGACCACCAGGGGGGGGCATCAGGAGGGTGGCACTGGGGGGGAGGCAGGGAGAGTCGGGGGCTGGCTGCCTGCCGCAGCACCCCTTAAGTCTCGGCGGCTGGTCTCCGGCTGCACCGATCTTCCTTTCTTCGGCCACATGATCAGCTAGACCGGCTGCACAGATCTTCTTTCTGTGTGTGAGTGTATGTGAGAAAGGAATCTGCCAGTTTAAAAAAATGAAGTGTGATAATACATATACCTCAACTTTTGTGCTGATTTTGTTGAAAAGTTGGATGAAAGATGAAATTACAAAATTTTAAGAGGAGAACTGCTGGAGAGGGTAAGTAAAGGTGGCTTTTTAAGTTCATTTTTCTTGATTGACTACCATTTTAATTATTGGGTAGTATGTGATGTGTCTGCTGTTTGAAATATTTTATTGGTGTTTGGTAAAGCTTTCAAAATTTGCATTAATCTTTAATTATTGGATATTCTATTCATCAGCTGTTTTGAAATTATCTTATTTGCACGCGCGCTCATAAAAATGAGTGCAGAAAAATATCACCGATTTCAATGCAAATCATTGATGGAGGGAGGGGGCACCGAAGAAGTCTCTTGCCCCAGGCGCCAAATTGTCTAGCTACGCCACTGAACCTGAATCCACAAATGCCTGTGTGGAAAAGCTGATGGAATCCAGCTCTATAGTTACAGGAAGTAGTAATTGGGGAGCTGGAACAGTAAGGCCTAGGGTCAACTCCCCACCAGACTCTAGGCACTGGAGTTTCCCACCTTTAGTGGGCATAGGGCCACGAGATATCCCCAGCCAGCACAATATAAACACAGGCCCTGCTGCCTTCGGCAGAGCCTCTCCTCAGGAGCCAGACAGCTGTGGCCCATCTATATGGGATTTTTGGAAGAGGATTGGGAAGCAAGAGCTGGAGGCAAAAGTGGCTGTTTGAAATAGGGTGCCAAAGTAATGTTTCTACGTGGAGGCTGAACCTCTTGTGCTTTCTGCTGGAATAAGTGGTCAATCTTCCCAGTGAGTGTGATAATTCCCTCTAAGGAGGCTGGGAGGTCCCGAGCAGTGAGCTCAGCCTTGATCATAGGGGAGACGCCCTCAAGGAAGATGGTGATGTGGCAGTCCTCCCTCCTGTTCAGCTCTATTACCAGAATCTTGAATTCAAAAGGATGCTCGGCCAGGGTCATGCAGCCTTGGTGGAGGTGGAATAAGTCGGAGTCTATAGTGGCCATCCAGCCAGCTCTTCAAAGACTGTCTTAAACTGGTCCATGAATTGCTGCAGATTATGCAGCAAGGGATCTGCATGCTGCCAGAGAAGGGAGGCCCACGCTAGAACTGCTCCATCCAACAATGAAAGAATATAAGTTGTCTTAGTCAGGGAATAGTGCTGCTTGCAAGGTGAAGTGCATGTGGCACTGATTCAAAAACCCCCTGCATTTCTTGGGGTACCCAGCATACCAGAATGGAGCTGGAAGCTGGGGCATGAGCCAGCTGGGAACCATTGGAGGTGGCAGCCCTGGCACTGGAGGCGTTGAGGGTACTGCAGTAGCAAGTATGTCCATTTGCGTAGATAGCTTGTCCATGGTGGCTGCCAAGATTTCCAATATTTTCTGCTGGTCTTGTATTTTATGGGCAAGATCCAGAATGGCCTGAAGGGATATCAAGTCCGTCGGATCCATGGTTTCGGCAATCTGTTGAACTCATGGACCCTTGGACCAAGGTGAAGGTGGCACAATCTGCAGGGGGGAGCCCTGCAGATCCCCACTGTTGGTAGGCAGAATCGGACAAGGCAGAAACCCAACTGGAACTTTGCCTTTACCAGCTCACATTCCGCTTGGGTTGAGTCTTCGGATGCCGGGGTTGGCAGGTATTAGGTAGGGGACTCTGCTGATGGTTGGGAGGTCTGTTAAGGTCGCTGGGCCGGAGTAGATTAGTACAGGCGAATCCAGAAACAGGCTGGGGACTGTGGCAGGTGGCATTCAGGAATGTTCAGGAGGCAAGCTGAGGTCAATACCGGGTATCTACCCGAAGGGAAAGGTGGGATGGATAAGCAGGACAGGAAGGCAAGGAGCAGAACAGGCGGGCAGAGGAAGAGAGGTAGAGAACTGAAGAACGGAACACAGGAACTGAAGATGAAGACAGACAAGGAGCTGGAACTGAAGATGGGAAGCACTGAAGCAACTCGCACTACTAAACAGTAGGGAGATCTGTTGCCAAGGTGCTGATGAAGGGTCCACAGGGGTTTTTATACACCAGAGGGAATGAAGTCATCAAGAAGTGCCTTCAGTTCTTTCCCACCATGGGCCCTTTTAAAATGATGACATTGGGCACATGTGCCTTAGGAGGGGAAGGACCTGGCGGCGTTGGTGACATTTTGCCAAATAAATCATCGGCAGCATCCTGCTGTGTCAAGAAGTGGTGTCCCGCCATGCTGGAGAGCCAGGCAGCCCAGTGGCATCGGGGAGTGATGGAGGAGGCCCGACCCATGGGGCAAGTGCAGCGGTTCATGAGGAAAGCCTGCGGACTGCCAAACGCAACAGCTGGATAAGGAGAGGAATTGTCAGCAGAAAAAGGGAATGATATTGGCCTTTTATAGGTCCCTGGTGAGACCTCATTTGGAATACTGTGTACATTTCTGGAGACCACACCTTCAAAAGGATATAAACTTGTTTCTGGAGACCACACCTTCAAAAGGATATAAACTTGTTTCAGTCAGTTCAGATGGTGGCTTTTTAAATGGTCAGTGATCTTCATTCTAAAGCATATGAAGACAAACTTAAAGATCTAAACATGTATTCCCTAGAGGAAAGGCAAGATAGGGGAGATATGATAAAGGCATTTAAATATCTCCAAAGTTTCCATTCACAGGAGGTGAGCTTTTTTCAGCTGTCGAACGAGGGGTCATGGGATGAGGGTGAATGAATATAGACTCAGGAGTAATATTAGGAAATATATATTTTTACAGAGAGTAGTGGATAAATGGTACAGTTCCCAGTGGAGGTGGTGGAGACAAAACAATATCTGGATTCAAGAAAGTATGGGATAGGCATGGGGGATCTCTGCGACAGTGATGGGAATTATAAAGCTAAATTAGTTTGGCGGATGGGCAGACTAGATAGGCACAATGGTCTTTTTCTGTTGTCATGATCTATGTTTCTATGCCATGACCATAAACACTGCCCCAGAGAATACTTAGAGAGTTTATTAGTTACTCTGGGGCTAGACCATTGTAGAGACCCTTTGGGTCTCCACTAGATGGCCCTAGCTCACAGCCCATGGCTAATCCAATAAAGGGACAATACCATTCCAAATAGCACCTCCCTTAGAGGCATGCTAGAATGGATATCCCTGGTCTATGAGGGGGAGTTGGGAGCTAGGAGTGTGAGACATGTAAATTTAATTTTGGAGGGGAAAGATATGTTTTAGGTGTGCTCTCCAGGTTTAGGACCCTACCTAGATAAGGAAGGGAAAGACACTGCCCTTCCAGATCTTTGTGATAAAGACTGGAGGGAAGAGGGAGACAGTGAGATTTTTTACCTTTTGCTAAATTTTGGAGGTTGTGTTTTGGAGACCTGTTCTTTCTGCAAGGCAGAAATCCCCTCTTCAAAAGTGCAGGAGAGACCCAGAATTAGAAGAATATTTATTGTTTTCCATCAACTTGGGAGGAAAGTAATTTTCTGCCCCCTTCCTTACCCAGAGCTGAAAGTAAAAACTGTTTCCAGAAAAGGGCCTTTCCTCCAGGAAGGTCTGCCACCAGTCCTGAAGAGACCCTAAAGGCGTTTCCACTCCGGGACACAGGACACAGACAGGATGGAGTTCATGAGTGATGCTGGACCTCAGGTACTGTGGGGACAGGGGCCCTCCTCCACTAGGACAACCCCAGCCCACTTGGGATATTTTGTTTTTCCACTCTCTGGAGGATAACCAAGTTCCAAGCCCCAGCCCTGAGGGAAACATCATAAGAACATAAGAACATAAGAAAATTCCATACTGGGTCAGACTAAGGGTCCATCAAGCCCAGCATCCTGTTTCCAACAGTGGCCAATCCAGGCCATAAGAACCTGGCAAGTACCCAAAAACTAAGTCTATTCCATGTTACCGTTGCTAATGGCAGTGGCTATTCTCTAAGTGAACTTAATAGCAGGTAATGGACTTCTCCTCCAAGAACTTATCCAATCCAATAGTAGTATTGCCTTATGGTCCAACAGTCTTATTCACTGAAAGGAGATGAGAATGGAAGCCAAAAAAGGCTACAAGAACCTGGCAATTACCCAAACACCAAGAAGATCCCATGCTACTAATGCAATTAATAGCAGTGGCTATTCCCTAAGTCAACTTAATTAATAGCAGGTAATGGACTTCTCCTCCAAGAACTTATCCAATCCTTTTTTAAACACAGCTATACTACCTGCACTAACCACATTCTCTGGCAACAAATTCCAGAGTTTAATTGTGCGTTGAGTAAAAAAGAACTTTCTCCGATTAGTTTGTCTCACAGAGGTAGTTAATTAGTTAATGCCTCACAGAGGTAGAGACATTAAAAATCTATACTCCTGTACAGATAAGAAACATGGAGGTATCTGACACTTTATTATTTACTCCTACTGATTTGCTTACAATCAACCTCAGTAAACTTTAATTTGAACACCTATCCAGTGAGACCAGCCTGTTTGTAAGTGTGCCTTCCCCGAAAAGCTATGCCATCCTACACACAAGAGAGTTCATTCCAGCCCTGGACCTAGAAGGTTGTCCTTCCCCCCAACAGAAAGGACCCACCCCTTGGGACAAGAGGAGGTGGAAAGAGACCTTGGAGCTAGCCCCTTTTAAGAAATGCTTTTATGGCTCGTTGGGATGCAGCTTATCTCTAGAAAAAGGGTTACACCATGAATAACGTTAAATATAAGACAGATAATCTTAAAACTAGCCCTGTAAGGCATTGACAACCAATGGAGTTGAGATAAATATGGTCCCTCAAGCTGCTGGCAGAGATCAACCTAGCAGCAACATGTTGAATCATCTGCAAACCTCAAAGAGTCTTAAAAGGGATTCCCACAAACAAAGAGCTATAGTAATCCAATGGAAAAAGATCCAAGGCTTGAACAACAGTTTGAATTGTTTATCAGATAAATAAAGTTTAAGGGTAAGAACCAAATGGAGTTTGTACCAAGCATTCCTGCAAACCTCCTGAATGTGGGATTCCAAATTGAAGTCTGAGTCAAAACTTACACCCAGGTACACTTTTGGCCTGCAACTCCACAGAAAGCATAGCCCCATCCAAACAGATCACTAAATCCTCAGTAGCTGCTTCAGCTTTGCCAATCACAAGTATTTCAATCCTAGCAGCATTTAAAGCCAATTTACTGTCTCTCAGCCAGGAAGGTACTGTCTCAAGGGAGGCAATAATTCTTTGGGTGGAGTTCAGCAAAGTGGAGAATAAATCAAATAAATAAATAAACAATGCTGCTTTCTTGAAGACAATAAATTTGCAAGTCATCGGTATAACAATGAAATGACAAACCAAAGGATCTAATAATAGTCAAAACAATAAATATTAAACAGTGTGGGGGATAGTGTTGTCCCTTGGAGAACCCCACAGCCAAAAGGACCAGGTGATGAAGTTTTCCCCATTCCAAACAACTGACTGAGACCAACGCATGAAAAAGACTGACATCGATGCCCCTGCGTCTCAATAAGGGAACTCCATGGTCAACGGGGTCGAAGTCAGATGAAATCCAGCAGTATTAATAAAAATAATCTATCCCTAATCTCAAATCATCAGCTGGCTCGGTGCTAAATATCACTTGAAAACTGGATTGACTCTGTATTGCAGTCCTCTCTGCCTGAAGCACTCTGAACTTGATATTGTGATCTGCTTGGTGCAGATTTCCAGATCTACGTATACGCATAAACTTATACCCCAGCCAATGTTTCTTTCTAAAGTGGCTTTCTCGAAGTTTAAGCATTTGCAGAATTTTTGCTTTCCATATCGCCTAGCTTGAACATGATGAAAAACTGATTGCATGCTCGTTAGCATAGCCTCATGATTTAATTTGCATACACTGGTACAGCTATTGAAAATGATTGTACATGTGTTCCCTACACAATGTTTTATCAGTGTTTTATGCTTATTCCTTTTCATGCACAAAATGTGTACTACTTTCTACTTACTTTCTGTAAATCCATTTCTTTCCAAGTATAACAATTTATGCCTGTGCTCTTTGAAATTTCTGGCTTTTGTATGCATGGGATAAGAACATAAGAACATAACAAAATTGCCATGCTGGGTCAGACCAAGGGTCCATCAAGCCCAGCATCCTGTTTCGAACAGAGGCCAAACCAGGCCACAAGAACCTGGCAATTACACAAACACTAAGAAGATCCCATGCTACTGATGCAATTAATAGCAGTGGCTATTCACTAAGTAAACTTGATTAATAGCCGTTAATGGACTTCTCCTCCAATAACTTATCCAAACCTTTTTTGAACCCAGCTACATTAAATGCACTAACCACATCCTCTGGCAACAAATTCCAGAGCTTTATTGTGCGTTGAGTGAAAAATAATTTTCTCTGATTAGTCTTAAATGTGCTATTTGCTAACTTCATGGAATGCCCCCTAGTCCTTCTATTATTCGAAAGTGTAAATAACCGAGTCACATCTACTCATTCAAGACCTCTCATGATCTTAAAGACCTCTATCATATCCCCCCTCAGCCGTCTCTTCTCCAAGCTGAACAGCCCTAACCTCTTCAGCCTTTCCTCGTAGGGGAGCTGTTCCATCCCCTTTATCATTTAGGTTGCCCTTCTCTGTACCTTCTCCATCGCAACTACACATTGAAAGACACTGGAAGCATTAGATGTGAAGGTATTGGGCCGGCCCAGTGGCTCACAAGGTCTTTGGACTGGTTCCCAGATCAGGGCTTCAACACCGTGGGTAGGTTGGGGGTGCTACAAGGCAGTGTTCACAGTCCCTGGTGGGCAGCAAGGAGTCATTGTCATCAACAAGGGTGACCCCTGGTAAATAGATGTAGATCAACCCCCCAAAAAAGGGGGAAGCATATTGAAAATTCCACCAAAGCAGTAGCAGAAAAAAGGGTGTGGCATCAAAAATTAATATTTTTGTTTATTTGCAACCCAAACAGAGTACACAGAATGTCACCGGTGGTTGGAAGTAGCAACCTTTCACTGGGGCTGATGCAATAAAGGTGCGTAGAAAACGGTTCTTTGAAAGTGGTCGAGTAGTTGGCACCAGGTTCAGAAAGTCTCAGAGTGAGAACACGGCTGGATACAACCACAAGTGGTTTTTGCAGATGCAGTCTCATACACAAGTAGGGTGGCTGCAGATATTTCAGGAAACACATTCTGGGGAGGGGTAGTCCCTACAGAGTAGTCTGGATGGAACCAGAACTGAACCAATGGACTGGCATGTGTACGTTTACCATCTGCAGCCTTTACGTTTTCAATTCCTCCTCTGCATGTTTCCATTACTTCAGATACTTGAAAGGTTTTAATGATCCAAAGTCAACAACAAACCTTTTCTGATGGAAAAAAATCAGCAGAACCAGGGGCCACGATTTAAAACTCCAGGGAGGAAGACTCGGAACCAATGTCAGGAAGTATTTCTTCATGGAGAGGGTGGTGGATGCCTGGAACGCCCTTCTGGAGGAAGTGGTGAAGACCAAAACTGTGAAGGATTTCGAAGGGGCATGGGATAAACACTGTGGATCCATAAAGCCTGGAGGATGGGAATGAAGAGAAGAGGTATGGGGTGGCTTGCGGGAATGGAGGCTACTACCTGGTGATTAATACCCTTATTCAATAAACATTCACACGGTTAATGAGACTCCAACATTGCTCTATGCTTCAACTACAAGAGCAAATGTGGAAAAGAGGATTTGCATCAGGCAACAACCAACATTGCTCTTTGCTTCAACGGCAAGAGGAAATGTGGAAAAGAGGATTTGCATTCAGGCAACAACCAACAAGGTAGCACAGTATGAGTAAACAAATAAGCGCGGGGGCAGTTTGCTTGATGCGGCGGTTACTACCCCAAACCAATTAAGCACTTTCAATGCATATCCAGCGGAAATCTGCTTCAATGTTATCTCTGCTTCAACAGCAGGGGGGAATGAAGATAAGAGGATTGAATTGCACAGTCTGGGTAAACAAATAAGTGTGGGAGTAGCTTGCTTGTTGCGGCGGATACTACCCCGAACCAATTTAAACCTGTTACTTCACTTGGAAAGCACATCTAGCGCAGCTCACTGCTTCAATGGCAGGGGGAATGAAGAAAAGAGGATTTATATTCAGACAACAACAAGCAAGGACTGAATTGCACAGTCTGGATAAACAAAAGCGTGGGAGTAGCTTGCTTATCGCGGTGGTTACTACCCCTAACAAATTAAGCCTCATACTTCACTTTGAATGCATATCCAGTGCAGCTCACTGCTTCAATGGCAGGGAGAAATGAAGAAATAGGATTTACATAAAGCCAACATCTAACAAGGCATTGATCTGAGCAGTATGAGTATACACACATCGGGGTAACTTGCTCGACACAACGGTTGCTATCCTCTAACATTAAGCCTTATACTTCACTTTTGATGCAGCTCCAACACTGCTCTCTGCATGAATGGTGGGAGTGGAAGGAAATTACAATCAAAAAACTACCAATAAGGGTTCTGAACTCAGTGGTCAGAGCAAAATTCGGGTGTACATTTGTGCGCGCCGAGTTGCGCACACAAATGTACCCCGCATGCGTAGGATTTAAAATTGGCCCCTTAATGAATTAACAAACAAAAAAAAAAGGAACCTAGAACCTTGCCAGACCAGACCAGCACTAAATCTCAGGACTCAAACAACAGTAACCTTGTCTATAAAAAGGCAGCAATGCAAATATTATAACAGGCTTTAGGGACGCTAATACACCACCTACGGGGAAACAGACCAAGCCGTACTACTACAAATCCCTAAAGAGACCCTACACGCTAACAGAAATACTGTACCTCAATCACATACGCAGAATACAGATTGACCCTTCCCTAATACAGAATAGGGGACTACAAATTAGAAAACAGAAACATGCAAACAAAACTGAAATGGAAAGCCTGAGAAACCAGACTGAAAATGAAATTCTGAAGAAAGAGCAAAATACAAATATATAATGCACATTCCCAAAGATATCATATGCTAAAATATCAAAATATAATGGGGGTAGGGTTTTTTGTTTTTTTTTACCTTTGTTGTCTGATCTTATTTTTCTCACCGGCACATACAGGCTATCACCTGCACGTGCTCGCTGGCTCTCATTCTCATTCTCTTTCACACACACACCAATCGGGCCCCGGCCTCCCCCTCGCCTCTAGGCCTGGTCTCGGCAGCCCTGCTGCTAGGCCTCCTCTTCCAGGTTGCCTAGGGATGGGATCCGTGGCAGCTCTGCTACAGGGCTTTTTCTTTGGATGCTGTAGAGGGATAATTGGGTGAACCACGACCCACCCCATGGCCTCAGAGACCCTGACCAACTTCAGTATGGGGCCCGACATGCCTCTACTTCCCGCGTGGGGTCAATATGCTTACTTCCTGCCCGTGTGGGGTTGACGTGACTCCTGCTTCTTACCCGTGCGGCTCCTGCAGTCATTTTCCAGGGCCTGCTTCTACAGGAAGGAGCACCCAGAGTTTTCATATGTTGGCCCAGAGACCCGGCAATTTCAGCAGAATTCCAGAGTCTCCTGGCCAAATCCAGAGAGTTCCCAGGTTTGATGATGTTTCTAGGAAGCTGGGAACCCTGCCAAACTCCCAAGAACCCTAAGACCTGCCTCCCATCTTTTCCCCAGCATTTTCCCCTAGAGAAGTGGAAGATGGGTGAATACTGGGGATCTTTGTGCGGCTCACTCTGTCCGGGTCAGTGCAAAGGCATTAGACAAATTAGGGAAACTTTAATGCCTTGTGCCCATGACTTCCCTGCCCTCATTGCACACAATTAAAGATTCTGCATTTATAATAATTTTACATGAAAAATGCATTGAGAGTACAGACTTCTGAAGTAAAAATATCAGAAAATATCACAACCCTGCGAAAAACACACTTGGAATGGATATGGTATTAGAAGTATAGTAATGTTGGCTGTGAACTCTGCCCTCAGAAAGCCCAGAGTAATCTGAATTACAATATATTAAACCTCCCATACTAAAAGAGCACTAATTACAAGCCCTCAAACAGTAAAAACCCTAACTATGAAAAGGCAACATTGCAAATATTTCACCAGGCCCTAAACACCAATACACCTCCTATTAAGAAAACAGAACAAGCCAGGCTGCTATAGATCCTTACACAGAAACTTAGTCACACATGCAGAACACAGGCAGACCCTCACCAAATACAGGATAAAGATACCATAAAATCAATATAGATAAATGGGCTCTGACCGACTTGCCGCAAATGCGAAGACGAGAGCAGCTCTGACCGATGTGCCGGTCATGCGCGGCCCAGAGAACTCTGACCAACGTGCCGTGCCACGCATGCGCGGACGGGAGAGCTCTGCCGCGCATTCAGCAGTACTGCCAGATTTCCTGCAGCTTCACTTGAAAGGATCTGCAGTCAGACAACCGATGGGGAGATATGACAGAGGCAGAAAAAACCTGGAAAGACCTGGTGAAAGTAGTTGATGTTCGCTTTCCCTCATAAGACACAGATTCTGCAAAACCTGCTGAAAATGATCAGGTGATCGATCAATTAAAATCTATCTAGCTCACACACCCCCCCTCATACATTCAACACACATTTCCCATAAAAACATGTAAATATACATTTCAGACTTATTGTAATTATTATAACATTTAAAGTAATATAAGTCAATATAAGTAAATAATTCATGATCAATTCAAATAAGTCATCCATGAAATGAATCCTATGTAATTTTATCAACAAAGCACATGATATTCAAAACCTTATCCTGAAAAGCACGAAATATTCAAAGGTAAGTCCGACAAAGATCTTTGTTTCACCCTCTTAGCCTAAGGGCTTCCTCAGGGACTGACTCTAGATGGAATAATCTTCAATAATCGGAATCTTCAACAGTAATTTCACTTCAGCAGTATCAAATTGATCACATGCCGTATTTCACCATTTTAACTTCTTCACCCACTGAAGCGTAGAAGTTCTTACGTATCAATTTCGGCAAATGACCAAATACTGCTTCCTGATTCTCATATGAATTCCTTCACAAATTGGAAAACACGAATACCACATAAGATAGCAAGCGATTCTTATGGGATCTCCTGCTGGGAATCACTCCCCAGGAAAAGGACCTTGGAGCCCTTGTGGACAATGCATTGAAATCTCAGATCAGTGCGCAGCAACAGTGAAAAAAGCAAATGGCATGTTAGGAATGATCTGAAAAGGAATGAGAGTAAAATGTAAAATATCGTATTGCCTCGCTCCGTATTGATCCATGGTGCAACCTCACCTTGAGTATCGTGTGCAGTTCTGGTCTCCCCAACTCAAAAAAGACATAGCAGAACCAGAAAAGGTGCAAAGGAGGGTGACAAAAATGATGAGATGGCTTCTCTATGATGAGAAAAGAAATGGCTTGCAAAAGAGATGGCTTGGAAAAGAGACAGCTGAGAGGGAACGTGATAGAAGTTTATAAAATAATGAGTGGGGTGGAATTTCAAATAATTCTGAAACAAGAAAACACACTCTGTGAAACTAACAATCAACAGATTTAAAGTAAATCGTAAATGTGCTTTTTCTCTCAGTGCACAATCAAGCTGTGGAATCTTGTTAGAAAACGTGATCAAGGTGACTTGCTTTGGATGGGGTCCTGGAAGAGAAGTCCATATAACATTATTAGCCAGGTAGACCAAAGAGAGCTATTGCTATTACTTCATTTATTTATTTAGTGATTTTTATATACCGCGGCACGCAAAGATATACATCACCTCGGTTTACAGTAAACAATAAATTAGCAACAGGCTTTACATACAACAGGCTTTACAGGAAGTAAACAAATGACAGCAACAGGCATTACATAAATAACGGATTTCAGGAGTGCCTAATATAACTCCTTTAACTATTAAGAACAAATGCATATTCTAATTCAAAAACGAAGCAGGAGAGATAATAAGCAATTAACCTGCTACAGGCCTATTCCATTAGTTAATGTCAAGTCACAAATATTGCAAATAGGGATAGCAGGCGTAAAGGGAGAAATTAGCAGATTGAAACAAACATAGGGGAGAGAAAAGGAACAGGGAGCTAGTGAAAAGTAAACAAGAAAACGGCATTTCAGATTAATCGAAGATCATTGCGTGAAAGCTTGTTCGAACAACCAGGTTTTGAGGTTTTGTTTGAAAGTTTTATGGCAGGATTCAAGACGCAAGTCCATGGGCATTTTGTTCCAGATGTTGACACCAGCTATGGAGAAAGAACGGTCTCTTGTGGTCACGTGTTTGATGTGTTTAAGAGGAGGAGAGGCAAGTTTAGCTTGGTGGATATTTCTTATTGGTCTATTAGATGTACGGAATATAAACTGATCGGAAAACCATTGCATCTCTTGGTTATGTATTGATTTATGAATGAGGGATCTGCAGGGTATTTGTGGGTAATTCATGGGATCTGCAGGGTATTTGTGATCTGGATTGCCCGCTGTTGATGAACCTTGGACTGACTTGGCATGGCATTTCTTATGTTTTAAGGATTCAAAATGGAATATCTACATGAGATTATTATGTACACAAGCTATCGCAAGCAGCAATTAGCTGGAAAGCTGTTAAACAACAGATGGTGTGCTTTTCTACCTATGGAGCTGAATACATCACTCAATTTCATACTATCAAAGAAGGAAACTGCTTAACCAAAGTTTTCGAAGAACTTGGATTTAACAAAGTACTGTATGAACCCATCTGACATGAAAACTAGCAGCCAATCCGAGATGAAACCGGTGGGGAGTATAACTCAACATAAGTGAGCAAAATACAGTGAGTGATATTAATCCTTATTCATAAGTGATGAAGTGAAATGGAAAACTTCAGCTACTTTCCCAACAGAAGGTATAATCACTGTCCGATGCCTTGATCAAACCACTTCAAAAAAAATAAGAATCAATTCTGTATGCAAGGATTTGATTTCATTAAAGAAGATCACCATAAGAAATGACATTCACGTGAGTGGGAGAGTGTTGGAAAGCTGTGCTGGACTGTATTTAGATAGCACTGAACTGTTCTGTATTGCTCTGTGTGCATACTTGCCTCCTGCTTCTGGGTGAGCTGAGCTGCTGGTTGCTTTCTGCTCATTTTACCTTGTTAATAAAAGCAGTGTTTCTACTACTCTTGTGAAAAAGAAGCCTCCCTGGGTTGTTTGATTTTCTTAAAAAGAGAGTCTGTTATCTAAACAAACGCCATTGCGCCACAAATCTCTTAACACTACTGCAAGAGTGAAAGATAAACTTTCTCCAGCAAAACAAGTCGTTCTGTTTTTGACCCAGGAGAACCAGCAGCTTTACAAGCCCTGGACCATCATAAAATACTTTACAAAAACTCATTCCTTTTAATCCAGCCTTTCCTCTCTGCCCGAATCCTGTAGACGTGGCGCAGTTCTGCGATTGTGGTTGCATGCCTTGCTGGCAGCCATGGAAGAGGGCATGAGATCATGCAGGAGGCAAAGATGACTGCGATCCTGGTGCACTACCTAATCTTCCCTAATAACAAATGGAAGAAAAGAAAACCCTGTAAAAGGAAAATGACAAATGGTGGAATGTACTATTTTTGTTCTATTCGTGGGTCTGTCTTTAGCACAGAGCAACAGCAATTCCGTCGAAGGTTAGTAGTCACTCGGTGAAACCCACCATCCAGATCAGTTTTTGTGGTCGCAATTGTCTATTGGATTCTTCCGCCGTATCGTGGAAGCCTGGTGGTCGTTGTGGCCAGCTCTTTATCAAAGCTGATCAGTGTCTGTGGCCGCCATGACCCATCTGGCCAACGGATTTCTGCCCCATGGCTTCCGTACCATCTTCATTGTATGCTGCAAAGTTGCAGGCTTCTACTTAAGCAGCCACGCACAACTGCTAATGCTTTCCCCTGCGGTAGTGTCTTGGGATGGATTTGTTTTGTGCAAAACAGGGTATGGGTGCCATCTTAGTCTCTCAGATTTAGTGCTAATGTTCTTTTTAATACTTGCACAGTGCTAAAGAGAGCTTCCTTCTGAAGCTCACAGGCACGCTTGGAAATTGTTTTAAATCAGGCCAGTGATGCCTAAGATATTAGGATGCTGTCTGTATCTTTCTTTTTTCTTTTTTTTTTTAATTGTAATTTTTATTTGCCATCTCAAATAAGTAATACAGAACAATAGCTTTCACATGGCAGTAAGATTATCAGATAAAACAGAACTTACCCTCTCCCCCCTACTGAGAGTCATTACAATCACTTTTCTAATGACCTAGTAAACAGTACTGTGCTACACATTATCCAGAATACATATGTAGAATATCTTCACTCTAATAGCTATCCCTGTCACTCACAGCTCAGGTACCTGCTTGGTCCTCCATTGTATGAAAGGGTCCCACATTCTATAGAACTTGGGCAATCTTTGGTTTTTTATTGCAGTTAATTTATACAAGAAGCAATTCCGCTCTAACCGTTCCTCCACATCCTCAGTCGTGGGGAGTTCGGGCTTTTTCCAAACCAGGGCAAGCTCACATCTAGCCGCTGAAATAATTTGATGAGCCAATAACCATTTTGTAGGGGGAACATCCAGTGGCAAATTTAATAAAAAATGTTCTGGTGCATTTGGTGCACTTTGACCGATGATTTCAGTAATAAAATGTAGAATTCCTTACCAGAACTTCCTCAATTTGGGGCAGCCCCACCACATATGATAATAAGTTCCTTTCTCTCCACATTTTTCCCCACAGGTTTGCCCCGCCTTTGGATATATCTTATGGGTCTATCAGGCGTGAGGTGCCAGCTCATTAGCACCTTATAGCTATTTTCTGACAATAGTGCAGAGATCGAGCTACGCTTTGTGTTTTGGAAGATCAAATCCCATTCTTCTGTAGTGAATGGTTTACCCAGATCCCTTTCCCACGCTACCATGTATGCGGCCCTTAGTTGCTTCACATTACTAAGGAACCCATAAAGGTTTGAGATGATATCTTTCATGCCGTCTGCCCTGTTACACCAATGTTCCAGTTGAGTTTTGCCTTGTTTAAGCTCTTTCCCTATATTTTCCGCTACTGTCTGTGTCTTTCTAACACATTTTCTTGGTCTTTCATTTGCCTCTCTTGGTACCTGATGTTCTTCCCTCTCTCCATACGTAGTACAGAATAGTTGTTTGGTATTGACGCCTGTATTAGAAATGCAGTTATTGTGCTTCTCCCCTTTACCACGATGCCCAGTTTTCTAGCATCAAGCTTTTGTGCTGGTTGGAATGGGGAATGTCTCATGTGATTGCAGCTTCCTCATTCTCTGCCGTTCTATCAGGGTCAGGATCCCAGTCTTTGGTGCAGCGATTTTATAGGGTTTACACTGTTTCCAGTGGATGAGCCATGAGGCCTTATTGTGCCATTCTGCATACCAGCATTTATGAACTCTCTCCTGGAGGCACCCCTGGTTTTCAGGATATCCGTAATGAAAGCGCATGAAATAGATTTACATACAATGTGCATGCAAATGCGTCTAATGCACTTTCATTGTGGCGCAATCTTGAAAACTGGACTCGCTTGGTGTGCCTGCGGGAAAGGATTGGGAAAACCCTGCTGTATACAGATCTTTTAACAATAGCACATGACACCCAGCACAGAAATGTGTAACCCTTTCCAGTCCAGTGCTACTGCGCCTGTATTTATCTGTTTTGCCACTGTTTTCCTCTGCTCGTTGCAAACCATCTTGCCCAGAGTCCATCGTCTTGTGCAGCAATTATTAATAGCTCGTTTAAGTTCACCTTCTATTAGCCATCCCTGTGTCAGTTTTTGTTGAAGTAACTTTTTGCATTTCCTGCTATGTTTGTGCATTTGCCACTCGCTTTTCCTTGTTTCCTGGTCCAGCCTTTTCTCTTATTTTCCCAATGTGGTTGCTCCTTTCCCCCCATGTTTGCTGGCGGATTCTCACTCATTCCTTCTGTTCTTCGGCATGCTTGTCCAAGTTTAAGAATGGGGGCTGCCTGTGGCCGCTTCCTTTCACACATGGGCACGTTGAGCAATGCTCAGAGGCCTAAGATTCTGCAAGTGGGTAAAACAGGATTCCCCCTCCCCCTCCCACACTGGATCTGCTTTAAGAGCATTGCTTTCCTTTTCAAGCAGAAATAGAAATCTAGTGCAGGTGTGTCTGTTCCATCCAGAGGCTTCGAGGGAACAAGAAGGCGAGGGGGGGTAACCTGAATGCAGCAGCAGTTACGACCCTGAGCTAAAAGACGAGGGGGTAGCCTGCATGGAGCGGCAGTTACAGCCCTGAACACTTTGCTGGGCAGGCTGGATGGGCCACTTTACTTTATCTGCAGTCATTTCCTGTCTTACTGAGATGCCAGTCAGGAAGTTAAGTGTCAGAGCAATAGGATGGAGGTACTGATAGAGGGGGAAGCAAAGGTTTCACTTTGAACCATATTCGAGCACCCCATTCATAAACGAAAGCCAGGAATATGCTTCCTGCATTAATCACAAATTAAAGCGGCAGGTCCTTCCCCATTTTCCCAGGTTTGGAACTTAGAATGGGCTTCTTAAAAACTTTTAGCCTGGGATTTCTTCCTGTTCCTTTGGGCTTCCAGCTCAGTTGGAACTTGTGCTGGGATCTGATGCCATGAGCCTTCTTTCACAGCGACCTGTTTTTTTTTCCCCTTCCCAACTCACAGCCTGGTTATTGCGGTGACAGACCCCCAGCCAGAGCTCATGCACCAGGGCTCTCTCTTCAGAATCCTGTACTTGTTGACATTAAGACTGGCCACTAGATGTCACCATTGCACAATGAGTAGAATCCTGTCCGTCCCCCCCCCCCCTCCCCCTCCCCAGGGGCTTTTAATGCTGCCTCTGCAGCATCCCAAGTCTTGGCTGACCTGAAGAATGGAAAAGCCGACCTGGGAGTTGAACCCGGGTTCCCCCACATGGCAGCATGCAGCACCACCAAAGAACCATTGGGCTGGCTCATGGAACAGGATTTCATCAATTCACGTGATGTCTAATTTGACATCTGATTATAGAAACATAGAAATGCCGGTAGAAAGGGATCAATGGTCCATTCAGTCTGCCCGCAAAGCTTCCCACTGTGCAGGTTACCCCCATGCATCAGTTGGTTTTGCTTGACGTGCTTTGCTTATGGACTTGGCCGTAGAAGCCGTCCTGTGCTTTTTCATTAATGCCTGAGCATCAGTACCCCAGAATGTAAAAAAAGTCACGGCTCGTGTTGGTTGTCTCTGAATCCAAATTTCTCTTTCCTTTCAGCTCCCATCTTCAAAGCATGAGGGGGTGGGGGCTGAAATGGTGTCCAGAAAATAATCTGTGACACTTGCTAATGAGAGCCATGGTATCTTGGGAACTACAGAAGAACTGCTTAAAAAAATTGATGACTTTAGAATAACAGAGTGAGTATTAATTCTAGCTGCTTTTACTTTGGAAATACCGATATAGTGGAATAATAACAAGTCAAGAAAGATCTGCAAGAAAACCTTTTTTAAAAAGTGCATGGTTTTAATTTGCTAAGCCAGTGCCATCAGCCAGTCTTCGTCCAGTTATTTGGCAGGTCCTTTGTCAAGGTTTAGAGCTAGCGAAAAGGAGAAGGATTCCTTTGCAAAAAGAGTTGACATTTTGTTTTCAAAATATAACCAAGTGTTAGTGCACTATTATTGTAAGACACTGTGGGAAAGGTCCCCTGCAGGGCAACAACACACATTGACGATACCAAAGTCTTAGAACTTTTATTTGATGACATATTAGTGTTCATTAATTTCACCTGTACTCTTTGCTCACTGGGTGTCCAGTTGGCAGATATGGGTGGTACTTGGTTAGCAAAGATGTTACGTGGAATTGTTTTGTGTGTGTGTGTGTCCATGTGTGCATCTGTAATATCTCTATGTATAATCAGTGCAAAGGAAGAACCTGTAACTGGGCATTAAAATGATAGAACTGTCCCTTAGGCATATGATGAGGATAAACGAAAGGAAAAGTCATCGTTGTTGCCACACTTATCATTTTCCCTGTTAAGCGGTGCTTTCTCTGCGCCCATCCCCACCGTAGTTCAGAGTTCATAACCTGTAATTTGTGTTCAGGGCCAAATATAGGGAATGGAATTCTAGGGTGGGCTGGTTGGCTGTCACACAACAAAGCCTCAGAGAGGGTGTTGCCTCATTTCAACATCCTCCTCCAAAACCACTGGAACTGTTTGCATGGCAACACAGTGATTGCACACAATTCACCTCCCCACCCCTCCACCCTAACCCCAGACTCCAAAACTGCCACTGTCTGATTTACTGGTAAATCTCAGAGGTTAGGTTTTTTTTTTGTTTTGTTTTAATTCTTTTTTCTGCCTGAGTAAGGAAAAAGGAAATGTTATCAATGATTAAATCCGTTTGAATTTACATTCACTGTATCTCTGCCTACATGCCGGGAAGCATAGCAAGAGACAGGGAGAGTGCATAATGTTAGCTTTCTGGGCCTCTGACTCCTTGCAAAAATAAACCAAAGTTGCCTACATTTACAGCAGCCAACTAAAACGTGGGCGGCATTGAATGTTACAGTTGCTGGTGCTTAGCATTATTGTATGAAGAGCTAGGCTTTTCTTTTTTTTTTTTTTTGTAGAAAAACAATCTTTTGTGAGGGAGTCTTGTAGCTTTCTGCTCCGTTGGGCTTCTATCTAAATTGGAATGGTCTCTACTACTGGGATTACAGCATCCTGAGCCTTCATTCACAACTGAGTTCTTCCACTTGCATATAGTCCAGCCATTGCAGCAGTAGCTCTTGGCCGGGGGCCACAGCCGGGTACTTGTGCATCCTGAGTCTGTCCACTAGGTGTTACCATTGAGCAATGGCTGGGAAGGTCTTCTCCCAGGGCTGTGAGCACTACCTCCTCAGCATCCTCTGCTCCTATTTAAAGTGAGGCTTAGGAATTGAAACCTTGTCTCCTGTATGGCACTGCCATTAAGCCATCAGGCTGCCATTCATCTCTTTGTATTTTAATGAAAAAAGGTTCTTGCTTCCACTGTTTTTTCCTCTAGCTGTCTGTGCTTTCTTCTTCCTTTTTGGTTTCTGCTTTCAGCTGTGATCAGCTGTATCCCATGAACATTAGTAATAAGATTCATGGTTATGTTGTAGGACAATTAAATGCTCATATTCATAGTGAGGTCACAGGTGATAAGTTTATCTCCTTATCTGTAACCTTACTATGGGCATTTGACTTTTGTCTTGTCTGCTGAGACCTTGTCAAATCCATACGGTTTCCTGTTGCAGAATTCTTCACTTCCCTATTCACTTAAGACAGATTTAAGTTTTGGACAAAGATAGTGCAAAACATGTGCATAAAGCATGCAAGTCCTTTTCCTTTAATAACTGGGAAAAACTGAAACTTTTGCCTCCAAATTTTATTCTCTGAAACTTCCGTAAGGGAAAAAGTTCCACAGGAAAAAACTTGTGCAGGACGTCTTGTGGAACTTGAGCCTAAAAGTCCAAAATTTAAGAATCAGGCAAAAGTTTTCACTTCCACAACAGTGGTATCTGGTGTGGTGAGATATCTGTAACCCCCTGATGGGTCACATGACATGCAAGAGGGTCTGGTACCTACCTGGAAGCATAGTGCCAGACTCCTGGTAGGGTCCAACTAAATAATGGCTCAAGCAGATGGGGTAGTGGACTCGGGCTCAAAGGCAAGAGTACATTTTCCCTGAAGTGGACAGGTCACCCAACCAACCTCTGTGATTGCTATTCAAATGGCATTCTCAGAAACTTACACCTATAGACAAGCTAGGGACTCACTCCAAATATATTCAAACAAGTGACTTTTATTTTCAGAAGATACCAGCAGTCAGAGAGTTTACAAATGAGCTTAAAAGTGAACAGAACATAACATAAGAAGTTCCCATACTCGATGAGACCAAGGATCCATCAAGCCCAGCATCCTGTTTCCAACAGTGGCCAATCCAGATGAAAAGTACCTGTCAAGTACCCAAACATTAAATAGATCATGTGCTACTAATGCCGGTAATAAGCAGTGGCTATTTCCAAAGTCAAGTTTATTAATAGCAGTTTATGGATTTCTCCTCCAGGAACTTGTCCAATTCTTTTTCAAACTCAGATAAGCTAATTGCTTAACCATATCCTCTGGCAAAGAATTCCAGAGCTTAATTATGCATTGAGTAAAAAATAATTTTCTTCAATTTGTTTTAAATGTGCTACTTGCTAACTTCATGGCGTGCTCCCTAGTCCTTCTATTATCCGAAAGAGTAAAGAACCAATTCACCTTTACCCATTCTAGTCCTCTAATGATTTTATAGACCTCCATCATATCCCCCCTCAGCCATCTCTTCTCCAAGCTGAACAGCCCTAACCTCTTTAGCCTTTCCTCATAGGGAAGCCATTCCATCCCCTTTATCATTTTGGTTGCCCTTCTCTGTACCTTCTCCAGTGCATAAATATTTTTTTGAGAGGCATTGACCAGAATTGAATATAGTACTCATGGAGCAGTCTCACAAAGGAGCGATGGAGAGGCATTATTTTGTTTATCATTCCATTTTATTTATCATTCCCTTCCTAATAATTCTTAATATTCTATTTGTTTTTTTAACTACCATAGCACTCTGAGCCGATTTCAATATATTGTCCATTATGATGCCTAGATCTTTTTCCTGGTTGATAAATCCTAACATGAAACCTAACATCATATAACAACAGCATGGGTTATCTTTCCCTATATGCATCACCTTGCACTTGTCCACATTAAATCTCATCTGCCATTTGAAAGCCCAATCTTCCAGTTTCACAAGGTCCTGCTGCAATTTATCATAATCCACCTGTGATTTAAGTACTCTGAATAATTTTGTGTCATTTGCAAATTTGATCAATTCATTCTTCATACCCCTTTCCAGGCTCATATATAAGTATATTAAAAAGCACCGGTCCAAGTACAGATCCCTGAGGCACTCCACTGTTTTACTTCTCTCCACTGAGAAAACTGACCATTTAATCCTACTCTCTGTTTCCTGTCTTTTAAACAGTTAACAATCCACAAAAGTACATTGCTTCCTATCCCATGACTTTTTAGTTTTCTTGGAAGCCTCTCATGAGGGACTTTGTCAAACACCTTCTGAAAATCCAAATACACTACATCTACCGATTCACCTTTATCCACATGTTTATTCACTCCTTCAAAAAAACATAGTAGGTTTGTGAGGCAAAACTTCCCTTGGGTAAATCCATCCTGGCTGTGTCCCATTAAACCATGTCTATCTATATGTTCTGTGATTTTGTTTTTTAGAATAGTTTTCACAATTTTTCCAGGCACTGAAGTCAGGCTCAATGGTCTATAGTTTCCCAGATCTCCATTGGAGCCTTTTTTAAATATCGGAGTTACATTGGTCACCTTCCAGTCTTCTGGTACAACGAGCGATTTTAAAGATCGGTTACAAATTAGTAGTAATAGATCTGAAATTTATTTTTTGAGTTCCTTCAAATCTCTGGGGTGTATACCATTTAGTCTGGATGATTTGATACCCTTCAGTTTATCAATCTAGCCTACTGCATGTTCTAGGTTTACTGTGATTTAGTTCAGGTCATCTGAATTATCACCTTGAAAACCATCTGCGGAATGGGTATCTCCCCAACATCATTATCTATTTATTTATTTATTTATTTACTTATTTATCTATCTATCTATCTATTTATTTTTTCACTCATATACCGCTCACTCAGAGAATCTCTGGTCAGTGTAGTTTACAAACAATAAATCAAAAATTACAAGCAATAAATAGTAAACACCGAAGCAAAGAATTCATTTAGTCTTTAATCTTAAAATCAGTGCATTGATTTTAAGTTTGTTTGTAAACTCTGAATACTGGTATCTCCCGAAAATAAAAGTTGCTTGTTGGATTATATTTTGGAGTGAGTCCCTATCTTGTCTATAGATGTATATTTCTACTGCAGCATCAATTTACAAAACAATTTATTACATAAACTTTATTACAACTATGCTTTTCAGAGGATATATAGTACTCCTCCCCCCCACCACATCTTTGAAACAACTTCTTATTTCTTATTTATTTTTTTATTTCTTATTTATTAATTTCAAAATATATCACAAAGAATAACCTTTGCTACAGAAACATGATACATCCAATAGGCAATATTGAAAGAAAATACTAAGAAGAAAAAAAAGAAATATATTCTCACAATACATCTTGTGTATCCATTAGACCCCCAATTAGGGGGGAGACACCATATTAAGGAGAATACAAGAAACAAATAGAAATTGCTTAGCATAACATGGCTACATATATAAATTTGTGTCAGATCATTAATCCCAACAGGTGTTGCCAGCTTCCTTAGCTCAATAAACATTTTTAGCTGTTCCAGGGCAGTAAAAACAAAATTATCTCCCCTCAGCTTAACCAAACATTGACACGGATATCTTAGAAAAAAAAGACGCCCCTAAGGCCAGGGTTTCCTGCCGCAAGGCAAGGAAACCTTCCCTTCTTTCTTGGGTAATCTTGAAAAAGTCCGGGAAGATTCTCACTGATTGTCCCATAAATGAGATGTTGGATTTCTTGAAGTATTTCTTCATGACTGTGCTTAAGTCACTGTCAGTCAGAAAGGTAACCAGTAGAGATGTGAATCGTTTTCCATATCGTCTTAACGATAGAAATCGTGTGGCAGGGCAAGAAAATCGTGTTAGGCACGATTTTTTAGTTAAAAAATCGTTAAAAATCGTTTTTTCCGATTAGTGCGCACTAACTCGAGTTCGTGCGCACTAACGGCAGTTAGTGCGCACTAACTGGGAGTTAGTGCGCACTAACTGAAAATGATACAATTTGACACTTTTCAGGTCAGATAAGGTCAGTTTAGGAATGAATATGTATTCCTATTGGCTGCCCTCTTATTTATTCATGTTACCAAGCTTCCCACTGACAGTATATGGGGGATGGGAAATGGAAACAGTTGGTAGCTTGACAAAACAAGTAATGTGATCAGTTAATGTGACTAGAACTTGTGCCCTAACCCTGATACCAGGGGTATTGTGATCTTCCTGCACACAGTGCCCTATCCCTATTAATACCAGGAGTGTTGTGATCTTCCTGCACACAGTGCCCTAACCCTGGCACCAGGGGTGTTGTGATCTTCCTGCACACAGTGCCCTATCCCTATTAATACCAGGAGTGTTGTGATCTTCCTGCACACAGTGCCCTAACCCTGGCACCAGGGGTGTTGTGATCTTCCTGCACACAGTGCCCTATCCCTATTAATACCAGGAGTGTTGTGATCTTCCTGCACACAGTGCCCTAACCCTGGCACCAGGGGTGTTGTGATCTTCCTGCACACAGTGCCCTATCCCTATTAATACCAGGAGTGTTGTGATCTTCCTGCACACAGTGCCCTAACCCTGGCACCAGGGGTGTTGTGATCTTCCTGCACACAGTGCCCTATCCCTATTAATACCAGGAGTGTTGTGATCTTCCTGCACACAGTGCCCTAACCCTGGCACCAGGGGTGTTGTGATCTTCCTGCACACAGTGCCCTATCCCTATGAATACCAGGAGTGTTGTGATCTTCCTGCACACAGTGCCCTAACCCTGGCACCAGGGGTGTTGTGATCTTCCTGCACACAGTGCCCTATCCCTATGAATACCAGGAGTGTTGTGATCTTCCTGCACACAGTGCCCTAACCCTGGCACCAGGGGTGTTGTGATCTTCCTGCACACAGTGCCCTATTCCTATTAATACCAGGAGTGTTGTGATCTTCCTGCACACAGTGCCCTATCCCTATTACCAGGGGTGTTGTGATCTTCCTGCACACAGTGCCCTATTCCTGATACCGGGGGTGTTGGGATCTTCTTGCACACATCCCAGTATCAGGGATAGGGCACAGCATGCAGGAAGATCACAACACTCCTGGTATTAGGGATAGGGCACTGCGTGCAGGAAGATCACAACACTCCTGGTATTAATAGGGATAGGGCACTGCATGCAGGAAGATCACAACACCCCTGGTTTCAGGGATAGGGCACTGTGTGCAGGAAGATCACAATACCCCGAAGGAGTGAGGGTCAGGCAGCTCCCCCCTGTCTGTGAAGCCAGCCTCTCACTAGTAATGCAGGGAGGGAGCAGTCTCAGACTTCACCATCCTCCCCCCCCCCCCCTCACCCACACACCATTCACTAGCCTGGACATGGGGGAAGTCAGGAGTGAGGGTCAGGCAGCTCCCCCCTGTCTGTGAAGCCAGCCTCTCACTAGTAATGCAGGGAGGGAGCTGTCTCAGACTTCACCATCCTCTCCCCCCCCCCCCCCCCCCTCACCCACACACCATTCACTAGCTGGGACATGGGGAAAGTCAGGAGTGAGGGTCAGGCAGCTCCCCCCTGTCTGTGAAGCCAGCCTCTCACTAGTAATGCAGGGAGGGAGCTGTCTCAGACTTCACCATCCTCCCCCCCCCCCTCACCCACACACCATTCACTAGCTGGGACATGGGGGAAGTCAGGAGTGAGGGTCAGGCAGCTCCCCCCTGTCTGTGAACCCAGCCTCTCACTAGTAATGCAGGGAGGGAGCTGTCTCAGACTTCACCATCCTCCCCCCCCCACCTCACCCACACACCATTCACTAGCTGGGACATGGGGGAAGACAGGAGTGAGGGTCAGGCAGCTCCCCCCTGTCTGTGAAGCCAGCCTCTCATTAGTAATGCAGGGAGGGAGCTGTCTCAGACTTCACCATCCTCCCCCCCCTCACCCACACACCATTCACTAGCTGGGACATGGGGGAAGTCAGGAGTGAGGGTCAGGCAGCTCCCCCCTGTCTGTGAAGCCAGCCTCTCACTAGTAATGCAGCGAGGGAGCTGTCTCAGACTTCACCATCCTCCCCCCCCCCTCACCCACACACCATTCACTAGCTGGGACATGGGGGAAGTCAGGAGTGAGGGTCAGGCAGCTCCCCCCTGTCTGTGAAGCCAGCCTCTCACTAGTAATGCAGGGAGGGAGCTGTCTCAGACTTCACCATCCTCCCCCCCCCCCCCTCACCCACACACCATTCACTAGCTGGGACATGGGGGAAGTCAGGAGTGAGGGTCAGGCAGCTCCCCCCTGTCTGTGAAGCCAGCCTCTCACTAGAAATGCAGGGAGGGAGCTGTCTCAGACTGGTATCAGGGATAGGGCACTGAGTGCAGGAGGATCACAACACCCCTGGTATCAGGAATAGGGCACAGGTTCTAGTCATATTGACTGATCACATTACTTTTTTTGTCAACTACCAACAGTTTTCATTTCCCATCCCCCCAACCATCACTTCAGTTGGAACCTTGGTAACATCAATAGATAAGAGGGCAGCCAGCCAATAGGAACACATATTCATTCCTAACTGACCTTTACTGACCTGGATAGTGTCAATAATTTGTATCATTTTCTGTTAGTGTTCCTGAGTTTCCATTTCCATTTCCCATCCCCCCAACCATCACCTCAGTGGGAACCTGGTTAACATCAATAAATAAGAGGGCAGCCAGCCAATAGGAACACATATTCATTCCTAACTGACCTTTACTGACCTGGAAAGTGTCAATTTGTATCATTTTCAGTTAGTGCGCACTAACACGATTTAACGATTTTTAACGATAAATCGTTAGAATTTCTATTGTATCGTGTTCTATAACGATTTAAGACGATATTACAATTATCGGATGATAATTTTAATCGTTAAAAAACGATTCACATCCCTAGTAACCAGTAAAGTAGCTCTCTCCGTTATTTCATAATTTGAAGACTCCAGGTAATCAGTAAGATTGCCAGATCCACAGCTTGTGTCTGCGCTTGAGGTCTTACACCAGATGGTAAAAAATACACTTTATCCAAGGGGGGAGGGGGGGGGGGTCTCTTCTGAAGAAAATTCTAATATTTCCAGGAAATATCTCCTTAGAGTGAATCGTGGCAATTCCCCCACCACCTTGGACAATTTAAAAAGCGCAGATTCAAATGCCTCAGTCTATTTTCCACGTACTCGATTCTTCTATTCAGGGTGTCACCATCCTGAATAAGGGAACTTTGTACCCCTTTGATTACATTCAATTCTTATTTATTTATAATTTTTATACACTGACATTCGATCAGAGATATCACATCGGTTTACATTCAGCTGCTGTAGGTATATCCCTATCCCCAGAGGGCTTACAATCTTCCTCTATACGAATAAACTTTTCTTGATTTTGCAACTGATTATTCTTGCAAACTGTTTCTAACTGCTGGGATAGCATTGACATTTTAGTGGAACAGTCAGTTATAACATTGACCATATTTATAACTGGGTCCCAAATTGAGTCAAGGGTCACTGTAGCTGGTTTCTGGATCAGCGCGAAGGATATTTGGGCTCCTAACAGCCTCTCACCTTCTCCTCCACCGACTGTAAAGGATATTTCCTCACATGGAGGCCGTCTCGAGTCTCCAGTTACAATTCCCAGCATTTCTGGAGCAGTATCACTTACCGCAGAGGCTCCCTCGATGCACAGAGCAGAAGAAACCTCACCGGGACTCTGCCTGGCCAGCTGCTGCGGGCGTACTCGCTCCTGCGGTAGGGGCCTGACATCGAGCGGGCTCAGGAACGCCTCCTCCAAAGCCGAGGGAAGCTCTCCTCCACTCTCCTCGGCAGCCGGAACTCCTGGCCCAGAGATTGTAGCCTTCGCCAGGCATTGCAAGATTGTCTGTTGCCCGGCAAAGGTAGGGGGGTCTGAGGGAAAAGTTTTAACTTTGCCCTTCCTTTTCGCAGGCATTAGGATATTTTTCACAGGAAACAAAAACTAGATAGACGCCAAGCAAAGCAGTGCTGGTGTTATGCCGCCATCTTAGCTCTTCCCCCCACAATTACCACAACTTCTTATTTAAACTATAATATTGCAGGTATCACATCTAACATTGTTACTCCATGATTTCCTCACATATGATACCTTCTTCATATTGTCTCCAAATAGGTTCCAGAACACTAATCCCCATCCAATATAAGATCATCACTTTGGTTTGCCACATTCTAGTCACCACATCATTCTCCCAGAACTTGAAGACTTGGCAAGGGTTTCTCAGATTTCCCAACTCCAATTTTTATGGACAACCTCCACTCTCAGGTCTTTCATGAATGGGTGACCCTTTCTCTTACTTCAGGTTTCAAGACAAGTCCCCTGATTATTTCTCCAAAGGTAGAAACATACCTCTAGCCTCTGACCTTTCCCTTGAGGGGAAAGCCTCCACAAAGCCCTCTACTTAGGGGACACTCCAAGCATTCAAGGACATCCCAGATGGGTCCCTGTAATCTCCTCCCACCAAACTTCAAACATCAGAACAAAAATCCTAAACAGAGCTCAAGCAAACTACCCCACCCAGAATCCAGGGGACTCCTCAGGGATACAAGACATTTTTTGGGAGGTCCATCACATATTAAACTGAATAGGCAAATTTAATTCCCCCCTACACTCATAATATTCCATTTCCCCATGCTTCTCCAGTTAAATCCAAATACCTTCATCTGCCTGAACTCTCACACACATCCATTTTTCCCATCTCACATTTCTTCATTTTCTCGCATGCCCCTCTATTTCTCCCACCCCTCCTTTTTCGATCTGCTTAACACATACCCCTCCATCTCAATACTTCCTCATTCTTCTTCCATATTTATCTCCCCCTTCCATACCTCTCCATCTCTCCCACACCTACAGTTCTTTATCTCTACAAATGCTCAGGCCAATACTGTAAGAATCGCAGGAGAGCGAGCCCAACCCCTCTCCTGGGCACGTGATTCTGTATTCAAATGAGGGGTTGCTCTAATAAGGAGGCGCTAGGGACAATAGCGTGTCCCTAGCGCCTCCTTATTAACGTAGAGGTGACTGCCACCGGTTCCAACAATCGACACTCAATTTTACCGGTGTCGGTTTCCAAACCCGCTGATAGCCACGGGTTAGGAAAATGGATGCTGGTAAAACTGAGTGTCCATTTTTCTAACCTGCTGACTGGCGGGTAGATTTTTTAAACATTTTTTTAAATTTTTGGTTCCTCCAACTTAATATTGCTAGGATATTAAGTCGAAGGGTACTTAGAAAAGCAGTATTTTCTGCTTTTCTGTTCACTTTTTCGGGTTGCTTGGAAATTAATGCCTGCCCTTGGCCGCACATTTTCCTTTCAGTATCCCAGGAGACTAACTAACTAATAGCCTCATTAACATGCATTTGCATGTGATGAGTGCTATTAGTTTTCGGGGGGGGGGGGGGGGTGTGGCCATGTGTTTTTGACATGCTAAACCCCTTACAATAAAAGGGATAATAGACGCACATCGAAAACGCGCGGCCATTTGTGTGCTAAACGGTGCGCTCCACCGAACGCTTCATACTGTATCAGCCTGACTGTCATTTTCCCCTACACTCTGTTATGTGCCATATTTTCCCCCAATAAGGTAAACAACACACAGGGATATTCTATAATAATTCTCATTCTATCCAATAACTACATACACACAAAGAGAATAATTTATGCATACAATATTTAAATACAATATTTGTATAAATTGTATTGATATCACCAAATATGTAATATCTAGTAAATCCTATCTAGACAAAATAATCATACAGCACATTCAAACTCGCATTCATACTATTTAAAAACCATTAACACCTATAAACATAATGACAACCCAAACATTTATAAGTGCATATACTTATCAATGTCTATAACACTGTATTATCCCCCAGTATTATACACTCCTTCATTACTATTTCATCACAATGAATATCAATTCCCAACTCTTCAGTCAGTTCAAATCTCTTAACTGGAACTCTTGTATAGAACTTCTCTTTTAATTGCCTTTACATAAGAATGATCAAGTTCCTCCCGGTTCAAGTAAGACTACTCCTTTGATTTTCCTGTGCATGGAACGACCAGGTTCCTCCCAATCCTTAAACTGCTCTTTTAATTTTCCTATACACGGAACGGCCAAGTTCCGTGGACTGGGAAGAACTTGGTCGTTCCGTGTATAGGAAAATTATGGACTTGGAGGAACTGACTGAAGAGTAGGGAATTGATATTCATTGTGATGAAATAGTAATGAAGGAGTGTATAATACTGGGGGATAATACAGTGTTATAGACATTGATAAGTATATGCACTGATAAATGTTCGGGTTGTCATTATGTTTACAGGTGTTAATGGTTTTTAAATAGTATGAATGTGAGTTTGAATGTGCTGTATGATTAGATAGTTTTAATTTGTCTAGATAGGATGTACTAGATATTTCATATCTGGTGATATTTTCTCCCACACATACTCTTCCATCTTCCATATCTTCCCCATATCCCTCCCACGTGTCTACTGCTCAAGATCCAGGTCTCCTCTTCAGAGTGGATGGGTAATGTTACCAATCCTCAGGACTGTGCAGCAGGGTGAGGATAATGGTGGCAACAGTAGTTGGGCTGCTTCTGATAGTTGTGACTATCCCATTTCAGAGACTTCAAGAAATTCCTCTGTCTCCACAATGTCCAGGTGGAGGAAACTCCCTGAGACAAACCACAGGTTCTGACCACCTCCAAAATTTTATGCTGATGCTGACAATATTCCTTATTATACCTGCTTCTTCCCACTCAGACAATGACTGTTCAAAAGTGGAAGGGCTCTGGGATGGGGCAGAGGGGAATAGAGGGTGGTAATTTCTCTCTAGGACTCAAAGTTGTTTCAAGATGAAGTAAGAGTAGTGATACGCTCATCAGTCCATTGCATTTGCAGGACCAAAGAAAGCACAAAGGGGTACATCTTTCACTTCCTTTTAACCATCTCAGGTAAGGGAGATAGTGCAAGATAGATTACAACACCAAGGCAGAAACTCAGGCAAGTAGGTGCGCCTCAACTGATTTCATCTTGGTTTCCACTAGGTTACTTTTCCTGACTGCTTCTTGAGAGAGGAGGGACCAGTAGCAGCTTGCTGTTTCTTAGGGTTGCGGGGGGGGGGGGGGGGGGGGGGGAAAGAGAGGTGGCTTACTGGCTATTAATCAAAAGAGGAGGAAGCAGCAGTGACTTTCCAGTTGCTTCTCTTAAGTCTGTTGATGTAGGGGAGGACAGTTTAGGGTAACAGTGGCTTTCAGATGAGTCTGTAGTACGGGTAGAAGTGTAATTGCAGCTCTAGCTCTTGGAATGCTTCTACTTGGCAAGGCATCTCCTGAGGCTTGTGAATGGGATGATTTAGTACCTCCTAGTCCAGGAGTCCCCAAACTCGGTCCTCAAGGGCTATAACCAAGTTGTGTTTTCAAGATTTCATAATGGAGGCAGTGCATGCAAGTAGATCTCATGTATATTCATTGTGGTATTCTGAAAACTTGACTTGTTTGCGGTCAATGAGGACCGAGTTTGGGGACTCCTGTTCTAGTTTATCAGGGAATAGCTCCATTGTATGTATTTTGTGTTCTTATGGCCTTTGTAGTACTTGTGGTACTTTGAGTAAGATCATATACTGGAGATGTTGCTTATAAGCTATTGATTTTATACCGTGCCTGGGCTATATACATTTGTAGCTCCATGGCTCACTGAAGCAGTGATATCCATGGTAAGGAGGACCCTATTTGGTTTGGTCTAAGCTCTGACTGGTAAGCCTGAGTCATGATTTAGAGGGTTCAGTGAGAGAGTCTGAGAGGGAATAAGAGAAGAGATAGCATCTCTGGAACATCTGTTAAGGGTAGTAACTGCTAAGTGCGGCAGTTACTACACTCAACAGAAGGCATTGTGATTACTACCCTTAACCACTAAGCCTTGATGATTTTGACACAACTGCAACATTTTTCTCCACTTTGACAGCAGGGGGAAAAGGGGGAATTGGATTCAGACAACAACAAATGAGGGCCCCAACTTTTATGGTCTGGGTTACTGATAAGCATGGGGATAACCTCAATTACTACCCTTAACAGAAGGGGATTACTACCCTTAACCAATAATCCCTGATGCTTTTGACACAACTGAAAGATCATTCTCTGCTTCAACAGCAGGGATGAGAAAAGGGGAATTGGATTCAAATGAAAACCAACAGAGGACCTAACTTTTATGGTCTGTGGTACTGATATGCAGACATAAGGAAAAAACTCAGGACTGCTTCTACGACCAAGTCCAAAAGTAAAGCACATCAAGCAGCACTCTCTGAATTTTCAAGAAGGCTCCTCACCCAGTAAAAATGTTGCTAGCAGTTATTTTTTATGGGTTTGACAGTTGCTTGCTTTTGATTGCAAATATTACAACCCTTATCATAAGGCTAGGTGATAACTGCACAGAGTGTCAGTTACTACCCTTAAGAGAACCATGGGGGTAACCTGCACATTGTGGAAGATACTACCATAAAAAGCTTGCTGGGCAGGCTGGATGGACCATTTGGTCCTTTTCTGCCATCATTACTCTGTTACTATATCTTGCCTCTAACACCATACACCTTGGTGACAAGATGCCTATGGCGAGTGAATTCTTACAATTTAATCAAGTAATACTCAGAGGGCCTAGCAAGTTTATTTTCCAATTGGAGTTGGGTTTTAGGGGTTGAAGGTAAACGTTAGAGAATGGGGATAGGTTGGGTGTGGGGAAAGGATGATGAAGCAGGTGGAAGGAGAGAGAGATCTTATTAGATTGGCAGGGGATTTGGGGTTTGGGATGGTTGGATGGGGTAGGGAGAATAATGGGTTTGGGGGCAATGGAGAAGAGAGAGGGGTATCTTAGTGGATTCCTGAGGAGATCGGGACCAAGCTTATTATAGTGTGACCTGGGAGTTTATAGTAGAGATTGCTATAGACTATAAAGATCATGGTAAGGGTGGCTTTGGTTTATAGATGCTTGGGATGTTAGGTTATGAGTCCTAGAGTTAAGAGGACAATATATGATTTTTATTGAGTTTCTATATATATATATATATGTGTGTGTGTGTGTGTGTGTGTTGGTTGGTTATTTCTTGTAAATTGTGTATATTTATTTGAGCTGGTTGGTTATTATTTGTATATTGTACTTTTGCATTTGGATTTGGACATTTTAAACATTAGCCTATAATTTAAAAAAAAATTGCTTATAGGCTGCACATCCAATACATCTTGTTTTGGGTGGGTAAAAACCCCTGCCATCTCATTTAAGATACCTCTAGTGTTAGACTGACATATCTATATACAGTAGGTCTGACATCATAACCTGTGAATCAGATCCTGTCATAAACATCCAGGCCCAGGCAGAACTCAGGAAGCTCTGAGAAAATCAAGCAGCAGCAGCCAAGTGACTTTCAGTTGCAGCTTGGAAACTTGCTGAAATTCATCAGTCTCCTAGTTTTGGCCCAAACAGATCCCTAGGAGAGAGAAAGCAGCACAACTCAACTGAATCTCTTCCAGCTGAAGAGCAACCTCTGGGGGTCAACATTAAAACTATGAGTAACCACTTGGGCTATGCATCTTGGAGTTAGAGAGTGGATTCCCCTAAACAAGGAGGCTCTTCTAGGTCTTGCATTCTGGTCTTGAATGATTCCAAGCTCATGTAGCCAGGAACTCAGCCTAGTGTTTATTACTTGAATGCCATCAGCATTTCTGAAATGGTGGATTTCTGATGCTGCTCTATGTCTTTTATTGTGTAAGACATTGAGTAATTCCTGTGGTGCCCATGGATGTGGACTTGTTAATACCTTTTTCTTTCTGACCTGTAAATAAATCAGACTTGATTTAAACATCAGTGTGAATGGTCTCTGCACTGTAAAGAAGGTGCTGCTTGATCACAGATTCTGGAACAGGCTCTCAAGGTGTCTAGGGAAGAAACTGTATCCTAAAGAAGTCTGGCCAACCTTTCTACAACATCTGATTGACCAGTGATCACTAAGAACCCTATAACCAGGACAGGATATACTCCCTGACCATTAGGTGGCACCTGCATATCATATTTCTATTTTTGTGCTATGGTGATCATTCATTTTATTTACTATATACATTGCTCTAGCTAAATTTAGCTATTCATAAAGGCAGTTTATAAATGAATACATTAAATTAAATTACTTTTTAACTAACTCTGCGGTGTGACTCCATTGTAAAGCAGCTCTCCTGTGGTAAAGAGAAGATACTCTATGAAGGCTGAAGATGTAGCTCCATGGCCATTCCACAGTAGATACTTTGCAAGTAGTTTAAGATGGCGAGAAGAATAGTAAGACTTGTGACACCATTGGAGAAGTGTTAAGGGAAGCAAGAAAAGTGAGAACTTGTGATCCCTTTGAATATATTTCTTGAAAAGGAGTTGGATGGTTTATGTATCCTTCCCGAGAGAGTGCAGGCTTAAAGGAATTTTGCAGAATGTTCTGAAGAAGGAGGCTGTAGGATGAGTTCATTGTAACCTTGTTCTATAAATTCAGCCAAGTGTAGAACACATTAAATGTTTGATGTACAATTTGTAGGAAATAATAACAGGATGAATATTTGTTTCCCCTGAGCATTTTTTAACTCAGACTTTTTTCATCCTTGGGCCATTAAAATAACCGTTAGACCAGCTCAACCTGAACCCAATAGCTGTTTCTATTAGGGATGTGCATTCGATTGAAACAACACAGACAATATCAGCAACAGTGTCTATGTTGTTTCATTTTGATTTTGTGAGTGTTATTTGCAAACAGTGTGCCCAGGTACCCAAGACAAATGGCACAACCCAGCAACCCCCCTATCCCACCCTCCCACCATCCCTGGAGGTGGCCATTTGCTGAGGAAAAGTAGATTTTTAAAATAAAACTCCTATCACAGGCCCCGTCTTAGCCCTTCCCTTTTGTTAAAAGATATCCTCCCCCCAGTTGGCTTCCCCCATGGCCCACCCCAGCCACTCTCCCAACCTCCCCTCTCCCTCACTTACCAAATTGTTGCTGGTGATCTAGTGGGGGTCAGAAGTGACCCTTTTCACTCCTGGACATGGTGGCCACCATTTCTTAAAATGTTCCTGCCATGTGCCAAGGGCTACCAGTGCCATTGAGGTTGCCTGGTAAGTTTATCTGGCTAACTTTACAAGCTGGCCAGTGGCTGAATATTGCCCCTTAGATGTATAGCCCTTAATTTCCCTTAATCTCTACTGCTTAACCTATACCATTATTCTTTATAGGTAGGTGGTTATGCAGGATAGCACGTTATTTTGTAAGCCTGGAGATGAACCCATATGTACAAAAAAGACACAAAGAACAATTAAAAACAATAATTTATTTTTAATTGGGAGATGGAAGATCAATTAGATAATCTGTCTCTTCCTGTGGATCACCTGCCTGTGTGCATCATGTCCATCCATTGTTCCTTGTATAGTTCTCTGTAGCAACTGAGCATATCTTTCGTTCCTCTGAAAACTCTAAAGCTACTTTATGGATCATTGTCCATGAGGACCTGCAAATCTGTCTCAAGGTGTGGTCGATTTTTAAAGAGTTTGCCCAGCTAACTTTTGGAGTTAGCCAGATAAATAAACACCAGGGTTTATTTATTTCAAAAATGTATATTCCACACATATTTAAAATTAATGAGGAATCACATAATAACATACATAGTAAAATCACGATAAAACAAAAATTAAAAGTACAAAAAGGCCAAAAATACCATATAACAAGATAAGTACAATAAAACATAAAACCAATAAAACTCATCAAACATGAAACACAAACTCCAGCTGCTCAATTAAAACTCAACCTTGCCTAATCCTAAAAACTTAACCTTGCTGGAACATAAAAATCAACTGCTCAGATAAAAAAACATAACCTTACGTAAACAGCCCTCTCGCCAAATTTTTTTTTTTTTTTTAAATTATAAAAAAGAGCTATGACTGCCTTTCTAAAAGTAGCTAAACATGTAAGGCTCTTAATAGCTTCGGAGGAGAATGTTCCATAAAGATGGTCCTACCACAGAAAAGCCTCACTCTTGGGCTTCAACTGAATGCACTAGCCTAAAAGAAGGAACCTCGAGCGCAGATTGTAGAGAACGTGTTGGAGAACAGATACTAAGTATAGCATTGATCCAAGGTATATTAATATTGTATCTCAACATATGGATCAATGTCATAATCTTAAATTTGATGCGCTACATTACCGGGCAATCGGTGAAGTGACTGTAAAACTGGGGTTAGATGGTCACTATGGCTGTTTGAAATTTGCTCCCTGTTCACTGGCTACATTTTGTTTGGGCACATCGTTGCAGACAAAAAACTTTTCCTATAAAAAGAGAAGGTGCTCGGGGTGTTGCCAGAGTATTGTTTCACAAAATTATCCAGGTGACTCCAGTTGGCCTGTTACCTGTCCTAAAGTTAACTGGATAAGGAAGATGTAAAAATGTAGTAGGTTGAGTGATGCTCCGATCCTCCCTCTTTCCACCAAGATGAATCAAGTAGGACCTGAGCAGTGCCCGATCCTCTTCTTGCCCCCAAAATTTAATAAAAGGAGCAGGTCGAGTGGGACCTGATCCCTGACCCTCCCACCGCCCCCAAGACAAATAAAGTAGTGAGTGAGCAGTATCCAATCCCCCCCCCCTCTTCTGGTGCCCCTCCCCCTCCCCTAGTTTAAAAAGTGAGGTGCTAAACCCCATCCCCCACTCCTACCCACAAAAGTGTCCCTGAAGCCCAGCAGGAGGAGGAGAGGGTCTTATCTCCTCCCACTGGGCTGAATACAATGTGCCGGTAGAGCTGACATTTATTTATTTATTTATTTATTTATTATTTTTATATACCGACATTCGATCTCAATAGAGATATCACACCGGTTTACATTCAGGTACTGTAGGTATTTTTCTATCCCCAGAGGGCTTACAATCTAAGTTTGTACATGCACTTAGTATTTGTACCTGCACTTAGTATTTGTACCTGCACTTAGTAGTTGTACCTGCACTTAATATTCATGTGTTCTTTGCACTCGGGGATGAACAGACCAATCGTCATTCAGAAATGAGTTCTGCATGGGAAGTGGACTCTTCTCTGTAGTGGAGTATTTGAATGCTTCTTTCATATCCTTCTTTTCAAAGGCAGATTTAACCCTCTGGCTGCTCCTAGGTGCAGGGAGACAGCTGCCCTGCAGCTGGCCGGGGGGGGGGGGGGGGATAAGAAGTCCCCCTCTGAAGTCATGAGTTGTGGCTGGCTGGGCCCCCTCTCGATGAAGCTTCAGCCAGCTGTGCTAATAATAACGGTTAGGCCACACGGTGGTGGTCGTTGGACCTACCTCGGGTGATAGGGCAAACTTCCGGGGGCAGGGTGGCTGCCCCTAGGTTGTTGCCCACTCTGCCTATTGATATGTTTGCCTCTGCCTCTTTGTTTGCCTCTAGAGTATACATATTTAAGCATATTTAAGTCTTAGGCAGCACGATTTTCAAATGTATTTACCTGGGCAAAATGGCTGTGCTGAAAATTGCCCTCTGCCTGTCTTTCTTAGCAGGCCTGCTTTTAGTTGGGTTAAAAGGATGCTCCTGGGGCTGTGTTTCTGTAACAGACTGTGGTAGCTCGAGCGGAGAATGGCTTGATAACAGCCCAGAGGAAACACCAAGTAGACTTTGGCTGTGACTTCAGTGCGCTTTATTTACAGTGGATTTAACTCGAACAAATCGGCAGCACGCCTTCACGTCAGAAGTAACAACAAAACGATACAGCTCACCTCGTTTCAGGTATGCACAAACCTTTAGTTAGGGGAGGTCCTTACAATTGGTAGCTCTCTCTCTCTCTGCCTCCCAGAGCTTCCCCAAACTCTCTCTTCTGCCCTGCCAACTGAACTCCCGGCTAAAGGGAACTCCCCTGGACCAGAATCCCTTGCAGTATTGATCCTTAAGGAGGACCGGGCCAGCTACCTGCGACCAATCCTTTAAGGTGGTTTGAGGGCGTTTCTTATGGACTCCGTCACGCGGACCTTACGGTCACATTAGCACTAAGCCCTGGGTAATTCATAGGTTAGATAGTGCAGCACAGGTTAGAAATTAGGGGGAGGCAACATCCATACACGACCCCTCCCTTTGAGGGTGCTGGAATGGCTGTCCCCTTTGGGAGGGTTTATAGCAGCTCTCCACGGAGAGGTCTGGGGGCAATGTAGCTTGCTTTTGAAGTTAAAGGAGGTGTGTAGGAGCTTTGCCTAAGCTTGGATTTTGGGCTTCCTCAAAGAACTCCAGCAAGCCCTGCTGGAAGTCTGGGCTCCGGGTCAGGGGTCCGCCCTGCCCTTCCACTCCCTGGTGGGAAAAGACTGATCTCGGGTTGCTTTTTTTTTTTTTTTGTTCTTTAAGATACTTTTAGTTGCAGGAGAGACCCAGCGCGCCTCCTGGGCTCAGGGCACAGGGAGCCCTGTGTCTGGGGCTGCCCAGATTAGGGAAGATCTGCCCCTCCAAACCCTTAACAATTAACAAGGATAAAGGAAGGTGGTGACCCAAGGCCAGGACCTTCTGGTGTTTATCTCATTTTTGGGAAGAAGATTTTTGTAAAAAGATCTAGGAGGAAGCGTTTGGCCCATGTGGAGGGACGTTTGGAGCTTCTTGTTTCCAGCTAGGATCCTTTCCAACAGGGATTTGAAAGAGTATAACGTACCTACTAACAGTGAGCAAAGAGACAATCAAGATCATTGAAGGCACTCATCTGGATGGAGTCTTCAAACTCTGGGGAGAGAGAGAGAGAGAGAGAGAGAGAGAGAGGTTTGGAATCTCCGTTCAGAGACTGTGAGTTATCTTTTTACCAGTTTGGAAGGGGTTTTCCAGCTCATCCAAAGGATATCCTGCCCACCTGGGGGCTCCACTTATGTTTCCCTTGCCCTGGTAAAGAAAACACTTGCACAGATAGAAGAGGAAGGAGAGTGTAAGAGAAAAGGAAGACATTTGTGGTGCTGAGGATTAGGTGTATTGTGCCCTACTTCATCAGTGTTTTATTTGGCACCCACAGCACCCACAGTGAAAGAAGGGTCCCCCTCTCCCACTGACAGGAATGATGGTACAAAGGGTCATCCCTAGCACTCTGGACCTTGAAAGTAAATCTTTCCCCAGCAACAAAGGTTCTTGACCCTGGGGGGGGGGGGAGGGGGGAAAGAGAACAATGTTAAGAGCTAGCCAGGAACTGGTCCAGCCCCAGAGGGACTGTCAAATCTTTTGTGGCACCCCCGGAGCGTAGTAAGCTCTCCGGGGTGGGGTTACATCTAGGACAAGGGAATAAAACAGAATGTGTGCATTCCATTTTCAAATGTGCGCCATTTTGCTATTGAGCGCCTGCCCACACAAATAGGAGGTGCATAGTACAGGGATGATTTTATGGATGAATTTTCAAAATTTAACACGAGGGGTTGCATGCGTAAAAACAATATATATGCATGCAAGTGGTATGTACTGGTTGTGTGTATATGCTATTGTTCAAACCTTGAGAATATGGCAGTATGCACACAAGTTGCTATTTTGTAAGCGATATATGCACATACATTATCAAACCAGTTTGTATACTTTTGCACCTGCTAATTGACTTGTGCAATTGAAATCACGCTTGTCTTTTGTTTTCTGTTTTTTTGGGTTGGAGATCTGGGTGAACTGGCGATGGTTCAGGGTAAAGTGGTGGAGAGACTGGGTGTACTGGTGAAGGTATCGGTGAACTGGTGATCCCAAGTCACGCTCACATAAGTATTTTCAGAAGCAGAGTACACATCAGTGTTAAAATATACTTGCCTTTGAGTTTTATTCTGGGTTATTTGGCTGGAAGTTTTACAGTTATTATTACGTGCCTGTGTGTTCCTGCATTACATATATACATGTGCACTGAAACGCATTTGCGTACTGTTGTATACATTGTATTTTATAAACTGTACAGCTCCCACCACACAGTTTTATGAAATATGAGCATAAACTGCCTTCTGCCCCACCTTACACACGCAAATGGGGTACTGCAGACAGTTTTGAAAGTTGAGTTAATAGCATGCACTTTCAATCTGCTAATCTTCAAAGGGAGACAGCACGGGTAGATTCCCTTTGAAAATGAGCTGCAATGTACAGGTGCTAAAAGTGCTCTCCTACTGTGTGAACAAAGGCTAAGCAGAATAGCGCCCTAAGTGTCAGATCATAGGATGTATGTGCAGATGCTGTATGATTGTGTAAGTCTTCCTCTGGACTGACTATCTATTATATTATCCTTATTGGAGATGCACCCTCCAGAACTGGCCACAGTTTTCACCAGCAGAGGTCTCACCAGTAGAGTTGCCAGCTCACTCCAGGTCAGCCAAACAGGTTAATTCAGCCCTATCTTTGGCCCATTGCAGGCACGGATGCATTGCTCTGTTTTTCCTATTGATTTCCCCCTCCTTAAAAAAAAAATTAGAACTGGAAATCCATGCATGCGATGGAGAAAAACCCAGGAGTGGATCAGCCCATTCAGCTGACCTAGGAGGAGGTGGCAACCCTACTCACCACTGACTTTTACACAGGGCATTATCACCTCCAAATTTTAGGCCGAATTTTAAAAGGCCTACGAAACCGTGGATGGGACACGTGCACGCCACGGGGATTTTAAAACGCCTGCAGCCACGTGCGTATCTGCCCATACGTGCACAAGAAAGGCTATTAGAAAAAGGGGTGGGCCACAGGCAGGGTCTGGGCGGGGCGTGGGCGGGCCGGTACAGCACCATTAAGGCACTGTCTGGCTGAAGCGCACGCTGCTCCGGGCTGCAGGTAAGTAACAAAACAAAAAAATCCTAGGGTAGGCAGCAGAGTTTTAGGGGGCGGGGCTAGTAGGGGAAAAGGGAGGCACTCGCTCGCACATGCGCGCGCCGATATAAAATCGCTTGAGCGCGTGCACCCGAGTAGCAGATTTTGTAACACGCACACGTCAACACGAGCAGGTTATAAAATCGCCGCGTGCAGGTGCTCGCGCTGGCCACCGCGCGCGCATGTGATGCCCGTGCGCTGGTTTGAAAGTTATCGGCCCTGTTTTTGGTTTTACTAGTCATACCTAGACCTCTGCACCCTGGCGTTTCTCTGGCTCTTACCACTGCCCTATCACTGTTTTGCAACCCTGCAGTCATCAGGTATGATCACTTCCTGATCCGTGTCTTGTTTAGTGCACATTAAGGGGCGGATTTTCAGAGCCCTGCTCGCGTAAATCCGCCCAAAACCGGGTGGATTTACGCGAGCAGGGCCCTGCGCGCCGGGAAGCCTATTTTACATAGGCCTCCCGGCGCGCGCAGAGCCCCGGGACTCGCGTAAGTCCCGGGGTTCTCGGAGGGGGGCGTGTCGGGGGGCGGGCCCGGTCGTCGCGGCGTTCCGGGGGCGTGTCGGCAGCATTTTGGGGGTGGGTACGGGGGCGTGGCTACGGCCCGGGGGCGTGGCCGCGCCCTCCGTACCGCCCCCAGGTCGCGGCCCGGCGCGCAGCAGGCCCGCTGGCGCGCGGGGATTTACGTCTCCCTCCGGGAGGCGTAAATCCCCCGACAAGGTAAGGGGGGGGTGTAGACAGGGCCGGGTGGGTGGGTTAGGTAGGGGAAGGGAGGGTAAGGTGAGGGGAGGGCAAAGGAAAGTTCCCTCCGAGGCCGCTTCGATTTCGGAGCGGCCTTGGAGGGAACGGGGGGAGGCAGCGCGGCTCGGCGCGCGCAGGCTATACAAAATCGATAGCCTTGCGCGCGCCGATCCAGGATTTTAGTGGATACGCGCGGCTCCGCGCGTATCTACTAAAATCCAGCGTACTTTTGCTTGAGTCTGATGCGCAAGCAAAAGTAGGCTGATCGCGCTTCTTTTAAAATCTACCCCTAATGTTTCACACGCCTCCTCCCCCGCTCCAGCGCCATTCAGGGCTCCTAGAATTGTTGTGATTCCTCAGTAATTATCCTCTTTTGTTCCTGCATTATACCTGCTGGGCTTAGGAAATTGACGTTGCACCATCACTATCGCCGGGGATACTAGGAAGATGGGAGAAAACCATTTTGTGATCAAAATTGCTTATGTAAAGAGAAAACAAAAGTGTAATAAAGGATCCCTAGAAGGTTAATCAAGCAGCACTTCAGACACCACTTAGTACTGCCTGCGCTCAGTGAACCAGAATGCCGTTTTGCTGTATATAATTTAAACGCTTTTAATCACTCTGATTACAGTCAAGGATACATAATTGCTGCTGTGTTATTTGCAAATGTTTATTGTTTATTCTTGAAAGGGTAATTAAAGAGGATATATGTTTTTCATACCCAAACCCTCCAAATAAAAATGGAGATTATTTTTATGGAGCAGGGATAGGCACCTCCAGTCCTTGAGTGCCAAGAGCAGGTCAAGTTTACAAGAGACCCACACTGAATATGCATGAGATGCACTTGCATGCGTTGCCTCCACTGCGTGCTGATTCATCTCATATGGAATTCATCCCGGATATCCTGAAAACCCGAGGAGCAGAGCTGCCTAGCTCTGTAGAGAAAGGAATATATTGTGCATTGTTATTTTATTTCAATGCAGATGACATAGACATAAGCAGGGCGAGACAAGAATAGACCTCAAGATACAGTTTAAAAAATCTGGAGTGTGTATATGCTATAATAGCGATTATAATTTATTAATGTATTTAAAATGTATTCATCCCAATTCAGGGCAACATGTACTAAAAGGTTTCTCCATCATCATCATCAGTATTTATTTATATCATGCTTTTCCAGAAGAAGAGTTCAAAGTGTGCAACAATACTTTTTGTCATTTACAATAAGTATCAAAAGAAATATAGCAGGTATAGAATTACAGTTTGTAAGTAATAGTATAAATATGTCTATAGATTATAATTATTATAGAATATACAGATATAATGGTGACACATAGACTGTACAAGTGTATAGGGTCCATTGGTCCTACCATGTGACAGGGGCTGACCAATGGCACCGGTAGCCCCTGTGACATAGTAGGTCAAAGGCCATTGGCGCCATTTTGAATACCAGCAGCCGAGGGTGTGAGTGCAGGAGATGGCTCCCGGACCCCCCGCTGGACCACCAGAGTTTTGGTAAGTCTTGGGGGGGGGGGGGGCAGGAGGGTGGGAGGTTTGTTTAAATTGGCTCCTTTAGATGGCCGAATAATTTGGCGAAGATTCGTTGTATTCGTGGGGAATCGCGATACGTTTCGCTTCCCCACGAATACAACGAATATGTCCCTATACTTTGCGGATTACAAATACGTAGGAAACGAATGCACACCCCTAATAGGGAATAGCCACTGATTGTTGCTGGCATTAGAGCATGGGATTTATTTAATATTTGGGTACTTGCCAGGTACTTGTGACTTGGATTGGCCACTGTTGGAAACAGGATACTGGGCTTGATGGACTCTTGCTCTGACCCAGTATGGCATATCTTATGTTCTTATGTTTAAATCTACTCGCTGGCAAGAGTCAAGCGGCCTTTCAAGCAGCCAATGCTGATGGGAGAGCTAACGATTCCATGGAAAATCCACCATGCTAGAAAGAGTGGGTTATACCACAGAGACCTATTGCAGCAGTTGTAAAGGAATATGCTCCAGCCCTGGGAAACCCCTCATAGCCATTTCATTGGCTAAAAGATGCTGGCTGGAAATGGTTACAACCAGAGGAAAAGTCAGGCCTCAAGGTAGCCAATGTCCTTATGGAGCAGTTCCTGGATGAGCTAGACCAACCTATGTGGAATTGGTTGTGTTGACACCCAGGGCTCACCCTGAATGCAACGCTGGAAGTAGCAGATGGCTGCGACCAGAAGTAGTGCGGAGGCTGGAAACATAACCCATACAGGCTTCCTATCACTGCAGTGAGAGCACAGGACACCAACAACAATCCCCGGAGCAGGAAAGTTCTGCTTCCATACTCACAGCACAGCTGTCGATCTCTTCTGCTTGTTTAAACTGTGGAAAACTAGGTCACTTGGCCAGGTACTGTTGCTACAAAAGGGGCAAACTAATAGAGGTCAGCCTAGTAACCCAACTGGTACCAAAGGTTAAAGTATCCAACTGTAAAGGAAAATCTTCCAAGGGAGGATGTTCACCAGTTTAGAAGGTGCCTGCCAAAAAAATTACAAGATTATGGATGCTTTCCCTTTCTGCTCACTTTGGGGGTCATTTTCAAAGGAGTTACGCATGTAAATGTGACATACTATCGTAGCAATTTTCAAAAGCTATTTACTCGAGTAAAGTGCACTTACTTGAGTAAATCCTATGGACAATTCAATGGCATATATTGTAGCAATTTTGAAAAGCCCACTTACTTGAGTAAAGTGTATTTACTCGAGCAAAAACCAGTTTTGCTCGAGTAAATGCTTTTTAAAATCTACCCCTTTGTGCTGGGCAGTAGGGATGTGCATCCATTTTCAACAAAATAGACAATGGCAATAAAATTGTCTATTTCGTCGTGTTTCGAGAGCACCCTAAAACAAAAAAAAAATTGATGAAATTTTGTGAAATATTATATTTCGTGTTAGTGCGCACTAACTATAGTTTTCCTATTTACAGGCTGTGGGGTAGATTTTCAGAGCCCTGCTCGCCTAAATCCGCCCAAAACCGGGCGGATTTAGGCGAGCAGGGCCCTGCGCGCCGGGAAGCCTATTTTACATAGGCCTCCCGGCGCGCGCAGAGCCCCGGGACTCGCGTAAGTCCCGGGGTTCTCGGAGGGGGGCGTGTCGGGGGCGGGCCCGGTTGTCGCGGGGTTCCGGGGGCGTGTCGGCAGCGTTTTGGGGGCGGGTACGGGGCGTGGCTACGGCCCGGGGGCGTGGCCGCGCCCTCCGTACCCGCCCCCAGGTCGCGGCCCGGCGCGCAGCAGGCCCGCTGGCGCGCGGGGATTTACGTCTCCCTCCGGGAGGCGTAAATCCCCGACAAAGGTAAGGGGGGGGTGTAGACAGGGCCGGGCGGGTGGGTTAGGTAGGGGAAGGGAGGGGAAGGTGAGGGGAGGGCAAAGGAAAGTTCCCTCCAAGGCCGCTCCGATTTCGGAGCGGCCTTGGAGGGAACGGGGGGAGGCAGCACGGCTCGGCGCGCGCAGGCTATACAAAATCGATAGCCTTGCGCGCGCCGATCCAGGATTTTAGTGGATACGCGCGGCTCCGCGCGTATCTACTAAAATCCAGCGTACTTTTGCTTGAGTCTGATGCGCAAGCAAAAGTAGGCTGATCGCGCTTCTTTTAAAATCTACCCCTTAGTGCGCACTAACAGGACTTTGGTGCACACTAACTAGATGTTAATTTCCTTACTTAGTACTTAGAAGGAGACAGCCAATGAGAATGCGGAACCATACCTCTAGCTAACGAATTGCTCCCAAATTGACACTTTTTAACTTATTTGTAACATTTTTTGTTAGTGCGCACTAACTTTAGTGTGCACTAACATCCGGTTAGTGCATCCTAAGTCCTAGTAGGGAGCACTAACTCCGAAATTAGAAAACTAGGTAGTGCACACCAATGGACGTAATGCGCACTAACATCTAGTTAGTGCGTACTAAGCCCGAAATTAGGAAAATTGGTTAATGCGCACTAAGCCCTTTTAGTGTGCACTAACTCCGAAATTAGGGAAACCTGAAATAAATACCTTCCGAAACATTATACAAATGAAATTTAACAGATAATGACCCGAAATGAAAATGACACAAAAAAAAGTCAGTGCACATCCCTAGGCAGCACGAAAAAGAACGGTGCCTGTATGGTAAGGAACAGAACAAGGAGCCTTTTGTAGGAAGCGTGGAAGTAAAAGGAGAACAGAGCCTGCGGGCATAATCCTACTGTAAGACAAAAGACCATGCTAACAAGAACTGTGTATGGCTGGAGGAAATAGAAAGGGAGCGCAAGTTAGTGGAGCAGTGCAAGACAGAATGCAGCAAGCTGGAGGAAGGGGGTGTCAAATATTTTGTGGGCACTGTCAAAATCAAAGCAAAACAAAATCCACAGGCATTCTCCCATTGTGGAGCAAAAGGACACTTTAGGAAGAAATATCTTCAATGGGAAATTGAAGAGTGGGAGCGAGAATGGGCAAACAAATACTTCTGTGAAACTGCAAAACTGTAACTTGGTAGATGGGTTTATGGGGAACTTTCAGGCTTTGTAATTTCAGTGGAACTGAATGAGGTGTCCACCCAGACCCTAGTGAATTGAGGATGCGGAAAGACCCTCGTACATAAAGACTTAGCCCAGAGAGGTTGGATTCATTACAAGAAGAAGGCGGTACTCCCCTGTTTGCATGGTGACCAGCAGCAGTACCCAACTGATCGGGTTCTGCTGACAATTTTGTTGGGGGCAAACCATTATGGACTCGGGGAAAACATCCTGAGCTGCCATGTCCGGTGATTTTAGGGTGCGATTTCCCCCAGTTTAAAAACCTGTGGGGGGGGACAACTGAGCCAGGCCAGATAGCTTGTCATTCCAGATACCCAGTAAATAAAGGAACTTACTACTACGCATATCTATAGCGCTACATGACATATACAATGACTTACTGGGATGAACAAAGAACAGCAGGCATCCCTTGAACCCTTGAGCAGTTTCGCAAATGGGATGGCGAGGGGGGGGGGATCTGAGATGGGTTAAACAGCCCCAGCATAGGGCTGGGAAGGAAAGAGAAATGGGGGTTTTCTTAAGAGCATACCCATAGTAAGGGCATGCGCTCAACCTAAGAAGTTTGAGCTGAGGGGGAGAATATGTGAAGAGTATACAGAAGAAAACCCCAAAACAGCTTAAGGCACCAGATCCAGAGATCGGACCCGGTCCACCTCAATCCTAAGACATCAAGGAATCCTGGTCTGGGTGGAGGTCTCTGGGAAGAAGTATAACTAGCCAGGCCTAGCAGGGGGAAAGAGGCCTAGAGCAGAGAAGGATTCCTAGAGAAAGAAAGCACAATTGAAATTTGTGTTGCTGAACTGCAAAGAATAACAAAGTTGCTTTTGTTTGTTTTCTTGTTGCCAATAAAGAAGTTTTTAAAGGTTTCTGCCGGAGTCCAGCCTGAATCTGTCCTCTGGTTTCTCTAATACTGCTCACGGTGCCACATAAGCGTTCAGCGTTTATTTGTTATGGTGAAGCCAGCTTGAGATCTTTTTGAGGGAATTATTTCGATTAGTGGGTTTTTTTTGTTCAGGATCTTGGCCTAATGGAAATAGTAGCTGGATATCATCTGCATAGGTACGATAGCGGATTTTGGATTCTCTAATTAGTTTGCTAAGTGTTGAATAGGATTGTGTAGAGGAAGGATCTTTGTGGTAAATCACAGAGAAGGCGGTGGGGGCAAGAGGATGCATGTCTAAGGGAGACGGCTCGGTGCCCTTGTGAAGGAATGATTGAAACCATGCTAGAACTTGGACCAAAAGTCCTAAGTTGATCAGGTGGGTGTCGAGGATTCTGTGATCTAAGGTGTCAAATGCTTCTGAGAGATCCAGGAATATCAAGAAGATTGATTTACCCTGTATATTAGCAATGTCATAGATAATCAACTAACCTGACTAACTAGTGCACTTTCTGTACTGTGATGGAATCTGAATCCAGATTGAAAAGGTGCAGGTGGTTTATGGTTTGAGCAAGTCCATTGGTTGTAGTAGTTGTTAGAATCCTGCCTGCTATGTAGCCTTCCTGCCACCAGAGGTCCCCATGTTTCTATATCTGCTTTCACTCCAGCCATAGTCTCTATGGGCTGGAGCGAAAGCAGGGCTTGGCCTATTTAACCTTGCCTCTTGTAATACCTGATGCCTTGTCATCGAGTCTACTCGGCTCCCTGCTTGGCCCTGTTCTACCTTGTATTGCTCTGTGGTCTGATCAGGTCTTCTACCTAGGCCTGTGGTCTCCTCAGGCCTTCTGCCTAGTCCTGTGGCCTCCAGGCCTTCCAGATCTGTCTTGCCTAGCCCTGTGGCCTCCTCAGGCCTTCTGCCTAGCCAGTGGCCTCCAGGCCTTATGAACCACTGCCTTTTGTTCTCTATGTTCCTCATTCTCTGTTCTATCTGTCCTGTCCTGTCCTTGTCCGTCTTATCTAGTCTTATCCTTGTCTGGCCTAGTCCTGTCCCTTGTATCCAGGCCTTGCCTTGCCTCAGTCTCCAGTCCTGCACTGCCTCAGTCTCTAGACCTGTACTGCCTCAGCCTCCAGCCCTGTCTTGCCTCCGTATCCACTCCTTGTTTCCAGCCTGTCTCTCCAATTTCCAACCTGCACTTTGACTCCAGCTACAGCCTAATACCTGCCAGCTGCCAGAACCCAAGGGCTCAAACTGCGGGGAGGTGGTTAGTACAGGTGGAAGATTCTCTTTGCTCTGCCCTGATGTCCTGGTCTTCCTCACAACTCTAGCCAGCCCCTCAGTTTGACAGTAGCACTGCTTTTTTTTAGTGATTTTGCTGAGGAAAGGGATATTTGAAACTAACGGTAATTGCTTAGATCTGGTCCTAGTTGTGGCCCCACGTGTTCCAATCTTAGGCTTTGTGGCCCTAATCTCAGGCCTTCTAGTGTTAGTTTTCTTCTGTCGTGTTCTTGTTTGTTTGGTTCTAGTCTTGTGTTGCATTTCCCGTGTCTTGTCTACTTTAGTGAGTGCCATTCTGTACCCTGGTTTGATTCTGCAGCTTAGTCCTGCTGTTGTTGGCTGTTCCTTAGTTCCAATCCAGAGTGAGAGTGCTTGCTCCTGTCTTAACTCCTGCCGGCCATCAGCACCTGAGGGCTCAGCCTGAAGGGAAAGTGGCTGGTATAGGCAGAAGATACTTGGTTCCTGTCCTGCTTCAGCCAGCCTTGTCAGCGTCCGGCCCTCCTCCTCCTCTCTCTGGGGTCACCCTGTACACAGTGACAGATCTGCTCTGAGGTAGCAACATCCAGGTCTGTGACTTTCAGATCCAGGCACTGTAAAATCCAGGGTTTGAGAGTGCTGCTCAAGATCTGTGCTGCGATCTGGAATCTGCAAGTAAGGAGCGCTTGTGGTTGGACTGGTCAGATGTGGGTGTAATCGCGTTGGCCTCCAGTCTCGGAAAATTGAAAATGTGTGGAAAATTATGGACAAAAGTAAATCTATTGCCCGCTTCTTTGGACAACCTTCCAAAGGATGGGGAGGCGGTTTATAAAATGATTAAAATACATAAAATATTTCCTGAGCCAGCCTACAAATGTATGTTTTTACAGCCTGAGACAACATACCATGGTGAAAGATCTCCAGATGTTGAGTCATTGATGCTGCACAGGAATTTTGGCTGATAGGTGCCAGTGAGTGTCCATGCATCCCACAAGGCATAGATGGTGATTTTCCAAAGCATTTCAATGGGTAAATCAGTGTTTCACCCCCAGAAATTGGCTTTTGTAAAATTGCCCTTCCCCCCGGGTATGAACGAAAACTTACGAATGTTTGCCATGGTCACACGTAAGCTTACCTGGGCTGAGCTGGAGCATTTCTGGGGGCAGAGTTGGGAAGGAATTTGGACTTAGGCACATATTTTTTTTTTATTTTAAAAAGTATGCATGTAAATTTTCATGGAAAATTTGTGAGGCTGTAGTTTGTGCGGGTAGATTTGGCAGGATAATTCTCAAAGCAGGCTTGTGTGTACAAGTCTGCTTTGAAGATTATGTACATATTTTCCGGCTAACATGCGTATTCAGTTATCCCCTTCGGGAATTTCTCCTATGAAATTCCTGTTACAAGATCATTCTTTCTGAATGACATGCTCTAGAGCAGTGGTTCCCAACCCTGTCCTGGCCCCCCCCCCCCCCCCTGACTGCCTGGTACCCTGTCCTGGGGACCCCTCCGACTGGCTGGGGGGGGGTCCCCAGGTCAGGGTTGGGAACCGCTGTTCTAGAGCTACAAAGCTAGCTACCATTTTGCAAAGATAGGGTAGTCAAAGCACTGATACGCTGCCCTTGTAGGTTAACAGATATTAGACCATGTACTCATCCGCTTGGAGCACCCAGGTTCTGAAGTCAAGCAGCTTCTAACTCCAAGAGATAAAAAAGATTTAGGATTTAGGTTGGCAAATGGGACAAACCAAAGGGAGAAATCAGAATAATAGGTGATTGATATTTTTGAATGGTGGATGTAGATTTTAAAAGACCCATTTGCAGCTTTGATGTAGTAAAGCCTCTGGCTGTGTTTTCAATTAAGAAGTGCAGGTTGGTTTGTCTTAATACAAGGGTGAGGCCATAAAGTTATTTATACTCTTCAGGGCAGGGACCCTTGCCAGCTCCTCTGTCTCCCTCACTTCCCAAGGTGTAGATTCTTTGACTAGGGGGTAGGAAGGAGTCCTCTCAGGTCCCAATGCAGATTGTATGATTTCCTACGCTGAACTCCTTGGGTTAGGTGAATTTCCTCTGTGCACTGTGTACCTCAAAGAAAACACCAAGACCACCGGATTAGTGTCCAAAATCAATACTTTACTGTAAACAAGTTGGTTTGGTGGCACAAGAAATAGTTATTTCCAGTTCCACAGTTCTCCCCCTATCTCTCACGTAATGTAAAATTCTTGTGGGCTCTATCTGTGCAAGATACTTTGGTAAGGCCGGGAATCCAACCACCCTCCTTGATTAGGTTGAGGAGTGGTCTCTTTTTGCGGGCAGAAACCCCTCCCGGATGGCAAAATCTCTCTCTCTATCTCCCTAGGGTGTGTGAAGACTCTGATTGGGTGACCTCTCTGATTAAGGATGATTTCCTACTCACAGTTAAGTTTTCTCTTTTCTCAATGGGGATCCCTGGTGGAAGGGATCCTGGGTGGAGCCACAGGTTTTTACAGGTCCGCTTACGGGTAGGAAGAGGGGCAGCAAATCACTTCCGCCCAGGTCTCAGAAAAACACCCAAAACAAATAACACCGGAGATCTTCTGCAAGGGGCCACCACTTCATGGACAAGTCTTTCTTCTCTCTGGGCGTCTTCAACTCAGGGCTCCCCAATCCCCGAGTCTTGGAAAGGCCCAGGTGTCCAGCAGAGCTCCTACTAAGCAAAAGTCCACAAATCCAAATTAGTCCCTGAGCAACCACTCTGCACCTTGGGTGGAGAGAACGGCAGCGAACCTGCACTGGAGGGATCTTCTAAGGCTCTAGGTAGGCCCAAAAAAAAAATAACTCAGGATAAACCTCCAACCTTCTTCTCTAACTTCCAACTTAGACTGCCCCCAGAGCCCTCTGCGGAGCTCAGCTATAAAACCTCCTGCAGGGGATCTCCATTACAGCCCGGCCATGAGAGGGCTGCCAAATGAATGGCTCCTCCCCTTAATTAGATTTCTCTAACTACACTAAGTCTATTCCCACAGGGCTCCATGGTAACCCGGAAAGGTGCCCAGCTTACATATAGATATATAACACTTCTGATGTGCAGGTGTGTGCATATGTTGATCCGGCTGAGTTATCGACTTTTATGTTTTAAAATTATGATTGTGTCTTTTTTGTACCTTGCTCTGAATGTTGGATGGGGCGGGAATAAACCTCTTGAAATAAACAAAAGACAAAAATAACAACACCGAGAAACCGCATGTGTGAGATGGCAATTTCCAGCATGTTCTTAAAACGAGTCAGTGGACTTCCCACCGTACTGATGGCGTCCCATCAACCAGCACTGTAAGAATTTCTCAGGTGAGGCAGTGCACGTGAACCGCTTCAGCAGTGCCCACCGTTACAAATTCAAATCCAACCCCCCCCCCCCCCCCAAAACCAAGCAGCAGTGGTTACCACACACTTCCTGGGCTTCCTTCTTCGAGTTGGAACTGGTGCCAAGTTTTCAGTGGGTCTCCTCCTCCCTCTCAGCATTTCCTGCACGACTGGCTGGAGGCTGAGGGACCAGCTGGGAGCTTCTGAAGATGCGCCCATTACTGACGTGATTATACGGGGTTAGCTGAGGTTCTGCGGCCTGCTGCCTCCCATATGCTTGAGGCACAGTAAATGACTTAAGAGAGCTCTGACTTTACTCATTCGTTGGATCATTTTTAGCGCTGTCCAGCACAAACGGAAAACTTATTTAGGGACTGATTTAATCTGTCCATCTCTGTGCTTGTCAAGAGGCATCAAAGCTTCCCCTAATGTGCATGACTGGGTCCAAACATGGAGGGGGGTAGGTCCACCATGATTCTCAGTCGCAGTGATTACCAACCTTTTTTTTATGTTGCAGTACATCTGGCACTAGGTTTACTTTGTCATTGCCACACCATCACCTTCCCTCTCCTCTCCCATCCCCTAAACGGCGTCACCACCTTCCTTCCCTCCAAACCCCTGGCATCACCACCTTCCATTTCTTTCCTTCCCACCCACCCCGGTAATTAGCATCTTCTCTTCCTCCCCTTCTGACAATTACCATCATCCTTCCCTCCCGCTGGCATCACCACTATCTTCCTCAGCTCCTGGTATCACTTTCCTTCCCTCCTCCTCCTCCTCTCACTCTCCTGGCATCATCAACCCCCCCCCCCCCAAATCTGCATTACCACTTCCCTCCCAGGCTCCTGACGTTAGCACCATCTTCCTTTCCCTCCCACCCACCTGGTGTCACCGCCATCCCTTTCTTCTTACCTTCCTTCCCCCCCTCCCCGATGTTACCACCATCTCCCCCTCCTTCCCACCCTCCCCAGCTTCACGTCCCTCCTCCCTTCCTGGATGGCCTTCAGCCAGCAGGAGGAACGAGATGAGCGGTGCTTCTTACCTGCTGCTTCCTCCTCTGCCAGCTTCGCTCCGAAGGCAGAACTGCACAGGGGCCGGCGGGTCTTGCAAGGCTACAAGGCCCCTGTGCGGTTCTGACTTCAGAAGGAAGGCGGCAGAGGAGGAGGCAGCAGCAGGCGAGAGGCACCGCTTGCTGACTCTTCCTGCCAGTGGGAGGCTGTGGTGCGGGGATACTGAGGGGGGGGGGGGGGCAAGAAAGCAGGGTTTTGCTGCCAGCAGCGGCGTCCGTGACCTTCCTCCGTCTTTCCTCTGTGGGAGGCCAAATTTTCACACCGCGCCTGATGTTCTCCTGCGCCACCACAGCTGGGAACCTCTGCTGTACAGTACACTGGTGAACATGACCAGATCCTGATTAGGTTTCCGATAGGGTAATGTTGAAAAGTGTTAGAAAATCCGCCCATGCAAATGTAGGGTTTACATTTCCTTCTTTTATTAAAATATGAACAGACAGAACTGTGTTTGTTTCCCATTCTCCTTTCAATCTCCTGCTCGCTGCTTAAAGGCTTCCTTCACCTGCCAATTGGATCCTTCTTTGTCTAATGAACAATGACATACCCGATAAACTGGCTACCTGATTTTGCTGATTGTGGATTATTATTATTCTCTTCTAATCTAAATGATCTTAAAGTAAAAGATTGCCTGAGAAACCTTAGTTTGATTTTCCAGGCAATGGCTCCAGTGTCAAGAAGTTTAATTGTGGATTCTTTGTTCTTCATGGCAGAGGAACTCACATGTCCACAGGGCAGACACTGGCAGTCTACACCGGCTCTACGCCTGTGCACTTTGAGGATTCGCATACATTCTTGGAGTTGGTAAGTTATGATGGACCTTTCATTCTCAGCCAAGCCACACTTCTGTCTCTGTAACAGCCACAAAGTGGTGTACCCGGGCAATAGAAATCTCTAAATTAAGCAAAAGTAACTTTTCAATGTCTCTTCCTTCAGTGTTTCCATTTGGTGCATCTGAGTCACCCGGTGCTTTCGATCCTGGAAACTCCAGCAGTGCTTCTTTGTTTTTGCTTAAATGAGAATATGTGTCAACATTTGAGATTGTCAAAAAGAAAAAAAAATCCAGGCAGCTGCATTCTTCAATGTAGATATCTGATTATTCTGCTAAGGTGTTGCAGGCAATTGCTTTGTCACAAAGGCTGAAGCCATATTATCTGCTTCCAAGATGGATGCACATCACTGGTAGGGCAGCATAGGGAAGTGTGTATACTGTAGCTTCCCATGTTATACCTTTTATGACTTTGGTTTTTAGGGATGTTGACGTGACACCTCCACTATCACAAAATTTCACTAAAAATTAAATTCACTCTCACTCTCTCTCTATAAGTTTTAAAGGTTTGGGGATAGTACTGCTGGAAGTAATTTAGTATTCTGCATTCCATACATTTTGACCACAGGCAAATTATGGGAGAATCACTTTTAAAAACAGGGTCCAGGGCTGGCATGGTCCTTTGTGCTTGCTAAGCTTGATACTCCCAAGACAGAACAATGTGATAGTAAATCATAATTCTGTCTGTTGCTGTGTATTGTCCCTCTGATATTAAATGTCATTGTCCAAAAAAGGGATCTTCAAACTGTACATGTGACTCCTCTCTGAGTGCCTGCTCATAGCTTTTCAGTTTGCTACTTAAAATTATTATTATAAACATTTGCTTACTGCCGAGATGGAAGAAAATGCAGAGCTCATGATTTGTTCTTTTTGTAACTGAGGATGTCAGTCTTACTCTCAGGGCTGTCATTAGACTGGTGCCACTGGTTCATCCACATCAGGCCCCACGAGTCATACCACCAGCCTGAAGACAGGCAGAGACGTGAGCCAGCTCCCACATGTGGCCAGCCTTAGGGAGAAGATACAGGCGCAGAGCCAATTTCTGGGTCCTAGGATGCAGGGCCGGCCGAAGAGAAAAGGAGTAGGGATGGAGTTGACTTATGTGTCCTGCAGTGTAGGGGCAGCCAGAAGGAGAAGTGGCATGGTGGAAGCCTCTTCCACCTCTCCTAGCTGCATCTATACCGAAGGGCAATATTCAAAGGAGCTGACGCGATATTGGGCGTTCCGCTTTTTTGCGCACTTTTCATTTTTGATTCATTTAAATATTGCATCCGGGTTACCGACGACAAATTGCGTGAGCGTTAAAAACGCGTGCGTTCCTAACGAACGCATTTTCTTGGCTCATCTTTTATTGCATCGGCCCCAAAGACATTTAGCCGGATAACTCAAAAGGTATCTAGCTAGATGGCAGTTTTTTGAATTTTGAGTCACTCATCTGGCTAAATTTTAGTCGGATAAAAAGGAAGCGTACCAGGGGACATATAAAATGCAATAAGACACCAACAGAACAATCAATTCTTGCCAGCACTAATTGCACCAAGGCCAGCCCACACGTGCTGACCTGTAAAGTTTTCAATAGGCTCACACGGCGTAGACACAGTCAGGAGGGGAGGAACAGGTTTCCATTCCTAAGGCTAGCTGAGGGTGAGCGAGTACTCCAGGTGGAGGGGGGTGGGATGGGGGCAGGGAAGAAACTGGGATGCATAGGGGGAAGGAGGAGAGAGACTAGGGGTTAAGCAAGGGGGATATGTCAGAGCGGGTTGAGCAGACAGGAGACAGGAATGGGGGAAACTGTGCAGAGAGGGGAGGGGAGGAAGCTGAACGTGAAGACCACTCAGGAAATGATGGGATCTGGGAAAGAGAGAGAAGAGGTGGAGGATGGGGGAAGAGAAAAGAGAAAACTGTGGAAGAAGGGGCAGATGAGACAGAGAAGACTGCAGAGGGAATAGTGGAAGCGGTGATTAATGGAGCAAGGATGAGGAAATAGGGTAGTAAAAGAGGAGAGAAGAGAGGAAGAGAAAAACAGGAAGCAAGGATGACGAAGAATTGCGAGGAGAAAATTGTCCCATCCTGCTTGTCCCCAGGCTATGGGTTCTTTCTGTGGGGGTGAAGGCAGAGCTTTATGGACCAGGCGGTGGTGTGAATCCTTCCTAACTGTGAGGGTGTCTCCGTCACATAGTTGATGTTCTATGATGCTGTTCTGCAGGGACAACAAGTGGGACACGGTACTGGCTGTTCAAATAAAATGTACCGATTTTTGCAAAAAAAATTGAATCAATGTCCAGTCATGTACAACTGTCGGGCCGATACAGTAAAGTCCGCGGGAGAGTGGACGAACGCCTGCTCTCCCGGCGCACGCACCGGTCCTTCGCCGATGCGCGCGATTCTCTATTTAAATTAGGTGACGCGTTAGATCCGGGTAAAAAGAGGCGCTAGGGACACTAGCACGTCCCTAGCGCCTCCTTTTTGACAGGAGTGGCGGCTGTCAGTGGGTTTGACAGCCGACGCTCAATTTTGCCGGCGTCGGTTCTTGAGCTCGCTGACAGCCACGGGCTCGGAAACCGGACGCCGGCAAAATTGAACATCTGGTTTTCGGCCCGACAGCCGTGGGCCGAATTCAAAATTTTTTTTTTTTTTTACTTTTCGGGACCTCCGACTTAATATTGCCATGATATTAAGTCGGAGGGTACACAGAAAAGCAGTTTTTACTGCTTTTCTGTGCACTTTCCTGGCGCCGGAAGAAATTAGCGCTGACCTTTGGGTCGGCGCTAATTTCTGAAAGTAAAATTCGCGGCTTGGCTGCACATTTTACTTTCTGTATCCCACGCGCATACCTAATAGGGCCATCAACATGCATTTGCGTGTTGAGGGTGCTATTAGGTGCCGCGGATTGGACGCGCGTTTTCCTCCCCTTACTGAATAAGGGGTAAGGGAAAACGCGCGTCCAAGAACAGGCTGTACTGTATCGGCCTGTGTGTGAGTTACAGCTGCAGGTTGTCCTGTGTAGGTGGTCCTGAGCTCAAGTCCCCTGGGCTTTAAGCTTACCACTCTTGTACTGAGTGCATAAGAGGCCCACATGATTATGGAAATCAAACTGGTGAGGGGATCCCCTTCAGCATAGAAAAATCCTACCTGAGTTAACTGTGAGGGTGTCTCCGTCACATAGTTGATGTTCTATGATGCTGTTCTGCAGGGACAACAAGTGGGACACGGTACTGGCTGTTCAAATAAAATGTACCGATTTTTGCAAAAAAAATTGAATCAATGTCCAGTCATGTACAACTGTCGGGCCGATACAGTAAAGTCCGCGGGAGAGTGGACAAACGCCCGCTCTCCCGTCGCACGCACCGGCCCTTCGCCAATGCGCATGATTCTCTATTTAAATTAGGTGACATGTTAGATCCGGCCTGCACTTGGTCCCTTAGGATGGAGATGATGTGACCTCTCCAAAGGAAAGGCCTGATGTAAGAGGTCAGAACTGGGCAGCATCAGTCCCAGAGTGAGGAGGGGTTGATCAAAACCTCCTCACAACAAAAGAGAAAAAAGTCCAAAAATCTTCTCTGGCATGAATACCGTCCTTGCAGCCTTTTTTATTCTCCTTAGATGGGTGCTCACAGGTCTTCAGTTCCCTGGCCTCTGGATCCGGGGAGCAGCAATCACCAGGGTGGTTCCAGGTTCTCACCTCCAGTCAACCAAATCTCAAAATGGATCAACATCTCAACAAAGTCTCTCCTTCTAAAGAGGGAGGCAGGTCCTTACAGGCAGGAACAGTGCCCTGTAAGGAATCTCCTCTATCCAATTAGTGCCACGTGAGGTGAATAGGCCTCACTGAGACAGGACAAAAACAAAAGAGCTCCTCACTGCAACCCAAAAGTCCACACCTAACTTACTCCTAGCCCCCACTTCTAGGAAGGATGGTTTCTCCCTCTAGCTGTCTAATTCCTAGGGCAGGATTCTAGGGTTATTTAGGGGGTCCCCACATAAAGTTAGATGTGTTTGATCTGGGTAATATCTTCCTTCTCCATTGGACTCAATCAGAACCTACCCCCACCTAGGGCCACAGTACCTGAGCCTTCATTCACATCTTCATTATTATGCCTTTATCCCTTCACCTGTCTAGTCCATCCATCGAGGGACACAACACAGACCATGGATCTATGTGGACTCTGATACTCATGCACTTTTCAGCCAGTTGCTGGGTGTCATACTGTGCAAGAACTGGTCACATGCCTCCTCATGGGGGTTTGTGAATGCTGCCTTCACATTTTCCTCAAGCACCCTTGGCCCAATGAGCAGGAACCAAGTCAGGGAATTGAATCTGGGTCTTCTGCATACAGGCAGTTACTTCTGGGCCAGATCCAGTGGAGTCCTTTTAAGATTCACTTAGGAAACCTTCACCAAAAGGTATGTTTTTAATGGGTGTACAATGAGGGTCTACAGTACTGTTCTATGTTTACAAGTTTTCACAAACTTCTTTGTTACTGAATTATGAAAATGTTTCCCAATTCCATTCCCTGTGGCCTCTAAAACAGGTCAGGTTTTCATGGTAACCAACATGTGCAAATTGGCCTGGTTCTCTCACCAAATGTATACAAATCTTTTTTCATGCACACATTATTGATATCCTGAAAACCAGGTCTGTTGGGAAACCACCGAATTACACATAGAGAGGTCGATATTCAAAAGCCATTTAGATGGATAACAGTGGATTTCCTCAAGTCCACCTAAATAATGGTTTATGGACTTTTCTTCCAGGAACCTGTCCAAACCTTTTTTAAATCCAGCTACATTAACAGCTTTTACCACATCCTCTGTCAATGAATTCCAGAATTTATTTATGGCTAGAGTAAAATAATATTTTCTCCTTTTTGTCTTAAATGTATCACTTAGTAACTTCATTGCATGTCCCATAGAACTTGGTACTTTTTCAAAGTGTAAACAACCAATTTGTGTTTACCCATTCCACTCCACTCATTATTTTATCGACCTCTATCATACCTTCCCTCAGTGGTCTCTTCTTCAAGCTGGTTACCTGGAAGGAGAGCATAACCTTGAAGGGGCAGGAAGCAATCCTGTAGCTAGCACTTGTCTTCAAGGTGAAGTAGTATCCTCTCACACCGAGGATATGTCTCAAGGGACACATGTCCAGGAGGCAAGGGTTAGTATGGCTGATATAGTTGGTGATTCGATTATTAGGAATATAGATAGACGGTGGCTGGAGAAATTGAGGATCACTTCATAACTTGCCTGCCTGATGGTGGACCTCACACAACACAGACAGGATTTTAGATAGTGCTGAGGAGGAGCCAGCTGTCTTGGTACATGTGGGCACCAATGACATAAGAAGATGGAGGAGAAAGGTTCTTGAAGCCAAGTTGAAGCCCAGAACCTCCAGAGTAACATTCTCAGAAATGCTCTTGCCTTGCTACCTGCCTCGACCCGGACCGAACTTGGATTACTCTTGCCTTGCTACCTGTCTCAACCCAGGACCGGGTTTGGATCATTCCTGGTGTGCTTTAGCTGGCCGGGTGGACACCATCTTACCTACCACCCTTTATCCTTCCTCTTGGCCTAAAGGTAAGACTGTTAACCATCAAGGATTCACAAAATCGTAACATGAAGACAGGAGGGGTGCCAATATAATGCCAGTTTTTCAAAAGGCATCCAGTGGTGATCCAATAAACTACAGACCAGTGAGTCTGACATCTGTGCCAGGCAAAATGATAGAAACTATAAAAAAGAACAATATTACTGAACATATAGATAAACATAGTTTAAGAGGACAAACCAATATGGTTTTAGCCAAGGGAAGTCTTGCCACACCAATCTGCTACAATTTTATGGAGGGTGTAAATAAACGTGGATAAAAGGTGAGCCAGTTGATACAGTCTATGTGGATTTCCAGAAAGCTTCTGACAAGGTTCCTCATGAGAAACGTCTTAGGAAATTAAAAAGTCATGGAGTAGGGGGAAGTGTCCTATTGAGGAGTGGGAACTGGTTAAAAGATAGAAAACAGAGAGTAGTCTAAATGGTACATTTTCTCACGTAAGAAAGATGAATAGTGGGACCACTGCTTTTTAACATTTTTTTTTAGTTCAAATCTTTTTATTGAAAAAGGATCAACCAAGAATATATACACAATATCAAGGTACAGGGATTTATAACTTCTAAAGAGGGGTCAAGAAAGCAAAAGATACATAAAAAAAGAGAGAGAAGAGGTGAAAAAAAGTTATTGCATAGTAACCTTTATGGGGAGTTGTTAAAGATACTGTTAGATGTCGCTTGTTGCACTTGGAGGTGGACCCTTGTCCTGGAGCAGTGTAGAACGGCTCCCTGGTAGGGACCAAGAAGCACCTGTCCCCAGGGGGTGGAGCACAGGAGGAGACAGAGGCTAGGATAAGCTTCACCACTGGAAGCCCGCAGTCCCCCCGGATGGAGCCCGTAGGAACCCGGGCCACTTGGACTTAGGTGGGCCTCTCAGGGTCTCCTGGAGAGGTAGTAGAGAGGCGTGCCCACGAGCAGCAAGGGAGCACGGTCGGACTTTAGGCTGTAGGTCTGAAGGAGCAAGGAAGGCCAGTACAGCGTAGGCGATGACAAGGCAAGGGACAAAGCCAGAATCAGGAGACGTGGTCAATGGCAGCCGAGGTCAGAATCCGAGGATCAGTCCAAGGAATAGTCAACGAATCAGGAGTCAGGTTCCAGAGATCAGACGAGGTCACAAGGCAGGCAGAGGTCAGGATGCAGGCAGCGAACAGAATAGTTAAGGAGCAGGTCGAGGTCAGTGTTGCATCATTCGCTGCTCGACTCCCTCAGTCCGCCCTCCTTACCACTGTGGCAACTCCCTCTGGGCCTGATGGACAGTTTGCTGCCGCAGCGTCTTCTTGCCATCTTCCTCCAGCGTCCCCGGAGTGGCACGATACTGTGGATCCGCCATTTTCCTGATGATGTAGGGCGCGCGCTCCGAATGATGTACCAGCAAGGGTGCGAACCTCAGGGACGTCCCCCTGAACTGATGTCATCCGCTTCCAATATAAAAGGTCTCCGAAATTGCTAACAGATTGAGTTAGCAAAGGGTTTCGCTACCTAAGCTACTCTGCCTCCTCAGGCTTACCAGGGGTACCTGCTCCTCGGGGGCCTCGCTCTCTTTTCTTTATTTCAGATTGCAGATAGGAACTGGTACTCGCTCCTCGAGGGTCCATGTTCCTGAACACTCTGAAGATTCTCTACTGCCTGGAAGCTATCACAGATACAGACAATTGTGAGTTACCATCGCTCTCTCAGAGCTTTCCCTGGAACCAGGTACTTGCTCCTCGAGGGCCTAACCCTTTCCAGCTGCTGAGCTTTCTAAAGACCTTATGTGAGATCTGTCATCCAGTTCTGGCTATGAACACAATATACCTGTCTACTCACTATCTACAGATTCTCTACAGCTCAGCTAACCTGGAATTGTGGTTCCAGTACCTGAGGGACTTCAGCCCTACCGGGCATAGCAGCTCACTACTGCCACCTCTGGTGGTTCTACTACCTGTCTAATAAAAGAATTCTGTGTCTGTCTCCGTACTCAAGCCTGGCCGGTGGTCCCTCTCAGGATATCCTCCTGGGGGCGCAGTCATCTGCCATCGGCCCAAGGATTCACCTATCTACATTCCTCTACAGCTGAGTGTCCTCTCCAAGCATTCTACTGGTAACAGATGGCTACTCCTTTCCTACCAGGAGTCTTCAGCAACAGATCTACTACAGATTGCTAACTCCACCTCCTTCTGGAGCTAGTACACAACAGATTGCTACTCCTAGCTCTACACGAAGCTTTCCTAACAAGTTTGCTAACTCCTCCCCTTCATAGGAGTTTAACCATAACAGAGTACTAGCTCCTCCCTCCTGAGGAGTTCGCACATAACAAGAATGCTAACTCCTCCCTTCTCAGGAGTCGTAGCATAAGATATTGCTAACTCCCTAGGAGATCCTTAACAGATTATTAACTCCTATCTGATGTCTCTGCCCAGCTGACATCAGATCCATTACAGTCAGTACAGAGAGACAGTCCGAGGGTACTACCTGGGGAGACTGGACAGACAGATGCTGGAACAGAAGGATGCTAGACAAGGATGGAACAGTAGGATGCTGGAACAGTAGGACGCTGGAACAAGGCTGGAACAAGACTGGAACAAGATTGGAACAAGACTGTGAACACGGTGGCAAACTAGTACACTTACAGTGCTAACCCGATTGCCAAGGCAAGGAAGTGCAGGCAGGGACTTCCTTATATTGTACGTTCAATCAGGGCACGCCGCGGAGCTAGGAACCACCCCTGGCCCTACAAGAGTCCAGGCGGTCCGCACACACGCGCGTATGGGGCATGGCCAACGCCACTGGAGATGCCGAACTCCGGCGTGAGTTCTGGGGCACAGTGGAAGGCCCGGCGACCACCACCGCGGATGCTGAGGCCTGGAGGAGCTCACGGCTGCCACTGGGGTGGCCGACCCGTGACCTGCAGAGGAGCTAGCGGGGTGAGCAGGCCCATGTGTGGGCCGGGCACGGATGGAGCGTGCAACATCGCTAAAGTAAAAAAAAAAGAGGAAAGTAATAGAACAAACTACCCCCTTAACCACATGTATTAGAATTACAACGACTCAATGTATGTGTCGAGGGGCTTCCACACTTGCACCCATTGAGATATTCTATTACATTTACAGCCATTGCCTTTTCGTATTTACTGTATAAGCATACAGAGTTCCACCAAAATTGGGCAGACAGCAGATCACTATGCTTCCAGTTGGCCAGGATTAGATGCATGGCTACTGTTATTAAAAAGTCAAGCAATTTACGTCGTGGGAGGGAGAGGCGAAGGAATGGAGTTGCCTCATGCAATATAACAATGCAGTAGGTAATAGGGTAGGAAAGATCTAAAATTGCAGAAATTGATGTCCAAATATGTTGCCAAAAAGAAGATACAATAGGGCAAAAAAAAAAAGCATGTGCGACAGGGAGGCCTTAGGCATAGAGCATGACCAGCAAGCATGAGAAGATTAACCCAGCGTGAAAAAGTTTCCAAGGGGTCCACACTGCCCTATGTGACACAAAAAAGGAGGTTTGAGTCAAACTGGAAGATAGTGATATGCAACAGAGAATTTCCAAAAACAATCCCATTTCACGCGGCCCGACAGATCAGGGAATTCAGATAACCACAAAGTCTGCAGTCCCCGCAAGGACTGTAGGGAGGAAGATTTCAAGAGCTTATAAAACCTTGATGCCAAATGACCTTGGCCTCCATAGTCACGATAGATAGTAAATAAAAAAGAGGGATCATCTATATGCAAAGAAGACAGAGAGATATCATGTAATGCACTGCAAAGCTGCAACCAGGCACAGAACTGAGAAACAGGCAAGGAGAACTTCTCTTTATGCGATACAGAGGAAAGGAACCATATGCCCTTACGTTGCCAAACTGGCCAATTAAGCAGATGTCCACCCACCATAATTGAGGGATTATGCCAGAGAGGGGCAAATCGGGAGAATTTCCATTGAGGGGCATTAAACAAGTGACACTGATCGAATTCCAAAAAAGCTCAGTGTAAAGAGCACAAGATGGGGTAGGAAGAGTGTAAGAGTATAAGAGACATCCCCGGAAAGCTTTCAGGGGTGAAGGGTAAAAGGAAAGTCTGTTCAATAGACCACCTTTGAGGGCTTTTTAACATTTTTATAAACGAAATGGAAATGGGATTAAGTCTGCCAATGACACAAAATTATTCAAAGTTGCTAAATCACGAGAAGATTGTGAGAAATTGCAAGAAGATCTTGCAAAACTGGGAGACCTGGCATGAAATTGGCAAATGAAATTTAATGTAGACAAGTGTAAAGTGATGCACTTAGAGAAGAGTAACCCAAATTATAGCTACACAATGCAAGGTTCCACATTAAGAGTCACCTTTCAGGAAAAGAATCTAGATGTGATCGTTGATAACAAGATGAAATCTTCTGCTCAGTGTGCAGCAGCAGCAGCCAAGAAAGCAAATAGAATGCTAGGGATTATTAGGAAAAGAATGGAAAATAAGTATCACTCCATGATGCAACCTCATCTTGAGTATTGTGTGCAGTTCTGGTCATCATAGAGAAGGGATAGAGAAGGGCAACCAAAATGATAAAGGGTATGGAAAAATATATATTTTTGTTCTTACAGAACTTTTATCCTGTCTGCGTCTATGCCCTCATAGCGCCACACCTCCTCCAATTTGAACCATCCTATCATTGTGATATAATTTGTATCCTGGTATCACAGTATCCATACCAGTTATTATAGGAATAGCTTGAGGAGAATTCACAATAAAGACTAAACAAACAACTAGCCAGAAATTCCATAACCAAATAATGGTATATGATACCCCACAAGTCCAGCTACTACTACTCTTTATTTCTCTGGTTCTTCCAAGTTATGTTCATCCAAGTTGTTCGCTTCCCTGTTCAATGTAAGACAATTGTTGTCATTGTTGGAATGTAAACTGAACTGATAAGTAACCCTGTTACCTGAACTTCGGTATATAAAAGCTATAAATAAATAAATGAATGAATGAATGATGATACCTCACTGGAAAGGCTGCTAGAAGGGGAAATGACTGGATTCATAACATGAAAAATCATCTACTCTGGGTGCACATGAAGGGGTGCAGAAAGGGGCAAGCTCCTTTTTGCATGCCAGAAAGGCACATGGCGCGAGCACCTCCATTGTCTTTGGCTGGTTTAAATGCAGCTTGCAGCCCCAGATAATGTCAGAAGAGGATGGGACTCCAGTGGCAGAGCGGGCACTCTGTCAGGGAACCGGAGCAACAGACCAAGGTCTTAGGCTCTCAGGCAGTGGCATCAGGCTGGTCACGTCAGTAGAGGACAGAGTGGCTCACAGTAGCTGGCAGGATTCAAAGAAACTGGTAGAAACCTACAGCACTCCCAAGTCCTGTCGAGGTGCTACCTTCTCTTGATATTGCAAGTCTAGCACAATTGTGTGACACTTCATCTCTATATTTTTCACCAAATCATTTTAGTGACATCCTGTTTGATTTTTTTTTGTCTGACTTGTCTGTGGGATTATACTACACTTTTTGAGGATTTCGGTTAAGTGTCAAAGACATTACTCACGTAGGCGGTCCTTGTTTGAATTCGTTCCTAGCAGCTTCTCTTATATGGAGTAGTCAGGCCCGTAGTGTGTGATGCTGCTTGTGGCTCTGTTTCGCATGATAACCGCTCCTGTGGAAGGATGGTGTCGTAGAGTCTCAAAGTGTTTCAGGAATAACCGTTACCCACTCATGAAAAATTCAACTTTCTGCACAGCAATAACCGCCAGTATTAGTAAGACTTTGGATCAGCAGCCTGTCATTAATGATAACTTCTATCAGTGCATGTTGTGCTCTGAAAGAGCCTTTTAAAAGTTGTACACTTTTAAATTTAAATATATATATATATATATACAAATGGCATGCTTAGCTTAAAACAGCTCATGGACTTAACCAATCCAAAATCTGCTAGCCCGGGATGCTTGTCAAGCTGTGCAAGCATGGGAGCTAAAAATAGCTTTCCTTGAAGTCCCAGAAGAAGAGTTAGCAAGGATCTTTCCTGGGATTAGATGGAAGAGATAATGGATAACATACTCCACATACAATACAGCATTCAGTACTGTAAAATCCAGACTCCGCTTTCTGAGATTTAGTCAGATTGACTTTTTAATTAAAGCCTGATCTGCCCGTGCACTGAGGACTCCACCTGGGGGACTTAACACAAGTAGCTGGCTTTAATTCATAAAAAGTAAGATGATACTTCACCTTGAGCGAACTGTTCAGGCTGCCATCGGAGGCTGTCCCTGCCAGTGATTTCCTGGAAAATTGTTTTCTTTTTTCAGACAATAAAATACTGATTCATAGGACAACTCTCGGAGCTAACCATGAATCTTTCTCAGTTTGTATTCCATCAATGGCAGCTCCTGCATGCATTCATTTTTAGAACGGTAAATGCTTTCATTTTCTCTGCCCGTAAGGATGGGAACTTTCAAACCGGCGTGTGGGCTTACGCGCGCGCACACGTACGTCAGCTAGCACCCCAGGGACACGGCCATTTTATCACATTCGCGCGCACGTTGTAAAATACTCTGGCCCTGTGCACCTGTGCGCCAAATTTGAAGTGGGCGCGCGCATGTGCCATTCCCAGTGTTACCAGTTCGTCCCCAGTTCACCCAGTTAAAAGATAGGGCCTCCAACCCCGGTTTAATAGCCTCCACTCCACCCGGTTAACCCCGACCCTTAAAACCCCGCAGAAATGCCTAGTTTTCTTTATTTTTTTTTAACTTACTCATGATCCACAGCAGAAGTAAAGTTATGCGGCAGGGAACCTCGGGGCGCACCAGGGCATGCGAGCATTTACGCGCACATCTCTGCTTCATGCCCCCGAAATGCCCACGTCCTGCCCAAACCACGCCGCGCTCCTTTCTGAAATCTTTGCAGATGTGCGTGCTGCTGCAGGAGATACGCGCATCTCTGGGTGGACTTTTAAAATCTGCTCGGCAAGCTCCGCTTGTTCGCGTATCCCCTAATTGGTGCGCGCGCTGGGCTTTTAAAATCTACCTCAAAGTCATTACTGTTAATAAGAGGGGGAAAGAAAGGAAGGGTGAGTGAATGTGGACTAATTTTGTGCACAAAATATGCCTTACAAAATTGTCTTCTTTGCTGCTCTCTGCACTCCAGCAGGGTGGGACTGTCCGGTTCCAGCCTCGCTTCCATGGTTCTCTCATTCCTGTGCGACTCAGGAGGATCTGGGCCGAAGCTACTGCAATGCTGATGGAGGGGGGAAAGGACATGATATCAGCACCTGCAATGAAAGTGCTTAATTGCAGTAATAAGGATCGACAACCCTGGTCCCCGAGTGCCACGAGTCGGTGTGGATATCCTGAAAACTCAACTGACTTGTGGCACTGGGGAACCCGAGTTGCCTACCTCTGTGCTAGTACTGCACAATAATATTTCTGATTGCGGGTGATTCAATGAAAAAGTGTGTGCAGGGGGAGGGGGAGGCGTTCCCTTAGGTCCTGATTCGCTAAGGTTTGGTTGGTTTTTTTTGTTTGTTTTTTTTTCTCCCATTATGTGTCTCTGGAAAAATAAATAAAGGCTTTGTGAACCAGGCCCTTCATGTTGTGTTTAGCCGGCACTACAGGCGGTGGGCGGCGTCCCAGCCTCCGTATTTGCAAAGCTGTTCTGAATCTGAACATGGCAGGTGCCGAGAGAGGTGTGTCCAGATGCCGAGAAGAGCCTCCCTGCCCTCTGTGTGACCTTCTGCTGCCCTCTTGTTCTGCTGCAACAGTGGACAGCAGGGAGAAGGCTGCAGTAGGGTGGATGGTGCTAACAGCCCACGGACAGCTCCTGCCGCTGTATCCGTGGGCACAGCAGCACAATAGAGGCAGGGGGGTGAGAAGTGAGCTGAGAGAAAGAGATCTAAAGACATAATTCTAAAGGGACAGGTCCTGAGCCAGTTTTCATGTTCCCTAAAATACAAAACTAAAACGGTCAGTAAATAGCACGGTCTTCCTTCTTTCCTTCCCCACCTCCTGGGGCAGCATTGTGTGCTTGGATCTGTTGGGTCAGACTGAGAAACGTAAAGGCAGGAAACAAGAGGTTTTCTGCATCTTTTATCCTGGCCGGCAAGTAGCTCTGATAGGAAGTGGGAGTCGGGTGCTCAGAAACAGTTACTGCCCTGTGCCCTGGAGCTGGGATGGCAGTGGCAGAAAAGATGGGCAGGAATCTGCTGCAGGAAGCAGATGAAGATGGGCTTGGATGGGGGGTCGCACATGAGGAAGCTAGGCGGGTGTTCCTCGCAGGCAGCTGGAGTCTGCAAGGAGATCTCACTTTAGGCATTTTGCTACCCACCCAGTCGTGCAGGCTCAAGGCTTGTTTCAGTTTTAGGGCAGGGAATTTCCGCCTCATGTTGTCTTTGTAGCCCACAGTGACACCATCGGTTTGGATCTCCTCCAAGGCTGACAGCACTCCGGCAACCTGCGCCTGCCAGCAAAGGGGGGAGTGGGGGTGTTGAAGAAGGAAGCGCCAGCTCCATAGGAAATCTCTGCATTATCTTCATAAATGCGTTTAGGTCTAGACCACTCCCAAAGTCTGAAAGGTGCCTTTGAGGTTACTCCCAAGCTCTCTTTCCCCTTCCAAGCTCCGCCGAGTCACACTTGCAAGCCACAGGCCTACAAAAGCAGAATTTCTAATGTTAGAGAACAGCACAAACGGCAATGGACGCCCAAAGGTATTTATTTTTTATTATTTTATTTTTAATATAGTTTAGCCCACCCCATCCAGGCATGTGCTCCAGGCATGATGCAACCCTTAAAAATAACAATAGAATGTACAGAGTGATCCTCAGATTGGAATGTTTATGTCCAGTACAGAAGAGCAGAATTTCACATTTTGGATTTTGCAGTGGAAAAGCTTGCTGAGCAAAATCTGTTTATCTTCCACTCAGAGGGGCACTGTTGGAACTTCCCTCATTCCTGCAAAGTCAATTATCCGCACACTTTGCACTCATTTTTAAAAGGCAGTACGCATCTCTTTCTCCATCAAAAATAATCCCAGAAAAAAACTACCTGCACACATTTACTCCTGTTAATTTGTGCAGGTATATGAGACAGTTTTTTTCTCTGGAGAGCTTACAATCTAATGCAAGCTTTGGAAAATACACAAATATGTACATAATTGCTAACCCCAGTCCAACCCAGCCCCTGGGAACCCCTCTGCCCATTGCAGATAAAAGCATGCACATACAAGCCCTGCCTGTCTACTTTCACCTGCGTATTGGGTGGGCAATTTTGTAAAAGCCCATTTCCATGGGTAAAGGACTGTTTTACCTGCAGAAATGACCCTTCCTATGATTAACTTGTACAATACCTTTTGTAATCCTGATACCCTTTCAGGCTGGACTTCCAAGCAGAGCACTTTTGCTTTGATTTGTTTTACTTTGAAATGAATGCACGATCTTCCCCTGAAAAAATCCTGAAAATGTGTGGGTTCACTTGTTTTGGAAAATAGTGCACATTATTTGTGAATAGTGCATGCTATTTGCAAATAGCGTGTACTGTTTTCTAAAACAAAAAAAGCGCCCAGGAAACAAAAATAACAAATAAAAAATATCCAGAAACGAAGCAAAATGAAAACTATTTCCCTGCACATCCCTAAATTCATTGTATATCTGCAGGGGACAGTAGCCCTAAGGGCAGGTTCACAAGCAGCACTTCTGCTGTCCAACATCTCTCTCTCTTTTTCCAGCAGTCTTCCAAAACCCTGAGTAGATTTTATGTGTAAACATTCTTTATTGAATAAAACAGATCAAACAAAGGCTTGGCATACAATTATTTCTTATTCGTATTCACTCATCTTGCTTCTACCCATCCTTACTCCCCCCTCCCCTATTTGTGTATAAACTTTTTATTGCAAACTTAACAGCAGCACAGTATAACACATTGTGAGTTCTGTTACATTTCAACCAAGTAGATTTTACATCGTTGGCCTCTCAGTTTTCCCATTGGTCAAGCTCTTAGGCCTGGATTTATCAAAATGCACTAAATATTGCATGCGATAGGAAAAGGGGTGTGTTTTAGGCTGTTTATTGCAAAGTGTGCTATCTTAATGCTTTGCATAGATATTAGTGCAAACTGTGTTAACTTGTTTGCACTTTGCAATAAGTGCCAGAATTGTTGTATTTTCATCCTACAAGCACTTTGGGTGGGGGGGGGGGGGGGAGGAAGAGATAGAGAGACTGACTAGTAGTAAGGCCCTTATACTAGGTAGGTATTTATACCTCTATATGAGGCCCACCTAGCTACTTGAGATGAGGTTTAGGTATTAGTGTAGGGGTTAGGGGCCAATTTTACATGCAGAGTGCAACATACGAACAGAACAGTGCACTCTTGTGAAGATTTGATGACCTTCGGACTGAGGAAACTCACCCAAAGATGAGATTTGTGCAATGTTCTCTCAACCTAGCTTGATGTTACCCAGGTTAGAGAGTCCATCAAGTTAGGCTGAGAGAACATTGCACAAATCTCATCTTTGGGTGAGTTTCCTCACTCCGAAGGTCATCAAATCTTCACAAGAGTGCACTGTTCTGTTTGTACGTCACACACTGAATGTCAAAGTGGCCCCTAACCCCTACACTAATACCTAAACCTCACCTCGAGTAAGTAGGTGGGCCTCATATAGAGGTATAAATACCTACCTAGTATGAGGGCCTTATAGCTAGTCTCTCTCTCTCTTTCTCTTTTTCTCATATTGTGCTATGCAAAAAGCTGAATCTCATTCTGTTCCCCTTATAACGCTCCTACAGAAAAGTTGAAAATGCCTGCAGATATCCCAGAAGTGGCAAATGAACATTGTCCCAAAAGCACTTTGTGACAGGCACAAAGAGCAATGTAAAAAGGCATTACAAATGTCAGGCTGGAGATCAAGAAGGGTTTGCAGTATTGCACAGGTTCTTTCTATGCTTGTGCCAGGGCAGGTAAGTATATTTATTTTACCTTTACTTCTGATCAGAAATATCGTGTCTTTGAAGAATGGTGCATAGCAGGAGTGAGCTCACGATTGTCCATGGTGGGGCCCTTTGCCTATAGTCTCCATAGCTGTCAGAGGCTGCAGTGCAGATGGTGCTCCCACATAGTAGCCTTTCTCAGACCTCTTGACCAATTAGATTGGTCCCTCTCATCAGCATCTGCTCTTCCTAACCTTAAATGACTCAATACTCTGGTACCAAAAAATGCTAGTGTTCCATCACTCCACAAGATATCTTATTGGACCTGTAATAGTCTGACAATAGAACAGTAATTTCACAAAACACGTGTGTCCCTGACTAATATATTGAGCAGAGAAATACAGAATCCAGTCACTGCCACACTGAGTTACTAACACATAACAATGCTTCTCACAGAAATTTCTATTTCATAAAGCAAATGAAGACTTCTGATGAAAGTATGTATCATTTTGAGAACAGTTTTCAAAGCCATTAACCAAAGGAAATAGTAAATCACGCAGTCCTGGGTAAATTGGCCTTTCTGAGAATTTCTCTCCCTTGGCCAACTAAAAGTACTTGTGGGTTTCCACAGTGCCTTTAGTTGTGCAAAAAACATGTTTTTCTGGTGTGTGTGTGTATGTGAGTGGTGGTTAGGATAGGGCAGGAAAACCACCCAGACTTGGCATTTTCAAAAGAATGTGCGCTATTTTATACCCACAAAATCAGAACAAATAGCAGGAGCAAAGTAAGCTGGCGATTTTAGTGTGCAAAGAGAAACTACTTGGGCGGTTTCTCTCTGAAAGGCTGACTAGGACTTCCATAGGTTAAAGAAAGGAAACTTCAATCAGTGGGAGGGTCTGTGAGAGGTTTTGTTATTTTGAGTGATAGCATGGGACTGGGTGAGTGTTAGAGATGATATGGGCAACTCTGTGAGTCACTGGGAAGGGCTGGAGAGGGGACGTCTACCAGGGAACGCTGGTGAGTTGGCCAGGGGGCCGTTCTCTTCAGGTTTCCAAGGAAGTAAAGGGCAGCTGCCATCAGGAGAGGGGAGTCCTTTCCGGTCGGTTCCAGGAGGATTAATACTCCTAAGTCAGGGAAATAAGAAGCTCATCCAGGAGGAAGTTCCCACCAAAGAGGAATTTAATCTTTTCTTTTCAAGTTGGAGAGAAGGAGCTCTGTGGGTCAGACCAGGTTCCTGAAGAGGAAGGAGGCTTGTAAGAACTTTCCGGCATCCAGATCTCACCTATTTCACTCAGACAGAGTAAGGGATCTGTTTTGATGATTTTTTTTCCTCTAGAAGCTGCTTGAGATTTTGTGAGAATTACCTTATGAGAAGAACTGTTTTTCTATATTTATGTAGGTCTGAACTGTTTTTCTCCCTTTTGTACTTCTAGACTGCTTAGTTTTGCCTTCAGTGTTATCCCCCTTGGGTTTTACAATTTGGTTGTCCCCCATGGAAGAAGCCTGTTTTTTTCTCATCCTCTACAGTATCTGCAACCTCTATACCCTGTTTCTGGGAGTGCTGGGAAAAGGAAATTACGTTAGCTAAAATTACTCGCACACTTTGCAACTACATAAGGATCCTCTGAACTGCCTTCATAAAGAGGAAGGAAATATGGGCAGGGGACTGGCCTTCGCCATTTCTAGGAGCCTTAAACTCCCATGGAGCATTGCAAGTGATGATGTCATGCTGCACTGAGCTGAAGGAGGCACCAGAAAAGACATCTTTTGAGACCCATATAGTTTTGATATGGTAACTGATCCCAAAAAAAGTTGGAATGGGGTCATAGTTCCTATGACTTCTGACCAGAAAGGAAAAAGCCTGCAACTCTGAAAAGATTGCTTAGTACTTAGGGATGGTTGCCTCTGTTTTTTTTTTTACTGAAATAGTGTGTTGTGTTTAATGACATCATCAAAGTAACTGTAAATATGCGACTAGCTTGGTTTAGGCTCAGAAATAGCTCAGAAGAAATAAAACTTTTTCGATGCTACCTAAGCTGTATAATAGAAAAACAAAGAAACAATTTCAATGCGAGATCTGACCTCAGAACGTTATTTCAAAAAGTAAATTTCCTCTTTCAGAATCTGAAGAACAATTTTCAAAAGCCAATTGTCTAGGTAAATAACCAATTTTCTCTGATAAATGGCTGTCTGACAGTTGCCAACACTTAAAATGGCTAAAAGACTGTGCGGGGTTGCACAGCGCGTGTACCCTGAGCTGGGTTCAGGGGAGGCGTTCCTGGTGGGCGTACAGGAAATAGTGTGTCTGGTATATATTGCTTCTTCAATTTCCCAGCCAGATAAAAACGGGTGCAAACTCCACAGCCCAAGTTCACGAGTGGGCAGTGTTCAAAGGGAAAGTGCATTGTGGACCTTCTCTTTGAAAATCTGGAACAAAAGTCTGCAAGAGGAAAATACTCATGAACTTTGCACCTGGGTTGGCTGTTTTGAAAATTGCTCCCCTCATGCATGCCAGTAACTGGTCCCTTCCTTTTCAGCATCCTTTTCCTTCCTTACAATCTAACTACTTTTCTGGGCTCCGTCTGTGTGTCTGCTCTTTGCAAGATACTCCCTAGGTGGTGCAGCAGGGAGCTTCATAAAAAAAACAAAAAAAAACCAGCCAGCCAGCCAAGAACAAACCCTGAAAATGCAGAAGGAAACCAACTTTGCATGAAATAGTTATTTTTGTTTGCTGCCCTTTAGAGCTATTTATTGTTGTCTTATATGCTCATTACGAAACATTTTTGTTAGCAGGAAAAACTAATCTGCAAGAAAATGTATTGCCTTTAAACTTCTTTTGAGCATGTCGGAGCTACTCATGTTATCCTCTGAGATCCTGTCAGTGTTTTTCTATCAGTGAACTGCAGAATCAAGCAGCAGGACCAAAACTATAACTGTATGGGGAAACTGTTTCTTATTTAGAATTGCATCTTTCCTCCAAATGGTATCTATCTCTATAGATTAGGGACATGAAATAGCATTATTACAGATAAGCGTGACTTTAGGGTGGTAATAGAAGCATTTTGGGTTTTTTTTTCGACTTTGGATTGTTTCAATGCCCTTCATGTGGGTTTACCACGTTGTCATCTTAGGGCACTGCCATTAGTATTAAAATGCTGCTGCTCGTCTGCTGACTGGGGGTCCAATAAGCGGGATCATATCTCTCCGAGATGTGGGAATCTTTGCACTGGCTTCCAGTCAGAGAATTATCAATTTGAAACATTATCGCTGACTTTTACGGCTCTTCAGGGGGGGGGGGGGGGGGGCCAGGGCCATCTGAAGACGGTGGAGTCTTGGGATGTGCCTAATAGGCCCTCGCGCTCCCAGAATGCTTCTTTGTTGTCACTTCCAGGTGTTGCAATGGCGAGTGCCCGGGAGACGAGAAACAGGGCCTTTTTTTTTCCTGTATTGGCACCACATTTGCGGAATGGGTCTCCCGGAACAAATTAGGCAAGTTACAGGATTATAGTGCCTTCCGAAAGCAGGCGCCATAAAGGCTCACCCGTTTCATGAGGCTTTTGGATAAGTTACCGTATATGGAGGGTTTTTTTTTTTTTTTGTTTTATGTTATTTTTAAGAAGACGATTTCATTGTTTATTATGCATGTGATGATGTAAACTGCCCAGAAGAGCGCTCTGGTAATTGGGCGGGTTAGAAAAATGGCTGTAAATAAGAATATAAATACAATTGCAGGAAGGGGTGAGGGGAAGGGTCCCCTTTAGAGCCTGGCCGTTTCGGGGATTTCGTATGCTGAGGAAGGGGGTCAGAGTATGAAGAGAAGAGGCACACCGAGTGTCAGTGATAATATTTGTAGGGGGGTGGGCAACCCTATCACACTCCCGGGAACCCTATCATCCTCCTCCCAACCCTTCCCCAGCATCCGCTCCCTGGGAATTTGGGAGGCCTGAATGGTGGGACTCATGTTCTCTCTTAGGTACAAAGGTGTTAGGTGCCCTTCCCTGGCCTAGCCCTCCCCATACAATGTAACCCCCACCTCCAGGAACGGGCTATGCTCCAGTGGGGGCCATGAAAGGAAGTTGTTGTTTCTTCTGGGCAGGAAATCTGGCTAGCTGGACCCAGTCTCTCCTCCTCCCCAAGGCGGGAGTTCTTTATTGGGTGGGGTTAGTAGAGATCCACGGTGGGCTGTCTACGCCAGGTCAAACCACTCTAGACTCTGTGATAGTGTCCAAAATAAAGTTTACTAGCAGATAAGCCGTTGGATATGGAAGAAATGATTCAGTTCTCAGCCTCACAGTTAAGCCATCCAATTCACAGTTCTCTCTCTCAATCTGTGCAGTGGTTTCCCTCACAGGGACCTAGGATATCCTCGCTTTTCAGGGAGTGGAGGGGTGAAGGCCCTGGGTGGGGAAGATACCCACTTTTGATGTGTGGCAGGGATAAAAATGGCAAAACGGTCATGGCAGAGAGAGTTTACAAGTCCCTCTCTCTCTCCGGGAACGAAGACATCCAGGAGGGTGTACTCAGAGATGTCAAGAAAATTATTACTCACGGTTACATCAGTGACCTTGTTCTTTTCCTAGTCACCTGGACCCCAGATGGAGGGATCCTTCTGGAACCGCACTTCTGGTGTTCCAGTCAGGTAGGAAGGGGCATCCATACACTTCCTCCTGAGCCTCAAAACAAAGTCTCTTTCTTTTTAAATCAATTTACCACCGGAGGGTCCTGGCACGGGTCACCACCTCCTCCGTCCTTGCTGAAGTGTAGAGGGGCAGGTCTTCCCTAACTTGTGCAGCCCCCAAAACAGGGCTCCCCAGTCCCTGACGCCAGATGCTGCACAGGGTTTCACCAGGCCTCCTACCAATTAAAATCTCAAATCCCGAAAACAAACCCAGGTGGATAAACCCAACCAGCTAGAGAGTAGACTGGAAGGAAACCCTCCCGACCATGGTCAGATACCACAGGCTGGGTTAGCCTGATTCCCAGCATGCGGTATTTGTCTTTTGGTTAAGTCTTAACCTGAAACGGTTACTACCCATTATAAGCAATACTGGACATCAAATTTTTGGCTTAGATTTCTGCATCTCTGATTGTGGTTTATGGTTTCTGTTATAAGCTCCTTAATTGCTGTTGGGTCCGTTGCTGCTCGACGCCCTCACTCTGCCCTCTACCTCTGTGGCGACTCCCTCCGGGTCTGATGGACGGCTAGCTGCCGCGGCGTCTTCTTGCCGTCTCCCTCCAGCGTCCCCGGACCAGCTTGACGCTGCGGATCCACCATGTTGCCTGATGATGTAGGGCGCACACTCCGATTGATGTACCAGCAAGGGTGCGAACCTCGGGGGCATCCCCTTGAGATGACGTCATCTGCTTCCAATATATAAGGTCTCAGTATTTGCGAACGAATCAAGTTAGCATGGGGATTGCTTCAGCTTTTCTCCCAAGCTACTCTGCCTCCTCGGACTTACCAAGGGTACCCGCTCCTCGGGGGCCTCGCTCTCTTTTCTTTATTTCAGATTGCAGATAGGAATTGATACTCGCTCCTCGAGGGCCCATGTTCCTGAACACTCTGAAGATTCTCTACTGCCTGGAAGCTATCGCAGATACAGACATTTGTGAGTTACCATCGCTCTCTCAGAGCTTTCCCTGGAACCAGGTACTCGCTCCTCGAGGGCCTAACCCTTTCCAGCTACTGAGCTTCCTTAAGACCTTATGTGAGTTTTGTCATCCAGTTCTGGCTATGAACACAGCATACCCTGTTACTCACTATCTATAGTTTCTCTACAGCTCAGCAATCCTGGGATTGCTGTTCCAGTACCTGAGGGACTTCAACCTTGCCGGGCATATCAGCTCACTACTGCCACTTCTGGTGGTTCTACTAATCTGTCTAATAAAAGAATTATCTGTGTCTGTCTCCATACCCAAGCCTAGTCGGTGGTCCCTCTCAGGATATCCTCCTGGGGGCGCTGTCATCTTCCATCGGCCCAAGGAACCACCTATCCACATTCCTCTACAGCTGAGTGCCCTCTCCAAGCACTCCGCTGGTAACAGATGGCTACTTCTTCCCCATCAGGATTCTTCAGCAAAAGATTCATAATAGATTGCTAACTCCTCCCTCCACAGGAGCCGATTCATAACAATTGCCTACTAACTCTCCAAAAACCATAAAGGATTGCTCCCAGACTCCCTCTACAGAGCTGCTTAAAAAACCTCTCAGGGAGCGGCCATTCCAGACCCCTCAAAGGGAGGGGCTAAATTTGAATGGTATCCTCCCCTTACTGACCTGCATTGCTCTAGTTAAATATAGGCCTTACCAAGGGCTTACTAGTAGCGTGACTGTGAGGTCCACTATTCACAATTTAAAATTATGCATTTATTTTAAAATTTCTTATTAATCACTTTCCATCCCAAAAAGTGAGATTTTACATGAAAAAGGGCATTCAAAATACAATGAGATAAAAATATCACTTGCAACAACATGTATATTATGGGGTAGGTTTTAAAAGCAGCGTGAGCTGCATATATGTGTGCGCATTACCCGGCGTGCACACATGTACACCTGATTTTATAAGATGCGCGCGCAGGAGCGTGCATGTTATAAAATTGGGGATCGGCACGCTCAAGGGGGTGCACAATTGTGCACCTTGCGCGTGCCAAGCCCACTCCGAGCCGCGCTGCCTTCCCCCGTTCCCTTCCAGGCTGCTCCGAAATTGGAGTGGTCTCGGAGGGAACTTCCCTAGCCCCCCACCCCACCCCACCTTCCCTTCCCTTCCCTTCCCCTACCTCCCCCACCCTTTCTCCCCAACATTTTCTTTCTTTGTTCTTTTATTTCAAAACTTACTTCAGTCCTGGGGCTGAAGTAAGTTGCGCGTGCCGGCTGATGCCGCACGCGATCTCTGACACAGCAGCAAATGGCCCCGGACCGCCCACGCCCCGCCCCCTTTTGCAAGCCCTGGGACTTACACGCGTCCCGGGGCTTTACGCACGTTGCCGGGCCTTTTAAAATCCGGCCCTATATTTTCATGCTTTGCTGTGGCCAACCAGAAAACCATGCACAAAAGACACTTGGAACCCATATGGCATTAGGCCTATTGTAAAGTATGTTGGGTGTGGGCTTGGATCTCAGAAAGCCATGAATTAACTGAAATTACAATACCGTAAACCCACAGTCCCAAAACCGCACTAACTGCCAGCACTCAAACAGTAACAATCCTACCTATGCAAATATTACACCAGGCCCTAAAACACCATCTCCTATTAGAAAAATAGAACAAACCAGGCTGCTATAGATACCTACACAGAAACTAAACACTAGCAAAATACCTCCCCTTGGTCAGACAGACCCTCACCAAATAAGAATAAAAAGACCATAATATATAAATAAAAAAGTGCTGACAAATTTGAAATGGAAACCTTACGAACTAGACACATACAGAATGCAATAAAACAATACCCTTCCCCATAAAACAAAATCAAGAAATAAAAATCATGAACCATAGCAGTAAGAAGAATATTTCAAAACAGATGATGAAAGAACACATCTAAAAATTAAGAAGAATAACATAGTTCAATTTTTAATAACATAAGACAGCATCCATTGTATACAACCTTCTTCACAATGTAAGAAGTCCATGGATAAGATCAGTCCTGCACCTGTACGATCTGTCACGTGACCTGAGACCACCTAAGCAAGCCAGACTATCTATGACTCGCAAGAGGGCGATTTTAATAGCTGGCCCTATAGCCCTGGAATTCCAGGCCCCTTGCAATTAGAGCCATCTCCAATATTAAAGATTTCAAAATAGCATTAAAAACTTGTTTTTATTTAGACAGGTTTTTCAGGATCTAGACCCTACAGCTCATCCCCACAATTTTAGACAGTCAGCTTTATTTGAGCAGTATTTGAGTTTGTCAGTTCAGTATGATTGAGTTGTTTTTTTATTATGTATGTGTAACTAGAGGTTAAAATACAGAAATAAGGAGGTAAAGATTTTTTGTTTTTACTGACCTGAGACCTGGGCTCTAAGAAAGCATTGCTGGGATGTGGCATGTTTTTCTCCCCAGTTCTTTCATAGAGCGTGGTACTGTATCAGAAGCAGAGGGTGTGCAGGCAGCTGTAAGATGCAATAAAGTTGCAGGAGAATTGACATGTGAGTCATCAATCTGGAAGGGAGGTACTTCCTGATTTTACAGAGGTCAGAAGAACTTTTAAAAGTTTATAAATATGGATCTGAGCAACGAAAAAGATTTAAAAAAGGCAGGTTCTAGGTGGGGGAAAGCCTGCCTGGGCTTCCACTTTGCAATGAAAACCTCAATTGAATTTTGCCAAAATTGATTCTGGGGGGAGTGGGGTCCCAGATTGTGACAAACTAAGCATTGGGGCCAACTTGGAGAGGCTTCTCCTGGCAGTCAAAAATACCCCAGGTAGAACAGGTACCCACAGCTACCCCAGAGTGCCTAAGGTGGATCTGAAGATCCATATTCACCAGGGCAGAGATGCCTAACTAAATACATCCTGTGCTTTTGCAGGGGTTTTCTAAGGTTTCAGAGGCTATGCTCTGGGGATGAGCAGATATGGAGAAAGAGGACTCTCTACATATTTTGTTTTAATGAAAGTTTGAATGGGATTTTTAAAATATATTATGGTGTTATAGGAAGTAGGTTTTACGGCAAAGAGGGACTGAAACACTTGAAAATGCTGTGAATCACTTCAAAATCCTTTTCAAATTATTTGGAAGAGAAAATTTGGATTCCCAAACACATTTTCTCAGTGAAAGAGAAAAAAAAAAATCAAACACCATTTTGTCACTGGAATCCTGAGGAAGGTGTCTGTCTATGCAAATGAGATGGTAACACTATTTTGTGAGCCAGTGTTGGAGGGAAAATTATGTGAAGGGGCTAGTGGACTGATACATATAAGTTTCTCACTGATAAAGAAATTCAGATTCCATCTCAGCCTCAAATTTTCTTTTCTACAACTTCATACAAAGATAGAATGTTGTCCATAGGTCAAAAGTATATTGAAACTGGTCTTAAATGCCTCTTAGAACTATTTTTTGCTGAAGTCAGCACAGGAGCACTGATCTTCTTGGGTGTCAGTTGAGATTTCAATTAGTCCTGGTTTGATTAAGTGAGAGAGCAGAAGGCACCTGGCCAGTTCTCTTCAGAGACTGCTCTGAAATCCCAGAAATACACAACAGTGGAGCACAGAGAGGAAGGCACACATCTCCAGTACGGTTGCTTGAAGTATGTGTGACTGTGCTAGTGTGATATTTGTTTTAACAACAAGGTAAGGTTCAGGGTAGGCAGTTTAACCGTTAATATTAAATTAACCTGGCTGTATTGTGGTTAATTTTCATCAGCCATTGATAGCACTGTAAGAGTTGACTGGAAATTTGGCAAATGTAATGTGGATAATGTGAGTGATTTTCCAATCACTATACCTACATATGGCTGTATATGCCACTGTCATGGCTTGCTTTGAAGAAATATATACTAATAAGTGATCTTGGCTTTCTCTAACTCGGAGAGGCTACAGCTCTCATAATATAGGAGAACTCACATATCCTCTAAAAAGTGTGTTCTCTCCAATTGACTTGATCTAGGAGAATCAGAGTCTGACTCAGGAGAAGGTCTAGTTTACTGTAGTGGGGTGCTGCAGTGAGAGGCAGACTGGATATATGACATTGGAGGCTTGCTTATAGCAAAATTGATAACAGAACCCACTGAGAAAGTTAAGAGAAAAGAGAAACCATTTTGTTATTTATTTTGAGTGGAAACAGTCTGACACTGGGGGGGGGGGGGGGGGTCATCACTGTGCACCAGGTTGAGAATATAGGCAGAGTACACTGAAGTACAGATAATAGTGCTTTAATACTTATAACATCCCCAATATGGAAATATTTGGTGGCATCTTCTGAGATTGTGTATGTAAACATACAGCCACTGGTTGTGACTACCTATTGATGAGCACCTGAACCTTTACTCAGTGCACTGTGTTAATAGTGTGAGAGGAGAGTGAAAGTGTGAAAATAATCCTCACCATACACGAGCGAGCATCTGAATTTAACTCCTCTGTGCTAGCTAGAATAAGGATATTTAATTATCTTTTGTTTTCCACAATCAGCTAGCCCAGTTCCTGTTAGTTGCCATGAATACTAGGAAAACTCCTCGTACACTCCGGAAGATAAGCGCGGTTAGTATTGTGGAGGAACACGCTATTTTGTTATTTAACGAGTATAGATAGGTTTCTGACTGCTCCGGAGACCACGTACCCAAGACAACACGAGGATCACAGCCGTGGAGTGACATCCGGGACCCTCTGGCACTCGAGCCGTGCCCATGAGCAGCGTTTGCAGCAAGTCACGCCCCCTATCAGCAGCAGAGGGTACGAAGATCCATCCTAAATAAAATCAGCTAAATGTATACCTGCCATAAAGTCTAGCTAGACTGAAACCTTTTTTTTTTTCACATCATAAAGAGAGAGAGAGTACCCAATCACTGCAGCTGCTGTCCTAGGTAATTGTGCTAGAGACAAGCAGTGCAAAAGCTTCAAAATTTACAGGGACTGGAGAGTTCGCTGGAAAGAGATAGAGAAAGAAAATAAGTTAAATAAACATACAGAGTCAAACAAAGCAGAAAAGAAACAACACAAAACACTTATCTGCTTACCTGCAATTAGAGTGTTGATTTTGTCCTGCTGCACCTGCAAGACAGAATTGGGACACAAAGATTCAGTTTCTTCATAGCAGCATTAATGACTAAATCCTTGATATAGAAAGTATAGCAGTTAATACTCAGACCATACCTATCTGATTGTTTTAAGGTGCTCTTCATTTAAAAAATTTGTTGACCAGGAACTGAAAGAAAACCAAGTTGTGTTAACTGTGGAAAACCTACAGCACATTTATAATATTTTCTTTACTTGTTTCTCACTGTTTAAACTTGTGATAATAAATCTGAGTCAATGCTCAGAATTGGCAAAAATGTGTACATTCAAGTTTCTTTTCTGCTCGGGTTCTGCCTTCTCTCTCTTCCCCTGGGAGACTCGTTGGGTGGGATCCAGACCCCTGTTCCTAATACCCGGAGACCTTTTCTATCCTTTCCCCCTCGGGGCAATTAAAATTGGTGACTCCTCTGATTTCACCTGAAACTCCATTGCTGTGCCACCGCGGCGGGAGGGGTCACCACGAATACACCCCGCAGAGGTGGGGGGTTAGATTCGTTCTTTCGTAACCTGCCCTAAACTTTGGAGGATGCGGGGAAGACATTTTTTAAAATAAATAAATAAATAAGGATTCAAAGCAACAATAAAATATTTTAAAACAGCAGACAAATCAAATAACAATCCAATCATTGAAACTAATAATGATAAAAAATGTCCTCCTCACCATACCTGGGTACTTTTGATTTCCAGTCACCCTGATATTGTCCTGGAGGGGAGGTGGGGATGGGGCAGGGGAGGAGCGAACACACAAATGTTCTTCTTGCTTTCTCATACACACACCCACCCACTCACCCCCCCCCCCCCTCACACATACATACACATACATACGTTCACACTCATGCATCCTTCTTCCCTCTTCTCACTCCCCTCTTCCACTATCTGACTCCCCTTTCCCTGTTTCCTTCCCTCTCACTCACCTTTCAGTATTTCACTCCCTTCCCTTCTTACTAACCTCCATTTCCTCTAACTCATTCCCTTTCCCTCCTCTCTCATACCCCCTTCCCTTTCAGTCATTCACCTCCACTCACCTCCCTTCCCTCCCCTCTCACTCCCTTCCTTTCCTTCTCGGTCACTCATGCCCCTTCCCTCCCCTCTCAGTCATCCATCCTCCCACTCAATCCCTTTCCCTCTCAGTCCCTCACTCCCACTCACCCTCTTCCCTTCCCTCCCCTCATTGTCACCCCTTCCCTTTCCTCTCAATCACTCCCCCTCCCATCCACTCGCTCCTTCCCTTACCCTCCCCACCACTCACCCTCTTGCCTTCCCTCTCAGTCCTTCCCTCTGTCTCTCCTCATTATCATCTCCTTTCTCTTTCTGTCCCTCACTCATACCCCTTCCCTTCCTTCTCAATAACAATCTGTCATTGACTTGCCCTCCGCCTACCCCAAGTCATTGTTGTCATCCTTTACTTCTTCCTGCCGGTCAGGTACAGGAAGCCTTTCAGCAGGTCATCAGTGGGCCCTGCCATCCAGTGCCACAGCATGGGGGCCTCTTCTCGCTGTCAGGGATGGGAACCCTGATAGCGCATCATCAGACGGTGCCGCAGTGTGGGGTGTCTTCTCCCTGGAGGGTGATGGGAATCCTGTCAATGCATCACCAGACAGTACCACCACATGGGGGCCTCTTCTCGCTGGCAGGGGGTGGAAACCCCTCTTTCACATTTTCAGTTGGCAATGCGGCACAGATCTTCCTGCTGATGAGGTAGCTGACAAGTGGGTATTTGGGGGGGTATTTTCTTCTGCTTCCAATATTATGCCACCTGAGCAGCTGCCTCAACCTGACCTCAAGTTCTACAATATCCTGAATGAAGAGAAGCTCCTCAATAAAAAGGTGCAGAGGAAATGAAGGACACTTCCTCTTACCACTCACCATAGAAAAATGTTTAACTTCTGGTGACAATCACAACAAACGCCCAATTCCAATGTATTCCAGAAACCCTCACAAGTGAGACACACAAAAACAAAAATAGCTTATACTGGTCCAATTTTTACACTTATATTATAACCACATGTGCAATGAATCACATATATTGTTTGTAGGACCCACACTCAGTGAGTTTGTCTGACAATCAAACTCATAATAAAGGTTATCTGTCCGTTTAATTTATTAAATTGTAGACTAATTTTTGATTATATTTAGTTATTTTTTGAAAATTTTTTGTTTTGTTTTCTATCTCAAAATTTGCATAAAGCTGGCAAACTGAAGCTGATGCACCGTAATATTTATTCCAACGCGGGTATATCATTGCAAAAAACTCAATGGAGCAAAAAATATCTGTGATACTCTAGAGACAGTCCCATGTTCTTCACAATACTCATCTGTACTGTTTTTTCCAACAGTACAGATGAGTATTGATCCACATATTTGTTTGACAATCTTTAATATGTTTTACAATGGTAAATCTCGTTTGTGGAGAACATGGGACTGTCTCTAGAGTATCACAGATATTTTTTGCTCCATTGAGTTTTTTGCAATGATATACCCGCGTTGGGATAAATATTACGGTGCGTTAGCTTCAGTTTGCCAGCTTTATGCAAATTTTGAGATAGGAAACAAAACAAAAAAAATTTCAAAAAATAACTAAATATAATCAAAAATTAGTCTACAATTTAATAAATTAAACGGACAGATAACCTTTATTACGAGTTTGATTGTCAGACAAACTCATTGAGTGTGGGTCCTACAAACAATATATGTGTTTCATTGCACATGTGGTTATAATATAAGTGTAAAAATTGGACCAGTATAACCTATTTTTGTTTTTGTGTGTCTAACTTCTGGTGACACCACACTGTAACAGTAACACATTAGCTCACCTCAGTAACATTGTGCAATAATTCAAAACCCTGCAAAAAATATATTCAGAACCTATGGCAATCATGCCATATCACGCTAACTGCCAGACTCAAATGGTAATATCCCTACCCATGAAAATATTACACCAGGCCCTAAAACACCAATACACCTCCTATTGGGAAAGCAGAACAAGCCAGACTACTATACATCCTTACACAGAAACTACATGCTGGCAAAATACCTCACCTTGGTTACAAATGCAGAACACAGATGGACATTCACCAAATACAGAATAAAGGAGACCATAAAATATACATAGAAACATGCAGACAAAAACCAAACTGGAAACTGCAACAAGGCAGACTCTGTATGTAGTGCAACAATGGGAAAAAAATAGAAACATCATCATTCCTCATTAAACATCAGATACAATCAAGAAATATAAAATGTCAACCATACCTATAAAAAGAATAAATATTTCAAAACATGTTAAAAAATTTACCAAACACTAATAAAATATTTCAAAACAGTAAAAACATCAAATAACATCCAATAATTAAAACAAATATAGAAAATCCCCAGCTCTCCATACCTGGGAACTATAGATTTCCAGTCAATCTGAGATTGTCATGGATTGGAGAAAGGTACTCATACTTTATCCTCCCTCTCACATACACACACATGTTCATTTTCTCACACACTCACAGGCACTCTCTTTTTCACTCACTCTCTTACGCACAGACTGTTTTACACTCTCTCAATCTCTCTCTCTCTCTCACACACACACACACAGGCAGTCTCTTATTCTGTCACTCCCTCACACACACACAGGCTCTTTCACTTACAGACACTCTCACATACACAGGCTCTCTCACACATTCACAGGCACTCTTTCACACAAACAGGATCTGTCACACACTCACAGGCTGGCCTTCCCTCTCTTCTTCAGCTGGTTGCAGGGGAAACACGGGTGTTCTGCAGGATCTCTTAGGCTGCCGGCTGCAGGGGAAACCTCAGCGGCCCGCAGGGCCACTTCTGCTCCACCAACACCGAAGAAGTGGAGGCTTGGGGTACTGAGGAAGAGACTTGAGGCATGGGCCTCATGTGCCCAGTGCTAACGATGCCCCTGCACCTGTGGCAGAACAGTTCAACATCGCTGAGTTTTGGTCGACTTTGTTGAAATCCTAGTGTAAAATTACATTTGAATATTGGCAACGTGCCTGTCTCCTACTAAAAGTTATAAATCCATATACTAAATCAGAGATAACGTTGTCTTTTCCATGTACCACTGTTGATGTGTGCATTTATGATATATGCCAGGAAGAAGGTGTGAGGACCTCTAGAGGGATGTTGCATTGCCTCTCGGTTGGTGAGAGTGAAAAGCAGCAGAAGCTGATCTCCAGAGTGCCTCCTCTGGGTGGGAGAGGAGTGAGGAGTGGCACGTAAGATCTCTGAGACAGGAGAGAGCTGTAAACGCTTGCCTCAGGAGAGAGAATGACTCTTTTGTTTCGGGGCTCAGGAAGTGGTGCCTTATCTGTGAGTGTGGCAGGATAAGTGAATTCTGTCTGTGGAAGATCACCAGGGCATGGAATCCGTGGCATGCTTCCCATTCAAATCTGAGAATCCTGATAGTCCAACAATTGTGCTTGTCTATGATCTAGGCCCTGACCCAGGAGTGTCGCATGGCTATCTCGGCAAACATCTTACTGGATTGACATCTTGGATTTAAAGAAGGTAGAAGCTGTTTGGTGCCAGTAGAAGAACTCTGTGCTTTTGTCTTGAATCTGCGCAGCCCTCTAGGGCTGAGACTGTTAATAGCTCTAATTATGATCACTTTTAATCACCCACATTTAAGTATATAGTGCTTCTGATCTCACTGTCCTGAGATGAGCTTGAGGGTTCTTATCCATAAGGGGGAGCAGGGAAAGAGTGAATGAGGGGAGGGAAAGGGATAGAAGGGCGTATGGTTGGGGGAGGGAGAGAGGAGAGAGAGTGAGTGAGGAGATGATACAGTGCGGCTTGCTTCCTTCCTCCCCCGAGAGGACAAAGAACAGGATATGCCTTTGAATTTCAGGTCCACCCCCACCCCGTGTGAGGACAGTAGATATAGCGAATGCTAGTCTACATGCCTCCCTTCCCCCAATGGCAGAGAATAGCTCAACGAGGAGGCCTATGCCTTACCGGCCAAGGAGAGTGAGGAGGAGAGATGCTTGGGAGGACAATTTTCTAGGGAGGGGAATTTTGGGGTGAGGGGGATCTTGAGGACCAGCCTAGACTGGAGATGAGGATTGGGGGGGGGGGGGGGGAGGAGGACTATTGGGGGAATCATGAGGGAGGAGCTTGGGATGGAGAACCAGGATATCCAGGGCAGAGGAGGAAGGGCGCAGAGGCCCCCATTTTCTCTGTCTTCCTCCTCACCTCAGTGACCCTCCATCTGCAACTCCTAATGGTGTTTAACCCTTACTTGTCCTGTGCCCACAATGTGCTTATCTGGCACTGGTGAGTGGTTGAACACTGGTGGGAGCTGGTGAAGGAGGATCACAGAGATAAGGAAGAGGAAGCCTGTGATTAATTGGTTTGAGTATTTGTGCGTGAGAGAGAGTTTACATCAGGGCCTGGCCTCTCCCTCTCACACAGGTCACACCCAGCACCGGACCTTCTCCCCCAGCTCTTGGTGACATGCTTTACTTCTATTTTGTCTACAAATTAAACCCTGATAATAATGAGGATATCTCTATGTATAGTAAGTACACAAAATCGTCAGTGATTTATTCTACAATTTATTTAAAGTGTCTCCTTGGTGATAATTATTACTGTGGACAAAACGTTTGGCTTGCCTGATTGCTGAGTGACTTCCTAACTATAGCTGGGTTGGTTTTTTTTTTGGTTAAAATAACTTTTTTTTTTTTTTTTACATATGCGGTTACTGCAGAGAGAAAATAAACTCTGAAGTTTGGGATGTGATCCTATGTAGCTGATGTCCTCAAGCATTACCTAATAATGCCAATAAACTATGATAGTCTCAGCTTAAGCTGTAGGAAAGGCACTTTGGGAGCACTGTATCCTGTTTTAACTGTACTGGACATGTAAAATAAAAGAAAGGTTTTCAGTGGTATGCTGGACAGACATGTGCAAGATGTCAGGGAGGAGCAACACGGGCGAACACTGCTCTCAGTTTTATTGCTCAGGGAGGTTCGTTAAATTTATGAGAGCATAAAATGAGCAACCGGGGAGAGGAGTCTCCAAAATTAAAAAGTGACAGGATAAAAAAATGAAGGGTGGCACTGCTCTGCTATTTTTGTTAAAAAGGTCTAATGTCATGGAATTTGTGTAATGCATGGGTATCCGAGAGTATCCGGAAGCTGCTCTCTTATTTTAAGTTTGAATGAGTGCTCAAATCAGCCTCACGCTCTCTCTCGCTCTCTCTCTCTCTCTCCTACACAGTTTCACTCAAATCACCGCATCGCCGCCGAAGAGGCAGAGCCGGGTGGTGGACTACAGTAGTTTGTTTTATTTTTTTGATCCTGCACTTTGGACGTAAAATTCATTTGAAATGAAATGCTGCATCTTTAAGGATCTGCCTGCAAGCTAAATGTAAGAGTAGGGTAGCTCCACCCTGCTGCTTTGTTAGGGATGAGATTTTTTTTTTTTTTTTTTTTTGTGATTCTCGGCCATGAAATAAAACGAGTTTTAAAAAGCAGTGGCCCTTAAACGTGCAGACACAGACTTATTCGCCTACGTGTGATTTTTTTTTTTTTCCCAGCAGCAGACGGCTGAAGACGGAAAGTGGGGGGAACGCGAGAAGAGCCACAGAGCCCCTGCATGTAAGTAGCCTCTTGCCGATGAGTGGCTGAGGGATGCAGCAGCCCTCAGGAGAGCCGCCGGTGCCCTGGCTGCTGGGGCTCTGCAGGTGCACAGGTTGCAGCCGCGGCTTAGCTTCCCTCCCTTCAGACCTAGCCCCCTTTCTTTTCTTTAAAACAAAATAAAGTATGAACTATTACTTTATTATTATTATTATTTTTAATTGCATTGGGGGGTGTTTTGTTTGTTTATTGGAAGGGGGGGGGGGGGGGTCTGAAGGCTGGGAGGGGAGGGAATAGTGTTGTTATTTTTGCCATCAAGTGTTTGCAGAGATTAAATCTTTATCACACCCAAAGAAAACTGGGCACAATTTTGGCCTTTAACTTTGTGGTCCGGGTCTCGGAGAGCTTCGGGAGGGGGGAAGGCAGAGCCCAGAGCCGGGTCTCTGGCAATGTATCTCACAGGCAACAGTAACCTGCAAAGTCTCTGGGTCTTTAATTTCATTTCTTTTTTTTTTTTTTTGGAGGGGAGAGGGTGCAGGGATGGGGGAGGGGGAGGAATGCATTTTTGAACAGAAAGAAATGAATTGTTTTATATTTTGGTTTCAAGTTGTTTGCTATAACAGATTTATTGGTGAGCGGGAAGGCATTTGGTTTTATTAGCTATAATAACCAAGAAGCTCCAGTCTACATATGTCAGTGCATGTTCCTAAGTAGTATCTTGATAGGGGATCTGTCAGTCAAAGTGGAAAGTTTCCTGCTTTATCCTGTGCATGTTAACTGTGGAAGGGCTAATTGTGGGATGCTCCTGATTCTGTAAGAAGCTATCTGGCATTTTATGTCTTTCCACCTGTTTAATACATCTGCTTATACCCTGGGCACTGATTACTTTCCTAACTGAATATTTCATTCAGTAAGCCAAAAGAAACTGTATTGCTCAGGGGTGGAAATCATGTGTGGCACCAAAATAATTTTCTTCCCTTTAAGTTTCAGAAAATGATGAGCTCTGGAAAGACCTGATAGCGATGATGTGATATTTTATAGACATCAGTGTAAAAAAACAAATTATAATACAGCGGGAGTGGTTGAAAGTCAAAATGTAGCTCTCTGCGTCTGCTCTCCCATGTTTTCTGCCCATCTCACTTAGACAGTTCTGACTCATGGACACTACAGTGTATTAAAAATGACCATGGATTTCTGTTATTCCCTTGAGCAGCAGGAAGTGTTTTACCTCATCTTGCCGACAGGGATTCCCAAGAAGACCCCCCCCCCCCCCATCTGAGTAATCAGTGATGTGGGCTTTCTAGAGCACCTGTCCCTTAAATCACCACTGCTAATCTAGTTTCCACTATCCAGCATCACGAATGGAAACTCTGCAAAGCAGGGAGCGCACACAGAATTACCCTGGGCAGCTCAGGTGATCCCTCCAGGCATACTGACAGGGCAAGGGACAGAAGCTGGCACTGCCTGTTCTGTGCAGGTTAACCAGGAGCTCTGGTGGCCATTGTTTTCCATTCCCTATTGTAAGCATCAAGTTCATTTGAAAAATTAAGGAACAGGAGTGCAATGTTATTTACTTAGGCAATTTGCTATTCTTTGCTCGTTCTTGTTTAATGTTTGGATACTTTGTAATCCACCTAGACTGGTATGTATCACTATAGGGCAGAATATAAGAATTTTAAAATAAATAATCCCATTATTTGGGGGGGGGGGGGGGCAGGGGGGATGGGTAGAAGGGGGAAGAGAAGTGTGATTTTGAATTTCAGCTATTCTCAAAATGGGCTAAATGATTTACAGGCTCGAAGGCTGACCCTTTGTTGGCTGTGTACAATGAAGCTCAGGAGAATGACAATAATGGCAGAAATTCTTATTGCATTAGTACAGTGCCTCAGTGGGTAGGACTTTTGCAGGCTGAGATTAAGGACTGACTCTTGCTCCTTGTTCTGGCTGACACATGCAGTGTCATAGAAGTGACATTTACTGTCCCAAGGTGATGGGGGAAGGGAGGACTTTTCAAATAAACAAACAGAGAGACTTATTTATTTGTTCAGTGTATGAATCACAATTATCCAAAATGCTCATTGCGATTTACAATTAAAGCAAATAACAACATTGGTCAAAATGTAGTTCATATAAAAAAATGCATGCAATGACAAAATAAAACCAAAACTAAAAACATAAACAACAGATATTTAAAAAAAACAATGTAATACTTATATCTTCCAGTGAATTCAATAAACTCCCACACTTTGTAAATCCCACCATAACTATCCACAAGGAGCCCTCAGCCAAATACCTTACATAACCAAGCTTTGAGTTGCTTTATGGAATTTTAAGTGAAACCCATTCCCATGGCACATAAAACAGTTTCTGATGCTGGGGTTTTTTTTTTTATGATCTTGACACCAGCCTGTGTGGGTTCAAAATTCACAAAGTGGTCAGATAGATGATGGTCTGGACCCAGCCCAGAGGCAAGGGCTGTATTCTCTCATGCTGGACAGGGAAAGTAGAAAAATCTTATCTTTTCTTTTCCCATTTGACTGCACCCTAATAGCAAAACTTTCAATCTCTTCAGTGGTAGATTCATACTTCAAACCCACAGCCCTGGGATCTAAGTAATTAATGTCTTACTAAAATATGTCGCAAAATGATAACTAATTGATAATTAATTCATCTGGGGTTACCTATAGACAATGCACAATAATAAAAATCAGCAAAATAATGAATCACAGAAATCCCAGCATAGATAAGCAGTACAGCAAAAATAAATACAATTTAACATTTCCTCTTCCTTTAGTATAGCACTCTTAATCAGGTTTTCAAACATCTTAAGTATCTTAAGTCATTTTTAGTCACTCTTTAAGCAAGTATTATCAGTAGAGGTCTTTAAGATCATGAGATGTCTTGAACGAGTAGATGTGAATCAGTTATTTATACTTTTGAATAATAGAAGGACTAGGGGGCATTCCATGAAGTTAGCAAGTAGCACATTTAAGACTAATTGGAGAAAATGTTTTTTCACTCAATGCACAATAAAGCTCTGGAATTTGTTGCCAGAGGATGTGGTTAGTGCAGTTAGTGTAGCTGGGTTCAAAAAAGGTTTGGATAATAGGGATGTGAATCGGGCTTCGGACGATTGAAAATATCGGACGATATTTTCAAAATCATCAGAAATCAGGGGCTCCCGATAAGAGAACCCTATGATTTTGTTCCTGGGGTTCTCATCATTTTGGGGGAGGGTGGGAAAAACGGCACACCAAAACAATCCCTAAACCCACCCCGACCCTTTAAAACTGTTCCCTTAGCTTCCCCCACCCTCCCGAACCCCCCCAAAACGTTTTACAAGTACCTGGTAGTCCAGTGGGGGTCCCGGGGGCCATCTCCCGCTCTCGGGCCGTCGGCTGCCACTAATCAAAATGGCGCCGATGGCCCTTTGCCCTTACCATGTGACAGGGTATCCGTGCCATTGGCCGGCCCCTGTCACATAGTAGGAGCACTGGATGGCCCGCGCCATTTTTAAAGATGGTGCCGGCCATCCATTACTCCTACCATGTGACAGGGCCTGGCCAATGGCACGGATACCCTGTCACATGGAAAGGGCAAAGGGCCATCGGTGCCATTTTATTAGTGGCAGACGATGGCCCCGAGAGCAGGAGATCGCTCCCAGGACTTCCACTGGACCACCAGGTACTTGTAAAAAGTTTTGGGGGGGTTCGGGAGGGTGGGGGAAGCTAAGGGAACAGTTTTAAAGGGTCAGGTGGGTTTTTTTGTTTATCGGCTCGTGCGCAGCCGATAAACAAAACCGCGATCGGGCTGCACAAAAAAAAATTAACGATGTGAATCGGAACCGGAATCAGAACCGATTCCGGTTCTGATACACATCTCTATTGGATATGTTCTTGGTGGAGAAGTCCATTAACTGGTATTAATCAAGTTTATTTAGGGAATAGCCACTACTATTAATTTCATCAGTAGCATGGGATCTTCTTAGTGTTTGGGTAATTGCCAGGTTCTTGTGGCCTGGTTTGGCCTCTGTTGGAAACAGGATGCTGGGCTTGATGGACCCTTGGTCTGACCCAGCATGGCAATTTCTTATGTTCTTATGTTCTTCACAAAGTCTTTAATAGTACATCTCAGCAAAGTCCTTAGAAATTCCCACAAGGTATTTGTAGTCCATATGAGGGCCTAAGTACCACAGGATACTACCTAAAAGTCTAGAGATGACACTTTGATTTCCATAGTGGCATGGACTTGCTTGGCTGGGTAAGCCAGCAGACCCACCAGGAATCCCTGCTGAATACCAGATGCAATCTCTCAAGTCTTATTGCAGAGAGAGCCCATTCCCACTCTGAGCACAAGCACATGTCATCTAGATGTCCACTTTCATACCTTGACTTAAAGATGCAGCTTTAGAACCATGCCATACTCTACCCGTAACAGCAAAAATCACAACCCAACCAAAGGTAGAAGTGACGTGACAAAATTTGAACTTAGGTAACAATGGGAACATTATTAGTGGCATAGGATGAGATTTAGGACCTTTGCCACATAAATAATCCACAGTTAACCTAATATTTGAGCCTAGGAGCAGCAACAGAGGAAAGCCTGGACCTGTCCATTTCCCTCCTGGTCTCACAAACCCTTGGCACACACAAGAGTCCCTTTGGAGGGGACTGCAGGGCCTGGCTTGTGCATATTGAATTGGGCTTTCCAATAAATGGGGGCCATAAATAAATAACATCAGAATCTAAACATAACTAAGAACTCAAAAAAATTGTGCAGAAAGCAGCAGTCCAGCAGCAAGAGGGGGAACCTTCCAGTCTTTTGCATCCAGTGAATCCCTGTGTTGTTTACAGATAAAGAAACGGTATTCAGTCAGGTTAGAACCATTTTTGATATAAAAATAAGACAGCGTATCGGGAAAGAGAGACAAATGTCCTGACAGTCACTGTCAGAGCTCCTTCGGTTTTCTGCTTGCACATTAACTGCTTATATATAACATTTATTTTTTTTGTTTACCAGTTTCCTCCTATCCCAGCATCATGACAATTGGATGTTTCTTTTCATCTTAGCCCACTATTACTCAAACACTAGTATTTTTCCTGTTCCCACAGACTGTTATCTCCCTTCTATCTGTGTTTCATTCTTACCATGCACCAGTGGTTTCAGCATCATGAGTTTCTTTTGTCATGCGTCCCTTTTGTCTGGTTGTTAGATCTCCCATGTTTTTTTTTTTTTCTGATATGGACCATGAGCACCACAGCTGCAGTTCTGTGCATACACATTATGTCTGCTAGATCTGCCACTTGCTCTGCAGATATACATTTCCCTCTTGATCTTTGCCCAGATGTGGACAGCAAGGGTCATAAATATGCAAGGTGCAGAAGAGGTGGGTGGCATAAGAGAGATCGTATCATTGAGATGCTGAGAGAGAGAACCTTATGGGTATTCGACGAACAGTAGGAAACATACAGAATATTATCACCACCCCAATTTAAACTAGAATCCCAGTTTTAGGTACTTGTCTTCCAAAAATCTCAAGGGAAGGAGTACTCAAACTGCCTTGTTAGCTGAGAGAAAAAGAATATAGTGGTAGATTAAAAGCCATTACAGGCAATCACTTCATCTCTGAAGCATGTAAAATTGGAGTACTCAAATTAGTGGGCACAACACCTGGCAAAATTACTGGCAAAAGGCTGGTTTAAAGCACGTTTAATACATACTATGATCAAAATTAAAACAATACAGCCACCGAGCCCAATGGCAAGATATATTAGAAAAGTTGTACCCCAACCTTGAATTTTTTCCCAAAGTGATGAGAAGGGTTTACGCCAATCGGGTTCAGCTAACCAGTCAGAGAGTAAATTTTCATGTAACTACTTAGTAAGATTAACATAGAAACAAAGAAATGATGGCTGAAAAGGACCAAATGGTCCATCTAGCCTGCCCAGTAACCTTATGGTAGTAACTGCTGGCCATACAAGCCACCTTTATAATTATCAGTTTCACAAACTGTCAAAGTCAGGGCCCTTGTTGGTTGCTGTTTGAGTCCAATTCCCCATTACCTCTTGTCATCGAAGCAGAGAGCAATGTTGGAGTTGTATCAACAGCATTAAGGCTTATTGGTTAAGGGTAGTAACTGCTGTATCAGCAAGTTACTCTCATGCTTATTTGTTTTCCCAGATTGTGTAATTCAAAGTCCTTGTTGGTTCAATGTCCATGTTGGTTGGTTGCTGTCTGAATCTAATTCCCCTTTTCCTCTTTTCCCTCTGCCATTGAAGCAGTGAACAATGATGGATTTGCATCAACAGCATAAAGGCTTATTGGTTAAGAGTAGTAACCACCACACCAGCAAGTTACCCCCATGTACTCTTTTCTTCAATCCCATCCTTTAACCTTAAGGGATCCACAGTGTTTATCCCATGCCCCTTTAAAATATTTTACTGTTTTTGTCTTCACCACCTCCTCTGGAAGGGCATTCCAGGCATCCATCACCCTTTCTCTGAAGAAATATTTCCTGACATTGGCTCTGAATTGTCCTCCCTGTAGTTTCATTTTGTGACCTCCTAGTTCTACTGATTTCTTTCCAATGGAAAAGGTTTGTCGATGTTTGTGCAGCATTAAAACCTTTCAGGTATCTGAAGGTTTGTATCATCTCTCCCCTGCACCTCCTCTCCTCCAGGGTATACATATTTCAGACTTTCAACCTCTCCTCATAAGTCATTTGATGGAGACCCACCACCATTTTGGTTGCCCTTCCATCCTGTCTCTGTCCCTTTTGAGATACTGTCTCCAGAACTGAATACAGTACTCCAGGTGAGGCCTCACCAAGGACCTGTCAAGGAGATTATCACCTCCTTTTTCTTACTGGTTATTCCTCTCTCAATGCAGCCGAGCATTCTTCTGGCTTTTCTTATTGCCTTGTCTCATTGCTTCACCATCTTCAGATCAATAGACATTATCACCCAATAGTCTCTCTCTTGTTCCATGCACAATAGCTCTTTACCCCCCATCACATACAGCTCTTTTGGATTGCCACACCCCAGATGCATGACTCTGTATTTCTTGGCATTGAATCCCAGCTGCCATATCTTCACCCATTGTTCAAGCTTCCTTAAATCTCGTCTCATTCTCTCTACTCCTTCTAGCATGTCCATTCTGTTGCAGATCTTAGTATCATCTGCAAATAGACAAACTTTACCTTCTATCCTTTCTGCAATGTCACTCACAAAGATATTGAACAGAACTGGTCTCAACGCTGATCCCTGTGGCACTCCACTTAACACTGTTTTCTCTTCAGATCAGGCTCTATTTACCATCACACACTGTCTTCTATCCATCAACCAGTTTGTAATCCATGCCACCACCTTGGCGCTCACTCCCAAACTTCTCATTTTATTCACGAGTCTTCTATTGGGGATCATATCAAAAGCTTTACTAAAATCCAAGTAAATCACATAGAGCACTCTTCCCTGATCCAATTTTCTAGTCACCCAATCAAAAAAATCAATCAGATTCATCTATCAGGACCTTCCCCTGGTGAATCCATGCTGTCTCGGATCGAGCTACCCACTGGATTATAGGTAGTTCACTATCCTTTCCTTCAGCAGAGTTTCCATTAATTTTCCCACCACTGAGGTGAGGCTAACCAGCCCTGTAGTTTCCAGCCTCCTCTCTGCTCCCACTCTTGTGAAGCGGGACCACCACCGCTCTTCTCCAATCGCTCGGCACCATTCCTGATTCCAAGGATCTATTGAAAACGTCCACAGCGAACCCGCCAGCACATCTCTGAGCTCCCTTGGTATCCTGCGATGAGCCACATCAGGCCCCATGGCTTTGTCCACTTTCAGCTTTCCTAGCTCTTCCCATACATTCTCTTCTGTAAACAGAATTTCTTCTACTCCACCCCCTTTCACAGTCTTGTTAACTGGCGATGGTCCTTCTCCAGGGTCTTCTTTAGTGAACACCAAACTGAAATATTTGTTTAATATTTCCGCCATTTCTTCATCTCTCTCCACACATTGATCCTGATCACCTTTCAATTTCACTATACCTCCTTGGACCTTTCTCTTTTCTCTGATGTATCTGAAGAATATTTTGTCACCTCGCTTTACCTCTTTGCAATCCTTTTTTCTGCCAAAATATTTGCTTTCTTGATTACTTTTTTCATCTCCCTAAGTTTTATTAGATATTCTTACCTGTGTTCTCCTTTTTAGGATCCTTTATAATTCCTGAATGCAATTTTTTGCTTTTATTATGACAGCCACCTCCTTTCAGAACCAAATTGGTTTCTTATTTCTCTTACTGTTGTTTACTTTTCTAACATTTAGATTTGTTGCTTTTGTAATTGCTCCTTTTAGTTTGGCCCACTGTTGTTCCATCACCCCCATTTTCTCCTAGTCTTCTAGTTCTACCTCCAGGCACATCCCCATTTTGACAAAGTTCATATTTTTGAAATGCAAAATTCGAGCCTTCATGAGATTTCTCTGTGTCTAATTTGCGATGTCAAACCATACCATTTGATGATCACTGGTGCTGAGGTGGGCACCCACCTAGACATTAGAGACAATCTCCCCATTAGTGAGCACTAGGTTGAGTTTAACACCCTCCCTCGTGGGTTCCATTACTATTTGTTTAAAGAGAGCCCCTTGCAATGCTCCACTATCTCCCTACTTCTGGTAGATTCCACAGAAGGGATTCTTCCGTCTACGTCTGGCATATTAAAGTCTCCAACAATCAGCACTTCTCCTTTCTTTACTATCTTTTGGATGTCTTCATCCAGATCTCTATCTAGTTCTTCCATTTGAGTCAGAGGCCTGTAAACCACACCAGTAAAAATGCATGAACCAACATTTTTTTTAAGGACGGCCCATAATGCTTCTTCTCTACCCCACTTTCCTTACAGTTCAGTTGCTTAGATATTGTTCTTGACATAAAGAGCTACTCCTTCCCCTTTTCTGTCCTCTTTGTCCTTCCTTAACAAGTTATAGCCCGGAATGGCCGTATCTCAATCATGAGAATCTGGGAACCAAGTCTCCATGTCAGCAAAAATGTCCAAGTCCGCCTCCACCATTAGGGTCTGCAGGTCTGGGATTTTACTGCCCAAACTATGAACATTTGTAGTCATAGCTTTCCAACTTTTTTCCCTTGATTTGTTGTACTTTGTATGCACCTTTTCTGCTTTTTCTGAGCTGATTGATTCTGTTACTTTCTCCTCTCACGTCCTGTATTGCTTGGGGGTGACATGCCCATTTCATTAGTCATCTCCTGCCACCCCTATTTATTAGTTTAAATGCCTGATAATATATGCTCTGAATTTCTCACTTAGCATCCTCCTACCTGCTATAGACAAATATAAACCATCCTTACCCTAAGGCCTTTTACTGCTCCATGCACCACCCCAGCCTCCAATGTATCCAAAACCATTTTCAGTATACCAGGTTTTGAGCCAGGAATTGAAATTATTTATATGGCATAGCTACTCATTTCCCTTTCCATGAACAGGTAATACTTCTGAAAAGGCAATTTTGGAAATCTTCTTGTACTTCATTGATGCCATTTCACTTGAGGTCATTGGTCCCTAGATGGATGATTGATAACACTGATATCAAAATTCCTACTTTCTTCTTCAATGACTTGGACTATCTGGTTTGCATTTCTACTAGATAAGGATCCTAGAATACATTTATTTATTTATTTACGTATTTATATTTTTCTTTTTATATACCGACATTCATTGTGGTATATCCCATTGGTTTACATTATAACTTGAGAATAATATGACTAAGAGGTCTTATTATTGTAACATTAAAATGTTATAACATTACAACATTATAGTAGGGAAAAAGAGTAACTTAGTTGGAGAACTTTAGACTGAGAGGAGGGCATCCACTCATCATCATCAAAAAGTGCTCCCAATTTGGTTCCTCTAATGATCGTGTTTCCCAGCAGAAGCAGCTTTCTTTTATGATATTTGATTCTGTTGCAGGGCTCCTGGGTGCTATGGGTGACTTCACTTTTAGAAATCACTTCCATCTCTATTGGTGAGGTTTTTTCATTCTCGAATGCAGAAAAAGAATTATGTAGGGGTAGCAGTGGGGATAGTAGGTGTCTTTTCATCACAGGCCTTATTCTACCGGAGTCCACTGTAATCCAATTATTCCTGGGTTTTTGAATCCTGGATGTCTGACATCTCTTTGGGAGTGGGGGTTGATGCACAGGATGCTGTAAAGTTGGGGAAGGTGGGTATCTGTTTGTCATATATGTCTTGTTCTACTGGAATCCACTGTGAACCATTTTTTCTTGGGTTTCTGCAATCTCTGTGGGAGATGGGTGTGAGATACTGAATGGTTCAAGGAAGAGGAGTTTATTTGAAACATAGACAATTCCTCCCTTAGATGAATGAGCTTTATTTTAATTGCAGACAGCTGAGGCAAAAGGGACAACCTTTGATTCTCCAAATGATAGGTCTTGGGACATAAGCTCCACAATTGTTGCACTGAATGAAATACATTTTATTAATTTATCACTAATTCCTTAAATCAACTAAATAAGGTAAGGTCAAATTTAGGCTCTAGCAAGGATTTTTATTAGGTATTTGAAGTGAAGACTAAAAGTACTCATTGTAGCTAGTAAAGAATAATAGGAAGACAATTTAAGTTTTTATTATCTGAGCTGTAAAGAATTACTATGTAATGGTAGAAGGAGTAATTGAAGCTAATTAACTAGGAGTGGAAGACTATATAAGAAAAGTAAATGAAGGGGTGGGTGGGTGGTGGGCAGGGAGGGAGGGAACAAAGCAGTTGAGATTACTAAACTGTTAGATTCTGTATTCTTAATTTTATCTGATGCAGACCTCTTGTAAAATGCCTCTGGTCAGTTTTCCATCCAGGAGAACATGTGTTTAGGAATACTGCACCCAGCCAGGTAGCTCTAGCTCAACTCTCCCCCAATTATCTAGTTGAAACTAGTTTTCTGGGCACCCCAATGAATCACAGATTTGGATTTTAAAATATTAAATAGCAAATATATTTTCACCTAGCCAGCAAACACTAATGGGGTTCTATCAGTAACTTCAATATAACATTGGCAGCCAAATTTTGTTTTTAAAGTATGACACAAGCCTCCTTGTGCCAATAATAACAAATCTAATGTTAAGCAATGGTCCCGTAGGGTTTCAGCAATTTCTCTAATTTGGGTATTTCAGTAGTAATATTTTTAAAGATTTCAACAATAGCTTGTAAGCGCAAAATACTCATTGCCAATCTGGCTGTACTAAAGCCAGCACCAAATATAAATACTGTTGCTGTAATAAGGCTATCCCTTTCTATCAGAGTTAAATAATCCCATGTAATTCCTTCTGCTAGGGTGGTGCGCTTACTACGTGTATATTTGTTACTATAACTCATGTGGTATTTGTGAATAATTCCAGTGCTAAAGCAATCCAAAATTAAAACAATTACATCAAACAGTCTTTTGTATAGAATGTTCATAAAGGTAGCCCATGAAATAGAGATGAAACAAGAATATGCAGCATAGATAATATTTTGTTTCTCTGCTTGCGTCAGGTCTTGTGAATTCATTACTGATGACAAACAGGCAGGCAGACACTCCGGTCTGTTGATTCAGGACCAGAAGGATGTACTTTTTTCTGTTGTAGTGAGATATCAACAGTAAAGGCATTTCATTACCATACATACTAACTAATAGGCAATTCTGCTTAAAACAGAAATAAAAAGCAAAGTGTAAAGTAAACATACATTATATTTAGGGAAAATAGACACGACAGCTGCTCTCTCTCTCTCTCTCTATTTCCTGATCAAAGCCATTCCTTATCTATCTCACCTACAAGTATTTATTTACCTAGTGTTTACAGAAAGCATACGTTATTAGCTGTTTCTGTAGAAATTCAATGCTAGCTATTGAGATGTATGCATTCTATGCTGTCGCTTTGACAAATTACAGAACACAATTCAGTGCAAATGAAAACTAAACCATCTTACTAAATTAAATTCATTTTCTTCAAAAATCAACTCATTTCTTCACATCTTTAATTATAACTTTTAAACTGAAAAATCAACTCATTTAATTGAGTTTTCTCCTTCATTTGTATTTGCATATGAGAAACACTTTCATCTTTACATATATTCCCCACTTCCCTCCTTCTCACTAACTGTGTTATCCTTATCTACAAATTCATCTTCAGCTCCCTGTGTTCTTTCAACTTGAAATTTCAGTATTAGCTATAGCATCAGAATCATCAATAATTTCACTAGAGGAATCCCCGTGTCTCCCCATGATCCAAATCTGAATCTCTACACAATTATGCATGTCCATGGCAAGTGTAAATTCAGACCAGGCTGTAATTCCTGGAGTGCATCCCCACTCTGGAATTTGGATAGACAGCTGCAGTAACTTAGTTACAGCATAGCTGCAATCAGATATAAATATAAACCCGATTTCAAACAGTTACTGACACTTGCCAACCTTCGCTGGAAAAGGCAAGTTATATTGCAAAAACAATTTTTGTTAAACTCAGTGGGCGTCCCTACAACAGAAAAAAATTAAACTAAACTGTACAATAGAAATAGATTATATACTTACAACCTCCTTATGGAATTTGTCATTGTACGGCTTCACTTACTGTCATAAATTCTTCTTGGAAGTCTCTGCTGAAGCTACTCTGTTCTAGAGATGAACTTCATTTTTTCGTATCGGGACATATTTCGGTTTGGGTGCTTCGTTGAAAATTTTGTTTTTCGATGGATCGTTTTTTGTCGGCACGGATCGGGAAAACGAGTCGGAAAACAAATCGAAAAAAAAAATGAATCGGGGAAAAAAACCACCCCAACCCTTCAATTTTATTTTCTTACAACCTCCCCACCATCCTGATCCCTCCCCAAGACTTACTAAAAGCCCTGGTGGTCCAGCAGGGTCCCGCGAGAGATCTCTCCCTCTGGGCCATTGGGCTGTCAGGCCTGCTATCAATCAAAATGGCGCCGATGGCCCTTTGCCCTTATGATGTCACAGGGGCTACCAGTGTCATTGGTCGGCCCCTGTGACATGGTAGGAGCACAAGATGGCGCCAGCCGTCCATTGCTCCTATCATGTGTTTTTTTTTTAAATAAATGTGCCCTTCCCCCCTACACTAACCCAAAAAATGAATTTTCCCCGAAGTTCAGGGAAAATACGTTTTGAAATTGCCTAATTCGTGATAAATGAATGCACATCTCTACTCTGTTCACGTATTCCTCTCCTGAGGTTACTCTTTATCTCTTTGTCCTGCAGAGGAAAACAATTGCTGCCTTCCAGGCTACACCTGGGAATCATGTCGGGGTCACCAGAATGAAGGCTTCTTACAGTACTTATCCCTTTGTTTACAGATAAACAAACAGTAGTGAGTGAGGTTAGAAGCATTTATTGGTATTCAAAATAAGACAGAGAATTGGGAAGGAGAGACAAATGTCCTGCCAGTCATTGTCAGAGCTTCTTCAGTTTTCTGCTTGCATTTTAACTGCTTATATAGAAATGTTCTCTCTTTGTTCACCAGTTTCCTCTTATCTCAGCATCATGACAGTTGGATCTGTTTCTTTTCATCTTAGCCCACTATTGCTCTACATTAGTATCTTTTCTGTTCCCACAGCTGTTATCTCCCTTCTGTTTCAGTCTTACCAGGTGCCAGTGGCTTTGGCATTATGAGTCTCTTTTGTCATGCATCATTTTTGTCTGGTTGTTAGATCTTCTCACTGGCAATGTTTCTTTTTCTGATATGGATCATGAGCACCACAGCTGCATGTGTACACATTATGTCTTCTAGAGCTGTCTCACTCTTCAGATAAAAGAGTGTCATATGTAAGATTTTTTATCCACCAGTGCAAAGAGCTATTGGCTCTCAGAGAATGCGTCCAATTTCTGGAGGCTACAATGTCAAAACTGGAGGAGCTGAGGCAGACAAAGACTCTGCCTCAGCTTCATGTCACTATTATGTCACTACTACTTGGCTACTATGTCACTTCATGGACATAGTAGCCAAGTCCCAACTCCAGTCTGGCAACCCTGGTGCAACCTTGGATTTCAAAGGTAACTCCTGGTGGGACAGAATCACCCTGGTGTAGCAGGGAAGGGATTCTGTAACAATTACCTATTCTTCAAGTGATGCATAGTTCTCTCACGCTAATGATGAATCTCCCAGTGATACTGCCTAAGAGGGAAGGGTTAGGTTGGCCATCATAGCTGGTGATTCAATTATTAGAAATGTAGATGGCTGGGTGGTTGGTGCACATGAGGATTGCCTAGTAACTTGCCTGCCTGTGCAAAGGTGGTGAACCTCATGTGTCACCTAGATAGGATTCTACACAGTGCTGGGAAGGAGTCAACTGTCATGGTACATATGGGCACCAACGACATAGAAAAATGTGGGAGGCAGGTTCTGACAGTCAAATTTAGGCTTTTAGGTAGAAAGCTGAAATCCAGAACCTCTAGGCTTGCATTCTCTGAAATGCTCCCTATTCCACACACAAGTCTCCAGAGGTAGGCAGAACTCTGGAGTCTCAATGCATGGATGAGATGATGATGCAGGGAAGAGGGATTACGTTTTTTAAGGAATTGGGCAACCTTTTGGGGAAGGGGGAGACTTTTCCTAAAGGATGGGCTCCACCTTAACCAGGGTGGAACCAGTTTGCTGGTACTAACCTTTAAAAAGGAAATAGAGCAGCTTTTAAACTAGAACAAACGGGAAAGGGGAAAGCTGACAGTTGATCAGTCGTGTATGGTTCAGAGGGAGGTAACTTTAAAGGCTACTAATTAAATAGGAGAGCTAGAGCATTCTAACAGAGAGGTTCCAATAAAAGCAAAAGTAGTGCATGTGTCTACAAGTAAAACATCATCTGTGCTATAGGATTCCAAATTATCCCTGTCAACTTAAATGCAGGTTGTTAATACAAACAAAAAACACACATTGAAATGTCTGTATGCCAATGCCAGAAGTCTAAGATGAGAAAGTTAGAGTTTATAGCATTGAATGACGAGATCCATATAATTGGCATTTCAGAGCGGGTGGAAGGAGGATAAACAACGGGACAGTGCTATACCAGGTTAGGAATTATATTGCAATGATCAGGAGGATGAGCTTGGTGGAGTGGGGGTGGGGGGTGGCATGGCACTCTATGTCTGGGATAGCATAGCATCCAACAGGATAAAGATCATAAAAGAAACTAATTGCACAGTAGAATCTTTATGGTTACAAATCCCATTTGTGTTGAGTAAGAGTATAGCGATAGGAGAATACTACTGACCATTTGGCTAAAATGATAAGATGGACTATGAAATGCTAAGAAAAATCAGGGAAGCTAACCAATTTAGCAATGCATGAATAATGGAGACTTCAATTACCACAATATTGACTGGGTAAATGTAACATCAGGGCATGCTAGAGACGTAAAGTTCCTGGATGGAATAAATGACTGATTCAAGGAGCAATTGGTTCAAGAACTGACAAGAGAGGGAGCTATTTTAGATCTAATTCTTAGTGGAATGCAGGATTTGATGAGAGGTAATGGTTGTGGGGCCACTTGGCAACAGTGATCATAACATGAGCAAATTTGAACTAATGACTGTGAGGGATACAATATGTAAATCTACAGCTCTAGCACTAAAATTTCAAAAGGGAAACTTTGATAAAAGAAGGAACATAGAAAAAATCTGAAAGGTGTAGCTGCAATGGTTAAGAATCTACAACAGACATGGATATTGTTTAAAAATACCATCTCAGAAGTGCAGTCCAGATGGTTTTTTTTTTTTTAGATTTATATTCTGCTTTTTGCACTCTTTCAGTGTTTTAATGTGGATTACATTCAGGTGTATAGGTATTTCCCTATCCCCAGAGGGCTTATAATCTAAGGGGGTCATTTTCCAAGGTGTTATTGCGGGAAATAAATTCGCAATTTTATATTCAGGGGGCGGAGCATATGTAAAACAGGAAACAGTTATCGTGTGCCGCGAAACGGCTCCTATCGTGGCTAATAGCTACAACACTTTCATTTGCGCTACAGGTCAGTAAAGGGTTATTGTGGGAGAGAGAGCGAGAGAGAGAGCACCTTGCTATAGTGCTTATGCCCTAGACAGGTATTTGTATCCCTATGGGAGGGCCACCTAGTAACTCGAGGTGGGGATTAGGTATGAGCGTAGGGGGTTGGGGGCCACTTTCACATTCAACATGAGACGTACGGAAAGAACAGTGGTCTCTAGTGAAGATTTGCTGGCCGTCGGAGTGAGGAAACTCACTCCAAGAAGAGATTTGGGCAATGTTCTCTCCACCTAGCTTGATGGACACTCTACCTGGGCAACAACAAGCTAGGTGGAGAGAATGTTGCCCAAATCTCTTCTTGGAGTGAGTTTCCTCACTCCAACGGCCAGCAAATCTTCACTAGAGACCACTGTTCTTTCCGTACGTCTCATGTTGAATGTGAAAGTGGCCCCCAACCCCCATAACTAATCCCCACCTCGAGTTACTAGGTGGCCCTCCCATAGGGATACAAATACCTGTCTAGGGCATAGGCACTATAGCAAGGTGCTCTCTCGCTTGCTCTCTCTCTCTCTCTCTCTCTCTCTCTCTCTCTCTCTCTCTCTCCCTCCCTCCCCCCCCCCCCCCCCCCCCAGGTGTTTGGACACTTTTGTGTACTGCGAAGATTCATTGGTTGTTTTATCGCGGTGCACGATGTTTCCCCGCTGCATGAAAAATGCCTTATTTGCATGGGACACGCCCCCTCATGCGTTACCACTGCGATATTGGAAAATGAGGCCCTAAGTTTGTACCTGAGGCAATGGAGGGTAAAGTGACTTGCCCAAGGTCACAAGGAGCAACAGTGGGGGTTGAACCCTGGTCTCCTGGGTCATAGCCCACTGCTCTAACCACTAGACGGAAGGAAGGCTAAATAATTGCCGGCATGGTTAAAAGACAATGCAAAAGAGGCTATATTAACCAAAAGAACCTCCTTCAAAAATTAGATGAAGGATCAATCTGAAGAAAATAGGAAAAAGCATAAACATTTTCAAGTTAAATGTAAACATTGATAAGACAGGCTAAGAAGAGAATTTGAAAAGAATTTGACTGTAGAGGCAAAAAGTCCTAATAAAAACTTTTAAAAATATATCCAAAGCAGGAAGCCTGTGAGGGAGTCTGTTGGACTGTTAGATGACTGAGGGTTTAAAGGGGCACTTAGGGAAGATAAGACCATCATGAAAAAACTAAATAAATAAATAATTAAACATTGAAGGAAAAAATTAATTTATATCTTACACTTTTATACCACACTAACAGCAAGCTGACCAAGGCGGTTTACAATAATAACATGCAATAAAAATACAATAAAATCATAGCAAGATTACCCTAAGTAAAACATTGGAACAACTGTGATTTCACTTATATCATAATAAGCATATTGTGGAGATACCCATTCCAGAAATGGTTTTCAAAGGTTATGATTCAGATGAACTGAATCAAACAATGGTGAAAATGGAAGATGTAGTAGTGCCAGACTGACAAACTGAAGAGTAGCAAATCACCTGGACCAGATGGCATACATCCCAGGGTTCTACAATAAATGAAATGTCAGACCTATAAGTAATAATTTGTAACCTATCATTTAAACTGTCCATTGTACCTAAAGACTGGAGGATGGCCAAAGTAACCCTGATATTTAAAATCTCTCCAGATGTCATCTGGGAAAATATAGGCTGGTGAGCCTAACTTCAGTGCTGGGAAAAATTGTGGAAACTGTTCTAAGGAACAAAATCACAGAACATTTAGATAGTCAGGGTTTAATGGGACACAGCCAGCATGGATTTACCCAAGGGATATCTTGCCTCAGAAGTCTGCTACATTTTTTTGACTGGATTAACAAACATTTTGAGAAAGGTAAACTGGTATATGTCGTGTATTTGGATTTTTAGAAGACATTTGACACAGAGTCAAAGTTCCTTATGAGAGGCTTCTAAGAAAACTAAAAAGTAATGGGATAGGAGGCAATGTCCTTTTGTGGACTGAAAACTGGTTAAAAGCAGGAAATAGGATTAAATGGATAGTTTTCTCAGTGGAAAATGGTAAATAGTAGAGTGCCTCAGGGATCTGTAATTTGACTGGTGCTTTTTAATATATTTATAAATGATCTGGAAAGGGGTGTGATGAGTGAGGTGATCAAATTTGCAGATGACACAAATTATTTAGAACAGTTAAATCACATGCGGAAAGTGATAAATTGCAAGAGGATCTTGCAAGACTGGAAGATTGGGTGTCCAAATGGCAGATGAGGTTTAATGTGGACAAGTGCAAGGTGATACATGTAAGGAAAAATAACCCATGCTGTAGTTACACGATGCTGGGTTCCATATTAGGAGTTACCACCCAGGAAAAAGATCTAGATGTGATAGTGGAAAATACATTGAAATTGTCGGCTCAGTATGCTGCAGCAGTCAAAAAATCAAATAGAATATTAGGAATTATTAGGAAGGGAATGGTGAATAAAATGGAGAATGTCATAATGCATCCGCATCACTTCATGATGAGACTGCACTTTGAATACTGTGTGCATTTCTGATGACTGCATCTCAAAAAAGATATAGTTGCACTAGTGAAGGTACAGAAAAGGGTGATAAAAATGATATAGGGAATAGAACAGCTACTCTATGAGGAAAGGCTAAAGAGGTTAGGGCTGTACAACTTGGAGAAGAGATGGCTGAGGCGGGATATGATAGAGGTCTATAAAATCATGAGAGGTCTAGAATGGGTAAATTTGAATGGTTTCTTACTCTTTCAGGTAACAAAAGGACTAGGGGGCACTCCATGAAGTTAACAAGTAGCACATTTAAAACAAATCAGAGACATTTATTTTTTCACTCAATGCAAAATGAAGCTCTGGAATTGGTTGCCAGAGGATGTGATTAAGGCAGTTAGCTTAGCTGAGTTTAAAAATAGCTGTGGACAAGTTCCTAGAGAGGATAAATCTATAAACTGCTATTAGTCAAGTTGACTTAAGGAACAGCCACTGTTTATTACTGGCATTAGTAGCATGGGATCTGTTTAATGTTTGGGTACTTGTAGCCTGGATTGGCCACTGTTGGAAACAGGATGCTGGGCTTCATAGACCCTTGGTCTAACCCAGTATGGAAACTTCTTATGTTCTTATGTACCGGAGAGATCAAGTAAAGCCACAATTGCACCTCTGCCTCCGTCTAGATCCATATACAGATCAAAGTGAAATCAACAGTGTTTCAGTACTAAAAAATTCACAAAATCCTGATTGATATTTATATAAATCCCCTCTGCAGACAGAAAGTTGACCAACTATAGGACTATAACTTTCTTCAACACTTTGCTAGTTGAAGATTATGTATTTATTATTTAGATTTATATTCCACTTTTCACACTTTTTTCAGCACTTCAAAATGGATTACATTCAGGTACAAAAAGAGCTTGAATTAACACAAGTTTGAAACTTGTGAGCAGTAGCAGCAATTGTCAAGGCTAATTCAACCCCTTTTTGTGTCTATTACCATGTGTCTAATATATGTGCATGTATTTTTACTCTTCAATGGTTCCAGATACTGCTTCTTAAGGAGAGTCTCAAGGAAAATTCCAGCATCTAGCAAGGAGGTAATTAAAATCATTAATCTTTCCAAGAAATCCCCTTCTGCACTCTTCATCAACTCAGCAGAACAGATATCCAATTTCGATCAGGTGGATCTTAAGGAACCTAAGATACCTTTCATAGAAGAGACATTAGTGGAATAAAATTTTCCCATTTCATACCCTGGTCTACACTGATATGAACACCTTCTGTTTGTTTCCAATCTACCATCACAGTACCATCACAGTATCTCACCAACACCCCGCTAGGGACCATCTCATCCTTCATTACCAAAAATTCTACATAAAATGACCTATGAACTCCTTACACAACTTAGTTGAAAGATCAGGCCAAATGTGGTTCTGAGAAGGGGCATCTAAGCAATTCACAATAAATACAGCTCTTTATTTAAGGATTGCTCAGTTTTACCAAAAATAAACATCTTTTTTGTTTCCTTAATAGAGTACTTTATTGCAAAGGCCAATTTGGCAGACTCTAATCTGTTCTTATGCCAGCAATATTCAAGGCTTTTTCCCTCTCATCAGTTCGCTGGTCAGCTAAGGGGCTATATTTTTATCCTCCTTTCATAATCTGCTTTTGTTAGGAGCAACCCCATCAAATGTAGAAGAAATATGCTCTTCCCAGTGGGAGGCCAGCATCAACACCCCCTTTCCACGATATTCATTTGAAACTAAACTGAGCAAATCTGTAAACTTAGCTGTGGTTGGAAACTTAATAAAATTATAGTAAAAACCATTCATATTATTTGCAAAGGTAGCCACTGTAAATGACAAATCAAACTTATTCAATTAATGGTCAATCCAAGGCAAAGAAAATACAGAAACCTTGTTGATGGCACAATGATTAAAAAGTTAAATAAACATGTCTAGCACAGTGCATTAAAGAATTAACCAAATGCAATTAACCCAACAGTGCTATACTATCCATAAAAAATGCCACTATATCCTGACCCTCATAGTCCACCTGAATATTAGCCCCCTTCCCCCTATAACTAGCATAACTGGAAAATCCAAATAAATTTCAGCAATCAAGGAAAGTAAATCCTCAATCTTATCCTGATTCCTATTAGGGGCCTGATAAATCAGCAATATGCACAACCTTAAAAAAGAATTAACCCCTACCAAAATACTCTCAAATTCCTGAATCCATGGATTAAAGAGGAAGATGGAACTAGGTCAGTGGTGGTGAACTCCAGTCCTCAAGTGGCCTGGATTCACTGCATCCATTGTATGCCAGTCTGTCACTCTCTAGATCCTTGAAAGTTATTTGGTCTAAGAAAGCTCAGACCTTGGAAAACCTACTACATGATTTGAATTTCCAATTATGGATAAGAAGCCCCAAGCTCAACCAAGAAACAATTTGAAACATTTAAATTGACTGATAAAACCACCACCACCACCACCACAACATAGTCTTATCATTAAATCAAAACTCTAAAAGAAAAAAAAACAAATCACCTCTTTGAGAACAAAATCAAGGACTTTGTAGACCCAATTAAGGCAACTCCCACGGGAGTCAACAACAAGCTTGACCCCGTCAAATACACCAGAGGTATGGGAATCATTTGCTTGAATCATGGAAGAAGGTCTGACAAAGATTCTGGTCACCTTGCTCCCAGCAACATGCACACTTGATCCATGCCTCTTCAAGTTGATAAAACTTGCAAATGAGGACCTTGTACGTGGGCATTGAAAACTATTAATTCCTCCCTCACAGATGGCCTGTATTCTACTGATCTAAAAAAAAGTCGTAGCATAGCCAGTAATAAAAAAAGGCAAACCTGGATCCAGACAACCCTGAAAACTACTGTTCTTTAATAGGAAAATTAATATTTATTTAGAACAATCTAAAAAGCTCAACTGAATAATTGGCTAGCAGAAACAAAAGGCTAGACCCAGATCAATCCAGATACAGAAAAGACCATGGAACAGAGTCTGTCCTCGTCGCTCTGCTGGATGATCTCCTGAGGTATTGCAATAGAATCCAGGCAGAACTACTGGTACTATTGAATTTCTCTGCAGCCTTTGACACCATAGATTGTAATATCATGTTATTTTGAATCTCAGAGGGTAGCCTAAGTGGAAAGATCCTTACCTGGTTCAATTCCTTCCTGCCAGACAGGAAACAATCTGTACATTTTAATGATATCACATCTGCACCCTGGATCTTAAACTCTAGGGTCTCCCAAGACACCGTACTGTCACCATCATTCTTAAATATATATTTCAAACCACTGGTACAGCTGATCTGAACTTTGACATAAAAGCCTTCATATATGTAGATGATGTCCAGCTTGTGCTATCAATGGATTCAGACCCATCAACAGCAATAAACAAGCTAAGCAAGTGCTTTTATAGCCATCCAAGAATAAACAAGAAACAACAAATTCCTTGTGTGCACCATGAAAACAGAGATTCACTGGATATAAAGCATGCATAGACAAGTTCCTGACCTGAAAATCCCATTAGAAATGAAAGAGTACCCATTAAAAACATACAGTAGGTCAAAAGCTTTGGCATCCTACTGGACTTAGAATTTACCATGCTTCTGCACCTAGATCAATTTACTTACTTTTCATGTACACTGCTTCACACATTGGAGGGTTCGGGAAACAAATACTTTAAAATAAATAAATAAGTCCATGCAACTGTAAAGCGCTGCCACTTCCAATTATCTATGATGACTGTGCCTGCTTATCTAGAAGACAGACTCACTCAGAGTGGTTCATGCCACAGTAACCACATGGGTGGACTACTGCAACACACTAAACAAGTACTTAACAGATAAGAGCCTCCACCAATTAATACAACTCCACTGCACGACTAACAGAAGGATGTAAACTGTATGACCACATCACACCACATACAGAACAAAATTCAAAAGATCACATAAGAACATGCCATACTGGGTCAGACCAAGGGTCCATCAAGCCCAGCATCCTGTCTCCAACAGTGGCCAATCCAGGCCATAAGAACCTGGCAAGTACCCAAAAACTAAGTCTATTCCATGTTACCGTTGCTAATGGCAGTGGCTATTCTCTAAGTGAACTTAATAGCAGGTAATGGACTTCTCCTCCAAGAACTTATCCAATCCTTTTTTAAACACAGCTATACTAACTGCAGTAACCACATCCTCTGGCAACAAATTCCAGAGTTTAATTGTGCATTGAATAAAAAAGAACTTCCTCCGATTAGTTTTAAATGTGCCACATGCTAAGTTCATGGAGTGCCCCCTAGTCTTTCTATTATCCGAAAGAGTAAATAACTGATTCACATCTACCCGTTCTAGACCTCTCATGATTTTAAACACCTCTATCATATCCCCCCTCAGCCGTCTCTTCTCCAAGCTGAAAAGTCCTAACCTCTTTAGTCTTTCCTCATAGGGGAGCTGTTCCATTCCCATTATCATTTTGGTAGCCCTTCTCTGTACCTTCTCCATCGCAATTATATCTTTTTTGAGATGTGGCAACCAGAATTGTACACAGTATTCAAGGTGTGGTCTCACCATGGAGCGATATAGAGGCATTATGATATTTTCCGTTTTATTCAACATTCCTTTTCTAATAATTCCCAACATTCTGTTTGCTTTTTTTTGACTGAACTTATGACATACACCACATACAAAACAAAATTCAAAACATCACACCACATACAGAACAAAATTCAAAACTTTGACATAAACGGAGATGGGCCTATCTGCTAGAGTGAAAGGCTGTTCTTATACATGACCTCCGGACCACAAAGATCTTAACTCTATCCTTATTGTCAATTCCATTGTCAAAAGAAACCAAAAGAACAGACATCTGCTACAGATCCCTCATGGGAACAGCATCTCTGGAACTCGCTCCTAGAAGAGCTCTGACAAATGCTTGATTACTCCCTTTTCAGGAAGAAGAAACAAACCTAGCTCTTCTGTCAAGCTTTCAGCGCCTAACCCAGAACTCAAAGATACTGAACTGACTATGGAAACTGCCTGGCAACACCTTGACTGCCTTATCGTGCTGCTAGAAACGAATGTCTTTGCTGTTGTGTTATTTACCGTATTCTCCAAATTAAATTTGTGAGGTTTTTGGCAGAACATAGTTAATGTTTGTTGATCTGTCTAAAGTTACTCTTATGGCAATACATTTTTATTTGCCAAGTTGTAATTTGATTTTTTTTTGCTGCTATTCTAAATTGTTTGCACCTGTCCTATTTTGAATGTGCAACTTACCTCTGTTTATTTACAGCTATTTTAATACACTGTAAACTGCTTTGGGTGAATTTTGTATTCAAAAAGACGGGAAATGAATCCACATAATAAATAAATAGATGAGGGACCCAATTTATCTGAAACAAGTGTTTCATACTTAAAATCATATCCCCTTTCTGTTTCATGACCTTAGAATTGTACTCAGAGAAAAATAAAAGTTGAACACAATTGATTAAAAACTGTGCCACCCTGTTCATGTAGCCAAGATTTCATAGCTCCCAAAAAAACCTTATATTTTTATCAGTGATAAGGTCATATTTAATTACAGGCTTATTCCTTGCTCACTACTTATAGGAGTAGAAGGAATTCCATCTCTCTCTTGGGGAAATAATCAGAGACACCTATGACTCACCTTCTGCCCAAATTCTTATAACCTCTATGATATATCTGCCCCCACACCACTGAAATCACAGATTCAGAGTCTACAGGAATTGGACCTAAGAAAATGACAGATAACCAAGTCATCCATAGGCCATACATACATACCTCCCTAACCCTGCTGAGCCCATCACAAATAAGACCTTTAGCCTGCTTTCCTGTAATTATTCAGCCTAGAACCCTAATAACCTTGGCTCTGAATAGTTGGTATCATAGTCAGGGCTAGTTTGCCTTGCATACCCAACTTACTCCAGCCCATAATGATAAATTACAATACAATTAAAGCTACAAAAATCATCAAAACTCAGGAGCAAAATCCCCAGAGAAAACCAACTATCCCGATAATCCTGAAACCACTCCATCAGTGTCTTGGGCTCCAGACCCCCTCAGGATTCCTAAAGAGGTTCCAAAAGGGGTGCACCCCTTTGATATGCTCCTTTGGGATGACCCACTGCACTGACCCATCTACAGGATCAGATCCCTTGGAATAAGACCATGGACCAGGGAATAACAGAAAGAGTCCTTGTGCTTTGCAGCCCAGTATTACACTAGACCACAATATTCCACAGTCCAAGAATTACACTAGACCACAATATGGCACAATCCAAGTGTAGGAATGGGGTGAGCAGGGCAGCTCCACTCTCCAAACTTACCGCTCAACAATGGGGGCCACTGATGAGCATAGGACTAGTCCCTCAGGATCGGGCCACAGATTCGTAAATTACATCTGAATGGGCATGATATTGCATTAGTACACAATAGTGCTATCCTTCTGGATAAAAAGGTGCTGGTACCCACATGCAGGATGCATGTCTTTTTTTAGGGACCACAGGGCAAATCATGCAAGTGGAAGAAAAAGGTACTACTGGTACTCAGTACCGGCAGGAAACTCCTGATAAAAAGTCCTGTTCCACAGCATTGTGGTACTCAGTACCGGCAGGAAACTCCTGCTAAAAAGTCCTGTTCCACAGTATTGTAGGATTGGGGTGAGAAGGGCAGTTCTATTTCCTCAGGCATGAGGATCAGTCCATTGATGAGCATGACATAGACTTATATAATGGAGAGGCGGGCTTATCCCATTGACTGTAAGTTGTCCTACTGGAGCTTCACTTTGGAACATGAGGAGGGAGGGAGGCAAGGAGAAAATGGGGAAAAGAATACAGGCACCTGAATCTCAGGACCTCCACTTCCACAAACCAGCAGCAATAATATTCCTTTTCCAATAGGGCTGGCGCTCCCCTAACTGGAGACATCTGTGGCAGTGTTGCCCCAAGGAATTGCATGGATGGGAAAAAGATAGGAGGACTGCTATAATATATTGAGGGAAAAACAAATTGTTACAAAAAATGGTTTCAGGGAACTAGCTTAATGGTTTGTCTCAAATGGGTGGGCAGGGTGGGCAAGCTCTCCTCTTGCCTATGTATTGAGCCACTACTTGCAAGTCTTCAGGTTCAAGATTCCAATGCATTTCAAGTAATAATACCTCTGGAACTATTTTTCCTAAAAACAAATGCTAAATACTAGTGAAAAGTACAAAAGTACGGGGTAAATTAATTTAGTGATATTGATGTAGGCGGTCCCCTGTTTTGGTGTTTCATCCTTGACTAGGGGTGCTACTGGTCTGGATTCAAGTCTGGATGGACTGGAATATTTCTCTTCCGGGGTCCTTGGCACTGTCGATCACAATCTCAATTACCACTTCACACTCTAGATCAAATATTTCCAGAATGTGCCAGATAGTGAAAAATAAGAGTAGGGAAGCCAAAATTAGTACAACAAGGAGAAATCAGGAATCACAAAAGGGTCCATCCATCCCCTAGAAAGTCCACATTGGGGTACATTCAAAACATTGGAATCTGTAGTTGGTGTTCAAATAAAATAGTTGTTTACTGTAACTTAAGAGGATCCAGGTCAAAAGCATGAAAATAAGAATCAACATAATTCCAATGATCAATAAAAAGCAAATGTTTTCTCGCTCCATCCTTCTTTGTTCACTTTCCTTCTTGCTCTTCCACCTTCATCCTGATTGAAAATATCCTCACCAGAAAGAGTGGGCTAACTAAAGTGTAGTTCCAGTTCTGGCATGAACTAGACTGAAAGAAGAATAATATCCCCAAGCAAAAATACTAAACTAGGTTCCAAAAAGTCAACCGTAATCCAAACTCTCCAAAATACAAGTCTCATGAGTTACTGGCTCAAAAGGCTACATCCTTCTCTTTACCGCATCTGTTAACTGGTCATATGGGCAAAAGGATCCCCGATCCAGTCCTTTGGGATGCCAGGACTATGCCCTTCCCTCAGGCAATGGTCAATCAAAACCCAAAAAGTCTTCTCTGAAATCTCTTCAACAAAACCTCTTGGCCAAATGCTTGAATTGCCTTCTGTGAGAAACTTGGGGAATCTCCAATTCTCCAACCACCTTGCTTTGAGATCCTAGGGAAATCTCTAGCTTTTCAATCTACTCTCTCACGAAACGCAGGCATGGTTTTGAACACCTCACTCTTACTCTATCTGCTTCCCACTCACCCACCAAAGTACAGGGAACGCTCCAAAGGTCTTCTCCAGAAAGCCCATTTCCCCTAAAAGGTGGGGTTTTAGCAATGGGAGGAATAAAAAATATCAAAACCTCTCTTACTGCCCCTAGATAGCAAAAATCCCAAAGGGATTATGTGTGTGATTGGCATAGCTCCATCACATTGAGCCAAAGTTCAATGACAGAATCCAAAAATAAGAAAACAAATCACTAATAGTCATTCCTACAACTTCTACTACTACTGCTTAGCATTTCTATAGTCAGTCAGCCTGAATCTGGACTAGAACTCAGGCATTGTCTCATTGTACTATTGGTGTACATGGTGTAAGGCTGATTTCCAGAGCTCCCCTCTTCACCCATCTTGATTATTTTTTTCAAAATGCTTCTTGAACTTTTCTCACTGTCCCTTTTTGTCCTCTCCTCATTTTTCCTTCCTGACAGCTTTTGCTGTCCCCCACTCCCTGCCTGCGCACAGACAGCCGCTCGGCCTTCCCTTCCTAGACTGGGCCGAGGAGGCTGAGAGCTGCAGCAAGACAGGAAGGCCGTGGAAATAAACAGAAGACGTCCATTCCCTGGAGATTGCAAGCTAGGAAAGGAAAGATGCGTGATCCGAGGATTGAACTGATTTATTTGCATTTATATGCTGCCGCTACCGAGGCCCGCGGCAGCTCACAAAATAAACATGCGCAGTGAGATCCATTATCAAAGTGACACAGTCATTATGCATTATCAAGCAGAAGAGGTAATAAATATAACATATCTAACCAGACAGACTAGATAAAATCTAAAATAACAAAATAAGAGGGGAGTTGGATTTATTTTTTAAATCAAGCCCCTATCTATTTCTCTCTGAATTCTGATAAACAAATATCTGTACCCTGAGGTAGCTGGGAGTGATAAGTAAAAGCCTAGCATTCATAGTGTGTTGGTATTCATAAGTTTATGGAAAAGGTTCCAGTGATTTAAAAGTGGCTGAAGTCAGTATTAAAGGAAAAATCAATCATTATCATCTATGTTCCAGTCGTTGACTTATTTGAAATACGTCTGGGGCCTGAGCTGAGCTTGCAATGATAAATATCCACACACTAAAAGAAATCCTGCAATTGCTATCAGCTAGCGCACCTATTTGGAATCTGGAGTAGAGCTGAACTGGCATTGGAAACTGAATTTTTCTTTTGCTGGGGGGGGGGGGGCGGCGCCTTTAATCCTCCAGAACAGAATGATGTTGCCTTGCTAAGGCAATACAGGGAGCTAGTGCTACACTACGTCTGATGCCCATGCAACAGAAGTAGTGTAGCGCCAACCTGTCACCATTCACTAGCACAATTTGATGGAAAATAAAAAGCAAAATAGAAAAACGTAATTAGATGTCATTATGGAGCGCAATATGAGGACAGGCACTCTCTGCTGGAAGTCTGAATTACTGCAGTGCTGGTAGCTCACAATACGGTGGTTTACTATGGCATTTTGCAGATGTTTCTTATATTTTATGGCACTGTCAGTAATCCATAGTGTTTCCACTAAAAGTGGTTGTAGTTGTTTTGTTTTTCTGTAGATCCATTGAAGATACAGGAATGGCAGGTCCAAGTCAAACTTAGGCATTTGTGTACTAAAGTGTGTTAGCAGGTTAGCACTGATACAAGAGTTAATATGTGTCAGACGCACAATAATGCATTTTAATGCTTGCGATAGTTAATACCCTTTAGGATTGGTCTGTGTTGGAATGTGGTACTGTTAATGCAGCGTGAGAGGAAAAATATGGAAATGAGCTCTATGCAAAAGTATGCTAATCAGCTCACTGAAATGTGCTGTTTAAGAGGGCCCTCAGCTTGCCCCTTAGGTGACCTTTAATATTAGCAGATATCATGAGTTTCCATCCCCTGTGATTTATACAGCAGTGCAGTCTCCGTTCATTGTATTGTGTCAGATGGTTTTAAGTTTGCTTTAGAGATTATATGTTTTATTTGCACGTTTTATGATTGTTCGATTGAGAGCCACTTAGGACCGCGGATAATGCAGCATATAAATATTTAAAAATGAATGAATAAATAAGCACTGCAGGGTAGCGCAGTTTGCATGAACTGGCACACCTGTGTTAACACCGCTGTTAACACAAAGAATTAACTTCTCCTCCCAAAGGTGTAATTCATCTTTTCCATTTAATGTATGATGTTCTAAAGGCTTTGCTTCTTTTACTACAGTGTGCATTAACTGTACTGCTAATGTGTGAATTAAAATCAGTAGCAACTTGGATGCACTTTAGTACATGGACTGCTTAATTCATGAAATGCATAGATCCCATATACCACAGATCTATGTGTTCGATATGGACAAGGTCAAATCAGTAAATCATATTGGTTAACAGTCTTTCCTGGCATGTGAGTACTTTCATTGCAGGAGATTTGCAGCACAGGTAAAGTTTGATCCAGACTTGAAGTTAATAAGAGACAGCTGTCACTTATTATACCCCTCTTTTTGGCTTTCTACAGTATATCCTAGAGGGGTGTGGGGCCCAGGGCAAATCAGCCAGAGCAGCACCTCCCTGAGAAACTGAAGAACAGAGGTGGGGACCCTCTACTCATCTGTCTCCAACACTTTTTCTCCACGACCTCTGCCATCTTTCTCCCTCTTCACCAGCCACAGACCCCGGCGAGGGCTCTTTCTCCCCCTCCCCATGACTACTCAGTGCTTTCTGATTCTGGGACAGTCATACCACTCCCTCCTCCACACGCTAGCAAGCGCAGTCTCTGCAGCTGATAACTCCTCCCTCCAGCTCTTTCTCTGCATGAACCAAGGTGTGGCTGCTGCCGCTGCCCCCTTCCTTGTGCCGGAAGATGCGTGGCTGGTAATTCCACCTTTTCTGTGTGGCCATTCACGCCACCTCGCCCACCTCTTTCTACAGCTGTGGGACCCACCTAAGCACAGGGCCCGGGATGGTTGCCCAGTTTGACTCCTCCATCCTCCCTGGGGTGTCGTTTTTAACCCCTGGGGATATCATTTCAACCTAGCTCAAAGATGATGAACCGCTAAGGGCAGTAGCCAGTGTGCATTGTTTTACATGTATTTTCCTCAGTTATCTTAGCTGATCTCCTTGGGGTGGAGGATAGGCCGACATACTCTTAGGAGCTGGTCTGTTGACATTCTTGGACAGCTTTATGGCATGCGCACACTGTATATTATAGGATACCAAAAATTAGAGACCTGTTTTCAAAAGAACTTCCCAGTTAACTAAGCAGTTACTCAAGGGAAACCTCTTGAATTTTGCCTTCCCCCCTCGGTGGTTACAAAGCACGCAAGCTTTCAGCCATGGGATGAAAGAGCGGTGACGGGGTGGGGCTGTTGGTGGGGAAAGGGAAGGTATTCATTAGGATTTAATGATGAAATAGCACATTTTTCTACCCATCCTCTTTCCTGAACCTAAATTTGTAAGGGAAATGCTGTGGGCAGTTTCCTTTTGAAAATTAGCTTGCTGGTCCATGGTTATGAAAATACCTCTGAATCAGCAAACCACCCATAGCATTGAAAATTACCCCCCCTAAATGTTGTAACATCTGCTGAAATATATTGGGGTTTATTTTGCATCATGTCATTGCTAACGTTATGTGTTTTTCTACCCATCTTGAGCTCTTATCCATCATCCTACTGTAATGCTACATTATTTGTGCTTAAATTGAGAGACCAAAGGTTCTCAGTTCAGTCTTAGAGGCCACCCAGTGGTTTCGTTTTCAGGATATCTGCAATGAATATGCATACGCAGGTTCATTTGCATATTTTGGCTATCCTCAAAATCAGACCTTTTGGTAGCCTCTAGGACTCAACAAAAAATAGTTTACTATATCTTAAAAAAAAAATGGAGGGGGGGGGGGGGCAAGATGGCCACCAGATAGGCAGCGTTAGAAGCAAGCTCGAGACGTTGCATTTTCCTTTTTTAAAAATACCTATAACAAGATGCCCCATACTAAAAGAAAGGGGAAAATCTGGGGAGCAATGACTAGCTCACCCGTGGCTGACCCTTTCCAGCGACGAATCGAGGGCTTCTTCGCAGGAGCAACCGGAACGCCAGAAGGACTGGTCGCTGGGGGGATGCCGTGGAGCAAACGCTAACCCCCCTGACCCTCGATGTTACTCTGAGTCCTGGCGAGCTGTCGAGGCCGATGCATCCAGCTCAGAGTGAATCTACCCAGGCTGTCTGTGGAACCCAGAGCGGATTACATCAGGAGCTGCTGGAGGGAAGCCGAGTGAGTCCTGGGATGCAAGTGGATGGTGAATCCATGAGGCGAAATGGAGGATTCCGAGATGAACTGGTTTCGGGCGCTCTAGAGAAAGGAAATCAAGCCCTGACTGCAAGAACAGCTGCAGGTAACACGCTGCAGGCGGCAACTATAAGGGAGAACAGAGAGTCCCAGTCACAATCTTCAGTTGTGAGTATCAGTCTCGGGCAACCCGAGGAAATAACATTGGGGACTGTGTGGCATGCTTTAAAGGCTATTGAAGAAACTTTGAAATCATTAGCTCAGACTACAACTGAGGTTAAGAATCAAACAATGACAAATAATTATCTTATTGGAACTTTCAATTAAAAAATGCAAAACCATGAGGAAAGAATTTCCAAAATGGAGTCTTTACAACAAAATTTAGTAAGAACTGATTTGGTAATTGAAAAAAGGTTGGAAAGGGTCAAAAATAACTTAAGAATACTGAATTTGAGGATAATAAACTTTCCTGTGGTTAGAATGATTTCACCGATTGAACTTTTTAAAATATATATGAAAGAGATTCTAAAAATTCCTGAAGCAGCATTACCTGTATGTACCAAGGCTTACTATCTACCCCGTCCGGGAACCGAGGCAGAAGGGGAGAGAAACATTCTATCTATGAATATTTCGGAATTATTGGAACTATCAACAGAATCAGAAATAAAAGAGAGAAAGACAGTGTTGATAACATTTGCATTTATTTTGGACCGTAATTACATATTAAAATTGTTTCTAAGGAACAGATCAATCCCTTTTTATGGAGCTCAAATTTGGATATACTCTGATGTGGTAAAAATAACCCAACAACAGAGAAAAGAATTTCTTGAAATGAGAGAAAGGGTTCTGAGTTTAGGGGCCTGATTTGTATTAAAATATCCTAGTAAATGCTGTGTTAGGATTCAAAATAGTAATTATGGTTTTTTTGAGCCTGAGCAATTGAAGGTTTTTTTGATGGGACACTCTCAGGATCCCGGAGATAGAACGACTCATTAGAATAAGGAAGCTCTCCTATCTTATTCTTATTTGAATTAATCTTGTTTCTTTTCGCTCTCTATTCTATTGCCCCCATGAATCCTATATTTAGGTGCATGCCTTAGACAAATATGTATATTGCTTCTTGAATGTATTCTATATATAAGGATTGATATTCTATATATAAGGATTGATATACTCACGAATGGACTCTGACTCTCCCAGGTTAAAGCACCATTAAGCTTTAACCCGTACGCCCTATGGCATCACTTCATATTTATTTCCTGCCTTATCTTCTTTCCAGCTTGTTGCAAGCTTCCAAGTTCTCTTCCCTGTTGATTGTAACTTTGACTCATTCCTACCTACTGTTTATCTTTCGTTTACTTGAATAGTTACCCCAGTTTTTATTCTTGTTAATTGTAAACCGATCCGATATGGTTATTTACTATGAAGGTCGGTATATAAAACTGTTAAATAAAATAAATATTGATGTGAAGGTATGTGTACCGTATTCCATTTAGAAATATATTTCATGTATATTTTGTGAAATTCTCCAAAATAAAAAATTAAAAAAAAAATGGATTCCAGACAAAAAGGAAAAAGCATCCAACAAAAAACCACAATGGTAGTCTCTCCCTACAGGCTCAGCCTCTGAATCACTGTCCAAATCACTCTCCAGTGATGGGAAAGAAAAACCTCTTCTCTTCAAAAGTAAGGCAGGGAGCTGGTGGAGGAAAAACAAACTCTCGCCTTCAAAAAATGATGAAAACCAAAATCGTCTTCTCCTTATAGATTACTACAGTCCCCACTTTTTCTGGACGTAGGACAAAGTAGTACCTCGGGTAACTGTAGAGCCCACCTTGACTAGCAGCAGGAGATGTCCATTACCTGTTATTAATTAAGTTGACTTAGAAAATAGCCACAGCTATTACTAGCAACGGTAACATGGAATAGACTTAGATTTTGGGTACTTGCCAGGTTCTTATGGCCTGGATTGGCCACTGTTGGAAACAGGATGCTGGGCTTGATCGACCCTTGGTCTGACCCAGTATGGCATGTTCTTATGTTCTTAACAGCACCCAATCCTGTTCCCTCAGGCATCGAGGTTCCCTCCTGAACTGGGAGCAGATCAAAAGCAAACCAGCTTTCTCAAAAGTCAAAATCTGATCCTCAGAGCTCTCCGGGGATATCCCACTGGTGCAGACCAGGATCCTACTGAGATCCACTTCCAACAAAAAAACTACCTCCAACCACAACTTCCTCATGCTCAACCAAGCCTATAAAGGGGAGCTCAGCCAATCCCAAAACAGGGAGGAATGGCCACCAAATAGGGAGGATTTTAAAAATGCAAAACTCTCCCTGCAGATGGAAAAAGGGCAAAAACAAATCTAGTAAGGAGTGAAGCCTTCCTTACAACTGGATAACTGAATACATTAGAAATTCATGGGATTCCAAATAATCAGAATCATTAAAATCTCAATTTACTTAGGAACATAAGGCACATTCCTTCTCGTCTGTACCTTTTTCTCACACAACTTCTTTTCCATGGACCAACCTTAAGGGTCAGTCAAAACTCTACAATACTCTTAAATCGTGTCCATGCCACATGCAAACTTTTAACCTTTGCAAACAATCCTTTTAGTATTTTAAACCAAATTTCCTCATTTTTTCATAGTGTTCCTTTTTAAAGTTAAATGCTACTGCAGTAGCTTTCCTTAATGTCCTCCCTTCAGTGATAATATTAAATTTGATTATGTTATGATCACTATTGAAAAGTGATCCCACTATTTTTACCTCTCGCGACAGATCCTGCACCACAATGAGGATTAGATCTAGAGTAGACCTCCCTCTCACTAGGTCCCAGATCAGCTACTCCATGAAGCAGTCTTTTATGACTAGAGACTTTACTTCCTAGCATGTCCAGATGAGACATTTACCCAATCGATATTGGGATAATTGAAGTCTTCCATTGTTATTGTGTTGCCTAATTTGTTAGCTTTCCTAATTTCTGTTAGCATTTCATTGTCTGTCTCTTCATCCTGGTTAGGCAGATGATCGTATACCCCCACTGATATACTTTTCTCCATGTCATAGGAAATTTCTATCCATAGATATTCCACAATGCATTTTCTTCCTGCAGAACGTTTATACTGTATGACTTTATGCCATCCTTAAAATATATTGCCATCTGTCCATTAATTTCATCTGGCCTAGCATTTCAATATACTTTCTATCCTAGCATCTCAGTGTCCCATTTACTATCCTCTTTCCACCAGGTCTCTGAGATGCCTATTAAGTTTGCATCTTCATTCAGTGCCATACATTCTAACTTTCCAATCAAACAGGCTAATTTTAAAACAAGCGCCCGTATACCCGTACACGTGCAAACTGGCGCTAGAGCAGCTATACACTGAAATTTTAAATCATGTGTGCACTTGCACACATATGATTTAAGATACACCTACTGTGCTTAAGTATGCTCCTAATTTTAAGAGGATACTTAAGCAAACCTACTTCATGTATCTTCCATAGGACTTTGCCGGCTTTAACGCGCATATGTACATGGATTTTAAAACATGCTTGAGCAAGGGACATTCCCAGTTTTTCCAATTAGTCCACTAGTTTGCCCAGTCAGTCAATCTTGAGGTCAACCAGATCCCTCTGGTTCTTCGATCTGCACAGCCCCCAGTTGACCCAGACCCTTCACCCTGTCATGTAAGCCCTAAAATGCAATTTCTGTAGATTTGCTCCTCTTCGGAAGCAGCAGTAAATATATGTGGTTAACAAGCCCCCACGTGCAGTGGCCTCCGGTTTTAAAATACAGAGATACACGTGAAACTGTTGTCCCTGCCTTGGAATGCCCATGACCTGCCCCTTTTCTGCACCCTCATTTTTTGCTCGTACACGTATATACACACACATAAATTAAGACTTTTAAAATCCATGTTGCTCACATGCAGCCCATATAGTCACGTACATGGACATTTTTGCATGAGCAACACTTTTAAAATTGACCGCTTATTTTTTAGACTTCTGGTATTTGCATACAGATAATTCAAAGTATGTTTTAAACTGCATTCACAGCCTGCAAAGCAGTTGAAATAAGTAGTTTTGGAATCATTTATTGGTCTTTATTAAAATGCATTTGGGCCACATCTGCCTCTATCACAAGTTCTTTTAGCAGAATATTCTAACTTCCCTGTTATGCCAGTATTCTTTGAAGATACCTCACTCTGAATAATATGTTTCTGAGCGACTGTCGGCCTTCCCATGATCCAGTTTTAAAGCTACCTTCTTTTTAAATGTTAGTTTAATGTCCTCCCTTCGGATCAGATCTGGGAGGGTATCTAAATTTCAAGGTTCTATTACACTTTTTCTGCCTTAATTAAAGATCTCTCTGATAGTCATTGGCATTGCAGTTCCAACTGAATAATACTACTCATCACTGCCTATTTAGCAGAACACTTTTTATGGCAGAGTTTCCAATATTTGTCTTGGTGACCTCACAGCCACTTGGATTTTTAAGATATCCAGAATGAGTATGCATGGGATAAATTTGCATATACTGGATCTCCAAAATGTTCAGATGTATTTCATACATATTCCTTGTGGATATCCTCAAAACTCAAATAGACGTGGGATCACCAGGGAAGGTTTAGGAAGGCTTGTTTTACGGACTTGCCCACTTTGGTATTGAAGTGTGTTATGTTTTCATGTTTTTTGTCCCATAACCCAGGAAAACAAGTTACAATTACTTGTCCAGAGCTACCATTCATCCTATATGATATGGAAGTGCTGTGAATGTCAGTCTGTATAACGTTTATGCATACTGGTTGATTTTAAAAGCCCTACATGTGCCAAAACCAGGAGATACATGTGTGGCTCGGCTCGGCATGCGCTGTACAGATTTTAAAACCACGCGAGTACACGCACATAGGTGAGGTCAGGGTGGGCAAGAGCAGGCCGAATCTGTACCATGAAATCTGCGCGCAAGACTTTACGCGCACAAATGTGCACCGGGGTCCCCTACTGCGTAACTTTACTTCTGCTATGGATGGTGTGTATGTTGTGAAATAAAAAAAATAGGGTAGTCAGTCCTCTCCTTTACTGGGGCAAACTGGGAACAAACTGGGAAAAGAGGTAATTGCGTTGATGCACGTGTCTAGCAAAATTCCCCCCACTTACGTGAGTGAGTTGGCATTTGCGCGCACATGGGCGCATCAGTATGACATCATGTGCACATGTACACACAAATAACCAATTTAAAAAAACAGACTTGTAGACACGCATATATGAATGTATGTATTAAAATCACTGCATCCATGTGCGCGAGCCAGCAAACACGCGCACATGTGCGCGGATCTTAAAATTTAGCTCATAGTAGTATATTGTATGAATTCTAAGCCCAATTTTCAATAGTCTGCATAAATCACCAAATGCATGCATAAGTTGGCATAAGTGTGATGAGGTTTGTGCAATATTCTCTCAACCTAGCTTGATGGACTCTCTACATGGGAAAAAGGTAGAGAGCACTGTTCTGTTCGTACGTCTCACACTGAATGTCAAAGTGGCCCCTAACCCCCTACACTAATACCTAAACCTCACCTCGAGTTACTAGGTGGGCCTCCCATAGAGATATAAATACGTATCTAGGGTGATGGCATTATGGCTAGTCTCTCTCTCTCTCCCTCTTTCTCTCTCTCTCTCTCTCTCTCTTATATATAGCTAGGTGGATGCTCTGGGAGAATCAAACTACCAAAACCTGCATCCATGAAACACATCACAACAGGTGATCAGCTTAACACTCCTGAAAAAGTTGTAGCTAAAATCAGCATTAAAGCCATGTGATAGGGCTTTGCAAAACAGTAAACCACCCCTCCTCTTTTTCAGATTTGCATCGCACCATATGATATGGTGCAATCGCATGCATTAAAGCCCTTAATGCATGCAAAAACGCATTTTGATAAATGAGGGGATAAATAGAACTATGGAGATATTATTATTTATATAACCAGATTAATTATCCATAATATAAGCTAGATATGATATGAAGTTGAACATGAAGTTAGCATGGGGCACATTTAAAACTAATCGGAGAAAGTTCTTTTTTACTCAACGCACAATTAAACTCTGGAATTTGTTGCCAGAGAATGTGGTTCGTGCAGTTAGTATAGCTGTGTTTAAAAAAGGATTGGATAAGTTCTTGGAGGAGAAGTCCATTACCTGCTATTAAGTTCACTTAGAGAATAGCCACTGCCATTAGCAATGGTTACATGGAATAGACTTAGTTTTTTGGGTACTTGTCAGGTTCTTATGGCCTGGATTGGCCACTGTTGGAAACAGGATGCTGGGCTTGATGGACCCTTGGTCTGACCCAGGATGGCATTTTCTTATGTTCTTATGTTCTTAACCCATCATCCCCCTTTATCTGTAAGAAATACTTCCAAGTGATCAGGTTGAAGAAAAACAAGCTTGTTCTTTTGACAGGTAATGAGACACATGGAAATTTGAGGAAGAATGTGGCCCCAAGGGCCAACACTCTTCCTTTTAATATCAGAAATTGCTTCCTTCTCACCTGGGTGGATCTAGAGACATCCGGGAAAACTTGAGACAGGGAAATTGATTAACATTTAATCATTCCATTCTACTTATTTTATAGACATCTATCATATCTCCCCTCAGCTATTTCCTCTCCAAGCTGAATAGTCCTAACCTCTTTAGTATTCCTTCATAGGGGTTCCATCCCCTTTATCATCTTGATCACCCTAATCTATACCTTTTCTAATTCTGCTATATCTTTCTTGAGGTGTGGTGACAAAAACTGATGAAGTCAAACCATGGAATGATATGCAGGCATTATGATATTATGTTTTATTCTCCATTCCTTTCCTGGTAATCCCTAGCATTCTATTTGCTTTCTTGGCTGCTGCTGCACACTGAGCAGAAGATTAATTTATTTTCATCAATGACACCTAGATCCTTTACCTGAATGGTGACTCCTAATGTGGAACATTGCATTTTGTACCTATAATTTGGGTTACTCTTCCCTAAGTGCATGACTTTGCACTTGTCTATATTGTCATTTGCATGCCCAGTCTCCCAGTTTTGTAATGTCCTCTGGCTAAAAGACAGGAAACAGAGAGCAGGATTAAATGGACAATTTTCTCAGTGGAAGGGAGTGGGCAGTGGAGTGCTTCAGGGATCTGTATTGGGACCCTTACTTTTCAATATATTTATAAATGATCTGGAAAGAAATATGACGAGTGAGATAATCAAATTTGCAGATGATACAAAATTGTTCAGAGTAGTTAAATCACAAGCAGATTGTGATAAATTGCAGGAAGACTTTGTAAGAATGGAAAATTGGGCATCAAAATGGCAGATGAAATTTAATGAGGATAAATGCAAAGTGGTGCATATAGGGAAAAATAACCCATGATATAGTTCCACAATGTTAGGTTCCATATTAGGTGCTACAACCCAAGAAAGAGATCTAGACATCATAGTGGATAACACATTGAAATCATCGGTTCAGTGTGCTGCGGCAGTCAAAAAAGCAAACAGAATGTTGGGAATTTTTAGAAAGGGAATGGTGAATAAAACGGAAAATGTTATAATGCCTCTGTATCGCTCCATGGTGAGACCACACCTTGAATACTGTGTACATTTCTGGTCGCCGCATCTCATAAAAGATATAATTGCGATGGAGAAGGTACAGAGAAGGGCTACCAAAATGATAAGGGGAATGGAACAGCTCCCCTATGAGGAAAGTCTAAAGAGGTTAGGACTTTTCAGCTTGGAGAAGAGATGGCTGAGGGGGGAAATGATAGAGGTGCTTAAAATCATGAGAGGTCTACAACGGGTAGATGTGAATCGGTTATTTACTCTTTCGGATAGTAGAAAGACTAGGGGGCACTCCATGAAGTTAGCATCTGGCACATTTCAAACTAATTGGAGAAAGTTCTTTTTTACTCAACACACAATTAAACTCTGGAATTTGTTGCCAGAGGATGTGGTTAGTGCAGTTAGTATAGCTGTGTTTAAAAAAGGATTGGATAAGTTCTTGGAGGAGAAGTCCATTACCTGCTATTAATTAAATTGACGTAGAAAATAGCCACTGCTATTACTAGCAACGGTAAAATGGAATAGACTTAGGTTTTGGGTACTTGCCAGGTTCTTATGGCCTGGATTGGCCACTGTTGGAAACAGGATGCTGGGCTTGATGGACCCTTGGTCTGACCCAGTATGGCATGTTCTTATCTTCTTATCTTCTTAGGGATGAAAAACTTCTCAACCAGCCATGCAACAGATTTCTCTGGTGTCAGAAGAAGCCTATGTTAACCATTGCGAGAATGCAATTACCTACAGAAGCAGAGAGTTTCCACATTTTAGATTGCACAGCGGTGCCTGTTTATTGCACTCTGTAGGAGATTAATGGATTCCTATAAGCATGTTGATCAATCTAGACCTTGAGAGGCAAATTGTTCATCCATTGTCTTTAAAATATGTTTTGCATGCAGATGCTATTAAACGGCTCAGAAATTCTATCACATACTCTAGTGGCTACTGCTCGGAAGACCTGGCAGTTCATTTGCAAATATTTCTCACTTTCTAGTTCAGTTTCTCTTTTTTTTTTTGTCAATTATGGGTAGTCCAATGTTCATGCAATTATAAACTATTAAAAGAGAGAAGTATTGCAACCTTTGGTGACCTTATAGTGCCTAATACTACTTCTTTTTTTACAGTCCTTTGATTATTATCTTAAGGAAAATATATTGAAGAAACATTACGTTTTTTATGTATCTGCATTTGCACCAGTATGGGGGTAATTTTCAAAAGGATTTACATGCATAAAGTAGCATACATTGTGGCAATTTTTAAAAGCCCACTTACACATATAAAGAACATTTACATACTTAAAACCCTGTTTTAAGTGCATAAATCCTTTTGAAAATTACCCCCATGTCTCTACTGTATTCAATGATCTGACTTAGCAGTTGTTTGCCCTCAGTTCACTTCCTTCTGTTAAGCCCCTCATCTCTGATCTGATGCGACTAAGGCATAGCCTTCGGCAGCTTGCTGTTAAACCTAGTCCTTACTGGAACACAGGATTTGTTCCAGTAAGAGGTAAAACAGTGTTGGAGCCACTTGGCAATAGTGATCACAACATTATTAAATTTGATTTAATAAATAGAGGGAGAGCAAAAAATAAATCTACTACGACAGCATTTGACTTTCAAAAAATTGACTATGATAAAATGAGGAAAACGATTAGAAAAAACCTGAAAGGAGCAACTGCAAAGGCATAGGGCCAGATTTTAGTAGCTACGCGCGGGTGTAGATTTGTGCGCGCAACCCGGGGCGCACAAATCTACACCTGATTTTATAAGATGTGCGCGCAGCCGCACGCATGTTGTAAAATCCGGAGTCGGTGCGCGCAAGGGGGTGCACACTTGTGCACCTTGCGCGCGCCGAGCCCTAAAGGAGCCCCAATGGCTTTCCCCGTTCCCTCCGCTCCCCTCCACCTTCTTCTCCCTTCCTCTATCTAATCCGCCCCCCAGACCTACCTAAATTTCCCCCTACCTTTATTTTGCTATTTACGCCTGCCTATGGCAAGCGATCCCTCGGCACGGCTGCTGTGCTGGAGGCCTCGGTCCCGCCCCCGGACTGCCCCCGGACCGGCACCTCACCCACTCCCCCTCCCCTTCCCTTTTTCAAAGCCCCTGGACATACACGCGTCCCGGGGCTTGCTCGCGTCACCGGGCCTATGCAAAATAGGCTCGGCGCGACTAACCCCCCCCCTGCGTGCGTAAATGTAAGAGATATAACATATCACACAAAATACTGGTACACCTGGTTTCTTCTTTAAATATTTGATAATAGCTATTATCTCACAACAAGATTATATAGTTTTTTGTAGGACCATTTCTCATGGGGTGAAGGTATTTTACCAGACTCTTATATGGTTTTAGGTCCAATTTAATTTATATATTTTGTTTGTAATTTTTTTTAATTTTGTATTTTTACTTTCCATCACACTGATGAGAGCTCCAAAGACCACATTTGAAATTTGAATTCAATTAAATGTCACTTTTTCCAATCCCAGTATCCAATAATTCAGCAGTGATACTCATCTGCTCAGCCCAACACGATCGCGTTTCGGACCCCCACTCTTAATGTCCTGCTTCAGGGGACAAAACTTCCATCTTTGTTCCGTGACACTCCCAGGGCAATCATCAGATGTCCAATATGCTCATCTCAATAGCTTTATCCATCCATTAATGTAGACGCGATCCTGGCTTGGAATCGCCTTTCTTTTTTCCCTATATGCACCACTTTGCATTTATCCTCATTAAATTTCATCTGCCATTTTGATGCCCAATTTTCCAGTCTTACAAAGTCTTCCTGCAATTTATCACAATCTGCTTGTGATTTAACTACTCTGAACAATTTTGTATCATCTGCAAATTTGATTATCTCACTCGTCGTATTTCTTTCCAGATCATTTATAAATATATTGAAAAGTAAGGGTCCCAATACAGATCCCTGAGGCACTCCACTGCCCACTCCCTTCCACTGAGAAAATTGTCCATTTAATCCTGCTCTCTGTTTCCTGTCTTTTAGCCAGTTTGCAATCCACGAAAGGACATCGTCACCTATCCCATGACTTTTTACTTTTCCTAGAAGCCTCTCATGAGGAACTTTGTCAAACGCCTTCTGAAAATCCAAGTATACTACATCTATCGGTTCACCTTTATCCACATGTTTATTAACTCCTTCAAAAAAGTGAAGCAGATTTGTGAGGCAAGACTTGCCTTGGGCAAAGCCATGCTGACTTTGTTCCATTAAACCATTTCTTTCTATATTTTCTGTGATTTTGATATTTAGAACACTTTCCACTATTTTTCTGGCACTGAAGTCAGGCTAACCGGTCTGTAGTTTCCCGGATCGCCCCTGGAGCCCTTTTTAAATATTGGGGTTATATTTGCTATCCTCCAGTCTTCAGGTACAATGGATGATTTTAATGATAGGTTACAAATTTTTACTAATAGGTCTGAAATTTCATTTTTTAGTTCCTTCAGAACTCTGGGGTGCATTCCATCCGGTCCAGGTGATTTACTACTCTTCAGTTTGTCAATCAGGTCTACCACATCTTCTAGGTTCACCGTGATTTGATTCAGTCCATCTGAATCATTACCCATGAAAACCTTCTCCATTATGGGTACCTCCCCAACATCCTCTTCAGTAAACACCGAAGCAAAGAAATAATTTAATCTTTCCGCGATGGCCTTATCTTCTCTAAGTGCCCCTTTAACCCCTCGATCATCTAACGGTCCAACTTACTCCCTGACAGGCTTTCTGCTTTGGATATATTTAAAAAAGTTTTTACTGTGAGTTTTTGCCTCAACAGCCAACTTCTTTTCAATGTCTTACATTTAACTTGCCAACGTTTATGCATTATCCTATTTTCTTCTGTTGGATCCCTGTTGGATCCCTGTTGGATCCTTGGCTTTTAAAAGAATTAGTAACTCTTGAAGTACTTATAACAATTTAGGAAAAGTTACCATTTTGATTAAGGTTGTTCTATTCATAACAGAAAAAGGAAAATCCATCCAACTACATTCGTACATTAAAATTCTTTAACCACAAGTGGAATATTTCAAGAATATATCCACTTAGGGATCCTTGGAATCCAAATGCCTAAATATTTAATTGCCTCTCCTGCCCAAGTTATTGGCAAATCAGCCCATGTAATGGTCAAATTACCCCAATATCCAAAGCCACAGATTAGTTCAGATTAAGTTTGAAACCTAAAAACTGACCAAAGCTGCACAACCACTGGAGAGACCTTTGGGGAGAGATTTTTTGGCTTCTGACAGCAACAACAAAATATAATTTGTGAGCAATACAATTTTAACAGCTATATCACCAATTGGGTTATCAGAGTTCTTACACTTTTTCCAATTTAAGAATCAAAGGTTCTAAGGATAAAATAAGCAAAAGAGGAGATAAAGGACATCCCTATTTTGTACCCCTCTATAATGAGAAATTAGATGAAAGACATCGATTAAGTGATAAGAGTGCAGAACTTGAATAAAATATACTGCCTCTTGAAACCCCAATTTTATGTAATGTAAAAAATAAAAAAGACCAGGAAACTCTATTGAAAGCCTACTCTGTGTCTAGGCCTACATTCATTGGATCAGGCACAGGTTTTAACTTATTAAAGTGACTGTCAATAGCCTCAACCAGTTTCCTAACATTAATACACAAACGCCTACCTATTACAAAAGTTACTTGTGATTTGGAAATTGAAGAAGGAAGGATAAGTTTCAATCTATTGGCTATAACTTTTGCATAGATCTTGATGTCTTGATTCAATAAAGATATTGTTCTGTATGAGGCAGAATTGGTCCGGTCATTATTTGGTTTCACAAGGACAGCGATTATGGCTTCTTGCAGAGTGGTGGGCATTAATTTTTGCTTTACCAGTTCCCCTTAAAGACCACACAATGGGTCTGCTGTCAGATATGAAAGAAATTTGTATAAATCAGAGTTGAAATTATCTGGACCTGGAGACTTCAGATAAGGAAGAACCGAAAGCTGGCATTATTTCTGAACTAGAAATGGGGGAATTCAAAATTTGTAATTGATAGACAGAGAAAACTGGAGCATTATTAATCCTTCCATAAAATTTTCTCAGGGTGGTATATCATCTATTTTTGAAGAGTACAATTGCAATGAAAATCATGAAATATTTCACATATTGTTTTCAGAGAAGAGAAAACATCTCCCTTATAATCTTTAATGATAGGGATAAACTTATAACTGGTCTGGACTTTGACCAGTTAGGCTAACAGCTTCGCTGCTTTACTCCCATATTGAAAAGGCCTGTTTCACAGATTGCAAGGCAAATTGTGCCTTTTGATGTATGTTGAGCATCACATCTAGCATAATGTTTCCATTTCTCTTTTTTAAGTTTCTTAAATCCTACATTTTTATGAAGCCACAAGGGCATTCTCCAACGTCTATCCCCTTTTAGAGGGAGCTCAGTTTCTATAGAGCACAACACTGGAGCATGATTGGAAACAACCATAGCTTCTATAACAATTTGGTTTACCCCAGAAAATAGCCCTTCAGAGACCAAAATATAGCCTATTCTGGATTGGGTATCATGTGCTCTAGAAATATGAGTAAAATCTCAGTTCATAGGACTTAAATTCTCTAAATATCTAGTACTTCCAGCTGCTTGCAGAAAAAACCCCATGGGCTTCTGACTGGAACTGGAAGATTTATTCAAACTGGGATCTACTGCACAATTAAAATCTCCACCCAGAATGATAGGAGAATGCCGCATGGAAGTAAGAGCCATTACCAGCTTCACAGAGAAATCATGTAAGTACTGGGGGCATAAACAGAAGCTAAAATAACCCACTTCCCATATAACATCCCAGCAATTCAATAAAATGAACTTCAGGGTCCACTATTGTTTTTTTCAAATCGAATGTAACACTTCTTTGTATCAAAATGGCTACCCTGCTATTTTTAAGAGTGTCCGAGGAGAAAAAAGCATGAGACACCTATTTCTGCTTCAGTTTGGTATGCTCTAAATCACTAAGCTGAGTTTCTTGAAGGAATGCAATTTGTAAATTTTGGGCCCAATTTGCAAAAGCATTTAAACTCTTAAAACTGGGTTTTACACATGTAAATGCACTTTACACGTGTAAGTACGCTTTTGAAAATTGCTACAATATATGCCATTGAATTGTCCAGAGGATCTACTCGCATAAGTGCACATTACATGGGTAAATGGCTTTTGAAAATTGCTACAAGAGTAGTTACATTTACATGTGTAAATCCATTTGAAAATTACCCCATACAGTCTGCCAAATGAGAACTAATCTTTTCCTTCTTAATAGATGAATTAAACCTTGCTATATTCCAGGTGGCATACTTAAGGCAGGTCAGCATATTTAATTAACCAAACAAGCCGCAAAGAAGTTAGTACCCAAACAACTTGTTGCCTACTTCCCGGCCATTTTATTTGAAAAATCACCAAGGGTACAGCATGAAACAAGACCCATAAGCAAAAACAGTTTTCTCTCAGAAATTTTCAATCTTTCCCCATAATTCCTTCCACTCTCTCCCATCCCCCCCCCCATCCCCCAAACCATTCACACCATATAAGAACCCAGAGAAACACCATCCAACTCTATGTAACCATTATGGAAATGCTCGGCATTGTAAAATCTTCAGAAGGATCAGGAGACCGCATAAGAAGCAGTCTAATCCAAAATACATGAGCACTCTGGACTTTTTCCAGTCCAAAACTATGCACAAACATCTAAAAGTTTAAGGTAATGTCGATGTGCTGGAAAAAGAAAGAGAAAGTGAAAAATAAAAATATCCCCGATCTACATCAACCAGCAGTGCCTGACAAGGACTTCAGAAAAGGTTTAGCCACAACAGCAGAATCAAAAAACTTCACATGTCTCTCTTGCCATATCTTCAAACGTGCAGGGCATTGCAGAACAAACTTAAATCTTTTTATTGAACAAATCAGTACAGGGTGATGAGAATTTGATGCCTTAAGGAGACCTTATTAGAGAAGTCCTGAAATAGCAGTACTTTCTGTCATACAAACACAAGCCGTGCTTCTGATAGGCCTGTAGAATCAGCAGTTTTTGAACATATTTTAACAAAACGAGAGATTACCACTCTAAGCCACTTTTGCTCAGCAGATTTACTGACCTGTCTGCGAGCATGCTCAAAAAGTAACTTCCCTTCTAATTCAGCGAGCTGCAGATGAGTCAGAAGCCATATTTCTAAAATAGAGATCAACTCCGGATCCGGTATAGATTCTGTGATCCCCACAAATTAAAGATTGTTTCACCTTGGCTTGTTCTCTAGGTCATCTAGTTTGTCATCCATTTCTACATGCTGCTTCTGCAAACTTATGAGTTGTGTTTTAAGTTCCACAATCTAATCTTTTCCTGCTGGGAGTCTATGCTCAATCACTTCCACTCTTTTGCTCGCATCTGTTAAAGCTGCATTTAGGGAGCTCAGTTGGGCATGAGTTTTCTCAAACTCCTGTTGTAGTGCAGCTATAACTGAACCAGTTACCTTCTGTATCGTTGAATTATCTGCAGACAGTGCAGTAGCATCTTCCAGCTTGCGTCTGCCATTTTGGAATCCATTGAACGAGGTTTTTCTTTTTCCTTTTTTGTCAGTTTAGAAAACATCTCAAGTGTGTATCTTTCAAAAATCAGTTTGTCGTGTCTCACCACACTCTGCTTACCAACCCAGTATAAGAAGCTAATTTGAAAGAAGTTATTTGCAGATATTTGGGGGTAGCACCAGGAGCTATTAAATAACACATCTAATGGAGCTCAATGCATCTTGTGACCCTCTAAATATTTCATTCTTAAATGTTTTCATGTTGAATTTTATTTATGTGTACTTTAATGTCGGTATAGAAAAGCTGTTAAATAAATAAATAAATAAATTATCCAGCCCAACTAATGTAGAATTCAGCAGTGATGTCATCAGAAGAGTAAAGGGGGACATGATAGAAATTTACAAGATCATGAATGGAAAAAAACAAACCACACGCAAGCAATTGTTCCCACAATCCAAAATTATTAGGACGAGGGGGCATCCAAGAAAACTGTATGCAGAAGGTAGTTAAACTGTAGAATCAGCTGTCATCAAATATAGTCACAGCTAGCAGTATAGCAGGGTTCAAGAGGGGTTTGGATGCATTTTTTGAAGACAATGACATAAATGAACATTCTAGATTGGGTGGAGGCCAAGAAGCACTTAGAAGAACTCTGGTTTTTATTTGGTGACTCTCGGGTCACTGTTGGAGAGAGGATGCTAAGCTAGATGGACTATTGGTTTGACCCAGTTTGACCAATCTTATGTCCTTATATAAGATGACTCTCTTCAGTATAAACCCAATGGAATGTCTATGTTAATTCCTTTACATTGGAAATATGCAGCATATGTGCTTGTTGCTGCCATTCACTAAGGACTTACAGAACTTTGCATCTTGATATCTATATGACGTGCTCAAGTAGAGAACATCTACAGGTGATTCTATGGAAATCAATGCAAACAATTCTGGATTGCCCATTGCTCACTGTGACGAAACCAGATTTTTTAATGATTCTTATAGTACACAACACTGTAAAGGTAAAATGCTTTTGTTTTTCAATGCTTTTGTTTTTCACTGCTGTCAGATTGTATATAAAACTCTAACACAAAATCATAAAATTCGGAGCATATGTTCTTTATTTTGATTGTGTAGTTCTGTTTCTGTTCTTTTGCACAGATTACAATTGTAGCAGGTGTGGACGACAGTTTGGCATCTTGGTTAGTCTGTGATTCAATCAATCTGTTTCCTCTGCAGTAGCGGTTTCTACCATTCAGTGATTGCCTACAGCGCACGTTATATCTCTTGGAGATCTGTCGGCAAGGTCACAGAATAGAGGTTAAAGGTAGGCATTCAGGGACAAGAGCCTGCCATCATGGAGACTGCCCCTGTTAGAGAGGAGGAGAAGGAAAACACGGAAGAGAAATGTAAATTCCTTTTCTTTTTCTTTTTTTTTTAACTTGGATCTCCATGGAAACCAACCTTCACTGCCATGAGTCAGAGCCTGATTTAACTAATAAAACTTTCTAATGGCAGAAGGCAAGACTTCTCATCTAGCCAGATGGTAGGCAGTGCAGTGCTTCCTGGATAATAATATTTTTTCTTGAGCTCAACAAGCAACACGGTGACGAGGGTTTAGCCCTTGCGGCCTGGAGAGGGTTGCAGGCTGTTGTACATGAACAGTTAAGATCCAATTTTTCCTTTATGTATTTCTTAGCTATTTTACCTTTTCTGTTAATTAACCTCCCTCTGCATTTAGGTTTGTGTAACAAACTTGCTCCAGATCGGTTGCCAGCAACATGGTGCTTTCTTATCTTTGCTAACATCTTCTGTCTGAGATACTGAAATTTCAGGCAGACTGTTTTTGTGTTGTTTCGTTTTTACATAGGAAATTGGAGTGATGTTCAGAAAGAAAACTTTTACAAGTCCAGTATATATACGTGATTGCGGGAAAGTAAAAACAGGACTTTTCAGTCCACAGGAGAGCTACGCATTTTTGCTTGTTATCACATTGATTTAAAAATTTACAAAGAGATTGTGAAAAGGGAATGCCACTTTAAAGTGTTTTAGTGGGACGTCATTGCTTTTAAGAAATAACTGCTTTCTCTAAATAGGCACATAATTAGGTACCCAGTCTATACCTCAGCCTTACTCTAAAGTACTGCTGCATACTTAGAGATATGGGATCCTGTTACTGAATTGTTTTTTTTTATCTGATGAGAGTAAGGGCTCAAAATTTTGCTGATATTTATTTAAAAATAAAGAAGGACCTGGCAATGGTCAACTTAAGGCTAAGTGCTTCAATGTAAATAGGAACAGGTTGCTTTTAAAGGAGTGCACCTGTTCACAAAAAAATTAACGCACTGGGCTCAATTCACCCAACACGCCTTATCCAGAAATGACTCTTTCCCAATCTTAGCGACCTTCATTTTCAGTTTTATTTTATCTTGCCTGAGACTTTCAGTGTTATAGCAAAAAACGTCAGAGGAAAAATGACTTTGTTATAATATACAGGAGTAAAATCAGTGGAAACATATATTTTCTTCTAATTTCTTTTTTGTTCTAGCATTTAAATTCCCAGGCAAAATAAAATACAACTGAAAATGAAGGTCTCTACCCATTCTGTATGTTAGGGAAAAAAATTCTTATTGAACAGGACCCAAAATCTTTTTTGCCTCTAGATGGCAAATACTAGGAAAAACTCAAATAGCAAAAAAGTAGATATTTGAGAGATATGTAGGGAAGAAAAAGAAAATATCCTAGCCTAGAAAATGAAAAGATATTTTGACTCACAGGAGGAGAAGCCAACATATATATATATCTTTTATGTGTTTCCAGTCTGACTTGAATTAAAAAATATTTACTCCTGCCTGTGGTAGGCTAGAAAGAGGCAACACTCACACAGCTCCCATTATAACTGATACACATTTTTTGAATCCTGTACATCTCATTCCCATTTTTCAGAAACAGTAGCCATAATGCTCCATTTGAGCATTTTCCCCACTGTACACAAATATTGCTTAATTTTATCACTTTAAAAGAGTTTTAGAAAAACAGTCTAACCTCCGCCTGTTAAGTTAACTTCTGTTCTTTATCTCCGGCTAACCTAGCCCCCCCCAGGTTCATGTTACCCTGTTTTAATGTTACTTTGCTTCTTGGTTAAATTGATTTATTAAGTTATATCCCCCTTGTTCCCTGTAAACCGACATGATATGATACGGTTCATGAATGTTCGGTATAGAAAAGAGTCAAATAAATAAATAAAATCCTCTTGTAATGTTATCTGCATGTATGATGTTTTCTTTCTGCCAGGATAGCATCTCACTGTCAAATCTCACCTGTCTCATGTCAAAGCCACATACACGAAACCACCAAAAGCACAATCACAGTAGCCATATCAAAATAACTCTTAAACAGGCTTTAAAGGTAGAACATCCAAATGCCCTGCATCTCTGAACATCCTTACAACTCTAAACCACAGGTTACCTCCTTTGGTCTCCTCACCTATCATCCACATTTAGAGAGCGCTCATAACAAACACCTCACTCAAGTTGCAGGAAGACTGCAAGGAAGTTATTGAGAGCAGACAAGACTTCCATTGATGTAGCACCAAAGGCACTTCAGCACCCAACGCCGCATCTTCACTGCCTTCAGTAAAGCACAACCACTAAAACAGATGCAGGACAAGTTAAGTCTGAAGGGGGGCACACAATAAGTGGGACAAGGACTTCCTCAGGAAAAGTAGAAAAAAAAAAAGGGAGAAAGAAGAAATGGAGGACTCCTGACACTGTCTCTCAGAACTGGCTGACCTAGAGCATGCGACCTAGAAGGCAGGTATGGACCTAGAAGGAGAGAGGAGTCGGAGGGATGAGTACCAGCCACTGCCCGGGGAACACTGTACACGATCTTCCCGAGGGATCTGAAAGGCAGATTTCCCATTGCCTGCAAGACTTCCTTCTGACCCTGAGGTGATCCCACCTCCTAGAAGATTGAGCTAAGGTGACCAGTAAAACAATTCCAATGAGGATTACTGGGTGCATATACTGCCAGACCATCCACCTCACTCAGTACACATAATATTTCTGAAATGCAAAATACTGTAAAGCACGTCATTATCCTGTTAGATGAGCGGCACCATATAAATTCAAGCTATTGTTATTTTACAACCAGTAGTGCTCATGGTATTATCTGCTGTTACCCTGTTGGACATGGTAATGAGGAATGGTATGAAGTGAAGCTTTAATGTGGTGATATGTTGCTCCTCGGGGCTTTTATGATGGTCTCGGAATAAAGCACTATAATTTGTGATCCAGCCTAACCAGCAGGGCACAATCTAATTGCATTTGTGTTGACTACTAATGTGTTGCTAATGGAACTCATTTGATAGCCTGTAAAGGGACGGGTAATGGTGCGGCTGCTCTACCTTCATATAAAGACTTAAAAGGTGATAGGAAAGAATATTTCTACTATTAAATGACCTGTCAGGAGGTGCCCTGGCTTCAGATGTGCTTTTGGATTTATTTGCGCATTCGGTTTTCTATGGTCAGATTGCTTTTATCCTGCTTCCCCTCCCCCTATTCAGCAGTTCCTGCTCTCCTCTTTCACACTGAATTCACAGTACATCGGAAAGGATATTGGTGGCTTTGGATAAATCACTCCACAGTGCGACAGGGCCAAATCATTTCCATGACATAGCGCTTTCTGATAGGGTGTAAAGATATCCCCTGACAGGGGGTAAAAGCATATGGGTGCATATACTGCACCCATATGCTTTTACCCCCTGTCAGGAGTTGAGGGGCTGTTGATAAAAACACAAAACTCTTTCTTTATTTCTTTATAGTCACATCCTGCCCTCCCCCTCACTCCCTTATTTGTGACGATGTAGAGTGGACTCAGTACAAGTACGTGGCAAAAAAATGCTTTAAGGTGATTGCTTGCTGCCCCATCAGCTTCAAGATGATCTTTTATGCTTGGCTCCATCTACTGATTCAAGGCCCAATTTACTAAGCCATAGTAAAACAGCATGAAAATCGCCCCATGGGATTTCCTAAACCTTGGTGCCTGAGTGCCACAGTTTAGAAAATCCTGCGTTGCCTCAGGACATAATTGTGTGTTTCCATGCCGTGGCTCCCAAACAGTTTCTGTCCCCGGACATGTACACAGGGCCAGGGCAACAAGAACACTTACTCAGTAAACGGACACCATTCCAGGCTCACTATCCCTGGGGCACAAAGGGGACAGATGCGATCTCCACTCACTCCTGCTCCACCAGCACAACCATCTTTCAAAATGCCGCTGACTGGCGCAAGGCTCCCCTTAGACCCGTAGGTGACCCCCCCCCCCCCTTTAACATTGCTAGCTAGAGCGTTGCCAGGCACCTTACACTTGAGGTGTAGCTAATTTTCCTGGAATAAGGCAGCTTGCAAAGTTTACTGTGAACCGTGTTGTTTCATTTCCATAGTAATGAGCTGTTTTGCATACATTTGCATAAAATGCAGCTTATTACTATTTTACTCACAGTGCTTTTGATTTATTGCAGTTCTAACCTGTGAAAATAGGGGAATAATGAGAAAAATCAGCGAATAATTCATGTTACTTGGAAAATAATGCATGCTACTTGTCAATACTGCATGTTATCATGATTTTGCAACTTAGTACTACTAAATAGCTTCCCAATGTAATCTGATAGTTTCTGTATTTGTCTTGTACTTTTGAAGAACATATGATTCAAAGAGAAGCATCTTCAAATTTAGTGTAGCCTGATAACTAAGTAATAGTATGAAATACCCGTGAAGTGAGACCCCCATGTGGTTGGGCCAAGGGTATAATTGGATGGTCAGAGAAAGATCCAGAGCTTTTCCTTAGAGACAGAATTGAAAGATATCCTGTACAGAGTATGGAAAAATGTCGTGAAGAGTGTCGCTGCAACTAAGTCACTGGCAGGGCTGCTACATGCAGCAGGAAATGATCATGACCAGTGCCCCTAGGCTCCCATGATTGTGCAATCATGGGAAAAACGGCACAATTAGCTTGTTGCCACATATTTTATAATCTGCCACAGAATCAACAGTCCTGAAAGCTTTAACACCTCTTAATTCAATCCTTTGAACAAAGCTGCAGGATGATTGCCTGCCTTCAAGTTCCGCCATCTCTTTGCTCCTGCTCCAGCCCATAGCAAACTGTCTGCAGGGAACCATTTTCTATTGCTTCCCCCACACCTCTCTCTCCTGTCCTGAAGTGAAGGAGAGGGGGAGGTGAAGTTGGAGTGGAAAAAGAAAGCAGTCAGAATGTTTGATCCCTCAAAGGGAAAGGCACAGAAAATATGGTGGTGCAACACAAACATGGTGGGAATGATCTATGACAAGGTATCACATGGTTAATATCACAGATGGGATAAAGGACTGAACTGTGGCTTTGAAGATAGGGTGAGAAGTGTGCTTGCTCTAATATATATAAGCAGGATAACAGTGCTGCAGGAAACAAAATACACTGTGGAATACATATGGATAGATAGTCCATGTGTGATGGGTAAGAGTATAGCAGTTGGTGTGTACTACTATCCGCCTGGCCAAGATGAAGAAACAGACTGTGAAATGTTAGCAGAAATTAGAAAAGCAAATACAATTGGCAACATAATAATGGGAGACAACCTAGAGAAGTTAAGTCTCTAGATGCAATAAACAGGCATGGAACAGGCAGTCCTAGAACCAACAAGCGAGGGAACTACTTTAGTTCTGGTCCTTGGTGCACTGTATGACCTGGTGCAAACATTTGCTGTGGTGGGTCTGCTTAGCAATAGTAATCATAATGCAATCAAATTTGACATAATCACTGGAGGAAGGACATTAAATAAAAGTAGTGCAGTGGCACTTAACTTTCAAAATGGAGAGTTTGATGGAATGAGGAAATTAGAAAAAATTAAAAGGAATGGTTACCAATATTAAAAATTTTCAAGAGGCATGGACATTGTTTTAAAATGCTGCTGAATTAAATAAGTCCCAAGAGGAAACAAAATTCATTAAACAAAACAATATCAAAGACTTCCTACTACCAAACCTGCTGATAATACATTTATAGCACCTTCATTCTTGTGGGTGCTGCATGCTCATAAAGAAATATGGCAAATGTATATAACTATACTGGATTTATCAAAATGTGGTAAGTACTGCATGCGATAGCAAAAGGGGTGTGTTTTATGCTAATTACCTGTGTGAAGAGCTAGGTTAGCACAAATTGTGATACCATTTAGTGCCAGACCTGTTGTATTCCCTGCATTCAACCACTGGGGGACCATTTTTAAAGGGAGAGGGAGGGAGGGAGAGAGAGAGAGAGAGAGAGAGAGAGAGAGAGCAAGCCTGGCCGTAATGTCATGGCCCATAGGTAGGTATTTGTATCCCTATGGTAGGCCCACCTAGTAACTCGAGGCGGGGATTAGTTAAGAGTGTAGGGGGTTAGGGGCCACTTTGACATTCTACGTGACACCTACGAACAGAACAGTGGTCTCTTGTGAAGATTTGATGGCCTTCGGAGTGAGGAAACTCATTCCAAGATGAGATTTGGGCAATGTTCTCTCAACCTAGCTTGATGTTACCCAGGTAGAGAATCCATCAAGCTAGGTTGAGAGAACCTTGCCCAAATCTCATCTTGGAGTGAGTTTTCTCACTCCAAAGGCCAGCAAATCTTCACAAGAGACCACTGTTCTGTTCGTAGGTGTCACGTAGAATGTCAAAGTGGCCCCTAACCCCCTACACTCTTAACTAATCCCCGCCTCGAGTTACTAGGTGGGCCTACCATAGGGATACAAATACCTACCTATGGGCCATGACATTATGGCCAGGCTTGCGCTCTCTTTCTCTCTCTCCCCCCCCCCCCCAGACAGGCTAACCCAGCCAACTCTCTGCTCCTCCTAGTTTTTGGAATTTGCATCACACCATACAATATGGTGCAATCACATGCAGTAAACACGTTTTCACACACGATAAGCCCTTAACAAATGCGAAAACACCTTATCGCATTTTGATAAATGACCCCCTATGTTTCCAGCCTTTTATTTAATCATTAGGGCATTAATCTAAAATATTTGTTCTTATAATTTTTGTTGTCTTCACAAAAAACTCTCATGTCAACTATGTTTATCTTTGAGATTAAAGTACTTATCTTTATAAACTGAGACAAGATAAAGTCCATTTAAAAGGCACTGTAGATGTCAAAGCTGTTAGTTGTAAATCCAAGAACCTGACACGGTCCATGTTTTGGAAATTTCATTATCTGTGTCAGGGGGACCTCTTGAATAAAGATCTTTTTGCTAGTGTACTTTCATTGAAACACACAGAAGCAACCATCTTTAAAAATACATATAAGCCAATCTTCAGCAAATAAATCATGAAACCAAAGACAAAATGAGCTTTATAAACAGGATATTAGATAAAATCTGCAAATTCCAGTCAATTTCAAAGTTAAGGCCAGCAGATTCTACATTGTCCGGTATTGTTCACATTAATTGAGAATTTCTTCTCTGTTACCATCCTGAGATGACAAAGGAATCTAGTCAGCAACTAACCACTGTAACAGCTGATGGGTGTTGTGAAACTCTTCACAATGTTGAACAATTGATGCATGTAATTTTTTTTGTTTCTTTTGACATGGATCAGTAAAATCTCCAAGATAAACATAGTTGACGTCAGAGTTTTATGTACAAGACATCAAAAATTATAAGAAAAAAACCTCTAAATTAATGCACCGATGATTAAAGGGCTGCAAACATACTTATATGCATTTGCCATATTTCTTTATGTGCATGCAATGGTCACAAGTATGAAGATGCTATAAAATTATTATCAGGAAGTTTGATAAAAGAGGTCTTTGATATTATTTTGTTCATTGTTTAAAAATGCCATTTTGGAAGCCCAGATAAAATGTATTCCATGCAGTTAAAAAGGTCAAATGTAGACCAAACAACTATCAGTACGATTTAATGGTGAGGTGAAAAAGGCAGTTAAAGCCAAAAAGGCATCCTTCAAAAAATGGAAAGCAGATCCAAATGAAGAAAATTGGCAAGAGCACAAGTATTGGCAAGTTAGATATAAAACAATAGTAAGACAGGCCAAGAAAGAATTTGTAGTTTGCCATAGAGGCAAAGACTACTAATAAAACCTTTTTGAAGTATATTTGAGGGGAAAAGCCTATGAGAGAGTCAGTTGGGCTGCTAGAAGATTGACGGGTAAAAGGGCTGCCCAGGGAGGACAACAAAATAGCAGAAAAACTGAATTAATTATTTGCCTCAGGCTTTACTGAAGAGGTTGTTGGGAACATGTCCACACCAATAACATTCTTTGATGGTGATGATTCTGAGCAACTAAAACAAATCTCTATGGTAATCAAAAATGTAATAGATCAATCAAATCACCAGGGCTGAGAACCAGATAAACCACTTCCCTGAATGACACTCCTTGTGACCTTGAGTAAGTCACTCTATCTCCCATTGCTTTAGGTACCCACTTAGATTCTAAACTCTTTATTGTTCCTGAATTCTAAAAATCCTAAAAGCTACCTTGCTCATTAAGTGGAAAGGAGGGCTAAAAATCAATATTTATTATTTGTAATACATCTCTTAATGGGAAACTAGAACAAGTTGGAGTACACAAAAGCTACACATTAGCAGAATACCTCTTGTTAGTCACATGCATAGAACACATAAAATCCCTCACTGAATATAGAGTAAGTGATCCCAACTTATAAATAGAAATATGCAGACGAAAATGGAACTCTTTGTCCACTCCAACCTCTTCTCCCCTCCTATTCCCTGCAGGATAGGAGGGAAGAAGGGGAGAAGCTGGATTAGGGAACAGAGTGGATTTTCTTTGCTTTGCTCTATCCACTCTAGCCTCACACCCTCTCATCCCATGTACGTACAATAGGAACAATGCATGCAAATGCATCTCATGCAAATGCAGTGTGGATATCCTGAAAACCAGACTAGCCTGGGGCACTTGAGGGCCAGAGCTACCTATCCTTGGTATAGATGGAAAACAGAAGCAGGTAAGAAGAATTCCTTTTTTTGTTATAAATATCTTTTGCTTTAGAAAATCAGGAATTCTCCAGGGTCCCCAATGATTTTCTCTTCTTCTCAAACATTTCCCTTAGTAAGCAACTTTCCAAGATCCACACAAGTCTGTCGTTTTAAATTTTTACCCTTTCAACACTTGCCTTATTTCCTGTTTTGACACATATAATAACAGTTCTTTGCTGTTTCAATTTTTTTTGAATCTGTGCTGAAAAGGGAACTTCACCAAATAGACTCTCTTTTGCAGACATTTAAAAACTGAACTTTTTCTTCTCAAGAGCCATTTGTTCCTAAATCCTAAGACGCATTAGGGACTTTTGTTTTTAAATTAGGGGAGACCTTTTGGCCATGCATTTCTCCATGCTCAAACCTTATTTGAAAAGAATTGATACTATGTCCTTTCCGTGCTTCCCCACACACAAGAAACAGTGATAAGATAACATATTTTTAAATTAAAATAAGAGAAAATATACAGAATAAATACAATCTGATGCATAAAATGATGCTGTGAGCTGGCCCGGTGGCTGAGTGACAAACTAGCACATAGAGGGTCCCCGGTTCCATCCCTGCATTCACAGCTCCTGGTTCATAAATAAGGGTGACATTTGGTACCTGGATTTAGAGTCCATGATACAGGGTTCTGGAAGGAGCAAGATTCTTAGTTCCTGGTCTCAGGACCATTGCTGTAATGATCAAACTAGGAATGCTGGGAGGGTCTATTAAAAAATGGGGGAGCAATCTCCAGGTAGTTACAAATGAAGGCTCATGATCCCAGAATCCCAACATTGGTTCCAAATGAACTGAAGGAGAAAGGAAGAACTGTAGAGCCAGAAAAATGGATGCTATGTCCTACAGTCACTTAGAATTTGGGGCACATGAATATAGTTAGCACTCTTTTAAATCAAATACCAAAGGATATCAGTGACAGTTGTGTAACTCAGTGGCCCTCAATCTAGCCCTTGGTCTACACACAGCCAGTCTGGATTTCAGGATATCCAGAATGAATATGCATGAGACAGATTTGCATCCATTGCCTCCATTACATGCAAATAGGGCTCATGCATATACATAGTGGATGTCCTGAAAACTAGACTGGCTGGTTATGCTCTGAAGACTAGGTTGAGAACCATTAGTATAATCTGTACCTACCTTGCCACACAGTGGTTAAGTGCATCCCAGTGGTCTATCACTGTTATGCTTCTGTCTTTATAGTAGACTCAGTATACATGGTGGCATGTGGAAGCATGGTGTGTAACAGTTTTTGGTGCTTTATAGTCCATTGTCAATGGAGCTATTCATAAATCACCCCATATATATTTAGTTTAGAATGGAGTCGCAGAACTGAACCAGGATCCTTCAACTTGGGGGTGACAACCCAGCCCACTTTACTCTGTATTCCTTATGATGATAAGCTGCGTCCAACAGTAGGTTAAGCACAGCAAACCTTTTGCTGTAGAACTCAGTTTCTTTATTATGAGGTTATAAGAAACTAGGGATGTGCAATTGTTTTAAAAAAATGAGTAAAGCAAGACAAAAAAGACCATTTTCAGTTTGTTATGAATGCAATAAACCAAAAATAGCCTCCAACAAAAATACCCAAAAATTTTCAGGTATATTTGTATTTGTATAAATTAAAAAAAAAAAAAAAATTCCGGTGGGCCCAGGCTGAGGTCTTATTCCATCACTGAGACCTCGACTGACACTGGGACTGGGTCCCATTGCCAAAGACTAGGCCTAGGCCTGATACTGGGGCTCAGCCTGAGGCCAGGTTCTATTGTCAAGGACCGGGCCTAGGCCTAAACCCAGGTCCAACACCAGGACTAGCTTGAAGCTAGGTCCCATCATCAAGGCCTGGGCCTAGGCCTTGATGATGGGCCTAGGCCCAGGCCCGATGATAGGACCCTGACATCTAGCTCGGGCCTCCATGGTGGGACTGGCCCTGGTGTCAGGCCAGGGTCTAGGACCAGGCCTTGGCGATGGGACTTGGCCTTGAGCTAGGCCAGGCCTCAGTGATGGGACCCGGCCCCTTCTCATTTTTTCTTTTACATTGAAGTCAGTGAGGACTATTGATTGATTCCACCTTTGACTTCAATGTAAAATAAAAAACAAAAGAAACAAGCAAATGAAAAAACATTTTCATTTTAGAATTACCTATGAAATGAATGAATGAATCAGTCAATCAAAATGAATTTTTGACTCTGTACACCCCTATAAGAAGCTTTAAATTAATCCTTTTCTGTGATTAGTGTTTTAGGTTTTATAAAATTCTATTTTTTCTGTGTGCTTATTTATACAAAGTAGTTATTAGACTGTGACATACTGAGGGCAATAATCAAACCCATTTCTATGAGTAAAATTGTCTTTTACCTGTGGAAATGTGGTATTTGAAAATTGCGCCTCCACCCCTGCCCCATTCAGATTGTGTGTGTTGTTCTTCAATCTGCATAATTTTACCTTCTCTATTGGGAGATGTTTATTTTATTTATTTAGCGCCACACCTTTGCATTGGTAGGTCAAGGCAAGTTACATTCAGATATTTCTCTTTTCCCATTGGGCTTATCATCTAAGGGGGGCATTTTCAAAGAGTTTTACATGCATAAAAATGAGCATATAAGCGCATAAGACTGTAGTTGCATAATTGCTATATTAAAAATCACAAAAATACACATGCACTTTAGTTTTCATTCACACAGATATGTGCAAAAAAAGAGACAGACTGAGACATACTGGGGTGTACTGGGGCAGGGCCAACAGTTAAGCGTTTAAGTTGCTATTTTAAAAGACATGCACATACATTTGGCTACTTAACTTGTGCAATTTTGCATCTGCAAATGATCTTATGTAATTGGTATCAATCTTGTTTATTGAGAAATGTTGACTGAGTGGGAGGTCTGGTTGAACTAGGGGGAGTTCAGGCTGAAGAACCAGGAGTGTCTCAATGACCTGGAGAAGGACTCAGCGAATTGGTGGAGGAATTGTAAAACTGGTCATTTCAATTACGTGCGCATGTTTTAAAATATACCGACTTACACACATAAATTGGGTTTTATACAAGTCTTACTTTATTTTTGGGCATTAAATATATGCACACATATTTTTAAAATTGTAGGAAAAGTATGCGTTTTCAATGCATTGAATATATTCATGCATAATCACACATATGCACATCATTGGGGTAGTAGACATATGCGCATTATTTAATATGTCTGTATTTGATACGCATGGGTTATAAAATACTAATGTATATCTCTGTGCAGCCATGTATACTGTTATGTGGAGTTGTCTGAAAGTTTTCCTCTACAAGGTGAATTTTAAAAGCCCGGCACGCACCAAAACCAGGACATACGCGCAGAAGTCAGGCTGACGCGCCGAGCAGATTTTAAAAGCTGCCTGTGTATGCACGTGTCTCCCGCTATGCACACAAATTAAATTTCCAAAAAAGGGGTGGGGCATGGGCATGGTCTGGGCGGGGCATGGGTGTTCCTGGATTTCACCTTGAAATTTGCACATAAATACTTATATGCACCTGTGCGTGCCAGTCTCCTGCCACATAACTTTACTGCTGCTATGGATGGTGTTGAAGTAATAAAACAAAAAATAACTAAACCCAGCAAGGTTTTAAGGGACGGGGCTAACAGGGGAGAAGGAGGCTATTAAACTAGGGGGTTTACAAGTCCCATTCCTTACCTGGGCTAACTGAGAATGAACTGGTAAAACTGGTAATGGCGTCAGCGCATGTGTGTTTTAAAATTCCCCCACTTATGAGGTAGAAGTGGCATTTGCACACATAGGTGCTTGTCCACTTAAAATTGTGCACACGTGTGCACGCATTCATCAAAATGTTTTCGTGCATGTGATAATTGTACGGTGTGAATGCAAATTTTTGAAAGGGGTGGGATTCATGAAAATGAGGGGCAATTTCACATGGTTTTAAAGGTGGAAATAAATATACCTTTTTTTCTGGGTGTTAATGGTTTAGGAGGCAGTTACACATTATACCCAGGCAGAGAAAGAGAGAGACTACTTTGAAGGTGCTTATAGTAGTCAACTATTTATATCTCTATAGGAGGGCCAGCTAATAGCTCAAGGTGAGGTGGGGGTTTAGGGTTTAGAGGCCAGTTTTACATGCAGAGTGAGACTTATGAACTGCACGGTACACCTCGGTGAAGATTTGAAGTCATTTCGAGTGAAGAAAGACTCACAAAGATGAGATTTCTACTATGTTATCTCAGCCTAGCTAGCTTGATTCAAGAGATATAAATAGTTGACTACTATATGGACCTTATAAGTAGAGTCAGTCTCTCTCTCTCTCTCTCTCAAAGTGAAGTTATGAATCTAGGGGTAAATGTGTACCTGAGTTTATACATAGGTTACAACTTTTTATTATTACCTTTCTCTTTTATTACATTTTTAAATCAACTTCCCCGATGCAGGCAGTACTGCTGAAACATGGCCATGTTGGGAATTCTACTTGACTGAATTTTTAGAACAAGTTCTGATATTGTGTTTTTATACTGTATATTGATAACCTTATGTTTATATGATTACATTTGTAGAATTTTTTTGATTAGTAATGTGTTTGCTTTTTTTTTGTAACAATACTATTGCAGATTGCAACAATATTTATTTATCTTACACATAATTTCTGCCGCTTTTTTTCCTCTGGGGTTTTTTTTTTTTTTATGATTAAGCATGTCAGATAGTTTTGTCTTGGGGCGTGGAAAGTATGATGGTATTTTGGCAGCTGAATGTAACGAAGCTGGCCAGCTGAATGTAAATAAGCTGAATGTAAATAAGCTGGCCAGCAGGAGCATGAGGACCTCAGATAAAAAAAAGTAATAAGGATCCAGTTCCTTAAATAAGGCTCCCCTCTCTCGGTTTTCATTGTCTTCCAAGGGAGATGTGGGATCTTTTGTTGAGAAAATAATGTTTTGAGAGGGCTGATATAGTTTGAAAATTGCTAATAAGATATTCTAATTATGATTTCCCTGCCCTCTAAGCAATTAAATATGCATAAAGTTTGATAATGATAGTTTTGGCTTTTCACTTCTTGGCATCCTTTTTTTAAATAATGCATTTGATTCTATTTTTCCATATTTATATCGCTGCCTGTTGAATTGTATGAATAATAGAATAGGAGTAATTTAGCTTTTTATTGCCTTTCATCCAGGCAAGAACCCTTAATCATTTCAGTAGAAACATATCTCTTCGGATTCATATTTTCAGCTATTTCTGTGGTGGGTATCTTTTCTCAGAAAATGATTTTAGTGCTGGAATAGTATTGAATGCAACTCAGGCGCACATATCAATCGTCAGGATATTTGGAAATTCCATCAGTGCATGCTGCAAAGGGTTTGAGCCCAAATCTTTCGCTGTGAGGTTCCATGGTTGTGGAATACTCTATCTGTAAGGTTAGGTCAGGAGGGTGTGTTGAAGCAGTTTAGAGGGGATCTTAAAACATATTCTAACCAGGGTTAGAAACTCATTTCCCGTGAGGGTGGGTGGACAAGAAGAACTCCAGGTTAGGCAATCTGTGGATGGAGGGTAACCTTATATCCTCCTCAGAGCTCAGGGATAAATTTTCTTTGGATAATTCACAAACATATTCTGTTACTTATAAGTTTGGCACTTCATACAAGCTGGAGCTGTTCAAAGAGGTTTACTTTTAGGTAAATCAGAATTTGAAGTGTGTTGTGATAATGCTGATAGGAAGCAGAAAGTGATTTCCAGCTTATACACTTATCTTAATAATGCTTCAGGTGGTAAACCATCCTATGTGAAGGCGTGGGAAAATTATCTTGGCTTTGAGATATCTGAGTCAGAATGGGATTTAATATATATTAACACTAAGAAAAGTTCCATTTCCGTGGGTGTAATGGAAAATAGTTACAAAGTTTTGATGCATTGGTACTTCTCACCAGAGCGTATTCACAAGTGGGTCAATTTTAAGGCCCGCGTGCGTGCGTCCATGTGCGCGCAGTTACTGGCACATGCACACGGATGCACCGATTCCATATATTGCACGCGTCGCTGTGCGCATGTTATAAAATACTATATCCACACATGTGCGTGTGGATATAGTATTTAAAAATCAACAGGCGGCAACGTGAGGAGGGCTTCCCTATACCCCTATCTAACCTTCCTAACTTTTCCTATTTCCTTTCCGACCCCTACTCCCTACCTATTCAAATTTTTTTTATTTTGTACCTTACTGCTTCTTTGGAGCACCAGTAGACTTCGTGCGCCAGCCAGCTGCCAGCGTGCGCTTCCCCGGGACAGCGCCATTAGCCGCTGTTCTGGCCTGCCCCGCCCTGCCCAGCCCCACGCTCCCCTGGCCCGCCCCTTTCCATGGGCCTGGCACTTCGGTGCGTAACGAAGGTTACGTGCGGCCGGGCCCTTTGTAAAACGTGCGTATAACCCCTGTTTTTTTTATGTGCGAAGGCCTTTTAAAATTGAGCCGAAAGCGTTTCCGAGTTTTGGGGGACATTGCTGGAGGGGATGTAAAGAAATGGATACATACTCCCACATGTTGAGGCTTGTCCTTTTATTGAAGCATTTTGGAGAGAAATATTTGGAGTGGCAAAAAATATATGTGGTTTCCAGATTACAGTTTCCCCCACCAGTGCATTATTTAATCTTCCTATTGAATCAGTTTTGGACTCTATTTGGTCTCTTATTCACCAAATTCTAGTAGCAGCCAGATGTGAAATAGTTTTTCATTGGAAAGCGATAGAACCCAACCCCCACAGCTGAGAAATGTAGTGCAAAGACTGGAAAACATATTATTGTTAAATTATCTAACGGCAGTCACGCATGGGAATATGTCAAAATTTGAAAAGACGTGGGAACCATTTGTGAAATGGCAACAGCTTCAAATATAACATAGCCATTGAAATATTATACCTCCATAGGATTTTGGGATCTAAATTTAGATTTCAAGATTAACTGTTGAAATATTCTATCCAGATTCTTTATGGAGTCTGATGTAAGTATGGAGATGATATGAGTTCAGAATTTATGCTGTATGTGTTTAAAAACGCATGATAATCTGTGCAATGAAGATGTGTGTGTAGGTCGGGGGTGTTAAGGGGGATGGGAGATGTGGGGCATTCATACTGTAAAACAAAATTATGGTATGCTCAATTTATAAACTAGATTCCTGTATAATGTGGCATACGTTGTATACCTTATTGATGCAAAATAAAATTTAAGTTACAAAAAAAATTGCTTGTATTCCACAGCTTCCAGATTAAAAATCCATTCAGAGAGGATCACAACACATACATAGTACACATTAAAATCACAGATTTTAAAACATGCAGGTTTAAAACTTCATTTACAAATACAAAACAAAATGCCTCATATCTAACCAAAACCATAAGCCTCCTGGAACAATAAAGTCTTAACCCCCCTACCTAAAAGCTATAACATCCAGCACAGCTGTTCCGAAGTGTGGGTACGACAAACGAGAAAACCTCACCTCACTCAATGGAGGTTCACATAGCAATTTGGACCCTTGTGATCTCAAAGACCCAGGCTGCAGCATTCTGCACTAGATGAAGAACGCGAATATCTGGTAGGACCAAGCAAGAGTGTAGCACAGTAGTCAATGTGCTCCAATACTAATGATTGTAGTACCTCACGGTATACTATGGGAAGCCTTTGATGAAACTAATCCTGTTGAGATATGCACTGTTATTGGGGACCTAAAATCCAATTATTGTCCTCTAAGCAAATTTTCTAATGTATCCTTTAAATGTCTGAAGGGAGATCTTGCTCACTTTTTGTCCCACCTAGTTAATCTTTCTTTGAAAGAAGGAAATATTCCTTTGTTAGACCGATTCTTAAAAAGCCGAAACTTTCCCTTGATAATTTCAATAATTTATTTATTTAGCCATTTTATATGCCATCGTTCTAAAAGAAGATCACAACTGTTTACATTGTTAGGGTTCATATTCAAAGTCAACAATCATATGCTTTGTGTTAATGTTCACTCTTCGAATTCAACACCATAGAGAATACATATTCTAGTTCATAATTATACATCATCATAGCTATCATAGTAGTTCCTATCTAATTTTACATGCTTTAACACATTTTTGCATGCGAAAAATGCCTTAACGCAGGCAATAAGCACCATAACTCATGGTGCAATGCAAATTTTTAAAAGGGGGAAGCATTATAGTAAGCAGCTAGTAACTCACCTAGTTACTCGAGGTGAGGTTTAGATAGTAGTGTAGGGATTAGGGGCCACTTTTACATGCAGACTGAGACGTACGAACAGAACAGTAGTACACTTGTGAAGATTTGATGTCATTTGGAGTGAGGAAACTCACACAAAGATGAGCTTTGTACAATATTCTCTCAACCCAGGAAGAGAGTCCATCAAGCTAGGGTGAGAACACATTGTACAAAGCTCATCTTTCTGTGAGTTGCCTCATTCCAAATGACATCAAATCTTCACAAGCTTTAAGATAGCTGTGAATATTCAGCACTGTTACCGTACCACTGAATATCCCTGCAAAGTTAGCTGAATAAGTTTACCAGGCTTACTTTGCTAGTTGGGCCATGGCTGAATATTGACTGCTGTGTTTTCAAAAATACACACATAGTTTTGCCCCTTTTCCTTCATCCACAGGTGCAATATACATGGGTACTTTTCTACTCATGTAAGTTGTTAAGTGAATTTTCCAAAAGAAGCTATCTCGGTAGATTCTCTTTGAAAATTCACTACAAATTATGTGTATACAGAAGTATCCATACATCTTGCATCTAACCAGCTGAACATTTCCCCTTATAAGGGTATTATCAAAGGCATCTATTCAGCTAAGGAGTTACTAGGTTAGATCCCTTGGAATGAAAATCACCCTGCACAGAGCAGCTAAATATTGGGTCTGTATTTATGCACAATAAATGTGGGACTTCCTTGAGGATAAACATTAGCCAGGGGAGAAAACCACATGTGTGTATTGAATAGCAAGCGCTCCACACACATCACCCCCATACTGAAAGACCTCCACTGGCTCCCCATAAACCACAGAATTCAATATAAAACCTTTACCCTCATGCACACATCCCTCAACAACGAAAAGACTGACTGGCTAAAGGACACCCTTCATCCATACACCTCTCAAAGAAACCTGCGATCTAAAAACACTGGACTACTTACCGTCCCCTCCATCAAACAGGCACACCTCACCTCAACGCGAGAACGAGCAATTTCAATAGCAGGCCCCACACTGTGGAACAACTACCAGCAAAACTCATCACAGAACTTCAAGAAAGCCCTAAAAACCTGGCTTTTCCGAAAAGCCTATCCCGACACCAATTAACCCACTCTACTGGGACCCAACCTCAAGCAACGAGCTCTCTAACCCCACACTTAACCCACCAAGAGAACCCTTAACATCTCCAACAAAGGTCCACACAATCTCAATAACGTTAGCTATTATAATGATAATGTTAAGAAACTAAATAGCGTTTGTTATTCAATGTTATAATGTTGTAATTGTTAAAGCTTCACGTAAATGTAGCTTTTACAATGTTACAATGTAAAGATAATATGACCGCCGTCACATTATCACCCAAGTTATCATGTAAACCGATGTGATACCCATGTTTGAATGTCGGTATATGAAAACAAATAAATAAATACAAATAAATAAATATTCAGATATACATGCATAGTTTCCCCTGCCTATCCCCATTCCATATATAGCAGGTAGAGTACCCCCGGGTAGTCTCTAAGGTTACATCAGTATAAAAATACCTGCATGCTTTGTCACTAGAAAGCTTAGAGGTAAATTTTAAGACATGTGCGAGGGCTCACATGTCTTAAAAATTGGCTATTTGCACGTATATGTATGAACAACTTTATACTGATGCACGCATATCTGCGTATATGCCACATCGCACGTGTAAGTGGGGAAAGTTTTAGTAGCTACGGGCACTGACACAAAAGCCCTTTTTCCAAGTTTGCTCCCAGTTTGCGCCAGTAAAGGAGAGGATTTCTTAATTCACCTGGCTAATTTGCCTCCCTTTTACCCTGTTACCCTGACCCTTAAAACCCTGCTGACTGGCATTTTTTTTTTGTTACATGACTTACACGCCTTCCATATCAGAAGTAAAGTTACGTGGCAGGGGACCCCAGCACACGCTTGTGCGTGTAACTACTTATGCGTTGGACTCATGCTACAGAACCGGCCCTCCCATGTCCCATTCAGACCACGCCCACACCCTGCCCCGTTTTGGCAAAAAAGATTTTTGTGTTGTATAACGAGAGATATGTGCGTGGCCCTGGGCCTTTTAAAATATGCGCGGGTCTGAGTCAAGCGTATTTCTCCTGGTTGTGGTGTGCCCAAGGCTTTTAAAATCAACCAGACAGTGAATATTACCTCTCTATACAACTGCATTTTTTCTACAGATGGTAATGTAAGGTTTCTCCCATCCAGGAGTCTTTTGTTGTCACAAAGAAATCCCTGGAAAAGATTCTGGGTGGGGGAGATTATTTGACCTACATTTGGGAGGAAGGCTAAATTGTGGCAATTTTTGAGAAGTGTGGGAGCACTATAGGATAGCAGAAGCTGTCTGCTGCTGATTGTATGGGGAAAGTGTGGTATTCTGAATGGCCACTAGATGGCGCTCTCTTTGGTAAATTTACATAATATATTTGTGCTGTGTCACGGTGAAAGTACGGTAAGCGGTCTATGTGGGGATGTTCCCCTTTAAGAAGGATGGGGAGCATAGTCCCATGGAGGGATTATTTTGTCCAGTATAAAAGGGCTGGTTGAGTATTTGGCAGGGGTAGTTGGAGAGATCCCAGCTGGGACTAGGTTTATCTAGGACATCCTTTCTTCAGTAAGTGCCCTGAAGCAACCAGAGGTCCCTGCCTGAGTCCCAGGAGGTGGAGAAGAGTCTGTAGATCTCATGGTCAGTGGGGAGAGTAGGGAATGAAAAAGTGATAGAAGGGTGAGAGCCAGGGACACCAGCAGAAGTCCTATGCTTTTGCTTGGATGAGAGAGAAGAAACTTCTTGATGGTTTCAGAGTTTCTATGGAGAATGGAGGGAATTAATAAGTGTCCAGTGAATAAGTACTGTGAGAAAATTGTTGTTAAGACTGTAAGAAGCACAGTTTATATTGATAGAGGAGAAATATAGCTGTGGTGCATGTGTGTATCGGGAGGTGGGGGGATTGCTTGTACTGAATGTACGTTGAACTTCTTCAGGTACATTTGAGGTAAAAAGCTTGTGAGGGAGTAAGTTGGACTATTAAATGATCAAGGGGTAAAAGGGGAACTTAGGAATGACGAAGCCATAGCTAAGAGACTAAATGAATTCTTTGTTTTGGTATTCACTGAGGAAGATGCCAGAGAGATACCATACAGGAAATGATATTCAAAGGTGATAATTCAGAGGAAATTAAATAAATCCCAGTGAACCTCGAAGATGTTCTAGGGCAAATCAACAAACTAAAAAGTAGCATATCACCTGGACCAGATGGTATATATCCCAGCATGCTGAAAAAAAGTGAGAAATGAAATTGTGGACCTGCTATTTGAAATTTGTAAACTATCATTAACATCATCTATGGTACCTGAAGACTGGAGGGTTGCCAATGTAATGCCAAATTTTAAAAAAGGGATCAATGGGTGATCCAAGAAACTACAGACCAGGGTTTTTGACAGCCATGCCAGGCAAAATGGTAGAAACTATCATAAAGAACAAAATTGCTAAACAGATAGCTAGGTATAGTTTAATGGGACAAAGCCAACATGGATTTAACCAAGGCAAGCCTTGCCTCACTAATCTGCTACATTTTTTGAGGGCATAAATAAACATGTGGATAAAGGTGAGCCAGTTGATATACTGTATCTGGATTTCCAGAAAGCATTTGACAAAGTCTTTCATGGGAGACTTCTTAGGAAATTAAAATGTTTTGAGATAGGGAGCAGTGTCCTATTGTGGATTAGCAACTGGTTAAAAGAGAATAGGGCTAAATAGTAAATTTTTCCAGTGGAGAACGGTGAATAGTGGAGTGCCCCAAGGATCTGTGTTGTGTTCCGCGCTTGCGGCCGTCCACGGGTGAGGAGCCCTGGTCCGGTGCTGCTGTTCCCGCACGTCGGCGCAGGCCCCCGGGGTGTCTACACGGCTGGGAGCCGTTCCTGCTTCCCCTGTGCTGCAGCTACAGCTTCTCCCCCGCGGCCGGAATCCAAGATGGCCGCCACCATCTTAGGCGGCCATCTTAGGCCCCCTCACTAGAATTAAAGGGACCTAAGCCCTTAATTACACTCAGCTGCTTCCAATGATCCAGCGCAGAGGAAGTATAAAAGGAAGCTTCCTCTGTTCATTCCTTGGCTTGGCAACTTCCGTGGTTAGTCAGGTCTGCTTGCTTTGGTGAGTTCTTGTGCTTTGGATCCTTGTTCCTGTTTCGTCTTGGTGTTCCTGGTTCCTGACTTCAGATCGGCTAGCGGTAATTCCTGGTATTGACTTCGGACTGGCAAGTGGTGATCCCTCAGTGTGTGACCTCGGAGTGGTAAGCGATGACCCTCTGGCAGTTGACCTCGGACTTCTTCTTGACCGTCATCTCCAAGGGCCTGCCTAAGTCCCAGTGGTCTGGGTCTCTATGGGCTCCTCCCGGGGGGACCGCGGGCTTCCAGGGGTGAAGCTCCAGTCAGCCCTTGCACCGAACTTCTTGACTTCTCAAAGGTCCACCTAAGTCCCAGCAGTCCGGGTCCCTACGGGCTCCTCCTGGGGGGACCGCGGGCTTCCTTCCTTTGACGTCACGATTCTTCGTCTGCCTCCACAGTCGCCTCTGTCTCCAGTGCCGAGGATCAGCTGGTCACATCTTCTGTTCCCTCCTCGCCACCCGATGGGAGAACCTACGGATCTTCCTCCTAAGGTATTCCATTCTCCCATCGGCCCAAGGGTTCACAAGCCTGAGCATAACACTCTGTTCTGGGACGACTGCTTTTTTATATATTCATAAATGACCTGGAAATGGGAACAAGTAAAGTAATCAAATTTGCAGATGACACAAAATTATTCAAAGTTGTTAAATCACGAGAGGATTGTGAGAAATTGCAAGAGTACATTGCAAAACTGGGAGATTGGGCATGCAAATGGCAAATGAAATTTAATGGGGGCAAGTACAAAGTGATGAACTTAGGGAAGAGTAACCCAAATTATGACTGCACAGTGCATGGTTCCACATTAGGAGTCACCACTCAGGAAAAGGATCTAGGTGTCATCGTTGAAAATATGTTGAAATCTTCTGCTCAGTGTGCAGCAGCAGCCAAGAAAGCAAATAGAATGCTAGGGATTATTATTAAAGGAATGAAGAATAAAACAGAGAATATCATAATACCTCTGTATTGCTCCATGGTGCGACCTCATCTTGAGTACTATGTGCAGTTCTGGTCGCCACATCTCAAAAAAGATATTGCTGCATTAGAAAGGTACTGAGAAGGGCAACCAAAATGATAATGGGGATGGAACAATTCTATGAGGAAAGACTAAAGAGGTTAGAACTTCAGTTTGGAGATGAGATGACTGAGGGGGGATATGGTAGAGGTCTATAAAATAATGAGAGGAATGGAACCAGTAAAATGAAATCAGTTGTTTACTCTTTTGAAAAGTACAAAGATCAGGGGAAGCAACTAGGTAATATGTTTAAAACTAAAAAGAGAAAATATTTTTTTTTACTCAATGCAAAATTAAGCTCTGGAATTCATTGCCAAAGGATGTGGTGAAAGCTATTAGTGTAGCTGCGTTTAAAATTAGTTTGCACAAATTCCTGGAGTTAAAGTCCATAAACCTTTATTATGGTGGAATTGCAGAAATCCAGTTGCTTAGTCTTGGGATAAGCAGCTTGGAATCTATCTACCCCTTGGGATCCTGCCAGGTACTTATGATTTGGATTGGCCACTACTGGAAGCAGGATACTGGGCTTGATGGCCCCTTGATCTGACTCATTATGGCAAGCGTCATTTTCTTATGTTCTGTAAGAGAACTCAAGATCATAGAAAGAGATTTTTGGAAATGTGACAGGAAATTATATCTTGGGGGTTTTATTTCATAATTTAAATTAAATTTGTAAATTAAATTTGTATTTGTAAATTAAATTTGTATTCTTTCCTGTAAATAGCACGTTACAGCCTCAACTCTTGTAAATAATCTGCCTAAACTTGTATATATTCCTCTAAATAGCTCGTTACAGTTTTAATGCTTTAATTTCTATGCCCCCTGCTCTATGTATAATCCTCCTTGTTTTCCCCTCCCTGTTGATTGTAATTTCTGCCTTTAGTTACAATGTGAACCGGTATGATGTTTGCATACTAATACCGGTATATAAAAGTTTTCAAATAAATAAATAATTTGTTGTTATGAAGTGTATTGTATTTTATCCTCTTTTTATGTTATTTTATGTTATTATTAATTTATGAAATTTTGTTAACCGGTATGAAGATATGTATAGAACAAAAAACCAACCAAACAAATAAATAAAAAAAAATATCTTGTTAAAAGAACAAAATGTTTTGTGCACATTTTTTAACCCACCCAACTTCATTTTTTCTTAGATGCTAAGAAGTAGGGAGGCTTGGGTGGTCCTGACAACGGTGCTAGGTTTGCACTTTTTGTAATAGGCAATAGTTGATGGCTTAATGTAAATTATCTTTTTATGTATCTGTTTTCCAGCTATCGGTTCCTCTTTGGTTTTTGTAAATTGTATCTTCCCCGTTTTTGTGGGCTATTTTGGATGCTACTATATAGTTTTTATTTTTTTGTATTTCCTATTTTGTTTAATCATGTGATCAATATATCCTATATCAGTGGTGGCATACCCCAGGCCTCCAGGGCCACAAACAGGCCAGGTTTTCAGGATAACCACAATGAATGTGCATGAGATAGATTTGCATAGAATGGAGGCAGTGCATGCAAGCCTATCTCATGCATATTCGTTGTGGATATTTGAAAACCTGGCCCGTTTGCAGCACCTTGAGGACCGGAGTTGGCCACCCCTGCAGTGCACCATCTGCTCAGTCCTCACTGCTCTCCCAACCCTCCCGAGAGACCGACATTCAGCTCACTCAGGTGCCGGACCCTCTCACATTTTATGGCTCTGTCCAGGAGGGAGTTATAGTGATTACAGAGAAATACAAAAATATTTCCATCTAGGTCAGTGGATAGTTGGTAAAAAGAAGATTGGATGGACAAAGTGGTCCTTATCTGACAACATCTTCTATGTTTCCATGCGCTCTACGTCAATGACAGCCAAAATTCTCTTCCTCCATCTCAAAACAGAACTGTCAGTTAACTGACTTTTTGTTCAATGGGCATTGTGGCTGTTTTTTACTAGTATTTCAGAATCACTTGACAACATAATAATCACAAGATATAAGTTATCCTTACTCACTTTTATTACAAATAACTACACATTATGTGATTGGCTGTCCAGTTCTGCCCTTAAAAGCAGCTCTGCCCATTACTAAAATGGCAACCGTGGCCTCAGCTGCTCTGGGGTCCTTAGTGTGTGTTAGGGGTCTCAATCAGACCTGCCCCTGATGCAGGGGCAGCAGAATGCCTTTTTAGTTTGGGGGAGATGGCCTACCAAGCTCCACCCTCCAGCTCCGCCCCTTGCTCTTACTGTCAATTTCTTGCTTTGCGTCATTCTTTCTTACATACATTCTTAGTATAAATCATAGAATATAATTATTCATCCCCAGGCCAACCAATAAAATGCTCGATGCTAGAAAACCCGGGGTAGTGATAAAGTAGAAACAAAAACAGCTGTTCTATACTATGTTCTATACTATGCATGGAAAGAGAGAGAAGATCATCAAGTAACAAGAGATGTAATCAGAGACCAAGAAAATGTCGCCTTAAGATACAGGAACTGTACCACTTGATTGGGCACCACTCGCCTGATTAAAAAGAGTTTCCAAGCTCAGATATGTTGTCTGTATATAGTACACCTTACAAACTTCAGAAAGAAGCAATTTGGCACAATGAAAGTATTAAGAAGAGCAATAGCAGTAAATTTGAAAGCTTGGTTGGCCCCTGTTCTAGTGCACACGACCCGGGGCCACTGTTGTTTTTCCTTCACAATACTATGACCCTGGGGTGTCAGTTCTTACTGACGGGGATAGAGGGGAAGGAATTTCTTCTCCAGGGTTCAGTATGTGTTGGAGGTGACTCTTTTGACTCCTTTTCCCTTGGGGAAGTTTCTCTTTGCTTTCTATGGTTGGGATGTGAGTGCCAACAAAATACTCTGTACTCTTGGGTTGGGTGTCCAAAACAAAACTTCACTGTAGCACTAGTTCAAAAGTGAACAGTGGCACTTTGCACACCAATTCCTGGCACAAACAACTTGTTATCACTGTTCTCCACTTTTCCTTATCTGTGTACGTATCTCTCAGCAAACGGGCCTGAAAAATACGTCACCCTCCAGGGCATGGAAAAGAAAGGCTTCCTAAGTGGACAGGGATATCCTAGTTGGGTGGGAAAAAAAAATCCCCTTCCAGAAATACTGCCGCACAAAAAACACAGGGTCTCAGCCTCTGCACAATCTCCCACTTTCATCTCTTCTCCTCAGGGTAAAAACTCTGATAGGCGTCTCCAAGTTTAACATAGTTCTCCCTCTCTGTCTTCAGATGATACTGAGCATCTTTTGGAGGAAAGATCCAGGCAGCAGGGATCCAAACCACTCTTCTGGTTTTCCCCTTCAGGGCAGGAAGGATGGCAGCAAAAGCCTTTCTCCCAGGTCTCTTTCAAAACAAACTCTTCGCTCAAACATGCAAAATGTGGAGGTTTAATATAGCAGGTCACCAGCAGGCCGCCACCCTCGGACTGAGGATGAAGGAGGCAGATCCTCCCCTATCCTGCCTACCCCAGAAAAGAGACTTCCCCCTAATCTCTTTCCAAGGCCAAGGAGCAGGGATCTCGGAAAAACCTCGGAAACTCAGTAAAAATCATAAAAACAGCTCTGGAGGCAACTCAACCAGACAGAGTGACTGGAAGGATTAATCCTCCCAGACTTTGGGGCCTGGTCCTTGAAATAGGCTTAAACTTCAAATAAGAAAAATCTCCTGCTTCCTCTAACTTCCACACCGAAGCTGGAATGCCGGACCTTGCAATGATGCAAGCTGCTTTTATACTAACAGGGGACTGGCAATTCCAGCAGCATCAATGGAGAAGCTGTTCTGAAATGGTTACCACAATTGAGATCCTACCCAACATATTATACCCTGGCTTATGAGTGGATGTGTGAGGAATGGATATTTCCCCATACACCTCACCAAAATAATATTCAAATTCCAGTGTCGTGTAAGTAATACTATCACAGACACCCTCCACTACCAGGCAAATTGTGAAATAATAAAATAGCGCACAAGACATATGCAGCAAACCAGCCATACCATAGCAACACTAACTCACGGGATTCCAACAGCAACAACTCTACGTATGAAAAAGCAGCACTGCAAATATTACACCAAGCTCCATAACACCATTCCGGGATACTGACAGGAGTTCTCTGAAAACGTTCTCAATTGCAAAACACTGGAACAGTGTTGGGATGGGGCTGAGGGTGAAGATTACCCTCTTAAGATAAGTGCTTTTTTCCTGCAATATCTAAAATGTTTAAAGAAATAGAAGTTCTGCCTTTATGACCAATGATTATAAGTCCAGACGCATCTTTTAAAGACATGAATCACTCTGTCAATGAGTGGAGTCAGGGTCCTTGATTATAAGAAGGTCATAATGCTTCATAATATAGTATTCTTCAGCATTTCTACAGGGTGAATCTTGCTTGTTTGTGGCCTATTGACCACAACAGCATAATACATCATGAAGCACCACTACATAGTGCCACTTTGAAGCCCACAGTGGTGCTGGCAGGAGGTGCAAGCCTTCTCTCCAAATGGCAAAAACTTGGAGATCTTGCATTTGGTACATTGAGGGTCTGGGGAGCAGGAGTTGAGCCTGGAGGGCCACTTTTGACTGGGCAGTTGGGGCCCGGAGGGGATCTGCACTTTTGGATCAGGAAGTGAGGAAAAATGAATCAGAGGCTGTGGAGGGGGGAGGGGGGGGGAAGGTGGGCTTGCACTTTTGATTCAGAAGGAAAGGTAGAATAATCAGGGCCTAGATAGGGCCTGAGTGTGGGTTGGTAGTGTGAGGAGTTCTACTACAGCAGGAGCAAGGAAGAAGTAAAGAGGGGTCTCGGGTTCCAATCATTTGCAGTGAAGGAAAGCAGCTGCATCAAGGGAGGCTGTCTGTCTGTCTGGGAGGCCTGCCCAGGTGAGGCCTTCACTCTATGCTGTGGCCATTCCCCACAGATTGAGCCTGAGGGCTCAGGCCATGGCTGGGGCTTAATAATTCAAGGGAAGATCTAAAGAGCTTGGGTGAACCAAAGCTTCAGGAGGCCTTGGCATGGCTGGAAGACTGGCGTGGATCTGGAATCTGGTATGGACTAGGATTCAAGGTCAGTCAAGCAGCATTCCCAGAGAAGAAGACCTCAGAAGACTGTTGGACCAGCAAAGGTATGTCAGGGGAGGGCTCTTTATATCCAGCCCTAAATCTGAAGACACACCCAGTGCTGGTCCAGTCCAGAACTTTCTGGGGTATGGTCGACTCCCATCAAGTCAACTAAAGAATTGCTACAGTGATATTGTGAGTCAGCCAGTTTTATGTGTAACCTTACGAGTCCATGCCCAGAACTCTAGGGGTGGTGGATTTGAGGCTTGCTATTCCTGATAGAATCCCCACTTCTGTTGGGGCCCATGGTCTATTTTTTTCTGGATGTACCTTATAGAAAGAAGCAAGGAGTTTGTCTGTGTGGACTTTTTCCGCTGGTTCCCAGCTGTGATCCAATCTATTAAGTAGTGCAAACTCCCCAAATATATCTTGCATCCAGGATTTGGCAGATGACAAACTCTTGATGGCCCTGAACCATAACCAGTGGCACAGGGGTGCATTAATGACCTGGAAATGGGTTTGGCTTGTAGGGTTTCAGAGGGGCACATAAATAAGTTAGCAGGGAGTAGAACCTCGAAGGCTACTAGATTGATCTGCTGTTGGATGGTAAATGGTCCAGCTTGGCAATGGGCCTCCTGCTTTTCAAAGTACAAGTCATGACCCAAACTTTTCTCCAGCTAAAAAATGCAGGGATGGTTTCCATCATGTCTGTGAACCTCTAGTTCTCTATGCCTTTTCTAGTTCCCTGTGGACTTGGATTATTTACCCAGTCAGCTGCTGTGGGAACTGGGGACTGGAAGTCCTCCTCTGAATAAAACCATGGATGAAAGGATTGGTTAGCAAAGCATCATGAGGTCTTAGTCAGGGCCAGTGATAGCAATGTTGCTACCCTCTGCAAACATTTACTGTGCTTCCAGTTCAGTATTTTTTTTAACACAAAACTTGTGTTGTTTTCCCCAATAGCCAATATCAATAGAAACTGTTAGTCTTACACTCTGTCCCAGGCCCCCATTCACCACCAAAAAAGGCTCTGTTCCCTCCCATAATCCAAACTGTCAAAACTGGCACACCCGAAACTATATTATGCAGTATTGCTCTTGTCCTACCTACTGATACATAAAATGGGTGCCAGCTGGGCTCTGTGGCTGGTACCATTTGTTGTACAGAAAAACATGCATTATTGTGCTGCCACCCTGAAAACCCTGCAAAAAAAGACAGTCGGAACCCATTTGGTTCCGACTGTCTTTTTTTGCTATTTGTTCCACATAATAGATTGCTATTTGTTCCACATAATAGCTAATGAATATCATATATTATATCTTCGTATAGATTATCTCCTGTATATAATTTTCCCATTTAATATGTTAAATAAGGTTCTACTCTTTGAATGTTAAAGATAGTTATAAGATATTTGTATGTATTACGTTGTTATCCTGTAAACCGGAGTGAAGGCAAAACGCTATACTTCGGTATATAAAAAACCCCAAATAAATAAAATAAATAAATAAATTTGGTATTAGGCCTGTTGTAATGTGTGTTAGGTGTGGGTTTGGCTCTTGGACAGCCTTGAATAAACTGAATGACAACAATATGTAAATTTCTCATACCAAAATAGTGCTAACTGCAAGCACTCAAACAGGAATCACTCCTTGTGACCTTAGGCTAGTCACTTTACCCTCCATTGCTTCAGGTACAGTCTTAGATTGTGAGTCCATTGGGGACAGGGAAATGCCTATAGTACATGAATGTAATCCACTTTGAAGTGTCTGAAAAGCAGAATATAAATCAAATAAATAAATAAATAAACCCTGTCTATGAAAAGGCAAGACTTCTAATATTTCACTAGGCCCTAAAATATCTATTAGGAAAGCAGAACAAACCAGGCTGCTACAAACCCCTACACAGAAACTACACACTAGCAGAATACCCTTCCAAACAGAATAAAGAGACCATAAAGTATAAATATAAACTTGTAAAAAAATACTGAACTGGAAACTGCATCAATCCACACTCTGTATGCAGTGAAGCAATGGAAAAACAGAAACATCATCAGGCCACACAAATCAAACAATAAAATCCAAAAATATAAATCAATCATAGTAAACCATATTAATAAAAATAATATTGCCAAACAAAATTGAGAGCCCCCTCCCAGTCCAAGACAATATGGGAGAGTAACACATGCAGTCAAACCACTCCATAATCAAGAGTTCAGTGATCTCCTAGGAAGAAGGAAGACTGGCAACAGCCACTAGGTAGGCAATTTTTTTTAAAAGGAGTCCAAAACTACCAAGATTGTGGACTTGCCTAGTAACATTGGTAAGTTGGTAATAAAGTCCAGAGAAATACATTGCCAGGGTCACGCTGGCACTAGCAAGGGATTCAGCAATCCGTAAAGGCTCTGGCAAGGCACTTTGTGAGCATGATGACACTCCACAACATCCCTGCCCCAACTGAGCCACCAAAAACATTTGGCTGACCAGCTTCTTGATCTTGCAGAGTCCCAGGTGCCCTGCCAGAGGAGAATAATGGTACATCTGGAGGGTATCCAGGCAAGTAGGTCCTTAAGGTACATACAGTTTCTGCCTCTTACAGTCAGACACCCTTCTCACTGGCTCTACTCACCCTTGTTTTCTGCCTCTGTTACTTTCTGACCCTGAGCCTGGGCTAACTCACCTTAGGATAAATGCATTGTGATTAGCTCTACAGTATCCAGATGTCTGGTGCCCAAAGTGTTTTGTGGTTGAAAGGATCAGGATAGCTGCTGGCGACTCTTGCAACATCTCTTCTTTTCTCCAAGTTAAAGCATCTGCCTTGCTATTTTGAGTGCCGTTTCATAGGTCAAGACAAAATCAAATCAAGAGAAAAAAGAGCCACCAGGGAGCTTGCCAAGAGTTCATATTCCATGTGATTCTCAGATATTCCAGATTCCTGTGGTTGGTATATGCTTGGATTTGATGCTATGCCCCTTCCAAATCATTTTCTTTGATGATGTCCCCATGATTTCTCCTAGGGGCTCTTCTCAAAAGAAGGAAGGCCATAAGCTTAGGAGTAGAATATAACATTTACTCGCTCCATGGAAAAAAAAAATGTCTCCCTGGGTTTTTGCCCCACAGCAATCAATCAGGCAAGGCTGAACAAAGAGGACACACACTCACTGCAAGTCTCACCTTCTCTACCACTAGGATGTCACCCTATGACATCACCCAGGCTTAAAGGAATAAGCATCATATTACATCATCTAACACTGAAACCAATACAGCCCATTATCATCAGTGGACAGAGGTTACACATACCTAATCTATGCATAAGGACCTTCATTTTTTTTATTTTATTTTAACTGGGAATTTCAATGTTATAACAAAAAAACAGTGTAAAAATTACTTTTCCACTGAATTTTCTCTTGAATGTTATAGCGATGTTATTTTTCCCACTGATATGTTTTTGTTATAACATTGAAATTCCCATGAAAAATAAATAACATCTGAAAACGAAGGTCTCTAAGCATAGATTAGGTAGTGGTTAAGGGTTGAAATTAATTAGTGGCATTTGGATAAAAACTAGGACGGGCCACATTTATAACCTCGACTCTAGCTGGTTAGAATATGAGGTTTCCAGCCTAGCATTCTAATAACACCAGCTAAGGCTTGTAGAGTAGTATATTGTAGAGAAAATGCAGCGGCCGTCAATACTGTGGTGCCAGCCTAGAGGAAAGTAGGCTGATATACTGAGCCACTCATGGAATTTAACTAAAGCTGACAAAGCAGGCAGTTTATGTAAGGATTTTAGACTCGGCATAAAATATACAGACATTCAAGTGTCCTAGAATCTCTAAGTGAGTGGTAATTATTTAGTATGTGTGTGTGTGTGTGTGTGTGTGTGTGTGTGTGCGTGTGTGTGTGTGTGTGCGTGTTGGATCCTGACCCTGCAAGTGTTTTCATCTGGGTGTAAATTCTCTGCATTTCTGAGCTTTCAGAGAATAGAAATAAAGTGTCTCACTTTAAACTTCATTAGAAACACCCTTAAGTTGACGTTGCTTTGTGTGACATGAATTCTTCCAGTAAATGGTATGTGTTTTTCTTGTCTGTAATATGCAGATGTCTGTTGCTAGGCTCTTATTTAGGCTACAAGCATCTGCAGCCCACGCGTGCTGCCACCTGAGCCAATCCAGCAACCAGTACAGGAAGGAAAAAAAAAAAAACACAGAAAAGAAGTGAGAAGTGGCAAGAGCTCCTGAAGCGTTAAAAATAATTACTCTTACACTTCCTCTGTGGCACTTTTGATGATGTGCAGTTGAATGGATAAATCCCTTATACTTTTGGTCCACACAAGTAAAATGAATGCAGTGTTACTTATACCACTGTTTCCCAGGTCTCTCCTGGAGGCGCACCTAACCAGTCGGGTTTTCAGGATTTCCACAAAGAATACGCAGGGGAGAGATTTGCATTTGCTGGGTCTCTAATGCATGCAAATCTATCTCATGCATATTCATTATGGATATCCTGAAAACCCGACTGGTTAGGTGCGCCTCCAGGAGAGGGTTGGGGAAAGACTGATTTCTGCTTTGCTGGGGTTGGGGGGATGGTTTTGAGTAGCTTGCCCTAATAGCAAAGCACATGGACACTTTGACTGCAGGTGTGCGGCAGCTGATGTTCACAGAGAAACTGTTCCGATAGCTAGCATGAGGTACGCGCGTTAAAATACTGTTTGTTTTTCTGAAACATAATCTTTTACATTCCCAATCTACATCCTCCCCCCTCCCCGTGGGAAAACCTCTTTTTTTTTTGGACAGGTCACTTTACCCAGGTAAGTGGCTTTGAAAACTGCATCTCAGGGGATTCTGTGAAACTTTGAGTCTTGAAACCTGTCATATCCCATGGTCTACATGGTAGCCCTCGTCGGCTCTCCTCCTCGGGTGACCTTGAGGCCTGAGGCCTGCAGAAGAGCCGGAGAGGCAGTAGGTCCAGTGCCTGAGCTCATGATCACCTTTTTTTTGCCTGATGTAGCTCAGGTGGCAGGAGCAGCATGTGAACACCACTGCGTGACAGACTTGCCTGCTCTTTGAAGAGACCGTGCAGGTGCTGAAGTAACCAATGCTTTAGGTGAAAGGAAGATTTCACTAGGATTCACAGAGAACTTCTCTGCCTTGCAAGGTTAGATAGTACAGGAAAGGGGATTCAGCAGAAAATCTCAAGAAAGATTTTTTTTTACATTTATTTATTTATGGATCTTTGATATTCTACCTTTTTGCACAAATAAACTCAAGGCAGATTAAGTTTTAATTAACATTTACAGTACCTGGGTTGAAGCCCATTACAATCATAGTTGAATCAAATTTAGAGTGGGTTGCATTGAGACGCCAGGGTGCATAATTTATAGTCCTTCCTTGTTGGTTCAGGTAGATAAGTCAGAATGCCTGAGTGTCTTTGCTGAAGGGACTCTAAGAGAAGGTGAGACCAAAGACATATGCCTTATCTTTTTTTCCTGAACATGAGGTAACATGGCTTGAGTTGTAGGTTCCAGATTTTTGGAGTGTAATAACTGAAGGCACAAAGACTTGTACAGTATAGTCTAACTTATTGGTTCCCAACCGGGGGGGGGGGGGGGGGGGGAGGTCTGTGGACCTCTAGGGGTCCGTGAGACCATCACAATGGGTCCTCCAGTAGGGAGGCAACCAAAGTGCAACTGTTGAGAATTAGAGAGGGCTGACCTCACCTCCGAGGAGCTCCTGCTCTGAGACTCCTGCCTGATCCCATGTCGAGAAGAGTAAGATCACAGCCTCAAGAAACCCATACTGGTGTGAGAGGAGGCAGGGAAGAGTGCGGCTGATTGCTACCACAAGGAGTCTGAAGGTGTGCCAAAAGGAGGGGAAGCATGGCTGCCACCAGGGATGTGCAGCAGGGATGGATTCGTCCCATTCGGTATTCGTATTTGTGGGGAGCCAAATCCATTGCATCCGTTCTTGGGGACCCCCAATCCGTTCATTAGTTACGTATGTATTCGTTTCCGAAAAAAAAAAACCCCATCCCAATCCTTTAAATTTAATTAACTACAACCCCCCAAGACTTACCAAAAGTCCCTTGTGGTCCAGCGGGAGTCCTGGAGCGATCTGCACTCAGGCTGTCGGTTGCCGGTATTCAAAATGGCACCAATAGCCTTTGCCCTCACTATGTCACAGGGGCTACCGGTGCCATTGGTCGGCCCCTGTCACATAGTAGGAGCAATGGATGGCCTTACTACTGTAAGGGGGCACTTTCAGCTCAGGGTGGGTTTGAGTCATAAGAACCTTATCCAAACATTTTTTAAACCCAGTTACACTAACTGCCGTAACCACTTTCTCTGGCAATGAATTCCAGAGCTTAATTATGCGTGGAGTGCAAAATAATTTTCTCCGATTAGTTTTAAATGAACTACTTGCTAACTTCATGGAGTGCTCCCTAGCCCTTCTATTGACTAAGAGAGTAAATAACTGATTTACATTTACCTGTTCAAGTCCTTCAATCCCTCCTTCATGGCCAGGGTGCAAAGGTCTGGAGCACACCAATGTAGCACCGCACCCTCACCCCAAATCCACCCTGAGTTGAAAGAACCCCGCATACAGTGGTAGATATATAGAATGTTTCGCCTACAGTTTTCTCTCAGACAGTTCTCTCTCTCTCCATTTGTGTGTACTTAAAAGCCACTAAAGCCCTGCTTGCTTGTTTGTGTGTTCTTTTTAAAATTAGCCAGTAATGTTTTACTGAGATGTTTGTATTTCTATGAGTGCCTTGAAAATGCTGCTACAACCTTTTGTGCTGAGATGTTTGCATTCTTACCTGATTCATTCTGTGTTGATTTTACCAAGATGTGTCGTATTCTTAGTCCTTGTGCTGCTGAACGGTCAGGCCTAGCCAGAGAACAGACTCCAGGTTGGACTCTGGCCAGAATCTTTATAAGCTTCTTTATTGGTGAGCAACAGCAAACAAAACAATTTAGCTGGTTTGTGAAGTTCAACAAAATTGTAACTTTCAGTTCGTTTTCTCAATGCTTCCATCTCTTTCTCTCTGGGCCTTCCTCATCCATCAGGCCCTGGTCTCTTATCCTTGCTTGCAGTGATCCACCCTAGCCCAAAGTCCCTTGATGGGTTAGGACAGATAGCTGTAGCTGGTCCTTTAAGGTGTTCTGATGGAGTTTTATATGCTCACTCACAGTCCCGTTTCAAGTTTAGTCCTGTTCTACATTTTACCTAGTTTAGTCCTTTCATTGATGGATATCAAATTTAGTCCTTACTGTGAAGTCACCTTCAGATTAGATCTGTTAAATATCCATTAGACTGTATGCTATCTTTCAAATATGTTGTACCCCGCTATATTTATTCTTCAAAAAAAGGTGGGAAATAAATCCAAATATGTTGCAAGCGTGGACTCCTAGGTGAGTCGGAGTTGATTCCTCACCGTCGGCCGGTGAAGCTGGCTAGAGCAGAAGCCCAGTGGGAACTTTGTCAATACCAGCCCTTGTTTCCCTTAGGTTGAGCCCTTGGGCGCTGGGCTGGCTGGACTTAGGCATAAGCCTCTGTGAAGATGAAGATCTGTTGCATGGAGAATGTTGCAGGCCAGCACAAAGAGGAAAGCTGAATCAGGACAAGCAGCAGTCAGGGCACATGACAGACAAGGCAAAGTCGGGTTCAGGCTGTGGTTGGAGGCAGGCGGAGCTTAGTCAGTGTCATGATTCAGGCAGTGATCAAGACAGGTAGAGTTCAATCCAAAATGGAGAGGAGGCGCAGGCAGACGTCAAGCAGCATCAAGATCCAATCCGAGGGTCAAGCCAGAAGTCCAATCAAGGAGAAGGAACAAAGGAGCACAGGAGCAGGAGGGGATGCTGAAGATAGATGAAAGAAGTCTGACCTAGAAGACAAGAACTCAAGACGAATTGGACTGCCAACAGAATTGGACTGCCAACAGAATCAGGAACAAGACACGGGAATTCTGGAACACACAGCAGGAATCAGAAACAGAAGTCAGGAACAGGAACACAGAGGCAATGCACTTCTCAACTGAGTCGACCTATTGCCAAGGTACTGAGGAGGCATCCCAGGCAGACTTAAATAGTGCAAGACCCCTGACATCATCAATGGGCACTTCTCTGGTTTGCCTGGCACTGGCCCTTTAAGTTCAGCACTGGCATTGCATGCACGTGCTAGGAGAGTCAGGGCCACAGTTGGAGATGTTCTGCGATGAATGAAGAGAAGTGTGGTTGCGCTGCTATGCCTGCACCAAAGGAGGAGGTCAGAGTTTAGGTGCCCTCAGGAGGTAAGAGTGGCGGCTCGCAGGAGAGGCCCGTGAGCCACCAAATTCAACAGTACCCCTCCCCTACTCCCCGTTCCCAGAGAGTTTAGGTTTCTTGGGGTATGTGGTGTGGAATTCTCTCAGGAGATTCTTGTCCAAAATATTGGAGGCAGGCTCCCAGGTATTCTCTTCTGGGCCCTATCCTTCCCAGGAGTTCAGGTATTCCTGTCTCTTACTGCTCTGCCTGATGTTCAGGAATTCTTTCACGTGATAGGTAACATTATCCTTGGAGGAAACATCATGAGCCTCCGGTAGTCTCCATGAGAGAATTAAAGATCTGAGAAGTGAAACGTGAAATACATTGAGTATTTCTAGGGAAGCTGGTAGGTTACTGGACCCAACTGGCAGATGATTGGGAAGGCTTAAATTGTGGTGGTGGCCTACAGTGTGCATGAATAGTCAGGCCACCTCCAGGGCCATGGGAAGTTCTTGAAGCAGGATGAAATGAGCCATCTTTGAGAACTGGTCAACTATGACCCAAATGATTGTGCAGCCATTCGAGATAGAGAGGTCCACCACAAAGTCAGTAGATAAATGGGTCCAGGATTCCCTGGGGTCTGGCAACAGTTATAACAGCTCCCAGAGTTATCCCACCAAAGGTTTCTGCTGTGCACAGGTGGGGAAGGAATCAATGTAGGCTCGGACATCTCTCTGCATTTGGGGCCACCAGTAGTATTTCTGGAGCATCATGAGAGTTTGGGCCTGTCCAAGGTAACCTGCAACACGGGAGTCGTGGGCCCACTTTAACACCACCTTCCCTGGTGGGACGGTTATGGTGGTGGCCAGAAGAATCTGGATAGGGTCAATAACATGTCTGGGAGGCTCTGGAGTGTCCTCTGCCAGGAAGGACCGAGATAAGGCGTCAGCTCGAATGTTCTTGATGGCTGGTCGGTATCTTAATTTGAAGTCAAAACATGCAAAAAATAGAGACCAGATAGCCTGGCAAGCATTCAACTGTTGTGCATGGTGGAGATGTTCCAAGTTTTTATGATCAGTGTAAATAATAATGCGATGATGAGCTCCTTTGAGCCAGTGATGCCACTCCTCGAGTGCGAGCTTAACGGCCAGCAGTTTTCTGTCACTGGTCCATTACAAACTTTACGCAGATGACATACAGTTCTTTTTCCCCCTCAAAGAAACATGGGCTCAGACAAAATCATTTCTTCTTTCCTGTCTTAACAACTGTTCAAGGATGGATTAATCAAAATAAATTAGCTCTCAACATTTCAAAAACTGAAATTATCATCTTATCACGTTTCTCAATCCCAAATACTCCAACTAACTTTCAATTTGATAATCAGATCATTACTCTCTCCCAAAGTGTCTGTAACCTCAGAGTCATCATTGATCCAGCTCTTTCCATGCGTGATCATATCAGAATGGTCATTCAATCCTCCTTTTACAAATTAAGACTTCTTCACCATCTCAAACCACTCCTTAACCCCGTTGATTTTCGCTCTGTCCTACAAGCACTGAATATAACTGGTTATATCAAACTTATTCAGATAGGTTTTTCTGGATAATTTTGGGACTGCTTTGAAACACAACTAGACTTAACCCGAATAATTCTGAATATTGGAGTCATCCAGGTAACTTATCCAAATAAATTAGGCCTGCCCCAAAACGCTCTCAGAATATCCCCAATTTATTTGGGTAAGTGTTAACAGGCTGAAATCCAGATAAATTGGACACAGTCAGGGTGACAAAGTTTTCATATCTCATGGTTTGGCTAAATCCCTAGTTTAGCCAGACAAGCCATATGAATATTGACCTCTGAGTATTTTACTAGGTTTCTGAAAATCACAATTGAAAATACTCTGCTTATTTTGAGAGCTTTTTCCTTTCCAGTGGAGACAGCAGAGAAAGAGCGTAAATATATTCAGACAGATTTTAAAAACATTGCTCATGCAAAAATGGCCCCATACACACCTATGTGGGCTGTATGTGAGCAAAGCCGGGAAGCAGGCACGTACATACCTGTGTGTGCATCAAGAATATGGAGGCAGAAAAGGGGTGGAGCTAAGACTTACATGCATAACCCCTGAATTTTGCAAGGCTGAACCTGGAGGGGGAGAGAGACAATATGACACTCTATATATCTTTCACTGTAAGAGGATCACTTTCAACTCAGGTTGGGTTTTGGCAGGGGGTGGCGTACAATTGGTCTGCCTAGGGCGCAAGGGTCTGTAGACCCTTGTAACACTGCCCCCCCCCCCAAAACCCACCCTGAGTTGAAAATGCCCTTCTTTCAGTGGGAGATATATAGAGCGTGTCAGATTCTCTCTTTCTCTCTCTCTTTCTTTTTCCATGGTCACCTGTGCGAGTATGCATGTAAAGGCTCCATACATGGTAGGGATTTTTTTAATGATATGCGTGTACTTGCAGGCACAGTATAAAATTAAGCATATTTTTACTTGCTTGGTTTGCGGACACACGTACGCTCCTTTTAAAATTTACCTGATTATGAAAAGTAATATGGATACAGAAATAAACCTAACAAAATCTGCTGATAATGTAACACGAATAGGATCAATAATTCCATTCATAATCAAAATAACACTCTTTGCAATGCTGGAGCTTACGGCCCATTTTCTTTATAAGAACTTTTACTTTTTATAATATTAGGATCTTCTCATTCAGGCTTTTCTTGCATTTCTGCATGGGCTTCTTGTCTACCTTATTTTGCAGATTCTTGAAATAAAGAAATGTGGGTCAAGAAATTACAAGCACCCAGGAGTGGAAGTTCTTTGGTATCCGAACCTCCCTCCTTCCACATCATCCATGTGTATGGATGTGTGCGTACTGTCAACACCCACATATACACTTGTCAAAAGATTAACTTCTATTATTAAATATCCTAGAGTTTATTTTTCCACGTTAATTTGAAAACTGACCACATTTTTATCCTTCTCCAGTTCTGTCTGACCCAATCAACTTACTCTGGGTCAGAACTCGCCTCCAGGAGAAACGCTTACTGTGAAACAGAAATGACTCAGGATTCTTCTGTGGCAGCATGCAAGGATTCTTTACTAGGGAAACTGGGACAGAAAAATAATAAACATTATACACCAAGTTATACATAGTACTGAAGAGGTGATTGTGCTGGTATTATTCTACTCATCAGCTGTTTTGAAATATTTATTCTTTTTATTAGTATAGTTTTATTATTATGATTGATGTTTTATATTTCTTGATTTTATTGTTTGCTGTCTTATGAAGAATGATGATGTTTCTATTTTTCCATTGTTGCACAGTATACAAAGTCTGGCTTCTTGCGGGTTTCCAGTTCAATTTTTGTCTACATGTTTTTATTTTGACATTCTATATCTCTTTATTCTGTATTCACTGAGAATCTATCTGTGTTCTGCATATATGACTGTGCTAGCGTATAGTTTCTGTGCAGGGATCTATAGCAGCTTGGATTGTTCTGTTTACCTAATAGGAAGTGAAGTGGAGGTAGACATTCAGTGCCACTTAGCAGGATAGGTTCAGATGTTTCTGGTTAAGTTTGGACTTATCTAGCTAAGTGGTGCTGTTTGAATATTCAGCCTCCTTCAGTGATAGTCAGACCGCTGTTGAGCAGACCTAATGTTAGCTGGAAAAACTTTCCAGCTAACTTTTAGATTTCTGAGTATATTCAGCTATGCAGCCGATACACAATGCAAGCTTCCACATTAGGAGGAAAAGGATCTAGGTGTCATCGTTCATAACACATTGAAATCTTCTTCTCAGTGTACAGCAACAGCCAAGAAAGCAAATTGACTGCTAGGAATTATTAGGAAAGGAATGGATACTTGTCACGGATGTCAGCCCATGGGCTGTGGCATGTTTGATGCAGCCTAGCAGGCAAACCTACTAGGCCCATGCTGACACCTGGTGGACCAGGTCATGCTAGGACCGGAACTGGAGCTTCACTTATATCAGTCCCATTCCCCACAGGTTGAGCCCTTGAGTTCCAGGGGCTGGCAGGGCTTAGGTGAAAGTCCTGGTAGGAACAATCAGAGAAGTCGAGACACGGGCAGAGGTCAGGGCAGGGAACGAGTAATCAGTATCCAGGTACAGGCCAAGATCGGAGCAGGCAGCAAGCAATCAATATCCAGGAACAGGCCAAGATCAGGGCAGGCAGCAAGCAATCAGTATCCAGGAACAGGCCAAGATCGGGGCAGGCAGCAAGCAATCAGTATCTAGGTACAGGCCAAGATCGGGGAAGGCAGCAAGCAATCAGTATCCAGGTACAGGCCAAGATCGGGGCAGGCAGTAAGCAATCAGTATCTAGGTATAGGCCAAGATCGGGGCAGGCAGCAAGCAATCGGTATCTGGGTCCAAGCCAATGTCAAAGCAGGCAGTGAGCAATCACTATCCAGGTCCAAGCCAGGGCAGGTGGCAATCCAGAAGCATAATCAGAGTCTGAAGTGAAGGTCAGAGCCAGGAGTCAGGCCAAGACAGACAAGACAAGGCAAGACAAGAAACAGAGGATCAAGATAAGGGAGGAACCAGCAGGACAAGGCAGGGCAAAGCACAGGGAGGAAAATCAGGGACCAGGAGGACACAGGCAAGGCAAGGATACAAGAGCAAGGCAGGTAAGGGAACAAGGCTAGGCAGACCTGGCAGCATGGCAAGGAAGCCAAGAAGAAGCAACACACACTGCAAGGTTGCAGAGGACCTGTGGCTATGGTGTCTGCCTGAAGCATGGCTGGGGTTTAAGTACCCAGCCACGTAACATCATCCTCATAAGTTTTCCTGCTGCGGGGTCTTTAATTGGTGGTGTGCTGCATCCCCAGATGGGCCTACAGGAGGAGTGGCTCAGCAGCGTTCTGGCCACATTGATGGTGTCCTTGGTCATGGCATTTGGGGATAAGTGTGGCCGGTTGCTGGCCAAACATTACAAGAATAAAACAGAGAATATCATAATGCCTCTGTATTGCTCCATACTGCGACCTCATCTTGAGTATTGTGTGTAGTTCTGGTCACTGCATCTCAAGAAAGATAGAGCAGAATTAGAAAAGATACAGAGAAGGGCGACCAAAATGATAAAGGGGATGCAACAATTCCTCTATGAGGAAAAGCTATAGAGGATAGGACTCTTCAGCTTGGAGAAGAAATGGCTAAGGGGAAATATGATAGAGGTCTATAAAATAATGAGTGGAGTGGAACAAGTAAATGTGAATCAGTTTACGTTTTCAAAAAGTACAAGGACTAGGGGAAAAGCAATGAAGTTACTATTTATTTATTTATATTTATATTCCGCTTTTCGCACTTTTTTCAGCACTTCAAAGTGGATTACATTCAGGTACTAAGTTGTATATTTAAAATTAATAAGACAAAATATTTTTTTATTCAAAGCATAATTAAGCTCTGTAATTCATTGCCAGGGGAGATGGTGAAAGCTGTTATAAATATATATATATTTATAAAAGGTTTGGGCAAGTTCCTAGAATAAAAGTCCATAAACCATTAGAGATGTGAATCGGAACCGAATCGGTTCGGATTCTGGTTCCGATTCACATCGTGGTTTTTTTTTTCGTCCGGCCCGATTGCGGTTTTGTTTATCGGCAGGCGTAACTAGCACACACTAGCTCTCCATTCCCCGCTCTGGTGGCTGTTCCGGAGGCCTTGGTCCTGCCCCCGGAATGCCCCCGGGCCAGCGCCCTGCCTGCAGCCCCGTCCACAACCCCGCCCCTGGAACGCCCATTTTTTCAAGCCCCGGGACTTACGTGCATCCCGGGGCTTGTGCGCGCCGCCGAGCCTATGCAAGATAGCCTCGGCGCACGCAAGGGGAGGCAGGGGTAGTTTTTCGGGGGTTACGCGCGTATCTTACACACGTAACCCTTTGAAAATCTACCCCATAATGTTTTATGCATGCTAAGTGTCAGTGTCTGACTATTTGGCCATGTTCAGCAGCTGCTCCTTAGCCGGATAACTATTAAATATTTATTCACCTGAGAAGTGGACTAAATGGGGGTATTCCAGGGCTTGGGTACTTATCTGGCTAACTTACTGGATCATTTACCATTTCGCAATAGGTCCTTAACGCATGTATCAACAGTCTAACTCGCGCAATAAACGCTCAAACGAACATGATAAATACCGCAATGCAAATGCCTATGCAAATCTAAAATTGAGTATGCGAGTGGGGGAGTAAATGCAAAAGAAGCTCTTCTACCACTTCCCGCGGCTGATTAATGCACAATAATTCAGTATTTAATATCAGAAATAACTACACCTGTTTTTTTTGGCGGTACAGAGGAAGAAACTTTTCATCGTGTACGTTTGACGGATACCATGGTTCGCGGCTATTACCTCGTGTGATAATTTGGGGCCTTCTTGCAAGTACACCTACCAGGCCCTCCTGGGCCAATAAAAACAGCTGTTCCTACCTGGCCTGCCTTCCTAGACACATTACACACATTACACATACACACAGACACAGCAGCAGACTGAGTTTGGTGTGTGTTGCAGCCTCTCTCCAGTTTCTCCCCATATGCTGCTTGCATACTCACCCCACTTCTCCTGTTCTCAGCAGGCTTTACTGAGGAAGGGGTGTGGCTCAGCTGTATACAGAGAGGCCCGGAGATTTCTGGTGTTTCCCCCTGAGATCCTGCAACGGATGCAAATTCCCTCAGGGTGAAATCCTGCGAGCTCCCAGGTATGGGCACGGAACTGTGCTGCGGTCTGTGAAGAAACAGATGTTAAAAGGAAAATAAAGAAGCTGTGTGCTGAAGTGTTTGGCCAGGCTGTTTCGGGCAATCCTGCAGATGTTTGGAGCTGGCCAAAGGCGGCGTCTTATGATAACAGTAAAAGGAACCACAGGTTAAGTTGTAATGTTCAGGAGTAAGAACTGCTATATATTTCCATTTCCTACCACCTAGGCTTGCAGCATTTTTAGATAGACTGTATGGCAGCTGGCACTTGCATGAAACCAGGAACTGCGATTCCAGATTGAGATAAAACTCACTAAAAACAGTTGAAAATAATTACAAAGTGAAACTAAAATAATTATGGACAAATTAGGACTATAAAAGTTTTGCATGCTAGTAGTATGCATTGTCCCTTTACACCTGGCCACATTAAGATTTCCATTTATACGGATTGTTTTACACGGTAGAACAGGAGTCTTCAAATTCGGACCTCGAGGGCCACAAATCACATTCGGACCTCGAGGGCCACAAATCAGTCCGGTTTTTAGGATTTCCACAGTGAATATGCATGAGAAATATTCGCACTTAGGTACGCCCCTGAATCAGGCGAGGGATCACCTCCAGACACGGCAGGGGTGAGGAAAGCCCGGCTTCAGTTCTGGGTCAGGATTCTTCCATGGGGTACAGCAAAGCTATAAAACCCAGGGGGGGGGGGGGGGAGGGGGGATCATCCACACACACAGTCTCTTAGTAAATATCGTAGACACAGTGTGAGCCGTATTCCAAAAAAATATACTTTTATTGAAGACAAAAATCAACAGTAGGAAAAAGTACAGGCAAAACAGTTCTTCACAAAAACCCTATGGGCAGACAGTCCCAAGCAGCGAGGACAGAAAAATCACCAGGAGTCAATTTCTCTCAGGCTGCTTCAGCAACACGTGCGGTAATGTGGACCACCTTTGCTGCCTATGGGGTTTCTTCTCCCTTTGGGTCCAACTGGAACTTAAAATCCTCTTCTCCCATAGGCAACTGACATCGCAACATCTGTTTGGTTGCGCTCAGCCTCCCAGAGGAGGCCCCTTCTCCCTCTGAATTTGGTTAAAATAAGCTCTCCAGTTTGCTGAGCTCCTCCTGGAACTCCCTTCAAGCCACCCGAGAAAGGAAACGCACGCAACCCGCCCCCTCCTCTCCCGGAGCCCTAGGGAGCACAGCCGGTTGCCGCTTCCCTCCAGTTACCCCAGTCGACAACTCTCCCCCCCCGCCCCCCCAGTGCCTCATGGACACCCGCGTAGAGTTTAGACAGAGACCCACCTTTTTTGAGATGGCGCAGGAAAATCAGTCAAAAAAAACCCAACCCCTGGAACCTGCCACTGCTGGAATTTTCCACAGTTTAAGCTGCGGGGAAGGCTTGAACAGCCACACATTTGCAGGGCACACAAAATAAGTAAGGTGTGTGTGTGATACCTGTTTATGAGCTAAGCAACAGTCTCTTGGTGGGTTCACAAAAAAAAAAAAAAGGTTACACAGGATGGTGTGAAGGGACCTAGATTAGAGGCAAGGGCAATATTCAGGAAACCCAGCCACACCCGTTTCCCCTATGTGACCCCCTTCTGACTGCTTCCTACCTTCCTTCAGTACTAACACCGGTCTCTGGGTAATAAAAGAGGGTCTCGCACAAGAGGGCATCTTCAATAAACAAAAAGTTTTATTTCTGGCAGTCAGAGATTACTAAATATTTTTAAAAAAATCAGATTTGATCAGGGTTCTCAGGTTTCTACAGCAAGGTTGTAGCAGCTCCACCACCATACAGTTTCTTACCAACCGTGTATGTAGGAAAGGTCCAAGAGCACTCTCCAACTCTCCGCTCCAGTAGAAGAGATTATTACTCACATTTCTCTCAATACTCACGTCAAATATGGACATCTCATTACTCTCCCAGCTGCGACACACACTGCCACCCGGTTTCCTTCCCAGACAGCCTCCTGATCCCTTCTCATTGCATTTGCACAGGATTTCCCCACTGATCCGAGCTAACACCCCACAAAGAACCACTGCACTCTTTGATCTTCTGCAGAGGATTAGGACCTCAGATTGGGCCTGGAACTTGATCCATTAGTTGTTTTCCCCTGCAGAGGCCTCTCCTTGAGGAAAGGCACTCTGGGCAACCCAGCTTTCTAGTGTGACCCTTCAGTCTCCTCCTGCCAAACGCTGAACACATGCCTATATGAATCACACTACACTCCCTCTAGACTAGAGGATCCTATTCCCCACACCTCTTAAAAGGAACACTAGATACACCCAACATGACCTTCCTATTCATTTTCATACAAAAGAAGGTTAAGTAATCTCCAAACAAAAGGTAGCAGAAATCCTGGAACTCAGGATCCCCTCATTATTCCTTAAGTACACTTTCCATACTCTCTTACCTCTTCTAACGATGTGGTTACAATTACAAGTACCAAGATCTTTGACGTTGCACGTACATATTCAATGTGGAAATCCTGAAAACCAGATCAGTTTGTGGCCCTTGAGAACTGGATTTGTGGACCTCTACATCAGAATAATAAAGTTTTTTACAGTTTTAAAACTTCAGCTGAAGCAACAAAAACTGCAACTTACCCCTGGGAGGCACTAATGCTACCTGCTTTTACTTTGACATTACTATTGCCACTTTCAGAGTCATGCTTAGCAGCCTTACCCACCTCTGATAAATTGGAAGATCTTGCCTTGGCCAGCGTAAACCAAACATAGCATCCATTTTTTAGTCCATGGCACCGTCAGGCAACTCATTCATCATCTCCTCTAAAACAAATCTCCCCTGTGAACTAATATTCCCCTATAGAGGCAAAACCTCACTTTATTAGGACAGAAATTTTTTAATATGCACCTTTTAACCACAGCTTCTAGGGCAATCACCATTTCTTATTATAACCAGGGCTTAATTTGTAGACAAAAGGGAAATGGAATTGGGGGGGGGGGGGGGGGTAAGGTGGAGGAGGGCTAGAGCTAGATTTGACTGGTACAAAGTGGCAGGACCAGGGCTGGATGTGAAAACGCTCCAAAACTCTCTCTCAAACAACACACACACTTAAATGCACTGTACACACTCTCACATGCTTGATGAGCACAGGTGGGTGAAGGACAGCTGGGGGTTCAGCACTGGTGGGAATTGGGATTGGAGGATCACTGGGATAAGGAGGGGAAAGCATATAGAAATTATTGGTTCTCCATCTCTCTAATCTCCTCCTTCTCGTCTGGTAATCCTGATCCTTCATCCTCCGACCCCCATGAATCCCCCCATGGTCCTCATTCCCCCCCATCCTCCTGTTCCCTGCAATATAGGAGGAGAACGGGATGAGGGTGGGGGACAGTGGCGTGCAGTTAGGGCCTTCAAGGGATTCAGTGAATCACCAACCCAAATGTTCAGCAGGAGTCGCATTTATCCAAACATCATCTCCTGCTGCCACGGGGCCAGTCTCGCAGCTCTTACTGCAAGATCATGGCAGGAGGAGATGACGTTTGAATAAACGTGACTCCTGCTGATGCCCGCCCCACGATTCAGCAGGCCATCGCGGAGCCTGTCCAGCAATGGATGAAGAGAGAGAACTGATGCCGTTGCCACCAGTGGACCTCAACTCAGCAGCCAAAGAAAGGAGAAGGATGCAGTGGCAGCCAGTATAACCCATCCCACTGGCGGCCGAAGAAAAGAAGAAGGACACAGTGGCCATCAGCAGATCCCATCTCGCTGGCAGCTGAAGAGAGAAGGATGCCATGGCTGTGAGCGGACTCATACTGCTGGTAGCCAAAGAGAGAAGGAGAACATGATGGCCACCAAAGGATCCCATCCTGATGACAGCTGAAGAAGAAGCCCAGGCCCAATGTGTATGTTTGTCTGTGTGGCTGGGTGACTGCTTCTGTGTGTGGATGACTGCTTGTTTATGTATGTGGAGGAGTGACAGCCTGGGTGGGTGGATGTCAGTGGGTGGGTGAGTGTGACTGGGTGAGAGCCTGTGGGGGTGGGGGTATATGTATGACTGTGTGTGGATGACAATCTAGGTGAGTAGGTGAGAGCCTGGGTGTGTGTTTATGGGTAGATGAGAACTGTGTAGGCATGAGTTGTGTGTGTAAGAGAGACTGTGTGTGTGTAGAGCTGGGTGCAAGACTGGAAGATTGGGCATCCAAATGGCAGATGAAATTTAATGTGGTGATGCATATAGGGAAAAATAACCCTTGCTGTAGTTACACGATGTTAGGTTCCATATTAGGAGCTACCACCCAGGAAAAAGATCTAGACATCATAGTGGATAATACTTTAAAATCATCGGTTCAGTGTGCTGCAGCAGTCAAAAAAGCAAACAGAATATTAGGAATTATTAGGAAGGGAATGGTTAATAGAACGGAAAATGTCATAATGCCTCTATATTGCTTCTTGGTGAGACTGCACCTTGAATACTGTGTACAATTCTGGTCACTGCATCTCAAAAAAGATATAGTTGCGATGGAGAAGGGCAACCAAAATGATAAGGGATGGAACAGCTCCCTTATGAGGAAAGGCTGAAAAGGTTAGAGCTGTTCAGCTTGGAGAAGAGACGGCTGAGGGGGGATATGATAGAGGTCTTTAAGATCATGAGAGGTCTTGAACGAGTAGATGTGACTCGGTTATTTACACTTTCGAATAATAGAAGGACTAGGGGGCATTCCATGAAGTTAGCAAGTAGCACATTTAAGACTAATCGGAGAAAATTCTTTTTCACTCAACGCACAATAAAGCTATGGAATTTGTTGCCAGAGGATATGGTTAGTGCAGTTAGTGTAACTGGGTTCAAAAAAGGTTTGGATAAGTTCTTGGAGGAGAAGTCCATTAACGGCTATTAATCAAGTTTACTTAGGGCCAGATTTTCAAAGGCCCAAACTCAGCCTGCACATGCCGAGCCTATGTCGAGTAGGCTCAACGGCACGCGCAAGCCCCGGGACACGCGTAACTCCCGGGGCTTTCCTGCGGGGGCGTGTCAGGGGGCGTGTTGCGGCGGCGCATCATCGGGGGCGTTCCAGGGGGGCGTGTTGGGGGCATGTCGCGGCCAGCACGTCATCGGGGGCGGGGCCGCAGCCTCCAGACCAGCCCCCGGACCGGACCCTGACGTGCCATGCAGGTCCCCCTGCCTTCTTGGAGGCCCAGTGATTTCTTGGAAGCAAATACACTACCAGTGCTATTTCTGGGCTGTAACTGCTCCTCTGTGCAGGTTCAGTGCCTTCTTGGAAGAACAGTGCTGTTTTGTGCTGTACTCACCATTCTGTTCAGGTTCCCAGTGCTTCATTCCTGTTGTCATGCCATGTGAGAGTCTGTGGGGCAAATCTTTAAACTTACGCGAGGGCGCAGATTTGTTCACGCAACCCGGCACGAACAAATCTATGCACGATTTTATAACATGCGCGCGCTGCCACGCGTATGTTATAAAATCCAGGGTCGGCACGCACACGGGAGTGCACAATTGTGCAACCTGCACGCGCCGAGCCAAGCAGCCTGCCTCCGTTCCCTCCGAGGCTGCTCCGATTTCAGAGCGGCCTTGGAGGGAACTTTTTTTTGGTCCCCCCCCACTTTTCCCTTCCCCTATCTAACCCACCCCCCAGCCCTAACTAAATCCCCCCTACCTTATTTCGTGAAGTTACACCTGCCTCTAGCAGGAGTAACTTGCGAGCGCCACCGGCTCCCTGCCCCGGCACAGGCCCCGCCCCCGGACCGCCATCATGCCCCAGCCCCGCCCCGGACCGCCCCCGTACTGCCACCATGCCGCCGGACACGCCCCCGGACCGCCGCCATGCCCCGGACATGTCCCCGGCTAGCCCCTTATTCAAAGCCCCGGGACTTACGCGCAAGATAGGCTCGGCGCGCACAGGGGGAGCCTGGGGCAGGTTTTCGGGGGTTACGCGCGTATCTTATGCGCATACCCCTTTGAAAATCTGCCCCTTTGTGCATATCCCAAGCTTTTTTTGATTCTGTTACTGATTTTGTCTTTGTAACAAGAAACAGGGACCAGCTACCGTCCAATATATTACCACCAAATAACTAGCTTGGGGAAATTGCCCCTCGGCTCCCGCCGCCGCCCGCCGACCCACGCCGCTGCCTGGATGACCGCATGAAAGTGACAGGTATTTAAAAATTTGAACACTCAGCTATATATTTTTGGTATTTTTTTTTTCACTTCATGGTACCTGTCATTTCAAATGTCATTTGAAATGACAGGTACCGGCGCACCCTGGTTACTGTATAGGCGCTGTATTAAGCGCCTATACAGTAACCAGGGTTACGCGGCCATAACCCTTCCCTACCGCTTTAAAGCCACGGCATGCATTTGCATGCGATTAGAGGAGAGTATCGGGGAGTTAGTGAAGAGAACTGTGCGCGCGGGGAGGAAGGGTGCGCCTGACACTACCTGACACTACCGCACTGTTTCTACCGCGGCCTTACTGGATCGACCTGTATGTTGGAAAAACATGCTGTTAAAAAACCAACCTTTATTGAACTAATGGTTATTCAATTGAAATGGAATTTATTTCTTTTAAATATTTTTAAACAGAAACAAAGACCTCAGAACTGGTAAATCAGGTTTGTTAACCAAGATTTTTTTGGAACCAGTGAGCTCAATCATAGGTCTTTATAATGTTTCTCTTTTTTTGATTTTTACTGAAAGCACTTTCACTCTTAGAAAGAGTAACTTAGTAATCCTGAAGATCAACAATTGTCTGTTGTTCAAATAATTGTAACGAATTAATTTGTGCAATTTCCCCTAGCTAGTTATTTACTGATTTTGTCTTTGTCACTTTCTCCAGGAGGGCATTCCAGGCATCCACCACCATTTCCGTGAAAAAGTATTTATTAATGTTTCTGAACCTACCCCCAATGGAGCTTCATGCCAACATCTTTTCTATAGAAAAAGGCTTGATTCTTGCATTCTTTAAATGCCTGTATCATATCCCCCTGTCTCTCCTCTTTTCTAGGAGATACCTATTTAGGTCTTTCAATCTCATTTCCCATGGCGTTTGACGCAGACCCTGCACCATTTTAGTTGCCGTTCTCTAGCCAGCCTCTACCCGTACTGAGATACGGTATCCAGAACTGTGCATGGTATTCTAGGTGAGGCCTCATCAATGACCTGCATTGATGGTTATACCTCACCCTATGCTGGTTATACCTCACCCTATGCACAGTTCCACAGGCCCTGGGGAGGCAGGGGTGGCAACGATCACTACTGTGGCCACACCTACCTACCCATCAGTGGCATTTAGAGTGTGTCTGAAAGGAGATACCTCTCCACCCTTGGACCAGTGAAGATCTCCTCAATCAGTCGAGTATATCTTCTGCAGGGGGTAAGAATTGACAGAGAGGGAAAATAAGACAGAGCAGAGTGGAGAATTACAAGAGTAAAGACAAAGGGGGTCAATCCAGCTAAGTTCTCTGAAACGTAAATAGAATGCACATGTGTACAAAAACACCTGCATGCCTTGCACCTAGATGGACAACTGAAATTTGACCCCTATCCTCATGGTAGTTTATGGATACCGTATGCTTAATATATGAATCATTTTTTGTTTCTGCAATAGCTTCCTCCTTTCAGATATTGCCTTATGAAGTATCAGTAGGAGAAGCTCCCCCTATTTCAAACGACAGGTGAGAAATAAACATCTGTAGCATAGGAGCAAGTTTTTTTTGAGGTGGGTTTTCGCTCTCTGCTCCGTTTTCCTTTCATTAGCCCTGTCATTAATGAGACCTAGAATGCTGGGCAGCAGGCTTATTTATTTATTTATTTATTAACAGAAGGCTTAATCCTTCCGATTTGGCAATGATTGTAATATATTTGTCTTTCCATAGTGTTGAGTGACAGTGTGTACTGCGCACCCCACCCTGTACAGGTTCAGTCTCATTAAAAGGGTTGATCCTTAGTTTAGTGTCCAGGCCTTCTCTTTGATGTTAGCCAAAAGATCAATAAAAACCCAGCAAAAAAGATCCCAAATAATTTCCCCTCCGCTAAGATGATAAAGGGCTGGGAGAGGGATACTACATGTCAATTAAGTGGCAGTACCATGTGAACGTGTTAAAGAGGTAAATAAGAACTTGGTAGTAAATTATACTGAAGCGGAAGTACTCAAGAGAAGTGATCTATATGGAAGAAGAGAACTCCCCTGCCGAAGTGCCCTTAATCGAAATGTCGCTTCCTGTTAACTCCCTGAATAAGAATAATATCCTATATACAAATGAATGGAGTGAAAAAGCTAGTTCATGCCAACTATTAGTTCAGGCTGCCACTTCATTTATTCTTATGTAGGAAAATAATTTTATGTGGTAAGTTAATTGGAAGAAACATTTTGATTAGGTGCACATTGACTCCGTCAGGGGGGGGGGGGGGGGGTGGCGGAGCTCTCTTGTGTTACAGAGGAGCTACCATACCTTTAACTCATTCAGAAATACTGACCCTGACTCAGAGTTTGCTGCAGCAACATAAAAGATAAAAGTGATATGAACAGGGGAGGGGAGGCAAATAATTGATTTTTTTTTGCTGTCGCTAAAGCTTGGCAGCAATGGGGCACAGATTATGGGGCACAGATTATGGGGCACAGATTGAACGTAGGTTCTGAGATTAAACACACACTCAGCACCAGTTCTTTTCATGTCGAAAGCAGGATAGAGCATGCACAACTGTGCCTGTCTAGTAATTTACAATTGCATTACATTTATTAGCACAAATGTGCCTGCCTAACACCCACTCTTTGAAATGTTAATAATGGGCTGAGATTTAAATTTGCTCAGTCTCAAAGGAAATCTTTCGTTTAGCATGGAAGATTAACACTTCTTGTCAGGAGAAAACCTGTGAAACTCCAGTCTCACGTGAAGGCTTAAGTTGGGGTAACATAACTTTAGGCTGGTAGTTATAGTCACTATTAGAATTACCAGGCTTCAAAAGAAGAGAGAAGAGATTTGTGATATTATTTCTCTCCCAATTATCACTATGAAAAACCAGCCTAAAGAAAACCTGCTTTTCTTGGTTTGGTTTTTTTTTTTCTTTTGTTTAAATTAAATGGTGGAGGTAGGTGTCAGAGCGACAGCATTAAAAGCTGAGAGCCTTTATTTGCCTACAGAATTGGTACAGTATTGGGCAGAAACAATGCAAACGTCCCTGCACACAGGCCTTCCAGAGCGCCCCTCCTCTCTCCCTGCATGGAACAGGACTGAGACCATCTATTCATTTCAAACAAGCCACTAAATAATAGCTTTCATATGGTAATGGCATACTCATTACTTAGTAACATAGTAATGATGGCAGAAAGACCAAAATGGTCCATCCAGTCTGCCGCTGCTTGCAGGTTACCCCCAAACCTTATGTTAAGGGTATTAATATTTACAATCAAAACCAGACAACTGTCAAACTCATAACAAAATTACTGTTAGTAACATTTTTACAGGGTGGGCAGCTTCCTTAATAATTTCGACAATGCTGCTTGAATGTGCTTTGCTTTTGGACTTGACCATAGAAGCAGTCCTGCACTTCATTCCTATTGTCTATGTATCAGTACCCCAGATCGCAAACGTCGGGGCCCAGTATTGGCTGTCTTCTGACTCCAATCCCCCTTTATCCACCGCCGTCAAAACAGAGAGCGATGTTGCAGTTGCATCACAAGCATGAAGACTAATTGGTTAAGGGTAGTAATCCTTGTGCCTTCTGTTAAGGGTAGTAACTGCCGCTCCATGCAGGTTCCCCATGGATCCTTTCCTTCATTTCCATTCAATCTTTATTTATTTATTTAACTTCGTATATACCGGCTATTAACATTCCTATGTGGTCTACAACTTTACATTCACAGTTAAGATAGCATATCCACAGTGTTTATCCCATGTCACTTCATTAATGACCTGCAATAGATTTGTCATCTCCCCCCCCCCCCCCCCTTTAGCCTAGAAGTCACTTAGTAACATAGAGGTCGATATTCAAAAGCCATTTAGATGGATAACTGAAAAGCTATCTGTCTAAATGTCTACCTGGCTATATTCAAAGCCATTTGTGGCTAAATTCTAGCCTACATTATTCAGCTAGAATTTAGCTACATAAGTCGAGGGTGTTCCAGGGGTGGGCAGGAGGCATTTCCGGGCAGAACAGAGTCAGCTGATATTCAGATTCAGCCAGCTAACTCCGGTCATGCAGTAGGGCTGTTCTAAAGTTGACTGGTTATACTTATCCTTCTAACTTTAAGATAGCCAGGGATACTCAGTGGCGTGGCTGCACCACCCAATGTCCCCATTAAGTTAGCCGGATAGCTATATCTGGCTAATTTAACTAGCCACTTCATGGCTGAATATCGGCCCCATAGTAGATGACAGCAGACAAATGACCAACCTGTTCATCTACCCATTCTTGTCCATTCTGTAAGGATATATTCCAACTGCCAGCCATAGAATATAAGTGCTTCTAAGTTAAGATATCTTGACTTATCAAGGACACATTTTGTCATCTTCCTCAATTGTACCTTCCATCTTGGGCAAATGAGCATATAAGGTCTTCCACTTACCATAGTTCACACCCATCTCTCCCATCTCATGCTTTTCGCTTTGAAGTACCTCCAAGGCTGAATATAAAACAAATAAATATATAACCACAAAACTTTGTAAATAGTTAACAATAGTAGTATGTCGATTGCCCAAAATTCTGACCTCCTATGTCCCATGCTTAGCCTGGCAGACATATCCAGCTATATGAGTACCTGCATTTCCACTAGGACTTCTAGTCAATACTCAACTTCTAGCCTGCCAGACAGATCTGGCTACTATCATCTCACCTCAGTCCTAATAGCTACCAATATTAGCAAGGGTGTTGCCAAACATTCAACTTCTTCAGTCTCATGCACAGCCTGCCAGACAGACTCAGCTTCACAAGCATCTGCATTTCTGCCAGAGTTTCATGTTATTAGTGAAACTGCAGCCTATCAAACAGTCCCAGATGAATGGATATCTGTGTTTCCACTAGGACTCCTGACTTTTCATATTACTCTCTTTGAGAACTGCACTTTAATTTTTTTTTTATATTTACCATTTAAAATTTCCATTACAGACAAAAAAAAATAAAAAATAATCATATCTCTCCAGTGAAAACATAAACAATAGGCAAAAAGAGAAAAGAATTTTGTTTTTTAATTTCATTTGTTTTCATTTGCCATTAAAGTCAATGGGGGAAATATTATAGGTAATTTTCAGCCTATATTGGGCTCCAGAATAGGGATTTTTAAACTTGTTGGAAGAAAGAAGGGTGAAATACCTCCAAGGTTCCTAGAAAGACTGAGGAGACTGAAAAGTGGCACCTAACGTGACATGAGTAGCCTACAACTCTGTAAAGGAGCAAAGCGGTACCAGCATTGGCAGGATTTCACCAAGTCATTGTAAGAGGAGCAAAGAAGTCAAAAAAGTGGGAAGAACACCCCAAAGCTCCAAAAGGGGGCACCAGAAACTATGCCATGAACCTTTGATGGCACATGGTAATCTGGCACAGAAAGTGGCAATAGTATGCCAAGATAGCATGAAGGGGGAATCACACAGTAAAAGTGCCAGTAAAACCTGCAAGGCAGGCACTGATAAAGAGAAAAGCAGCACAACGAGTGGCTTCAAGGTTCCAGAGTACCATGGGTACTCTGCAAAGCAGCTCCCCCAGACTAGGAAGGTGTAGGCTCTGGGGTTATGACAGCAAGGCACAATAGCAAAGGAAACTCCAAGGTGTATGATCTGGGCATGGAGGCAAGGCTGAGTGGCACAATGACCCCCAAGGTTCAGGGTGGAATTTAGATTTTCTTGTAGAATGGGTTTGCCAAATGTAAAGGTTCTTATCACAATTAGTACATCACAATGGTTTCTCTAATGATTGTGAGGTGGTTTTCCAGGAAAGTAGTGAGGGCTGCTTTATTTAGAGATCAGGTCCCACATCATGGAGTTGGTTTTGCATGAAATCTCTGGCACTACTCTAAGTGTTATCATTTTCAGAATATTGGAATGAGGATGCTTGATCATAGTTTGTCTTGTGCTAGTTTTTTCTCCTTCAGAATGAGGGTATTTTTGGGCAAACAAAATATTCCCATATCCTGTATCTGAAAACTGTCAAGGTGGCATTTCCTCATTTATTGGTTTTGCATGAGTTCTCTTTTACTACTTTAACCTTTTGTGGTATTCAGTTCATTAATGGTTTCTCTTGAGCATCTTTTGTCTTGCACCAGCAGTTCTTCGTCTGAATGAGGACTTTATTGGAGAAACTACCCTAGTTTAATCAAACATACAGCTGAATGGAATAACCAAGCTGAGAGGGTTGGAGGAAAGGAAGATCTATTGAACAAACAGATGCTGCCATGCCCAGTAGGGAAACCTGTATCTGAATTTATTGACTTTTTTCAAATCTTTCTGCTGAGGACAAAACACCACAGTATAATAAAACCTAGAAGAGATCACGTGTAGGAGGAACTCCCCAAGCTCTAAAATAGGTTAACACTTACCAGTAATAGTATCATGAACACTTGATGGCATCTCAAGTGATAAACTGGCACTGAAACTGGCATTAGCACCCTAAGAAAACATGAAGGAGGAACAAAGCAGAAAAGGTGGCAGTGAAACCTCCAAGGCAGACATTGATAAAGAGGCCAAGCAGCACAAAGAGTGGGTTCAAGGTTCCAGAGCACCATGAGAGGTGCAAAATAGCTACCCCAGACTGCCAAGGTGTTAGCTCTGGGGTATGATAGCAAAGCGCTGTGGCAATGGAAACTCCAAGGTATAAGATCTGGATATTGAAGCAAGGCTGAGTGGCATAAAGAACCTCCCCCCCCCCCCAAGGTGCAAGGTGGAATATAGATTTTCTAGTAGAATGGGTTTGTCAGATATAATGGTTGTTATCACAATTAGTACATCACAATTGTTTCTCTAATGATTGTGGGGTGGTTTTTCAGGAAAGTAGTGAGTGTTGCTTTACTTAGAGACCATTTCCCACATCACTGAGTTGCCCTCTATCTGCTTTCTTTCCTGAATTTCTGGTTTTGCATGAAATGTCTGGCATTACTCTAACCTATCATTAAAATCATCCATTGTACCTGATGACTGGAGGGTGGCTAATGTAACCTCAATATTTAAAAAAGGCTCCAGGGGCAATCCGGGTAACTATAAACCAGTGAGCCTGACTTCAGTGCTGGGAAAAATAGTGGAAACTATTCTCAAGATCAAAATCGTAGAGCATATAAAAAGACATGGTTTAATGGAACACACTCAACATGGATTTACCCAAGGGAAGTCTTGCCTAACAAATCAGCTTCAGTTTTTTGAAGGGGTTAATAAACATGTGGATAAAGATGAACCGGTAGATGTAGTGTATTTGGATTTTCAAAAGGCGTTTGACAAAGTCCCTCATGAGAGGCTTCTAAGAAAACTAAAAAGTCATGGGATAGGAGGCGATATCCTTTCGTGGATTACAAACTGGTTAAAAGACAGGAACCAGAGAGTAGGATTAAATGGTAAATTTTCTCAGTGGAAAAGGGTAAACAGTGGAGTGCCTCAGGGATCTGTACTTGGACTGGTGCTATTATATATAAATGATCCTGAAAGGAATACGGCGAGTGAGGTTATCAAATTTGCAGATGATACAAAATTATTCAGAGTAGTTAAATCACAAGCGGATTGTGATACATTACAGGAGGACCTTGCAAGACTGGAAGATTGGGCTTCCAAATGGCAGATGAAATTTAATGTGGACAAGTGCAAGGTGTTACATATAGGGAAAAATAACCCTTGCTTTAGTTACCATATTAGGAGCTACACCCAGGAAAAAGATCTAGGCATCATAGTGGATAATACTTTAAAATCGTCGGCTCAGTGTGCTGCAGCAGTCAAAAAAGCAAACAGACGGGCCGATACAGTAAGGAGCGGTAGGAAGAGCTGCGTTAGTGCCAGGCGTACCTGCGTTTGCCGCACGCACAGTCCTACTCACCTACCGCTCGATACTGTATTTAAATAGCTTGCAAATGGAAGCCGTGTCCAAGAAGTGTCTGTGAAGCGTTAGGCCTGCGCAACCCATTTTACTGTATAGGCGCTTAATACAGCGCCTATACAGTATCCTGGGTGCGCTGGTACCTGTCATTTCAAATGTCATTTCAATTGACATTTGAAATGACAGGCACCAGGAAGTGGATCCCAACTTTAACCCATGAAAACCTAAAAACCTAAAATCCCCTCCTCCCGAAGCGGCTCGACATGTGCCAACTTACCTTTTGTTGCTTTTCAGCCCTTTCAACTTCCCTGCTGTCCTCCGGAGGGGGCAGCCGGTGGCGAAAGCGGCTTGCAGCGGTCCCCCCCGCTCAGGTCCCGGTTCTCCTGGCTCAGCCCTCATCTGCTTAAGGAAGATTGTGAAGTCAGGTAAGAGCCCACTGTTCTGTGCCCTCTCCAGTCATGACGCGAGCGGAGCGGAGCGAAGCGAAGCGTACTTTCATTGGCTTGAGCGCCCATCAATTTGGGAGCTCAAGCCAATGAAAGCTCATGGACGGGCGTGCGTGACGTCGTGACATCACGCGCACCTGTCCATGTGCTTTCATCGGCTTGAGCGCCCGACAATTTGGGCGCTCCAGCCGAAGAAAGCACATGGACGGGCGGGCGTGACGTCGTGATGTCACGCGCCCAGCCATGTGCTTTCATCGGCTTGAGCGCCCATCAATTTGGGCGCTCAAGCCAATGAAAGCACATGGACGGGCGGGCGTGACATCACCCGCCCGTCTATGTGCTTTCATTGGCTGGAGCGCCCAAATTGACGGGCACTCAAGCCAATGAAAGTACGCTTCGCTTCGCTTCGCTCCGCTCGCGTCATGACTGGAGAGGGCACAGAACAGTGGGCTCTTACCTGACTTCACAATCTTCCTTAAGCAGATGAGGGCTGAGCCAGGAGAACCGGGACCTGCGCGGGGGGGACCGCTGCAAGCCGCTTTCGCCACCAGCTGCCCCCTCCGGAGGACGGCAGAGAAGGGAAGGGGCTGAAAGCAACAAAAATTAAGTTGGTAACATGTTGAGTCACTTCGGGAGGAGGGGATTTTAGGTTTTTAGGTTTCCTTTTGGGGGAATGTTTGCAGTCTACCCTTACCCCTGCCTCTAACGCAGGGGTAGGGGTAGGTGGTAAATTAGCAGGTTAAACACGTGGCAAAACGGCAGGGTAAAAAAGCGATAGTCGGGGAGCGCGTTACTGTATGGGAGGGAATACCTAATTCAATCGTTTACATCTAATATACATGCCGTGGGCGGAAGGGGTTACCCGGTGATTTACAGAGGCGGTAAGAATGGGTTAAAGGGGATAGTGTATCGCGGGTTGGACCCTGGCGGCCGAAAAGTGAGTAGAAAGCGGGTTAGAAGCAGGGTAACCGCGGCCGCACTTTACTGTATTGACCTGAGAATTATTAGGAAGGGAATGGTTAATAAAATGGAAAATGTCATAATGCCTCTATATCGCTCCATGGTGAGACTGCACCTTGAATACTGTGTACAATTCTGGTCGCCGCATCTTAAAAAAGATATAGTTGCAATGGAGAAGGTACAGAGAAGGGCAACCAAAATGATAAAGGGGATGGAATAGCTCCCCTATGAGGAAAGGCTGAAGAGGTTAGGGCTGTTCAGCTTGGAGAAGAGAAGACTGAGGGGGGATATTATAGAGGTCTTTAAGATCATGAGAGGTCTTGAATGAGTAGATGTGAATTGGTTATTTACATTTTCGAATAATAGAAGGACTGGGGGGCATTCCATGAAGTTAGCAAGTAGCACATTTAAGACTAATCGGAGAAAATTATTTTTCACTCAACGCACAATAAAGCTCTGGAATTTGTTGCCAGAGGATGTTGTTAGTACAGTTAGTGTAGCTGGGTTCAAAAAAGGTTTGGATAAGTTCTTGGAGGCGAAGTCCATTAACGGATATTAATCAAGTTTACTTAGGGAATTGCCACTGCTATTAATTGCATCATTAGCATGGGATCTTCTTAGTGCTGGGTTTGATGGACCCTTGGTCTGACCCAGCATGGCAATTTCTTATGTTAACTCACTCACGACAGTGAAATGGTTATGAGTCAGCATTTTTGTCCTATGCCAGTTTTTTTTCCTTCAGAATGCGGACTATTTTGTGCTAAAATATAAGTACAACAAAAAAAAGTATAACAGTATAACAAATCAAGAAATCCCTCATCATTTTCAGTGCAGGACTACTTTTTGTGTTCTTACTGGCACTGCCAGTGCCAACCTGCCCAATTTTAAACACATTTAAATTTACTTCATCTGCTCTGCCTTTACATGTGCCTGACATGACTGTTTTTAAGTCACTGGGGATATGAAGCTTATAACAAAGATGTAATACTTTGCAGAGGTATTGTAATGCTCACTGACTAATGCCCACTGCCCACACTGTGCCCACTGCCAGGCAAACAGTGAGTGTCACACTGTCTACTCCAACGCCATTGTTTCTCTGACACAGTCTTCACAATACAGCCTGTTATGCTGCACTCTGCCCTGCCCTCACTGTTCACTTATGCCCAGTATTGCCTAGTAACCACTATCCACTGTGTGGTATTAAGATTATTTTAGGCAGTTAGTTAATGAGATTCCCAGAAGATCATTGTAAGCGAAGGTGGGGTTAGTGATGGACCAAAACAATGTCCAATAATTGATAAATGTGGATCAACATGTATATTGTACATAACATTGAGGCCTGAAACTGAGGCATGCTGCTTGGTACTAATGAGCTGAAAATAAGCAGGATACTCTGTTCTTTCCATATTTGTTTTTCTAAGAGATAATGCTAGTAAAGGCCTCTGCTTGAACCTTTTGGGAGTCAGGCAGTACCAGTTTCTATAATTGACCATAGCTTAACAAACTACAGATGGCTATTGTCAGAGATATGAGTGCAAGTCAGAACACTTAACACTTGCAGACACTGGATTAGAGCCAGAGAACATGTGAATATAACGAATTATATTTGACTGCTTGAAATTAGCCACGGATGTGAGCAGGTTGCCAGTTCCTGGAATCTCTGGTGTCGAACCGCCTTCCATTTTTCATGAAGATACTATCTCATAGAAAGGAAGGCCTATGAGAAAACTATTTCGTGAATAGTTTCTTTTTCTTTATTTCTATCTTTGTTGTTGCAATATTTGCCTTGATTAATTTATGTAATGCTTATGATGATGCTGTGTGCTTATTACTGATATTTACTTTTGATATTGTCTTTACTGATTATGCAGTTTTCTACCAATTTGTATTATATTTAGTAAACTAAGTTTTGCTATTACAAGATTGTAAGTGTGTGTTCTATGACCTAATATAACACCACTCAGCCCACCTTTCACAGATATAATTACTCTAAGGACTCTTTTCTAATCTGTAGACAACAGTATTTTCCACTGTGTACTGCTCCTTTGGCTTTCTGAATCCTAGAATATTAACTCTGCAATTTTTAGTATTGAAACTTAGCAGCCAAGGAATCAACCATTTCTTGAACTTTCTTAGCTGCTCATGTCTAGTCTCTCACACATTTCTATGCTTAGTGTCATCAGCAAAAAGACAAACTTATCTTCTTAACTGTTGCACTGAAGGTGGACCCTTGGCCTGATGCAGGATTGGTACGGCCCTCTGGTTGGACCCAGAGAGCGCCTGCCACCAGGAGGTGGAGCACACTAGGAGACAGAGGCTAGCTGGAGCTTTGCCAATAGCAATCCAGGGTTTCCGCAGGTTGAGCCCTTGGGTACCCGGACTGCCTGGACTTAGGTGGGCCTCAGAGGGTCTCCCAGAGAGGTAGCGGAGAGGTGTGCCCACCATGAGCAAAAGTGCATGGCTGGTGAGGACTAGACCAGGACCAGAATCACCGGAGTCCTCCGGAAGGAAACAGGAAGTGAAGGTCCTCTGGGTGAGATTGGCAGTGCCTAATAGTCTAGTCGGAAGTAGGCCACTGGCAGCATCCGAGCAGGCTGGTCTGGTTGTCACAGGAGCAAACATAGTATACGAGTGTAGCGCAAGGGACACAGCCAGGGTATCAGTCCAAGAATGGTCAGCCAAAGCAAGGGTCAGTTCCAAGATCAGTTCGTATGTAGTCAAGAGAAGCAAAGGTCAGTTCCAGGCAGCAGTCAACATGGTCAGAAAGCAGGTAGTGGTCAGGTCCAGGCAGCGATCAACATAGTCAGGCAGGCAGAGGTTAGTACCGTGAATCAGTCCGAGAAGGTACTACAAGAGGAGGAATGTGGAGCAGGAATCAGGAGAGGCGCTGGGACACAGAAAGGACCACGGGAACACAGGAACACGGAACACTGGAACAAGACAGAAACACAGGAACGCAGGAACACTGGAGCAGGACTGGATCAAGGAAGCAGAAGAACACAGGAACGTGGGACAGCAAACTAGTTACACTGAAGGTGTTGACCCGATTGCCAAGGTGAGGTTCTGGGGATAGGGCCTTGCCTTATATACATGGTCTAAGTGATGTCATCATCAGGTGCCGCGGACCAGATTCCCGCGGTGGGCCCTTTAAAAGGCCGAGCGGTTCGCGCGCCTAGGGGCGGGGCCAACATTGAGGAGGACGCTGAGCCCCGGAGTGAGGAGCGCTGAGAGTCGGAAGGCTCCAATGGGCCTGGGGACGCCCGGGAAAGCCGTGGGCGAGAGGAGCTGGCTGCGGCTGCTAGGGACGAGGAGCCAGAGCTGGTGGAAGGAAGCGCGAGGTAAGCAGGCCCGGTCGTGGCACCAACACAGCCAGGACACGCAACAGTACTCCCCCTTCTAGGCCTCCCGTTTACCGGCTTGGGCTTGTCTGGGTGTTGATGATGGAAGTCGCAGAGGAGGTTCTTGTCAAAGATGTGGTGAGAGGGCTCCCATGAATTTTCTTCTGGCCTGAAGTCCTCCCACAAAAGGAGGTACTCCCAGTGACCTCTATGGCATCGGACATCAAGAACGTCTCGCACTTGAAGGGTGTTCTTGGATTCTGCTGAAAGTTGTGTCGGTGGAGGAGGTCCTCGAGAGAGCCATGATAATACTAGGGATTTGAGCAGAGACACATGGAAAGTGTTATGGATACCAGGGGAACACAGGAACGCAGGAGCACTGGAACAAGACAGGAACATGGAGCACTGGAACAAGACAGGAACGCAGGAACACTGGAACAAGAGTGGATCAAGGAAGTAGGAGAACACAGGAACGTGGAACAGCAAACTAGCTGCATCAGTAGCATGGGATCTTCTTAGTGTTTGGGTAATTGCCAGGTTCTTGTGGCCTGGTTTGGCCTCTGTTGGAAACAGGATGCTGGGCTTGATGGACCCTTGGTCTGACCCAGCATGGCAATTTCTTATGTTCTTATGTTCTTATGAAGATGTCGACCCGATTGCCAAGGCAAGGTTCTGGGGACAGGGCCTCGCCTTATATACAAGGTCTAAGTGTTGTCATCATTGTGCACCGCAGACTGGATTCCCGCGCTGGGCCCTTTAAAGGGCCGAGCAGTCCCCGCTCACACGCCTAGAGGTGGGGCCGACGTCGAGGAGGAGGACGCTGAGCCCTGGCGTGAGGAGCGCTGAGAGTCAGAAGGCCCTGACGGACCTGGGGATGCCTGGGAACGCCGATGGCGAGAGGAGCTGGCTGTGGCTGCTAGGGACGAGTAGCTGGAGCTGGTGGAAGGAAGGAGGTGAGCAGGCCCGGCACAGCAACAACACGGCCGGGACGCGCAACATTAACTCCCTCCACAATATTGCTTATAAAGATAATGAACAGAACTAGTCCTAGGAAGGCACTTGACTCATCACCATTCTTTCCTCTGAATAAACGTCATTCACCAGCATAGTTTATTGTTTATCCTTCAGCCAGTTTCTTTTTTTTTTTTTTTTTGCAAATATATTAATATTGAAAGTAATTACAGAACCAATAAGCATAATGGGCCTGATTTTTTAAAGAATTTACACGTGTAAAACTGGGTTTTACTTGAGTCAATGCACTTTACTCAAGTAAGTGAACTTTTGAAAATTGCCACAGTATATGCAATTGAATTGTCCATCGGATCTACTCTCGTAAGTACACTTTACGTGAGTAAATGGCTTTTGAAAATTGCTATGACAGTATGTTACACTGACACAAATAACTCCTTTGAAAATTTCCTCCAATATTCTTTCCAACATTAGCCCAGCTGCTAGAAAAGAAATCGTAACAGTTTCCTACAAAGCCCTTTGAGAGTCTTCTTCATATCAGACCGAATAACAGCAAAAAATGCCTTCCATTTCTTCATGAATTTGTGAAATTCCTTCCGGCTAACTTTCCATAGTGCTTGTTTTTCATTTGAAATAGTTCAATTATTAATCAAATCCACGTATCCTTAGTAGATACCTCTGTGCTAATCCATTTTAACAAAATACATTTCCTAGCAACAAATAATAATAATTTATCATATTACATCATATAGAAGATGTTACCTCATCCACTTCTTGGATTTCAAAACCACAAGCCTACTATTACACTTTAAAGTAGCTTGAAATATTTGGTTGATCTGTTGTATAATATCCAGCCAAAAAAAAGGTCTGTATTTTATGGCAGGAATATAGGCTATGCAAAAATGTACCTTTCTCTATTTCACATTTAATACAAATATCAGATTCTGTAGGTCCCATATGAAAACGTCTGACCTTATCAATATAAGCAGAGTGTAAAATTGTAAATTGCTTTTCTCTAAAATGTGCATCTACATTAATTTTATGAAACTGTGAATAAGAATAGGTTTTATCAGCTGGATTATAGGCAATTGTAACAACTCAGACCAAAAGACACTCAGAGAATCTAAAATATCTTCTGACATAATTTATATGATATTATTTTACTCTTTAGCAGTTTCCTATTGTACAGAAAAAAGGATTTTTCCATTTTCTGTTGATTTTCAGAGGGAGGATGTGATAAGATATAATGTCATGCCTATAGGTACACAAACCAATGAGTATTTCCATCACATATAAAAGTTTTGGAAATAATATCATCTTATACAATGCACATCTGCCCATCAAAGTTAAATACATATAGGGGTAGATTTTCAAAAAGTGCGTGCACACATAGACGAGCAATTTTATAACATGCGTGCGCTGGCGCGCGCATGTTATAAAGTTTCGGGTCGGCACGCACGGGGGGGGGGGGGGGTGTCTAACTTTGCGTCACCGCGCGATTTTGCATCGGGGCTTTCCCCAGTTCCCTTAATTGGAGCAGACTGGGAGGGAACTTCCCAACCCCCTACCCTAACCTCCCTTCCCCTTTCCCTATCCCTAATCTAACTACCCTAATTTATTTTTATTTTTTTTACCTTTTGCTCTTGCAAAGGAGCAGGAGCAAGTTGCGAGCACCAGCACAGCAGCAAATGGCTGCTGTGCTGGGCGCCTCTAGCCCCGCCCACCCACCCCGGACCGCCCCCTTTTAAAGCCCTGGCACTTACACGCGTCCCGGGGTTTACGCACGTGGCTGGGCCAATTTGAAAATTGGCCCGGCACGCGTAAGGCCCGGCCACATGCGTAAACCCTGGGATTTATGAGCGCCGAGGTTTTAAAATCTACTCCACATTCTTTCTAGTATTGCACTAATGTTTTTCTCATATAGCTGTTTATCATCAACTGGAATATAAATCCCTAGGTAAATCACTAGGTATTCGTAAAAAAGGTTCAGTAGGTTATTTAGAATTTACAGCCAATATTTCTTACTTCTGATAATTTACAGCCATTCTAGCAAATGTCCTTGCTTGTTGAAAGATATTCAGGATGGCCAATATTGATTGTGCCATTTCTTTAACTAGTAATAAGATATCATCAGTGAATAAATTTTGTTTATATTCCAAATGTCCAACAGTAATTCCTTGAGTTTGGTTACATTATCTCAGTTTAACCGCCAACAGTTCAAGAGTTAGGACAAATTAAAGTGGGGACACCCCTGTCTAGTTCCGCGCTGTAACTCAAATTGTGTGATGAGTTCTCCATTAACCAATATTCCTGCCAATGGCCTGTCATAAAGTCTGTAAATATATTGTAAAAATGAGCCCAATAGTCCACATTTCTGTAAGATCCAAGATAGATAATCCCAATGCTTTTTAAAAAGCATTTACATGCTTAAAACTGGGTTTTACTCAAGTAAATGGACTTTACTCGCATAAGTAGGCTTTTGAAAATTGCTAGAATAAATGCCATTGAGTCGTCCATAGGCTTTACTAGCGTAAGTGCACTTTACTGGAGTAAATGGCTTTTGAGCATTGCTACAATCGTGTGTTACTTTTCCGTGCATAACTCCTTTGAAAATTCAGCTGATTATGCATAGCTGCCCAGGACTTTTCTTACATTAGCAGTAGCTCCCCATCACAAATCCTACTTGATCTGTATGTATAAGTTCAGGAAGGTTGACATTTAATCTTTCCGCTAATAGTTTAGCTAGTAGTTTACTGTCCTGATTAATTAAAGAAATTGGTCTATATGAAGGGAGGAGAGATGGATCTTTTGTGGTCTTCCATAAAACAATTATTAACAATAATATTCTCTTTGGTAATACTGAATAAACATTACATTGAAAAAAAAACAAAACAAAAAACAATTATTAACGCTAAATTCAGTGTATGAGATAAATTACCCTTCTGCAATATAGTGGGAAAATTCAGTAATACTGTATTGCAGAGGAAAAGTCCTGTTTTAAACATTTATAGAACTCACTTCCATACTCATCAGGACCTGGTGTTTTATAAGTTGGGAGATACATAATAACCCTTTCCATTTCCTCAGTACTAGTTACAGGTACCCTAAGGGCCTGGAGATCTACATTAGTGAGACTTGGTAGAGACAAGCCAAAAACGAATTTAACTCTACCTTCCAAATAACCTGCAGATTTGGAGTACAGCTGTCCATAACATTTTTGGAATACATTTTTTATTTGTTCTTCCCTTGTCATCTTTCATATCTAAAATGTATGAACATTGTTGTTTTTTTGTTTTTTTTTGCTGTAATAAACAATGCAATAATTTTCCAGCCTTGATCCCATCTTTATATTTATAAGCCTCTAGTGTCTTTTGTGTCTAAGGAGTTTTGTGCTTGATATGATCTGTCTTTGCCAAAAATAACGTTTTAGTAATAGTTTGCCATTGTGTTTCAAACAACGTTTTCCTTCCGCGCAATATTGGATATTATGTCACCCCTGAGGAAGACCTTAGTCGTTTCTGTTAGCTTCGTGGACCCTTGGGCCGATCGGAACCGGAGAGTGGAGCGCTGTGAGGATTCGCAGCAGCGGCCCGACCGGGAGGCGGCAGAAGCTGACTCGTGGATGACTTGGAGAAGAAGGCACGGAGGGCCCTATGCGACCAAGGGCTTGAGAGAGAAATGAAGAGAAGAGAAGAGAAGACTGACCTGGTGGAAGGAGATCTTCACCCTGGAAGCCGGTACTCCCCCGAGAGGAGCTCGTAAGAGTCCGGCCGCTGGGACTTAGGCGATTCACCCTGGAAGCCGGCGTCCCTCCAGGAGGAGCCCGTAGGGACCCGGCCGCTGGGACTTAGGAGGATCCTCGGAGAAGGGGTCGTCGCTCACCAGGCCAGGGTCGAATACCAGAGGGATGCCGTCAGCCAGTCCAGGTCAGAAGTCAGAGAATAACCGTCAGCCAATCCGAGTCAGAGCCAGAGAATCACCGAAGCCAATCCGAGTCAGAGCCAGAGAATCACCGAAGCCAATCCGAGTCAGAGCCAGAGAATCAGGAGACGAGCAGGAACGTAGCAACTGGGAGCAGGAAGCAGAAGCACCTGGGAACCTCGTTGCAAGGCCCTGAGGGAGTCCGGATGCAGGGTATAAATACCCTGAGGGCGTCTGACGTCATCCAAGGCTGGCCTGCCGGTTTCCTGCGCTGCCCCTTTAAATGAGAGCCCCAGCCGCGCGCGCGCGCCTAGGGGGCGGAGTCAGCCGTGGCCAGACGCCGGCTGCTCCGTCGGAGCGGAGGCACAGCGGTAGAAGCAGGGGCAGGCCCAGCCGCAGCGGCAGAGCGCCGGGGGAGGCGCGGCAAGGGTCCCCGGAGGCCGGAGGGGGACAGGGAAGGCCCGCAGGACCGCGAAGGTAGGCGGCACGGCCGGAGCCGACCCAAGGCCGCAACAGTACCCCCCCTCCTACGCCCCCTCCCGGGGGGCCGTGGTCGGTCCGGGTGCTGGAGATGAAACTGCCTAAGGAGGTCCTTATCAAGGATGTGGGACGAAGGCTCCCAAGAATTCTCCTCCGGCCCATATCCCTCCCAGGAGAGTAGGTACTCCCAGCGGTGGTGCCGGCACCGGACATCCAATACGTCTTTTACCGTGTAGGTACCCTCGGGCTCCGAGGAAACATCGGAGGGCTCCGGCGGGGACATCCGGAATCGAGAGAGTACCAGCGGCTTGAGGAGGGACACGTGGAAGACATCATGGATCTTGAGAGTAGAGGGCAGACGGAGTCTATAGGATACAGCCCCTATGCGTTCGGCCACCGGAAAGGGTCCAATGTAACGAGGTGCCAACCGCATGGACGGCGTCCGTAGTTGAATGTGCTTAGTACTTAACCATACTCTCGTCCCGGGTAAGAGGACCGGGACAGGCCGTCGGGACCGATCTGCATATGCCTTGAAACGGGCTGCGGTTTGTGAAGTTTCTCTTGAGTGGTGAGCCAAAGGCGATGGAGTTGGCTGGCCGTTAGTTGCGCCGCCGGTGAGGTGACCGGCACAGGTAATGGCAGCGGAGGTCTAGGGACCCTCCCATAAACTAGCTGAAAGGGAGACTGTAGCGTGGCGGAGTGCTTGTGGCGATTATAAGAAAACTCCGCCCAGGGAATGAGAGAGACCCAGTTGTCTTGGCGTTTGCCTACAAAGGCCCGAAGAAAGGTTTTCAGAGAGCGGTTGGTCCGCTCCACCTGTCCGTTACCCTGGGGGTGGAAGGCCGTGGTAAAGTCCAATTGTATCCCAAATTTTTTGCATAATGCCCTCCAGTACTTGGCCGTGAATTGAGGGCCTCGGTCGGAAGCGATATGCGAGGGCAGCCCGTGTAATCGGAAGATATGTTGGACAAATAAATCGGCCAGCTCAGGGGCCGTGGGTAGCTTGGGGAGAGGAACGAAATGAGCCATCTTTGAAAACCGGTCAACGGTGACCCAAATTACGGTTTTCCCCTCAGAGGGGGGCAACTCTACTACAAAGTCTGTGGAAAGGTGGGACCATGGCTCCGTGGGAATAGGAAGCAGCTGGAGCAGCTCCCAGGGGCGGCCTGGTGGCGGTTTTTGCTGCGCACACGTGGGGCAGGACTGAACGTAATGCCGGACATCCTCCTTCACTCGGGGCCACCAATAGTACTCTGTGAGTAACTCAAGGGTTCGAGAAATCCCAGGATGGCCAGCCGTCAGGGAGTCGTGAGCCCAGGCCAGCACCTTCTTCCGTGAACGAACTGGAACCACCGTCCTCCCCTCGGGTCTTACGTCTGTGGCTGCCAGTAGCACTTTAGCTGGATCCAAAATGTACTGGGGCACCTCCTTTGCATCGTCAACCTCAGTGGTGCGGGAGAGGGCATCAGGGATGTGCAGAGCAAAATTTTATGTTCATATTTCTTATGTCCGAAAGGGGGTCCCACTTGCGGCCAATATGGACATTAAAAAAATCCAATGAGTTGGGTATATGTACATATGTGCAAAAAAAAATTTAAACCCCCTCACCCTCCTTAATCCCCCCCCCAGACTTACCACAACTCCCTGGTGATGGAGCGAAAAGTGAGGACGTCATTTCTGCAATCCTTGGCGAGAAGCATGTGACGTCGGCGGCACGTCGAGTGACGCCGACGTCACGTGATTCCCGGCGTGTTCGCACCGGACGGCTCGTTCGGCCCAAAAAGAACTTTTGGCCAGCTTGGGGGGGTCAGGAGGCCCCCCCAAGCTGGCCAAAAGTTCTTTTTGGGCCGAACGAGCCGTCCGGTGTGAACCCGCCGGGAATCACGTGACGTCGGCGTCACTCGACGTGCCGCCGACGTCACATGCTTCTCGCCAAGGATTGCAGAAATGGCGTCCTCACTCCTCGCTCCATCACCAGGGAGTTGTGGTAAGTCGGGGGGGGGGGGGGGATTAAGGAGGGTGAGGGGGTTTATATTTTTATTTTGGCTCAACAATCGCGATTTCCCACATATCCAACATATCTATGTTGGATATGTGGGAAATCCGATCGTTTATGTCGAATCAATTTTTTAAGTTAAAAAAAAATATGAGTAGCGTTTTACTAATGCGGTCAATCCGAATGCACACCCCTAGAGGGCATCCGCCCGAACATTCTTGGCTGCGGGTCGGTAGTGAAGCGAGAAGTCGAACCGACTAAAAAAGAGGGACCAGCAGGCCTGTCGGGGGTTGAGCCTCTGGGCGTGAGACAAATACTGTAGATTCTTGTGGTCGGTATATACGATGATGGGATGTTGGGCTCCCTCCAACCACTGACGCCACTCCTCGAAAGCTAGTTTTATGGCCAGCAGCTCCTTGTCGCCAATCCGTAATTCTTCTCGGCGGGCGAAAACTTGCGGGAGAAGTATGAGCAGGGCCAGGTCTTGCCGGTTGGGGAGGTTTGGAGCAACACCGCCCCTACCGCGACATCAGAAGCATCCACCTCTACTATAAATTGGCGTTGAGGATCAGGGTGCCGGAGACAGGTGTCCTGTAGGAAAGCCTCTTTGAGATCCCTGAAGGCCTGAGTGGCAGCGGGAGACCAGTTTCGTGCATCCGCGCCCTTCCTTGTGAGGGCCGTCAGGGGGGCTACCAAGCTGGAGTAATGTGGGATAAACTGGCGGTAGAAATTCGCGAATCCTAAGAACCGCTGAATCGCTTTCACCCCCGATGGTTGCGGCCAGCCCTTGATGGCGCTCACCTTGTCCGGATCCATGCGGAAGCCTGTAGAGGAGACAATATATCCGAGGAAGGGCAGTGATTCTTGCTCGAACTGGCACTTCTCTAGTTTAGCGTACAGACGGTTCTCCCTGAGTTTCCGTAGAACCTGCCGCACGTGTTGCCGATGTGTCTCGAGATCCTGGGAATATATCAATAAGTCGTCTATGTATACGATGACGAAGGTGTATAGGAAGTCGCGGAGAACCTCGTTCATCAAATTCTGGAACACGGCTGGGGCGTTACAGAGACCGAACGGCATGACCAGGTACTCGTAATGGCCGTCCCTGGTGTTAAACGCGGTCTTCCACTCGTCCCCTGGGCGTATGCGAACGAGATTGTAAGCCCCCCGGAGGTCCAATTTGGTGAACACACGGGCCCCTTGGAGGCGGTCCAGAAGTTCGGGAATCAGGGGCAACGGGTAACGGTCCCGGCGGGTGATCTGATTCAAACCCCGATAATCAATACAGGGACGAAGCGATCCGTCTTTCTTCCCCACGAAAAAAAAAACCCGGCCCCGGCCGGAGATTTGGAGGGTCTAATGAAACCCCGATCCAGGTTCTCCTTGATATACGCTGACATAGCCTGGGTTTCGGGTAAAGACAGGGGGTAGACTCTCCCACGGGGCGGCGTGGATCCTGGCAGCAAGTTGATCGCGCAATCAAAGGGTCGGTGCTCCGGGAGCAGTTCCGCCTTTTCCTTGGAGAAGACATCCTGAAAGGCATGGTACTGTGGTGGTACCGTTAACGGGGTGGTGAGGAGCGAGATGGTTTGCAGCGGGCGTGCGGGAAGGCAATGACGGTGGCACACAGAGCTCCAGGAGGTAATCTGAAGGGTCCTCCAATCGATCACCGGAGAATGTTCTCGAAGCCAGGGTAGGCCTAGGATGACTGGGTGGATAGATTTTTCAAGAATAAGAAACGAGATTTCCTCCTGGTGGAGGGCCCCAACCTGGAGCTTCAGGGGACTGGTGCGAGTGGATATTACACCAGGAAGTGGGTTCCCTTGAATGGAGGAAACCCGCACAGGCGGTTCTTGAGGACGAACATCGAGCAGAAGCTGTTGTACCAATTCCTTGAGGACAAAATTCCCCCCGGACCCCGAGTCGAGTAGGGCAAGTGTATCAAAGTCTCCCCCTGGAAGACAGAGTCGTACCGGGACGGTACATGGGGAGCTGGGCGAAATGTTGCCTAGAGTCAACTCCCCGCTGAGCTCTAGGTTCGGGCGTTTCCCGAATGCTCGGTACAGCGAGCCAGGAAGTGGCCCTTGCCCCCGCAGTAAAGACAGAGTCCTTGTGCACGACAGCGCCTCCGTTCCTCGGAAGACAGAGGACCCCGACCCAACTGCATGGGCTCCTCTGTAGGAGAGGCTGAGGCTGTAGGCGGTGAAGATCGAACTCGAGGCGGAGTAATCCTGCGGATAGTTTGTCCCTGAGTAGGCCGTCGCTCTCGGAATCTGCGTTGAATTCGGCGGTCTACTCGTCCGGCTAGTTCAATGAGCTCTTGTAGGTCATCGGGCAGGTTACGACCTGCGAGCTCGTCCTGGAGACGTGGGGAGAGCCCCTCCAGGAAAATGCTGTGCAGGCTGTCCGCCCCCCACGCCAGTTCCGTGGCCAGAGTCTGGAATTCCATGGCGAACTCTTCAAGTGGCCGGCTCCCTTGCCTCAGCTGGAGTAGTTCTGAAGCGGCGGTAGCGGACCAGGAGGGTTCATCAAAGACTCGGCGAAAGGCCTGGACGAACTGCACCAAGTTGTTGAGCCGGGAATCCTGGCGTTCCCAGAGAGCCGACGCCCACGACAACGGTCTCCCATCCAGGAGAGAGATTATGTATGTCGTCTTGACTCGATCGGACGGGAACTGTGCCGGCAGGAGATCGAAGCGAATGTAACACTGGTTGAGGAAACCACGGCACGCTTTCGGATCCCCGGAATACCTGGAGGGAGCCGGCATCTGTACTGGGGCGGAGGGACCGGCACTAGCCTGGGAAGAGGATGCCCCAGTCCTGGCTGCCGAGGGCCCCTCCACGCGGTCCGCTAGGCGTTGGACTGTGGACATCAGGGTGTCAAGGCACATCTGTTGCTGCTGTAGTTTTTGGGCAATGCCCGGAATAGCCTTCAGGCCGGCAAGGTCCGCCGGGTCCATGGCCTTGCAATCTGTTAGCTTCGTGGACCCTTGGGCCGATCGGAACCGGAGAGTGGAGTGCTGTGAGGATTCGCAGCAGCGGCCCGACCGGGAGGCGGCAGAAGCTGACTCGTGGATGACTTGGAGAAGAAGGCACGGAGGGCCCTATGCGACCAAGGGCTCGAGAGAGAAATGAAGAGAAGAGAAGAGAAGACTGACCTGGTGGAAGGAGATCTTCACCCTGGAAGCCGGTACTCCCACGAGAGGAGCTCGTAAGAGTCCGGCCGCTGGGACTTAGGCGATTCACCCTGGAAGCCGGCGTCCCCCCAGGAGGAGCCCGTAGGGACCCGGCCGCTGGGACTTAGGAGGATCCTCGGAGAAGGGGTCGTGGCTCACCAGGCCAGGGTCGAATACCAGAGGGATGCCATCAGCCAGTCCGGGTCAGAAGTCAGAGAATAACCGTCAGCCAATCCGAGTCAGAGCCAGAGAATCACTGAAGCCAATCCGAGTCAGAGCCAGAGAATCAGGAGACGAGCAGGAACGTAACAACTGGGAGCAGGAAGCAGAAGCACCTGGGAACCTCGTTGCAAGGCCCTGAGGGAGTCCGGATGCAGGGTATAAATACCCTGAGGGCGTCTGACGTCATCCAAGGCTGGCCTGCCGGTTTCCTGCGCTGCCCCTTTAAATGAGAGCCCCAGCCGTGCGCGTGCGCCTAGGGGGCGGAGTCAGCCGCGGCCAGACGCCGGCTGCTCCGTCGGAGCGGAGGCACGGCGGTAGAAGCAGGGGCAGGCCCAGCCGCAGCGGCAGAGCGCCGGGGGAGGCGCGGCAAGGGTCCCCGGAGGCCGGAGGGGGACAGGGAAGGCCCGCAGGACCGCGAAGGTAGGCGGCACGGCCGGAGCCGACCCGAGGCCGCAACAGTTTCCCCAAAAAATTCCAGAATTTATGTCCTCATCTTCACTATGGGATTTATATAGCTGCCATCTAATCTTTAGATGCTCTCTGAATTCAGGATTTTGAAACCATACAATATTAGTTTTCCATGAAAAAGGTTGCCTAATAGGTTCAGTTACCTTTATAACATCATCAATGGATCAAAGATCAGATAGCAGATTAACTCCAGTATCTGCAGATTGTACATCCACATATAAAGTTACCTCAGCCAGTTTCTAATCTAATCAATTCACCTTAGGGTCCACGCCTAGACTGCTCAGTTTACTTATGAGCTTTTTATGTGAGTCAGTATCGAAGGACTTGCTAACATCCAAATACACCATATCCAGCACCCACCCCGATCTAATTCTCCAGTCACCACATTGAAAAAGAAACCTGTCAAATTTGACCAATATGAGCTCCCTCTGGTAAAAGCTATGCTGCTTTGGATCACACAACATACCAGATTCAAGGGACCTAATATTCAAAGCACGTGCAGTGCTATATGCGGCTAAATAGTGGGTGCTGAATATGCACTTACGATCAGCGGCCGCCGCTTAGCCATATAAGCGCCTTATATGGCCAAATGTTACACGTACAAGAAGTAGATGTACACTGGATGGATTGGGGGCGGAGCGAGCTAGCTGTAAAGCTTATATGGCTAATTACCAATATTCGGAGTTAGCCGCATAAGTTTATGTCTAAGTTTAGACACCCCATAGAGCAGGTCTAAACTTTGTCGGGTTGACTTATCTGGCTTAGGCTGCAAATAGCAGCAGGGTAGGCGATCCAGTGAAGCCGTGAGGAAATAACAAAGTGGTGGATGCCACAAGAAAGTCTTTTTCAATTTTTAATCACGGAGACGTAAAATATCATGTACAAGTGCCCGACTCTGGCCGAGTTTCGCCACCAATCGTGGCTGCCTCAGGGGCTTATGAATCAGAGAAAAGTGTTCAGATGATGGTCCGAATGAAATCTACTGTGCACATGTATCTATTATTTGTACACCGACACTGTCCGTCTCCTCTCATTGAAAAGCAAAGGCTGCAAATATACATGTGTACACAGCGGCTTTGCTGTGCCGCTGAATATACATCGGAACTGAGTCGGATTAGTCATATCCTGCTAAGTTACTTAAATGGCCAGCGCTGCTTTCCTTTGGATGTGTCTCCATTAATTTTCACCTGTAGATCAGGCAGACTTATAATTTCCATCCTCCTCCCTATTACCACTTTTGTAATGAGGGAAAAGATCCACCCTTCTCCAGTCCCACAGAATCATTCCCATTTCCAAAAATCTGTTGAACAGGTTCTTCAATGGACCTGCCAGAACCTCTTTGCTCTCCGTTAATATCCTAGGATGTATCCCATCCACTTCCAGTTTTTCCAGTTCCATAATTCTCCTCTATAAATGGTGTGGCATCTACCCCACTATCATATGTACCTTTGGAACAATGAGTAGTCCTTCTCAATCCTTTCTTCAGTATAATACCAAAGAGAATTATTTGTTTAGCATTTCTGATTTTTTCCTTGTCCCCTCTAAACATTTCTGTTTGTCTTCTCTGATAATCCCACCTCTGCCTGCCATCCTTTCACTGACACACCTTTAGCTGTCTTCTCCTTCGCTCACGCTTTTGCCATGCTGACTAGTTTCCCCTCCTCGTTCACAGCTTTACAAAGATATTCTTCTCATGCGTGTTAGCTCCTACTTTAAAAATATTTTACCAAAGTTAATACTTTTGAAATCCAGGTCTTTGAGCTCTGAATCGGGTGTAATATCATCAGGCCGTCCTGTCCGATAATCAGTCTGCACTGATAGAACTGAGCTAGCGACCGAGTCTCTGACAGGCTGCAAGCAGAACGTTCACTATAAGTCCTGGCAGGACAGGAAGGTGGGCAGGTCTGTTGGGCAGGCTCTGCCAAGGACCTAGGAAGATGGATGTTTGGGCAACAACCATGCTAGTATTAACCCTTTATGTCCCAGTGTCCTATTCAGAGGACAGCTTCTTAAAAAAAATTTGGGACACTGTGGTTAGGCACGGGAACAGAAGGGAGCCCAATTTGTGGCTTCCATTACCGTTTGTCTGAGGAGAGCCCAGGGATTCCAGGATGTCTTCTTCTAACTGATTTTGCTGAGGGGAACCCTCCAGTCCACATCCAGCAGATTAAAATCTCCCACCTCCTCCTTCATTCTTGCTTTTTTGAAGGTCTTCAACCAGATCTCTGTCCAAGTCTTCCACCTGTGTCAGAGGTCTGTAGATGACATTAGTGTAGTTAGGAATTACCATATCCCCTTTCCAACACATCCCACAACAGCTTCCTCTTTTCCCTACGCCCCCTGCATTTGCCACTTTGATATTTTTTTTACATATAGGGTTAATTCTCCCCCTCTTCTGCCATCTCTCTTCTTTTTGAACCAAGAATCCCATTCATGGGGCTCCTTAACCCATGCCTTCATGACAGTAACAATAACTAAGTCTGCCTCTGTCATTAGATTTTATAGATCTGGAATTTTATTACCTGGACTAGCAGCATTTAGGCTCATAGTCTTTCAGTTATTTCTCCTCGCTTTGTCTACACTCCATTTAATCTCTTACGTGCTCACTTTTTCTGCTCTGTTGCTTGGGGTAGCCTAGTAAAACTTGTCGCTTTTGTATTTTACTCCACAATCTTCATTTCTTCATTGGGTGCAACAACATCAATCAGTCGGTTTCCATTGCCACTCCGCTTGTCCAGTTTAAGTATCTGTAAATGTATGAGCTGAACCTCTCACCTAGAATACTGTCAGGGCAGAAACCCTGACATACATTCATACTGGTATTGATGTTTCAGTGCTGGTTTATTGTTAAATGAGGCACAACATCCCTGAATTATGATGCACTGAAGGTACAAATGAAACAGATAACACTCACAGGGTAAAGCTGAAATCCAGACAAAGTCAATTCACATTCATTCTTCTTCATAGACAAAATACAGGCAATGCTTAAGACATAACATGTACTTACAGACTTTGACACAGGGCTTCAAGACTTCATATCACATCACATAATATTATATAACATTACTATACATAGTGAAAAGAGCTCACAGGTCTTCCTCCAGGATCCCAAACAGTCCCTTGGCAACCTAGCTGTCTAAATTGCAGGTGGTCCAGCATTCCTTTTAAAGCCCCTGAGAACCAATCTAGATCTTCAGGGTGGGATCCTACACCAGGCCTGATTTCCCCAAAGCCATTCTATGGCTCCATATGTAGCCCTCCAACCCTAGACTAAGCAGACCTCAGTTCAAGGCCAGCCATGATATTTGTTCCCTAACAGATAATTTATCCTCTCACAGAAAGATGTAATCCATCACTAACCTTTTATTATTATATGTACAGCCCCAATCTAAAATATATCTAAAATCTTTTGTTCATCAGATTTTGAGCCATCTATAGAAGTTGGTGATATGACATAGCCTTTCGTCTTCCTTATCATAAACCAATAATACTTCCCAAAATGGCATAGCCTTTGCCAGTTGTCTAAGACCCTCTCCTAAATTCTTGAATTTCTCCCGTACTGCACTGACTCCTTGTCTAGCCATGTTATCGCTCTTCAAGTTGACTATGACATCAATTTATGAATCCCTTCTTTCATCTTCCATAATCCTAAGAGTCTGGTTTTTGTTTTTGCTAGCCGAGGATCTCAGTAGGCATTTGACTTTTTTGTTTCTCTCCAAATGTGCCCCAAGTTAATGTCTTTGATAATAGAGTCCCCCAGGAGAAGAAATTTTCTGTTGTTATGGGATCTTTGGACAGTAATTTTCGGTTTTTGTGTTTAGTGGACAGGGATGTGCATTTATTTGAAATGAAATAGGAAATGTCAATGACATTTCCTATTTTTGTTTTATTATGTTTTCAGGATGGAACTTAAGATAAAAAATTTTGTTGGCTTTACTTTCCTTCCATACTGAAACAAAAAATGCTTTAAAAAATCCTCTGCAGTGCGGCCTAGCCTGGGGGTTAAGGAACCAAAACGAAATGGTACTTGGAGAAAACCCCCTTCCAAAAATGAAAAAAAAAAAACCCCTGAAAAACTTTTTGGGAGCTGTACAACCTTAATGGTAGGTGTATTTCTTCAACTCTGTTACTAGTTCAGATGCTTTTTTTGGAGTATCATCTGTTTCCATTACCTTGAAAGTATTTTGTATGGGTAATATTTGGGGGAGGGAGGAGACTCTGCATTTGACCTTTTTGTTTCCCTCTAAATGTATCACCAAATAAATGCCTTTGACAAAAGGAGTTTACCTTTATTGGATCTTTTACCAGTGCCCTTGGGATTTTGACTGCCGTGGGTGTCTTTCTTCAACTCTGTTACTACTTACATTGTAACATAGAAGTTGACAGGAGAAAAGGCCAATTTACCATGCAGACTGCCCAGTTATTTCTGTTTGCACTACAAGGATAGATTCCAGCTGCTAGCCATAGACTCTTGAGTTGTGGTAAGTGAACTCTTTGCCGTATAGTGGATGGTATGGTCAGGCAGTTGGATGTATCTTTAGTCAGAACGGTTGGAGCTTTTAACAACGTAATACAGTGGCCAGTCCTATGGTCGAGGTAGGTGTCAGACAATGTAATCCAGTGGTTGGTTCAAGGGTCAAGGCAGGTGGCAGACAAGGTAATCCAGTAGTCAGTCCAAGGGTCGAGGCAGGCAGAAATCCAGAAGTCCAAAATCATGCCAAGGTCAGAATCCAGGGGAACCAGTCATAACAGACAGGACAAACTAAACAAGTCGGCAGAACAACAAGAACTCTATGGGTCAGGCAGGACAAGAAGAAAACCAGAGAATGGGGAAGAAGAACACAGGTGTAGGAGTAACAGTAGATCAACAGAGAACCAAAGAGAAGAACGCAGGAGCAACACACACTGAGAAACAGGAACTCAGAAGACCTGTTGCTAAGGCGAGGACCGCTGGGAGGACTGTTCAGAAAACCAGTGGTGGGTGATGTCATCTTTGGGCAACTCCTTCATACTCCCGCCAAAGCGCGCATATTGGGGTAGATTTTAAAAAGTTGCTCGCGGTTGTGCGCGGGCGTACGTGTGCACACACCACCTGGCACGCGCACATGTACACCCGATTTTATATGAAATAAAGGGTCAGCGCGCGCAAGGGGGTGCACAATTGTGCACCTTGCGCATGCCGAGCCGCACAGCCTTCCCCCGTTCCCTTCCCACTAACCTGGCCTTCCCACCCCTTCCCCTAACCTTTCCTCCCCCCTAGCCCTACTCTAACCCACCCAAAATTTTTGTTTTACCTTTTGCGCCTGCCTCTGGGTAGGCGCAAGTTGCGCGTGCCGGCTAACTGCCGGCGCACGATCCCCAGCACAACGACAAATGGCCGCTGTGCCAGGAGCCACTGATCCCACCCCTATCCCGGACCGCCCCTGCTCCGCCCCCTCCTCACCCCTTTTTGTAAGCCTCGGGACTTACGGGCATCCGGGGCTTTACGTATGTTGCCGGGCCTTTTTAAAATAGGGCTGGAGCATAACCCCGCCTACACGTGTAAGTCCTCTGGATTTACGTGTGCAGGGCTTTGAAAATCTGCCCCATTATGGGGTAGATTTTAAAAGAAGTGCACGCACACATGTACGCCCAATTTTATAACTTGTGCATGCAGGCGCACGCATGTTATAAAATGGGGGGGTCGGCACATACAAGGGGGTGCACAATTATGCACCTTACGCATACCGAGCCGCGCTGCCTTCATCCGTTCCCTCCCAGGCCACTCCGAAATTGGAGCGGCCTGGAAGGGAACTTCCCTTCCCCCTAATCTGACCGTCCCACCCCTTCCCCTAACCTTTCCCCCCCTAGCCCTACTCTAATTCCCCCCCCCCCCCCTAATTATAATCTTACCTTTTGCGCCTGCCTCTGGGCAGGCGTAAGTTGCGTGCGCCGGCACCTTGCCGGCACGCGATCCTTCAACACAGCAGCAATTGCCGCTCTGTTGAAGGCCTCTGGCCCTGTCCCCACCCTGCCCCCGGACTGCCCCTTTAGTAAAGCCCCGGGACTTACACGTGTCCCGTGGCTTTACGCACGTCACCAGGCCTTTTTAAAAAAAGCCCCCACGCGTAAGGCCATTTATGCACGTAACCCTTTTAAAATCCGGCCCTATGTGTGTAATTATTCACGCCTTTAGCATATGTTGGCATGGTCTCTATGAGCATGTGTAATAGCAGCATTTCTTCCCAGCGTGGAGGTGGGGGACTGAGAGGTCTGTTGCTTGGGAGGCAGGAGTAGCTGTTGGTGATTCCTAACATCTTAATTACTTGTAAGATGATATCCAAATCAGTTTTTATTTTACTCATTGATTTTCTTTCATGCTGGGTAGATGAGCCAATAAGATCCTATATTTCATCAAGTACTCTACCCCTCCCCTTCCTCCCTACCTTCTTACCAATAAGATGCTTCTTCTGAAGTATCATCTGTTTTCAATGTCAAGAAGGCATTTGCTACAAGTATCTTTTTTTTTTATTTTTTTGAGTAGGGGGTTCCATGTTTAACAAGTCTTATCCTACCAGATTCCACTGTAATCCATCTACATCTATTTTTTTTCGGTTCTTTGTAGCAGTGCGGAGAGATTTTCTGGATATTGTATATGAGACTGGGGGTGGTTGGGCAACTCTGATTTTAGCCAATTCCTCTTTAAGAGGATTCAACTTCTTTTTCATTTCAGAAAGCTGCAAACAGATGGAAGAAACTCTAGACCTCAGGATAGTCTGTCTAAGGAGTAAAGCCTCACAGTTATTCCACTGAATAAATTCCATTGTATCAAATATTTTATTTTTATGGAGAATACCTGTATTTTTTTTTTGTAAAGAATCCCAAAACTACCTTGCAGTATTGTGTCATTTAATAGAGCAATGACACTTTTGGAAGACTATATCAGAAAAACAGGAATTGGATTGGGAGAGTGTGGGGTAGAATGGGTCAGACTAAGTGGGAAACAGCAACTCAGAACCAATCTAACCAGTAAGCGAATGCAATTTTTCTTCCCCCAGCTAACTCTCTTTAAAAAAAAAAATGAAAGCAATCTCAGTAAAAGCAATTTTAAAGGAGGAAAATATCACTCTCATATATACTCGGCTTGTAGACAGCCAGTCCAGTTAAAGGCAGAGGCTCAGAAGTTATCTAGATTGATATGCTCTGTACTGGTGAACAGTGCTGTACACTCTTAGGAGGAGAATATAACTTCTTATTAAAATGACATTTTCTCTGTAATTTGGAGCTTAATGCATGGCTGAGAATTGCTACCTTCCTCTCAGATCATCAGGGCTACAGGGAGGCGGGTAAGGCTTGCAGAACTGCTGGATGCGTTGCACTGGTAAGGAAGCTCCAAATTTATCTACAAAATAATTATATTTTTTTATTAAAAATTGATATTCTTCCTCTGGTGCTGTATATCTGCGCTTAGGTGGGCCTGCTACTTCAGGGCAGACTTAAGGTGGTATGTTACTAATACTACGAAGCTGGTGCTAGGTTAGTGCAACGCCTCCGTTCTGATGTTCAGCCTGGCTTTGGACAGAAGGCAAACTCACTGAGTGCTGAAGTTTGAGGAAACATTCCAGCCAAGGGCTTTTAGAATAATAATTAGGGCTCTCCAGCTTTCTCTGATTCTGTAGGAAGAGACGTACAGTAGATCTGGCGGTTATGCATGGACTCTCACAGTATGTGGGTGTTAAATGAAATAATCTTTCTTAAAAGTATCTGCTTGCTTCATGAGGAATTAAACCAGCTTTAAAACATGTCTTATCTTTCTGAGAAACACAAAACAATATCCAGCTTGCAGTTTCCTATGCAGGACAGGAGGAAAAGGTTGATCAGGAAAGAACATAGGGTAAGACGAGAACAGGGAAAAATATAGGGAAAACACTGTAGAGGGGACAGAGAATTTCAGCAGGGAAGGTGGAAAACATAGGAAAAGGAACGTGGAACTCTGCCTGGAGGGGGGTGCTAGAAAGGTGGTTTTAAAAAACTGTTTATTGAGTATTTCTATAAGTTACATAACAAACATACATCAACAGGGAAGCATCAGTTCAAAATACTTATCCATAAAAGAAAGCGCCAAAGGTATAAATAAGTTGTCCTAGAAGAGACCACTAAGTACAGAAGGGAGTGGAAGAAGACATACTGGTAATATAATCTAAGAATACCAAAGAAGAAGGGAATTCCAAAAACAGCAGGAAAAGGACGAAATCCTACATTATACCGTCACCATAAAAACCCCCAAATCCCATAACTGCAATAGTATTTAGAAAAACCATTTCAACCCAATAAAAAAACACTTTAATCCAGCTCTCCCGATGAAACAGAACTAATTTCAATATAGGAGTGAATCCAGTTCCTTGAGGACATGGTTACAGGTCCTGGCGTTGGCTCACTCACTGCAGTACCTGAGACTAGTCTATGATGAGGCTTTGGCTGAGTGGTCAGGACAGCAGTCTGGGGTAGGCCCCAGTTTAAGCCTCTCTAGTAGTTGGACCTAACAGTCTCAGCCATTGTACTTCAGTGACGGTGACCAGACCCAGGTTCCTTGCACACCAGGTTCCACAAGCAGCCTGTGGTGCTTGACCGAGAACTCCAGCTGCAATGGCTTGGCTGGATGGAGATATGGAATAGGGAAAAACCCAAGGATAGCTGCAAATGAAGGCTCATGGCACTGTACCCAGTAGAATCCTGTGCCAATTTAGCTAGAAGTGAAAAGAAGCAGGGGGAATCTGCCTGGCCAAAAGGAAAATCACTTTATTTACTGTGCAGTAAACTTTCAGCTACTGCACAGTAAAAATATATTAAGACTTGGCATGACACTTTTAGAAGCTGACATCATAAGACAGACATCCTGATGATTCCAGCTCCTGAAATGCATGTGCTGTGCTTTCATTTATTTTGTTTTGAAAATGAAATGAAACAAAAATAAAATTTTGTTTGTTTTTGTTTCATTTTCAAATGCAGTGGGACCCTCCAACCATTTATTTTAAAACCTTCTTGCTTGCACATTTCACTGTTCATGGCGAGTTACAGAAAACCATCCATAATAGTCAAATAACATAAAAACAAATCGATGTAACATAAACAAATTCACTAACAATAATCACTTAGAACCCTGAGATCTTTATGAACAAACCCAAAAGGTTGACTGTTCTCTATTGCCATGAATCTAGCCCAAATACTTGACTGAACAGATGAGCTTTTAGTTGTTTTCTGAAAGATGCCTATGAGTTCCAGAACTCTGGTCCAGCAACCAAGAAAGCCCTCGCCCTGTCTTCCATCAAATTCACTAAACATGGGGATGAAGCTTCAAAACAACCCTGATTACTACAATGCAGGGAACGGAATGAACAATAAATCCTTAGCACTGTGCTACTACATAAGGCCTCGGACAATGAGGCACCCTTTGGATGATGGTAGCAACCTCGAATCTTATCCGCCATATAAGAACATAAGAACAGAAGATATTGCCATGCTGGGACAGACCAAGGGTCCATCAAGCCCAGGATCCTGTTTTCAACAGAGGCCAAACCAGGCCACAAGAACCTGGCAATTACCCAAACACCCAGAAGATCCCATGCTACTGATACAATTAATAGCAGTGGCTATTCCCTAAGTAAACTTGATTAATAGCAGTTAATGGACTTCTCCTCCAAGAACTTATCCAAATCATTTTGAACCCAGCTATACTAACTGCACTAACGACATCCTCTGGCAACAAATTCCAGAGCTTAATTGTGCGTTGAGAGAAGAAGAATTTTCTCCGATTAGTCTTAAATGTGCTACTTGCTAACTTCATGGAGTCCTTCTATTATTCCAAAGTGTAAATAACCGATTCACATCTACTCTTTCAAGACCTCTCATGATCTTAACGACCTCTATCATATCCCCCCATAGCCATCTCTTCTCCAAGCTGAACAGCCCTAATCTCTTAAGCCTTTCCTCATAGGGGAGCTGTTCTATCCCCTTTATCATTTTGGTTGCCCTTCTCTGTACCTTCTCCATCGCAACTATATCTTTTTTGAGATGCAGCAACCAGAATTGTACACAGTATTCAAGGTGCGGTCTCACCATGGAGTGATACAGAGGCATTATGACATTTTCCGTTTTATTAACCATTCCCTTCCTAATAATTTCTAACATTCTGTTTGCTTTTTTGACTGCTGCAGCACACTGAGCCGACGATTTTAAAGTATTATTCACTATGATGCCTAGATCTTTTTCCTGGGTGGTAGTTCCTAATATGGAACCTAACATCATGTAACTAGAGCAAGGGTTATTTTTCCCTATATACAACACCTTGCACTTGTCCACATTAAATTTCATCTGCCATTTGGATGCCCAATCTTCCAGTCTTGCAAGGTCCTCCTGTAATGTATCACAATCCGCTTGTGAATTAACTACTCTGAATAATTTTGTATCATCTGCAAATTTGATAACTTCACTCGTCGTATTCCTTTCCAGGTCTTTTATATATATATTGAAAAGCACCAGTCCAAGTATAGATCCCTGAGGCACTCCACTGTTTACCCTTTTCCACTGAGAAAATTGATCATTTAATCCTACTCTCTGTTTCCTGTCTTTTAACCAGTTTGTAATCCACGAAAGGACATCGCCTCCTATCCCATGACTTTTTAGTTTTCTTAGAAGCCTCTCATGAGGGACTTTGTCAGACGTCTTCTGAAAATCCAAATACACTACCTCTACTGTTTATTAACCCCTTCAAAAAAATGAAGCAGATTTGTTAGGCAAGACTTCCCTTGGGTAAATCCATGTTGACTGTGTTCCATTAAACCATGCCTTTCTATATGCTCTATGATTTTGATCTTGAGAATAGTTTCCACTATTTTCACTGAAGTCAGGCTCACTGGTCTATAGTTACATGGATCGCCCCTGGAGCCCTTTTTAAATATTGAGGTTTCGTTAGCCACCCTCCAGTCTTCAGGTACAATGGATGATTTTAATGATAGGTTACAAATTTTAACAAATAGATCAGAAATTTCATTTTTGAGTTCCTTCCATATCCTAAGATGCAAACCATGGTAAGCAGTGCAATGCCTGCAATATGGGAATGATATGGTCCTGTAAATGTGTCCCAGTGAGACCCCAAGTGGCCATGTTTTGAAGAATCTGGAGGACCTTGATTGTACTAGCAAGGAGCCCAATGTACACTCATCCAGTCCTGGGTGGCGGATGCCTGGAATGCCTTTCCGGAGGAGGTGGTGAGGATGAAACAGTAAATGAATTCAAGAGGGCGTGGGATAAACACTGTGGATCCCTAAAAGGTTAAAGTATGAAAATGAAGAAATGTGGGGGGTAACCTGCATGAAGTGGCAGTTACTGTCCTTAATCAGAAGGCATGGGATTACTACCATTAACTAATTAGCCTTGATGCTTTTAGCACAACTGCAACATCACTCTCTACTTCAACAGGGGTGGGGGGGGTGGGGGGAACTAAATTCAGACAACAGCCAGTGGTGGGCCCCGACCTTTACAGTCCAAGGTACTGATACGCAGCACCAATGAAAAAGCATAGGTCTGCTTCTACATCCAAGACCAAAAGCAAAGCATGTTCACGCAGCCTGTCTGATTGTAAATATTACTACCCTTATCATAAGGCTTGGGCTAACCAGCACGGAGCACCAGTTAATACCTTAGGAAACTTGCTGGGCAGATTCGATGAACCATTTGGTGTTTTCCTGTAGTTGTTACAATGTTACTATGTTATGTTTGCTTCTAACACTGTATGAAAATCAAATTATTGTAGGAATGGTTTCAGTTGACAGAGAAGCCGTAATTTAAAAAAGGGAGGTACTCACAACATTATTTACATGTGCCCGAAAAGAAAGATTTGTATTAAAGATAACACCAAGAATTTTGAGTGGATGATCTATTGGAATTACTAGACCAATATGTTGAATAGCTGAAGGATTTTCTGAAGATCAAAGTCTACTCAAAACCATGGCCTCAGTTTTTCTGATGTTAATTTCCAATCAGTTTCGAAACATCCAGCGCTCAGTTTTCTTCAGGCCCTGTGAAGCCTGCTTCAGAATATCTTTCTGGGATGTAAGATTGGGGGATAAAGAACTGGATATCATCTGAGTAAATTTTGTAGCTCAGACCAAGAGTTCCCAAGAATTTACAGATTGGTAACATGTAAATATTAAATAATGTCACCGATAGGGCAGATCTTTGTGGTACTCCTGTCAAGTACTTCTGATACCATGATGATACTATTGATCCCTGTTTCATCTGCTGTTTTCTGTCTTCTAGATATGAGGTAAACTTTCCCAGAAATTCCAGACTCAGACTTAGATTTATCAAAATGCTATAAATATCACGGAAATAGCGCCCGCGATGAAAAAGGGGAGTGAGTAGGGTAATGTACAGCTTGAGGCATCGCATCAGTAAATATTGCATGCAGCGTTGTTTCATCGCACGTGGCGTTACATCAGCACGTTGTGTAGCGCGTTGCATCACCGTGTGTCGCGTTTTTTTCAGTTTATATATACGGGCTTCCTGCAGCTGCCTCTTTCAGGGTGTGTCAGGTGTTTGGTGAGAGGAGAGTAGGTGAGCTCTTGGTTGGAGTTTAGTGTATTTAGTGGATAGTGATTTCTGAGTGAGTTGTCTTGTTTTTACTGTTTTTCCTTCTGTCATGTTTGTCAATTTGTCATTTTCTGTGGAGAAGTAAGGAGGTGTGTGGAGAAGGTGTGTGGAGAATGGAGCATGAGAGGCATGGGGAGAGAGGAGAGGCGAGGCGTGGGGAGAGGAGGGGGAGAAGGGAGTGGAGGAGGCTTAAGGACGAGGACGAGTGCTAGGGGAAGGAGGAGTAGGAGTAGGGACAGGTATAGGAGTAGAGAGAGGCAGGAGGGGGAAGTGGATAGGCAGGCGAGGATGGAGGAGGATGGCTATGGAGAAACAGGGCAGAGGGGAAGGGAGTTTGCGGAGCAGGGGCAAGAAGGGGGAGAAGAAGGGAGGGGAAAGGGGAGCGCCATGTCCCATCATCCTCACCCCCATGGAGGATCAACTTGTGGAAAGGTTGGGACAGGATGTCTTTGAGAACATGGATGAGCGACTGGACACCATGTGAGCCACAGCCGGTAAGTTCACTTCACCTGTAAATGAATAGGCAGCAACGGGTGTACACATCATTTGGCATAAGATGTTCACAATGCTATCAAGCAAGTGCATCTCTGATGCCAAATGAAAAATGGATACTTACTTATGTTTTATGCTTTATTTCCACAGCTCTCGCCCACAAAACTGCTGGTCCCAGCCAGGAAGCCCCAGGGACCAGCAGGGAAGTCCCAGGGACCAGCAGCGCACCACCAACTTTACACACACTCTTCCTCATGGATGCACAGACCCAGGTGAGCGAGGAGGAGGAGGAGCAGCAACAACAGCAGCAGCCACTGGCTCAGGAGTCATTGGCAATGCTGCATCCCCTGGGTTCAACAAGCCCACTCAATGTGTCCCTCTCTCTCTGGTTTAATGGAGGAACAGAACCTTGACTGGGAGCCTCCTCACAACACAAGCTCAAGCCAGCACACCACATGGCAGCCCAAAGCACCATGGCCACGTCAGGAGCAGCCTACAAGCCCAGTGATGCCAGATTTGGAGGCCCAGCTTCCAGCACCAGCACCAGGCTATAGTTTCTTGGATTTCCCTAGAGTCCTTTTTAAATATCAGGATTACATTGGCCACCCTCCAGTCTTCAGCTACAATGTCTTCGCACGAGCCCAGGACACCATGCTGAGTGGCAACCAGCTTCGCCAAAATCTTATACAATGATATTTTGCCTGATAGGCCTCACTTATCACATCCCCTTCCAAGGAAGGGAGGCCAGTAGATTGTTAACTGCTGCTGTCCTTGCGATCATACTTCTTTCTCTGACTGCTTCCTTGTGTACATCTTTGTGTCACAGAAAACACATATGCCCACTCAGGATTCTTCTTGACAATGGAGCAGTAGACTGTACATGAAAAAATCCTTTTTCACTCAGCGCATAGTTAAGCTCTGGAATTCATTGCCAGAGGATGTGGTTACAGCAGTTAGTGTAACTGGGTTTAAAAAAGTTTTGGATAAGTTCCTAGAGGATAAATCAATAACCTGCTATTAATTAATAAGCAGTAGTAGCTTGTGATTTATTTAATGTTTGGGTACTTGCCAGGTACTTGTGACTTGGATTGGCCACTGTTGAAAACAGGATACTGGGCTTGATGGACCTTGGCCTGACCCAGTATGGCATATCTTATTGGATATCCCCCAGAAAGATGCCATCCAATTTATCCAGACAGTATTAGACTCCCATACTCTGATCCCACGGGTCCCTATGTTTTTTTGATTGCTTTGACACACTTGGCTCTGATCAATAACTTATGTTTCAAAGCCAATACTACCCATAAATTCACGGTACTGCTATGGGGGCACCATAGTCCCTGACATAGCCTGGCTGTACATCTCAGCTTGTGAATCCCGGTTTTTCTAAACCTCTCCGTTTTGGCCATATAGACTACTCTGATGCCGATACATTGATGATGTGTTTCTAGCGTGGTCTGGTACTGTTGTTCACATTTTCCTATTTTTTGACTGGCCAAAATCATGTGATTTGCATTTACACATTTTTTTTTACTCAGTGGGGTAGATTTTCAAAGGGGTACGCGCGTACCCCCCAAAAACCTACCCCAAACCCCCCCTGCGCGCGCCAAGCCTATTTTGCATAGGCTCGGCGGCGCGTGCAAGCCCCGGGACGCGCGTAAGCCCCGGGGCTTGCATCGAGGGGTGTGTCAGGGGGGCGTGTCGGGGGCGAGCCGGGAGTGAAGTGGCGTTTCAGGGGCATGTTGCGAGTGACACGGCATTTCGGGGGCGGCGCCGTGGGCGTGGTTTCAGCCCGGGAGCGTTCCGGGGGCATGGCTGCGGCCTCCGGACCAGCCCCCGGACCGGAACATGGAGCGCGGCAGCCGGCCCGGCGCGCGTAAAGTTACGCCTGCTTCCAGCAGGCGTAACTTTGCCGACAAAGATAGGGGGGGGGTTAGATAGGGCCGGGGGGGGGGGGGTGGGTTAGGTAGGGGAAGGGAAGGGAAGGTGCGGGGGTGGTGGAAGGAAAGTTTCCTCCGAGGCCGCTCCAATTTCGGTGCGGCCTCGGAGGGAACAGAGGCAGGCTGCACGGCTCGGCGCGTGCAGGCTGCCGATTTTGGGCAGCCTTGCACGCGCTGACCCCGGATTTTAATGGATACGCGCGGCTACGCGCGTATCTATTAAAATCCCGCGTACTCTTGTTCGCGCCTGGTGAGCGAACAAAAGTACGCGTGTGCGCAGATTTACAAAATCTGCCCCAGGATGAGCAATCTAGGATATCCTTTTTGGATATTTTGATCACCATCAAAAACAATCGTTTTTCTACATCTATTTTTAAGAAGACCACGGATAAAAATATGCTTCTCCATTACAATAGTCATCATCCATGCACTTTAAGATAAGTATTTGTGTCGGTCAATTCTTCTATCTCCAACTATGCTCCTCCTGTGAAGATTTTTTGTACACGCCCAAATGATATCAAACAGTTTTTTGGCTCGTGGTTAATCCTGTTCATATTATTAAAAAAGGTTTTATACATTCCCTTTTCAGTAACTGCGATTTTCTATTTTTGACATGCTTCAATTCCGATGATGATAGAGTGACACGTGTTCTACCTTACCCTGGGTACACTTGTCCTATCTGTAACATTCTACACCTTCATTGGCTGATTCTCTCTCTCTGATTTCGACATTTCAAAACCCCCTCTGTTTTGCCTTTCACTGCGGGCACATCTTAAAAGAGATCTTTTGGTACTGTCTGGATCACCACAGCCTCTCTCTCATCAACACCACCTATCAATGCAGGACATAGACCTTACGGTTCCTGTCTAGCATGTGATTTTTCGCTCACATTCACTCATCCTTTTACTGGACATCAATATCAATTAGAGCATGATACTGATTGCATCTCTTCAGGTGTGATATTTGTAAATCTTTGCCCGTGTCCCCGCTTAAATGTCGGCAAGACATTAGATAAAATCAAAACTAGATTTTATGAGAATTGTAGTAGTATCTGCAAATCTAAAAACGAAGTCCCCCTCGTAACCCTCTGGCTACTTTTCCATCATAACATCTCTGATCTAAAATTGTTTTAGAACTCTGTACCCCTCAGATATGCGGCAGTAATTTTCCTTTACTCCTATTTTGCTGGGAACAGCACTGGATATTCACCCTCAATATTCTGCATCCCTTTGGTCTTAACTCAGAGATCGAATGAAGGCTTGCTTGTAATGCTATATGCTAGTTATCATTGGTACATTTTTCTGATTGATTGGGCCCCACTGGTCATGTGACCTTTGGCACCCACTTTCACTGGTTTAAATATCTGCTACCCCTCTATACCTATTCCTAGAAAGCTTTCTCAACTGCTATCAAATTTGCTTGTGTAAGTCAGAGCCATAGCAAGCCTAAGGCCAATATGGCCACGGCCATAGGCACCGCTACCAAAAGGCACCAAGGAGAGAGCAGTGCAGCCGGCGGTTCCTCAGCAAAGAAAAAGCAGCATGGCCCCGCTGAAATCAACAGCGTCATAAGCATTACTAAGGCAGCGCTTAAAATGCTGTCAATTTTGGTGGGACTGCTCTGCTTCAGAGAAAGAGGAGCATGCCCTGCCGGAAATAGTCCAATGCCCCATGGCCAGCAGTCGTTCCCTTGGCCATGGCGGCAAAAAGAGACTGCTGCTGCTGCTAAGTCAAGGGAAGTGGGTGAGAGAGAGCACATGTGCTTGTATGTGGGAGAGTGAGAGAGAGCATGTGTTCAGAAAAGTGAGAGAGCATGTGTGTATGTATATGGGGGAGTGAGAGAAAGCATATGTGGTATGAGAGGGAGAATGTGTGTGCACACAACTACCCCTGCTAATCCATGACAATTTCAGGGCATCTGGAAATCAAAAGTTCCAAGGTATGGATAACGGATTATTTTTTAAAGCCCTTATTTTAATTGTTGGGTGTTATTTGATGTGTTTGTTTTGAAATATGTATTGATGCTTGAAAGATTTGTATATGAGATTTTAATTATTGAATGTTATTTTATTCATTAATTTTTTTGAATTATTCTTTTCATTGGTATGGTTTTACTAATTTTGTTTTATGATGAATGGTAATGTTTCTGGTTTTTTTTCATTGTTGCAATGCATACAGAATTTGGCTTGTTGCAGTTTCCACTTCAGTTTTTGTCTGTACATTTCTGTTTATGCTGTATGGTCTCTTCTGTATTTGAGGGTCTATCTGCGTTTTGCATGTGTGACTGAAGTAAATTATTCTGTTAGTGTGTAGTTTCAATATAAGGATCTATAGCAGCCTGGATTGTTCTGTTTTCCTAAGAAGGGGTTTATTACTATTTTAGGCCTGGTGTAATATTTATAGTATTAACTTCATAGGTAGGGTTGTCACTGTTTGATTGGCTCTCTGAGGATCATGCCAATGCCCAACATGCATTACAGTAGGCCTAATACTATATAGGTTCCAAGTATCTCTTGCTTTTTTGCAGGGTTTTCTGGTTGGCACCTCAGCAGTCATGTAAATATAATATACATATTGTAAGTGATATTTTTACCTCAGAAAACTGTGCTTTGAATATTCTTTTCATGTAAATCTGTTATTATAAATGCATAACTTTTTATTGTGTGTGAGGAGGGTGGGAGGTGGAAGGCTGTAAAGTTTTCCTAGGGCTCCTAATACCCTTGGCTTGGCAATGAGCATTGCTGTACAAACATTGAACAGAGTCTCCCAACTCGTGGTGTCATGTGTTGTATAATGGGTGAGGGCACAGTTGGCCATAGGCCCAAATTGCCTGGTTACAGCTTTGGTGTAAGTTATACCAATTTAATTTTTTTTGATGCCTGTTTGTTGTCCATTTGTTGCTTTTGACACCTGGTAACTTATCGATACTCTGTGTTGTATATTCGATGTTTGCCACCCCTTGATAAAACTTTATTGTGAAACACACCTTGCATTTAGGTTGAGATACAGTTTTTCCCATGGCAACAGGCTACCTTTGTCAGCATTTCATCAAATCGTTTTTAACATTAGAATAAAGCATTTCTGCTTTCATTTATGTTTGTGGACATTTGATGTTTCTGCTCACCCCACCCTCCTTGCCTCAAGTCTACCTTTTATTAGCCATTTTTACTTATTTTAAGTGCTATTTTAGCACCTCTCTTATCCTAGTCTAAACCTCTTTTATCATAGTGTTCCACTCACTTTCTCTTACTCTGTCATCCAGTCACACCTCACACACACTTTCTACGTGCATGCAAACTATTGTTCACATATACACCTCTTATCTTCTTGAACACCACACATGGCCCAAAAAGAAGATGGGTAAATTATTAGCCCGTAGTGCACAGAACTGTAATTTATTCACAAATACATATTCTGTATTATCTCTCTTCTTTCTCTCTCTCTCTCTATATATTAAACTTAAATAAAAATAATCCTTATGATTACAAAACTATCTAGTTTTCTTTGTGACACAGACCAGGCATACATAACTGATTTGAGTGGAAGATTCTGCAGCTCAACTACACATGTGAAATAGTTCTTGAAAGCAAATTAAATTTCTTTTTTTGTAGCTTCACATTAGGTCCTCTTATCTTGTCCATATTTAAAGTACATTTAATGATAAATATAATGAAATGTAAACATACTGTTTAACAGATCCACATATTGATTTTTTAAGTGCTTGCTTAGTGATCATATCATTACCTCTTGATCTCCTCTCCAAGGTAAACACTTCTAGCTCCTCTAGCCTTTCCTCTTTAGTTAAATCTTCCATTGCCTAATTAACTTAGTTGCTTTGTGCTTTACTTTATATAGCTCTGCTACCGTACATTCCAGTTAAGACACAGAAAACAAAAATGTTCTCCAGGATCATATTCCAGATGTAGTCTCATTCAGTTCATGTAGAGAAGTCAAACATCAACATAATGAGGTGAATCTTAAGACTTGCATGTAGGCGCACATGTGCGCGCATTTGCCAGTGCGTTGCCATGGACGCGGCGATTTTATAACATATGCGTGTATATGCATGATTATGCGCGTATACACGTGCATGTTATAAATTCAGCTATAAGCGCGTAAATGTGTGCAAGATTTTATATCGACGTGCGTATGTGCACACAAATGTAGCCTTGAGCGCGTAAGTGGGGGGAATTTTAGTAGCTATGCGCACCAAAGCAGTAACCCTTTTTCCCAGTTCGCTGCCAGTTTGCCCCAGTAAAGGAGAGGAATTCTTAATCCCCCTAACTAACTTGCCTCCCTTTTACCCTATTACCCTGACCCTTAAAACCTTGCTGACCAGCCTATATTTTTTGGTTATATGACTGATACGCCATCCATAGCCGACATTACGCAGTAGGGGACGCCGGCGTGCCCTCGTGCATGTAAATACCTACGCGCTGACTTCATTTGACAGACTCGGCCCACCCATGACCACCCATTCCCCGCCCAGACCCTGCCCACGCCTTGCCCCTTTTTTGATTTTTAGGATCTGTGCACATGCGTGCCCACATGGGTTTTAAAATCCCATTGGAGCACACCATGCCGAGTCACGCGTATACTTCCCAGCTTCTGGTTAACTCCGGTTGGGCCATAAACCTGCCCTAAAGTTAGCCAGATACACTTATCTGGCTAACTTTTAGATAGACGGGGATATTCAGTGCACTGCTGCACTACTGAATATCCAGGCTAAGTTAGCCGGATAGTTTTATCTGGTTAACTAGCTGAGCCTCATAGCAACTGAATATGGACCTCAGAGTTTTCCAGTTTTATTTACATTGCAAACTCAGGCAATGGATCTGTTATTTAATAGTAGTAATGCTATAGAGCGGTTGACTGCTTTAAATAATCATGTCTACAAATGCAGTAAATGGTGGAGTCTGCAGAGGAGGAATTCCCAACAGCCCTATATTCTCTGTGCTGAGGAATAGCTGTAGGATGCACTTAAAATCCTTAAACTGCCATCTCTTCAGACTGTAATAGCATGCATTCTGGAAGGAAATGGTTGCATAACTGCGCAATCAAGTAAATATTCTATCCTGTTTTGTTTTGTTTTTTCAAAATGTTGCGGGACCCTTTTATATGCAAAGCAGCTAACATGGAGAGAGCCACATGCTTATGGGCACTTGGGTTTTCAATGGCTTAAGTTATGTCTTACTTTGGTATAAATCCATTTAGGAGGCAACTCTGGACAGCCTTTTGCTGTGTGCAGCTGGGTGGGATCACTTTGACATGAGGCCAGTGAGAAATATACAGGCGGAAGGGTTCGAGTTCTTTGCATGTGTTATCTGTACAGGTGGCTAAGTGGGGAAGTAAAATATTCACGCATGCCTGCTATTTCCCCTCCCGCACTGTGCTTCTCCGCAGCCTCAACACGGCCCCTGGGAATGCCTTCTGGCAATCTGGCTCAAAGTGCGTGCATAACAAAAGCCCGTGCATGCTTTTAGCTAGGCTGAGGATGGAGATAATTAGACAGACTCATTTAACTGGGTGAATGACTCCTAAGGAGGTGTAACATTTTGGCTTGTATGGCGCGTGAGAGCGGAGGGGGCATGTCCGCGCAAACACGTGAATTTTCAAAATGGATGTATGCACATAAATCCACTTTGAAAATTCTGGCTAAAATCTGGGGGACTTTGGCTTGATATACAAATTTTTAGAAGTCGTCTGCTTCAGCATTAAAATGTACTCTTTATTATTGATGTTGATGTGCAGAATTCAAATATGACAATTAAATCAGTTGATTGACAACTGTTTTCATGATATTTAAATTTTTACATTTTTTGGCTATGTCTATTTCATAGATAGTGTGTAGATAATTTTAATCATAAATTGTAAACTTAGGTCTTTTTGTTTATTTATGGTTGCATAATATTTCACCTGTCCTGTTTATGTAACACTTTAAAACTTAAAACTGTAAAATGATTATAAAAATAAAATTCACTGTGAAACAAAAGGGCAAAAACTATTATGTATATACTGTTGTGGGCATAGAATCTTGGACCGAGGGAGAGTTGGTGCAACCTGCAGGGAGAAGCCCTGCAGGTCCCCCCATCAACTGGTGGCAGAGGCCCAACTGGAGCCTCATCTGTACCAGCCCTCGTTCCCCTTAGGTTGAGCCCTCGGATGCCGGGGCCATCAGTCTTAGGTGAAGATCTCTGCTGATGCACTGGAGGTCTGTAGAGATGGTTGGGTCAAAGGACTTCTTTATGGATGGTGGTCATGAGTCAGGCAATGGTCACTTGGCAGGCAGAGTTCAAGAACAAGCGAGTGTCAAGGCAGAAGTCAAAACTAGAGATCCGTCCGAGGGAAAGCAGGATGGATAGGCAGGCAAGGAGGTGAGGAGCAGTACAGGTGGGCAGGAGTAGACATTGAAGACACTGAAGAACTGAAGACTGACCACAAGAAGAAGGCTCAATGACGAACTGAAAACTGACCACGGTATGAAGTAAAGGACCCATTGAAAAAGGCATAAAATCCTTGGAGTTATTTAAAATGTTTCATATCACCCCATCCCACCTTTCCTCTAGGGTGTACATATTTAAAATATTTAATTCAGTTCCCAAATGCTTTAAATGAAGACCATGAACTATTTAAGTAGCCACTATCTTTACCGATTCCAATTGGTTTATATCCTTTGAAGATGCAGTGTCCAGAACTGCATATAGTATTCCAAATGAGGTCTCATCAGCGACTTATAAAGGGGCAATATCACCTCCTTTTTTCTGCTGCTTTTTTGTCTCTCCATGCAGCCAAATATCTTTCTGGCTTTTGCCATTGCCTTATTGGCCTGTTTGTCTACTTTAAGGTCATCAGATATAATCACCCCCAGATCCTGCTCCCCCAAACTGTACTACTCCCAGCCTAAATTCATAATTCTTCATTTTATAACATTAAATCTTAGCTGCCAGACCTTATACCATTCCTTGAGTTTCACTAGATCCTTCTGCATGTTTCCATCCCTTCCTGGCTCTCTACCCTGTTGCAGGCTTTGGCACCTTCTGCAAAAAGACAAACCTGACCTGACAATCCTTCCGCAAAGTTGCTCAGAAAATGTTGAAAAGAACCAGTCCAAGGACCAATCCCCCTTAGCTCACTCCTAGTAACGACCCCTCCTCGAAGTAAACTCCATTTGCCACTGCCCTTTGTCACTTCCCAATCAGGTCGCCCAATGAAAGAAACTGATCAGACCTACATTTGGCAAAACATGACTCTCGTAAACCCAAGGGTCAAGCGGTAAATGGCGATCTCTCCTGCCCATTTTACTGCCCAGCTGGAAAAGAGATGGGGACACAATAGATGTTTATAAAATCATGAGTGGGATGAAATGGGTAAATAAGGATGGTTATTTACCATGTTTATTAACATTCAGAAAAAGGCTTACGTCTTGGTTATTCAAACAAGCCTTCCCCGAGTCTAATTGATGCACCAAAACAACTATTAAGAGACCTTTCAGCACAATGTAAATAACTTCTACTTTAAAGTTACTCTTACTCTTGTCTCCTTCCTCCCCCAGTTCTTGCAACCCTGTTTTATTGTAACTTTTGTTTCCCTCTACACTTGTTAAATGTTCAAGGTTATCGCACCCCCTTTTACCTGTAAACCGGCATGATATGATTGTATCATGAATGCCGGTACAGAAAAGCTCTAAATAAATAAATAAAAATAAAATACATTTACTCTTTCAAAAAATACTAAACAAACTAAACATACACCTCTCCCTCTATATTCGTCTCAACGTTAGAATTCTTCCATTCAGGTCTTACAAATCTTGACGTAAAGTGCCTGCATTGTTCCAGACTGTTTTAGGATGGCAGTTTTCGAAGGCACTTCCGTGGCTAAAAAAAGATCTCTTTGCGCGCGGAAATGGGCACTCGGAAAATCACCTTACACTTTCTGCCAGTAAAAGAGCGCGAATAGCATCGGTGCACGTGGACTTTTCTGCGCAGAGAGGGAGAGGAGGTGCTCCTGTGGAATGAAGTCAGGGAGGGGTCAGCGCTCGCTGCTTAATGCTCACACGTGCAATTTTGCTGGAGAGAGCCCCAGCGCAAATAGCAGGTGCCAGGGTATGCTCCTTGCCTTTTCCCGTGGAAACTGGCATAAAATTCGGGTAGAAAGGAGCCGCAGATTTTTACACTGCTGCTAATGGATGGAAGATCACCATCTTGGAAGGATAATTCCCAGCTGGTGAAAAAGCCTATTGGCATTTTTTATGCTCATACCAAAGCAAAAGTGTTGCGCAGATTTTTACTTTGAAAACTATCCCAAAAAACTAACCCGCATGCATTTGTGCTTCCTAAGGTGTGTGGGTAGTTTCCCCAGAAGAATTAATCTATCATATGTGTTCCTTCCTCTGGAAAATGAGAATTCACTGTATTTTGAGGTAGGGGGAAGATATCTTTTGGGGGAAGGGGAAAAAAAAGGGAAAACATTTTTATAGTATGATTTATTTATTTTTAGATTTTATTTTTTTTATATTCTGCTTTTCGGCACTTGAAAGCGGATTACATTCAGGTACTGCAGTTATTTTCCTGTTCTCAGAGGGCTTACAATCTAACTGGAGCATTCGTCATTCTACTATAATTACAGCAGAATGATGAGTCGTGAAGAAAAAAGGGGTGGGGGGTCGATAGTGTGCACCCGGCCGCATCATGACAGTGCATTTTCATACCCTGCGATTGTGGCACGGCACACTCTATCGCCCCCATAGCAGCTCCGTAAAAGGTGGTGTTTTTTTTCCGGCGCTATTGCTGGCGATAATGTCTAAAACATTATTGCCCGCAGCAGTTCCCTGCCCAAACCCTGCCCTAACTCCGTCCCTTTCCCCAATTTAAATCTTACCGCCACGATGCGATAAGGCCACATCGCATTTTAAAGAATTACCCTATAAGTTTGTCCCTCAGGCAATGGAGGATAAAGTGACTTGCCCAAGGTCACATTTCTAGAATCTGTGTGTGTTAAATACAAAATAGAAAACTGTAGTTTTCTTTATTTACTGATGTGTGTACTTAAAATTGCTGCTGCATGCTTCACTCTGGAATTAGGGAAGTCTCCCCTCCCAGAGTGCCCTGTGCTCTTGCAGCAAAGCATGCTGGGGGTCTAAATTTATTTTTTAAAAAGAGCCAGCAGCCCCAGCAAGCAGTTAGTGAAAAGAGAAGAAAAAAAAACATTTTAAATACACATTTTTAGCTTCACTCGTGTATATATTTCATGGAAATCCATTTTTCTATAGCCCAACACCACCAGTGGCAGTGTAGCACAGATGGAGGGAGAAAGAGTGGGATGGTCATTTTAGTTACCATTATTATTATTATTATTCTTGCTCATGGATGCTCTGCTGAGCAGGCAGAATAGTGAGGCTGACGCCCCCAGGATGTGGGAGTTGCTTCAAATGTTTTCTTTCATGAGTGAAGCGACCTTTTTTAAAATTTGTTTGGCACTCTCTTTGTTTGTTTTTCATCTGCTCTGTTTATGTACCATATGGTTACCTGCTGCTGTGATCCCTCTTCACTGCAGAAGCACTTACGCCCTCGGTCGCTGAGGTCTGCCGAGTGGAGCTGACATGAAGACTTTGCTAATGTACATTTAATTAAACACAGTTGCTAAGAAAATACAATACTCAGTGTCTCTCTTTTTTGTTTATTTTCGGTGGGTTTTTTTAAGAGTGGGGAAAACATTTCCTGATATATCTCTTGTCTGTACCCCAACTTTTCCTACCCCACAACCCCAGAATTCTGCTCAAGAAATTAGGGGCTATTTCCAGGAGAGTCAGGACTTGCTTCCTAACTCGGGACAGGGGAACGCAATAATAGACTTGCACCTCGCGAACTCTGCCCATTCATTCCGATGCATCTCAGAATCGATCATTTCTTTCTTTCTTTCTCTGCTCAGCGCCTTTGCGGGATCGAAAAGGAGTGGCCCTAAAACCTCCTCCTTAACCTGTGCGGGACCAGGCAGCGAGCCTGGTCCACCTTAAAAGCCAGAGAGATAGAGAGCTCCTCTCAGAGGAGGAATAAGAGCTGGGACCCAAGTGGGCATAGTCAGGCCAGGCCCAGGTCCCCAGTAGAAGGCAGCTCCTGCCATATTGCTGTCCAAATGGTGAATCCTCCTGCATGTGAATGCTGCTGAATGTAAGCAGTCATGCTGGGTTTCATGTGCACTGTAAGTAAAAACACTCAAAGAAAGCTTTGACCACCCATTTACTGTGCCACAGGGATCTTTTGGCTAATATTGTCAAAATGACAACACCTGCATATTCTTCACACTGAAACTGATAAAACTTACATTGAATTTCTAGCCCAATAAAGCACACTCTTCATTTAATATATTTAAAATTTAGCACTCGGACCTAGATTGCAGGGTAACTCTGCCCACATGCGTATGCTATGTGCACACTGAAGGTGAAATGTAAATAGTGCATGGGATGAAAATGTAACCTACATACTAAAATGGTACTTAACAGGCGATGCACTGGGTTTTTTTTTTTTCCTATACATACTAAAGATCCCCCACAATAAAGCCTGCACAAAAGCCAAAAAATATTACTGAGTGCACCTTAGAACTTTCCTGATGGGAATGGTTAGCATGGAGGGATTTCATTCCCGCCTCCCTCCCCCCCCCCCCCCCCCCAACCCTCAGCACAGTGCACATTCAAGGCTTGCTATCCTGTCCTCCTGGCACAAAGATAAGAGGGGGATTCCTGTCCTGATCGCCCAACCCCACCCCTCCTGACACCAAGCTAACACTCTTAACACCATATGCCAACATGTCCCCTGTGCCCTCTACCTCCCCCAGAATGTCACCCCATGTCCTATCCCTTCTGATGACAGCGGGGGAGGGGAACAGAAGAGAACAGAGCTCCTTCCTGCCCTGCTGCTAGAGATTAAAAAAAACCAAATGATGCTGGCTGGCCTCTCGTGCTTCCTTTCTTGTAGCGAGAGGGAGGAGGAGAAAGGTAGGGGAGGGACGGACGAAGGTGATGTCAGAGCACAAAGGCCTCCTGGATGGTAAGTAGGGGGTAGGACTGGGGCATGCTGGCCTCTTATTTTGGTGTCAAGTGGGATCGGGGCTTGGAAGCCTCCTAATCTTTGTGCTGGGTGGTTGGGAAAGCTGGGGCTTGGAGGCCCCTAACGTTTTAACACCTGGCTCTGAGGCAGGTGCTGCCTTTTAGGACTTAGCAGATCCACATTAAATAGGAGGTGCAGGAGAGCACAGCAAGCTGTTTCCATGCGCATGCTAATGCCTAATCAGCATCTGACGTTCTTTTCTTTCCATGCGAGTAAGTGCTGTGTGTGCGCTAACATTGTGGGTCTTTAATTAGTTATTTTATATTATTGATTGTATTGTATGTTGTATGCTATGGTTCATGCCCAAAATTATTGTGGGTTGGGGGGGGGGGGTGATTTAAAAAATGGCAGTAAAAAAATAAACAAATGTGACTCGGTTATTTACACTTTCGGATCATAGAAGGACTAGGGGGCATTCCATGAAGTTAGCAAGTAGCACATTTAAGACTAATCGGAGAAAAATCTTTTTCACTCAACGCACAATAAAGCTCTGGAATTTGTTGCCAGAGGATGTGGTTAGTGAAGTTAATGTAGCTGGGTTTAAAAAAGGATTGGATAAGTTCTTGGAGGAAAAGTCATAGTCAAGTTTACTTAGGGAATAGCCACTGCTATTAATTGCATCACTAAGATCTTCTTAGTGTTTGGGTAATTGCCAGGTTCTTGTGGCCTGGTTTTGGCCTCTGTTGGAAACAGGATGCTGGTCTTGATGGACCCTTGGTCTGACCCAGCATGGCAATTTCTTATGTTCTTAAATGTCCTCTGGTTTCCTGTTTAGCATGCACGCTAGGGCATGCTAAACAGCCTTAGAGCGCACACTAAACTTTAGGTTAGAGGCCTCTCAAGGAGTGCAATACAGCTTTTCTCACACAGTAGCTTAACGCTGCCTTTCACGAGATAGATTCAATAACCTTGATTTATAGTTATAAAGCTGAGGTAGTTGCTCCTACAAATGGTCATGTCAAGGTAGCTTGTAAATTGAAAGAAGTTCACAGCGTAAGTAAAAGAATGATTAAATACAGAGGTGATCTGAAAAACTATGACTCTAATCTCCACTATAAGCCGTGGCTGCTTCCATGGGTAAAGACTGATCAGACTGCAGTCCTAGCTCTGCTGCAGAACCACTGCCCTCCCCCTCCTCAATTTTTCTAATACGGTCGGGGACTTGGTCTGGAAGTCTTTCCAATAAGCCCATTTTTCTTAATTTGTAGTGCAATTATCGTGATCTAGGATTGTGGTCAAATAATTCACTCCTGCATGAAAATCCTGGATTATAGCCTCTCTCTAAAAATAACATTTCATGTTGCTCTATGAATTTGGAATTTTACAAGAATAAACTGATGTTTCGTATTCAAGGATCATCCTTACCTCCCTTTCTTTATTTAATAATAATGTTTATGTAACTCTATCAGTGTATACGGTAGTACACAAGGCAAAAGACATGGTTACATGTTCCCTACAATAAAGGAGTTTACTGTATATGGGTTGGAGATTAAGTGATTTTCCTAAGATTACACAGTGAAATGACAAAGTTGCTCTTTAGGCATCACAGTTGAGTGCTCTACACACACTGCCCACCCAAGTATTACATAGTAACATAGTAATGACAGCAGAAAAAGACCAAATGGTCCATCCACTCTGCCCAGCAAGTTTCTTATGGTAGTAACTGCCTCTCCGTGCAAATTACTCCCAAGTTTCTGTTGAGGATAGTAACTGCTGCTCTGTGTGGGTTACACTCATGTTTCCGTTAAGGGAGTATCTGCCGCTCTGTGCAGGTTACACTCGTGTTTCCGTTACAGGAGTATCTGCCGCTCCGTGCAGGTTACCCCCACATTACTGTTAAAGGTAGTAGTGCTGCTCTGTGCAGGTTACTCCCAAGCCTTATGTTAAGGGTAGTAATATTTTTATTTTCAAACAAAATCAAGCAACTATCAAACCCATAACTAGAAACATTTTTTAGGGTTGAGCAGCCTTCATGATAATTGTTGCTTGAACATGCTTTGCTTTTGGACTTGGCTGTAGAAGCAATCCTGTGCTTTTTCCCCGAATGTCTGCATATTAGTATCCCGGACCATAAACGTTGGGGCCCAGCATTGTCTGTTGTCTGAATCCAATTCTCCTTTTTGCCCCCAGCATCCAAGGGGAGAGCAGTGTTTCAATTCCTTCAAAAGCATCAAGGCTAACTGGATAAGGGTAGTAATCTCCCATTCCTTCTGTAAAGGGTAGGGACTGCCGCTCCGTGCAGGTTACCCCCATGCACTCTTTTCTTCATTTTCCAACTTCTAGCCTTTAGGGATCCACAGTGTTTATCTCATGCCCTTTTGAATTTGTTTACTGTTTTCGACCTCACCATCTCTTCTGGATGGACGTTCCAGGCATCCACCATCCTCTCCATGAAGAAATATTTTCTGATGTTGGTTCTGAACAAATGTCAGGAAGTATTTCTTCACGGAGAGGGTGGTGGATGCCTGGAATGCCCTTCCGGAGGAAGTGGTGAAGACCAGAACTGTGAAAGACTTCAAAGGGGCGTGGGATAAACACTGTGGATCCATAAAGTCAAGAGGCCGCCAATGAAATGTGGGTGACTCGCCAGAATGATGGCTACTGCCTGGACACAATACCCTTATTCACTAAACATACACATGCTTACTGTGACTCCAACATCGCTCTAAGCTTCAACAGCAAGAGGAAATGGAAAAAAGGATTTGCACTCACAAAGAGGGGAGTAGCTGGCTTGTTACGGCGGTTACTACCCCAAACCAAATATGCCTGATACTTCACTTTCAATGCATATACAGCATAGCTCTCTGCTTCAACGACAGGGGAGAAGAATAACTGATACTTCACACATCCAGCAGAGCTCTCTGCTTCAACGGCAAGGGAGAAGAAAAAAAAGGGTTCGCACTCACAAAGCGGGGAGTAGCTGGCTTGTTACGGCGGTTACTACCCCAAACCAAATGTGCCTGATACTTCACTTTCCATGCATATCCAGCATGGCTCTCTGCTTCAACGGCATGGGAGAAAGACTGATACATCATGCATTTCCAGCATAGCTCTCTGCTTCAACAGCAGGGAAAAAAAAACAAAACAAAAAACTGATGCTTCACGCATATCCTGCATAGCTTCAACGACAGGGGTGAAGAAAAAAAGGATTCGCAATCACAAAGCGAGGAGTAGCTGGCTTGTTATGGCGGTTACTAACCCAAACCAAATGTGCCTGATACTTCACTTTCAATGCATATCCAGCATGGCTCTCTGCTTCAACGGCAGGGGAGAAGAAAAAACAACCAACAAGGGCTGTACAACATAGTCTAGGTAAAACAAATAAGCATGGGTGTAGCTTGCTTATTGCGGCGGTTACTACCCCTACTACCCCTAACTAATCAAGCTAGATATTTCACTTGGATGCAGCTCCATCACTGCTCTCTACATTAATGGTGGGGGTGGAAGGGGAATAGAACAAAGAGCTAAGAGAAACAGATAAGTATGAGAGAAAAAATGTGTGAAGCTTGCTGGGCAGACTGGATGGGCCATTCGGTCTTCTTCTGCCGTCATTTCTATGTTTCTATGTTTCTATGAGTTGCCCCCTTGGAGTTTCATTTCGTGGCTCCTAGTTCTACAGTTTCCTTTCCAATGCAAAAGGTTTGACATTTGTTCGTCATTAAAACCTTTCAGGTATCTGAAGGTTTGTATCATATCTTCCCTGCACCTCCTCTGAGTCCTCTCTTTCAGGGAATACATGTTTAGATCTTTCAGTGTCTCCTCATAAATCTTCCAATACAAACCCCTCACCATTTTGATCGCCTTTTTCTGCACTGCTTCCATCCTGTCTATCATCATTTTTGACATACGGGTTCCAGAACTGAACACAATACTCCAAGCAAGGCCTCACAAAGGACTTCTACAAAGGCATTATGACCTCCTTTTTTTTTTTACTGGTTATTCCTCTCTCTATGCAGCCCAGCAATCTTCTGGCTTTAGCTATCGCCTTGTCACATTGCTTTGCCGCCTTCAGCTCATCAGACACTATCACACCAAATCCATGTGCATTAGTCTTCGATCGCCCATCACAGCTCTTTTGGATTACCGCATCTCAGATGCATGACTCTGCACTTCTTGGTATTGATGCCCAGCTGCAACATTTTCGACCACTCATCAAGCTTTCTTAAATCACTTTTCATTCTCTCTGCTCCTTCAGGAATGTCCACTCAGATCTTCGTATCATCAGCAAATACACAAACTTTACCTTCTATCCCTTCTGCAATGTCTCTCATAAAGATATTGAACAGAACCGGTCCCAAAATTGATCCATGTGGCCCTCAACACTGTTCTCTCTTCAGCATAGGTTCCATTTACCATTACACACTGTTTCCTGTAGGTCAACCAGTTTGTAATCCACTCCACCACCTTGGCACCTACTCCCAAGCTTCTCATTTTATTCACTAGCCTCCTATACAGAACAGAAGAAATTGCCATATCAAAAGCTTTGCTGAAATCCAAGTAAATCACATTGAGTGCTCTTCCTTGATCCAATTCTCTTGTTACCCAATCAAAATCAATCAGGTTTATCTGACAGGACTTTCCTCTGGTGAATCCATGCCGCTTTGGATTCAGCAACATAGCGGATTGTAGATAGTTCACTATCCTTTCCTTCAGCAGAGTTTCCTTTAATTTTCCCACCACAGAGTTGGGACTAACTGGCCTATAGTTTCCAGCCTCCTCTTTGCTTCCACTCTTGTGAAGCAGGACCACACTCGCTCTTCTCCAATCTCCCATTTCCAGGGATCTATTGAACAGGTCTTTCGGTGGATCATAGTATCCTGGGATGTACCTCATTCGGCCCCATGGCCTTATCTACTTTTAGTTTTCTAAGCTCTTCCTATACATTCTCTTCTGTAAAAGGAGTTGTGTCTATCCCATTCCCATCAATGATTTTGTCAAACCGCAGCGGTCCTTCTCCAGGGACTTCTTTAGTGAACACTGAACTGAAGTATTTATTTAATATTTCTGCCATTTTTTCTAGTCTATCTCCACACATTGCTCCTTGCCACCTTTCAATTTCACTAGACTACTTCGGGCCTACCTTTTTTCTCTGATATATCTGAAAAATGTTCTTGTCACCTCCAATTACCTCTTTGGCAATCCTTTCTTCCACCTGACCTTTTGCTTTTCTGATTTCTCTCTTTGTCTCTCTCAGTTTCACCAGGTATTTTTCCCTGTGTTCCTCTTTTTAGGATCTTTTATTCTTCCTAAGAACATTAGAACATGCTATACTGGGCCAGACCAAGGGTCCATCAAGCCCAGCATCCTGTTTCCAACAGTGGCCAATCCAGGCCATAAAAACCTGGAAAATACCCAAAAACTAAGGGGCAGATTTTAAAAGCCCTGTGAGTGTAAATCCAGATGGGTCTACGCGCGCAGGGGACTTGCGTGCCGGCACGCCTATGTTGCATAGGCTGCCGGCGTGTGCATGTTGCATAGGCCGCTGGTGCGCGCAAAACTTCGGGACGCGCGTAAGTCCCGGGGCTTTGATGGGGGGCGTGCCGGGATGTGTCGGGGGTGGCGCGGCATTCGGGGGCGGAGCCGTGGGTGGGCCATGGGTGTGGTGCCAGCCCAGGGGCATTCCGGGGCTCCGAACCAGCCCCCAGGCCTGGGAATGGCACACTGGCACTGGCTGGCGCGCGCAGGTTACGCCTGCCTTGGGCAGGCGTGACTTTCTGAACAAAGTTAGTTAGGGCTGGGGGGTGAGTTAGGTAGGGGAAGGGAGGGGAAGGTGGGGGGGGGGGGCCGGAAAAAAGTTCCCTCTGAGGCCACTCCGACTTTGGAGCAGTCTCGGAGGGAACGGAGGCAGGCTGCTCGGCTCGGCATGCACAAGTTGCACAATTGTGCACCCCCTGCAACCGCCGACCCTGGATTTGATAACATGCGTGCGGCAGCGCACGCATGTTATAAAATCGGGCATAGATTTGTTCGCACCGTGTTGCGCGAACAAATCTACGCCCACGCATAACTTTAAAAATCTACCCCTCGGTCTATTCCATGTTACCGTTGCTTGTAATAGCAATGGCTATTCTCTAAGTCAACTTAATCAATACTGGACTTCTCCTCCAAGAACTCATCCAATCCTTTTTTAAACACAGCTACACTAACTGCACTAACCACATCCTCTGGCAACAAATTCCAGAGTTTAATTGTGCATTGAGTGAAAAAGAACTTTCTCCGATTAGTCTTAAATGTGCCACATGCTAACTTCATGGAGTGCCTCCTAGTCTTTCTATTATCCGAAAGAGTAAATATTAACTGATTCACATTAACCCATTCTAGACCTCTCATGATTTTAAACACCTGAACGCTGATCTTTTTCCTTTATTTTTTCAGCCACCTCCTTTGAGAACCAAATAGGTTTCCTTTTCTTTGTTATCTTTGTAATAACTCCTTCTAATTTGGCCCACTGTTGCTCCACCTCATCCATTTTCTCCCAGGATGTTTATTTTTATTTTCTCAACTGTTCTTGGCTATGATCACAGGAAAGGTCTGAGCTACGAGCTGAGGACTGTGCCTTGGCTAAGACTGAGAACTTGTACCATATAGGGGAGATTATCCACCTGACAGCTCCCCCCTATTAGGGACACATTAGCATTATGACTATAACCAAAGCAGGAAAATTAAAACTCCCATTTAAAAAAAAAAAAAAAAAAAAAATCGTTTGTACTGGACATTAACATTAGCTTCATCTAGAAGGAAAGGTGGTCCAATTAAGGTTTTGTTTTACTTCATACAGTTATACTATGCAAACTTTGAAAAACAATGCAGAAAATTGACTTCCATAAATTGTTTTTTCTTTCTTTTTTTTTTTTTTTTTAATAATTGGGGGAATTACTGTTATAGTAACTTCCAAAAATCAATTTGGATAGATGCAAGTTTTTGAATTTAAACATAAAATGTTTAAATGCGACGGCAGAGGAGTGGAGACTGGCGCCGCAGCTCGCGCCCCCTAATGGATGGCGCCCTAGGCAGAGGCCTAGTTTGCCTAGTGTTTTCAGCACCCTGTTTACACTAGCTGAAAAGGCCATGTCTTGATGGCTGTTCTAAAGGCCTTATAATATTTGCATAGATGTAACTCCTGAAGCAAGGAATTCCACAGGCGTGGCACAATCACAGAGAAAGCTTTCTCCCTTGTTCCTGACAGCCTTGCTCTTGCCGGAGCCAGCACCCTAAGGAGCCCCTAACGAGAGCTAAACACACAACTGATGGGATTAGAGGCTTCAAGCTTTTCTATGGATGAAAGGCCCTGATCACTCAAGAGATTTGCAAGCTAAATGCTACAGCAGTGGGTCCCAAACCTGTCCTGGGAACCCCCAGCCAGTTATGTTCTCAGGATATCCACAATGAATATGCATGAGATAATTTTGCATATACTGAGTTCCATGGTGTGCAAATTTATTTTGTGCATATTCATTACATATATCCTGAAAACCTGACTGGCTGGGGGTCTCGCAAGACAGATTTGGGAACCAATGTGTTACAGGGAACCAGTTAAGGTTCCTTAGAATGGAAGTAATGTGATCGGTAAATGGACAGTTAATTAACATCCTTGCTGTCATGTTTTACACTCTCTGTAGCTAGGGTTGCCAACTCATCCTAGATCAACCAAAGAGACTGATCCAGGCCTGGTTTTGCCCAATTTTATGCATGGAAATGTGAAATACAAATGAAAATCAATCAATCAATCAATCAATAAAAAGGAGTTGTAATTCTGATTATTTATTTATTTATTTAACAGTTTTATATACCGAAGTTCTGGTAACAAAGTTACTAATCATTTCGGTTTACATTACAACAATAGATTGACAGTATATAGAATAATGTCTTACAATGAACAAGGTAAATAGAACTTGGAAAAATAAATAATAATAACTTACAAAGGGCAAGGAGAGTGAATATATACAAAGTAGTGGACCGTCATGGAGATCAAAGCTTAGATATTGAGTTTAAGATTAAGAGAATGCTTGGTTGAACAACCAGGTCTTTAGTCTTTTTTTAAAGGTGGGAGTCGATTGTTCAATTCTAAGGTCTGGTGGGAGAGAGTTCCAAAGTTTAGGACCGGCGGTGGAGAGGGCTCTTCTGCTAAGTGATGTCTTGAGAGGATGGGCTCTTAGCGTGCCTTTCTGAGCTAGTCTCGTCGGACGGGAGGTGGAGTGAAGCTGTAAAGGGATGGTGAGGTCAATTGGAGTTGAGTTATAGATGGCTTTGTGGATTATTGATAGGGATTTATAGAGGATTCTGTGTTTGATAGGGAGCCAGTGAAGGTTCTTTAAGATGGGAGTAATGTGGTCCCTTTTATTAGATTTAGTCAGGATCCTCGCAGTGGCATTTTGTAACATTTGCAGAGGTTTAAGAGTGTTTGCGGGTAAACCAAGCAGCAAAGAATGACAATAGCAAGCAGCAAAGAATTACAATATCTAAGGGAAATCAATGAGGTAGTCAGAACTACACTCCACATATCCAATGTAATCAAAAGAGACCTATTCGGTCAGCCTGGGATGAGTTGGCAATCCTAGCTGTAACTTCCTTAGCTGTCTCTGAGGAAGATCCCCATATAAAGCATTATAGTAGTTATTTATCAAGATTACCAGGTCCTGAATCAATGATGCTAAGTTGGACGTTTCTAATTAAGATTTAAACTGGCTAATCATATGGAGACTTCCAAATACTGCCTGAGTCACAAAGGCAATTTTTGCCTTCAAAGTCAGCTTTGGGTTCAAATGGATCCCTAGCTCCCACATGTTCTTATATGCATGTATGTATGCTTTTGTACTCTTTGAGTTGTTTGTGATCATTTATGAAAGCTTAATTACACTTTAGTGTTCATTAATTTATGGAAGTTTCTATTCACATTCATATTCATAATGCATAAAACAAACCAGGAAGGAGAATGCTGTAACCTCAAGTTATGTTAATATATAAACTGATGATGGCACTATGAGTCTATCCTTATAATACAACAATATAAGAGGGTTTTTTTTAGTTCTTATTTATATACAGTGAAATGTCTCCACCATCTACTGTAACATGGCTATTATGGTGAGTAGAGGTGCATTGATCATGACCCCTGGTCAATCTGTTTGGAATATTTGCTTCAGTCATGTGACTTTACTGGCTTACAGTTTCCATTCACCTATCACAAAGTGATAAAAGGATTCATTTCTGTAAAGCTGTAGATTTTTGTGACGACTGTTCAATACATATTAAAAAAAAAAACCAAAACAAAAAAACTTTTACTGTACATGACGTTCCTCAGACTTTCAGTCAGGTTCATGCAACATCTGGAACTCATCAGCGTTTTCTCGTTTCTCAACGTGTCATTAGACCCCAGCATTCAGACGTGATGGCTGCTCATTGACCTCATGAACCCGGTCGGAGATGATGTTGTCTGATGATTAGAGACTAGCTGAAAAGAAAATCAGATCTGTAGCAGCGGTTCATCAGAACCCAAGTTCTGAAATGAGTATTGTTTTAGGCTTGCAGAAAATTGGTAGGTTATCTGCAGTAGAGCCCCTTATATATTTTTATATTGAAAAGGAAACTCATATACCCAAAACATCCCAACCCCCCCCCCCCCCCTCTTGTGCATTTAAAAGATCCTTTAGAGATGTCCATATGTACTGTCAGCATATGCTGGTCTTATAAAAGGCATTAGATAATTAACATTTTTTTTTCCATTAAATTATACACCCATTCCTTTTCTCCAACGTGTAACTACTTTAGTTTGTGACAAATGAAAATGGATGTTTTGTGCCAGTCCTTGCTAGCCGGTTAATATAGGGTAATTGGATTTTCAGAAGGCATTTGACAAAGTCTCCCAGGAGAGACTCCTCAGGAAATTAAAAAAAAGTCATGGGATAGGAGGCAGATCCTATTGTGGACTGGTGACTGGCTAAAAACTTAGGACACAGAGAGTAGGACTAAATGGTCAGCTTTCCAAATGGAGAACGGTCAAAGGTGGAGCACTCCAGAGACCTGTGCTGCTTAACATATTCATAAATGATCTGGGAAAAGGTGATCAGATTTGCAAATAACACAAAATTATTTCAAAAATTAAAAAAAAAAAACAACCGCAGATTGCAAGGTACTGCAGAGGGACCTTGGAGGATGGGCTTCTGAATGGCCGATGAAATTTAATATTAAAAAAAAAAGAGCAAAGAGAGGCACATAGGGAAAATAATCCTGACTACAATTACACAATGCTGGGTTCTGTATTAGGAATCAACACCCAGGAAAAGGACCTTGGAGTCTTTGTGGGCAATAGATTTAAATCCTCTGTTCCGTGTGCAGTGGTGGCAAACAAAAACAGCAATAAAATGTTGGGAATGATCTGGAAAGGAATGGAGAATAAAATGGAAACTATCATATTGCCTTAGTATCGCGCCATGGCGTGATCAACATACCTTGAATTTTGTATTTAGTTCTGTGTCCCCGTATCTCAAAAAAGACATAGAGGACCTAGAAAAGGTGCAGAGGAGGGCAACCGAAATGATAAAGGGAGTGGAACGATTTTCCTGTGATGAGAGGCTACGCAGGGTAGGGCTCTTCAGCATGGAAAAGAGACGGCTGAGAGGGGACAAGATAGAAGTTTATAAAATCATGAGTGGGGTGGAGCCAGTAGATAAAGGACAGTTAATTTCCCTTTTGAATAATACTAAAACGAGGGGATGTTCTTGAAACTAGCCAGCAGCATATTTAAAAAAAAATAAAAAAATCTAAGAAAATATTTTCTCACTCAGCGCACAATCAAGTTGTGGAATCTGTTGCCAGAGAACGTGATGAAGGTGACTAGCACAGCGGAGTTTAAAAGAGGTCTGGACAAGGAAGTCCATAAAACATTATTAGCCGTTATTAGACTAAAGAAAGTCATTGCTATCCCCGGGAATGAGTAACAGGTAATAGATCTACTTTGGTAGATCTGCCGGGTATTTGTGACCCAGGCTGGCCACTGTCAAGAGACAGGATGCTGGGTTTAATGGACCTTGGTCTGATCTAGCGGGGCATTTCTTATGCTCTTATGTACCGTAATAACCGAGTCAGTCATGGTGCCAGTTTGTAACTCTGGGCTGTGTGCATGCAGGACTAGGGCTCAGCCTAGCATCAGAGGACACCTGGTGGCTGAGGAAGGGAGAGAGCCACAGGGCCGGAGGTGGAGCCCTTCCTACTGGTAGCCAAAGAAGGTAGAGAGGGCCGGAGGAGGACAAAATCATGGTGCCAAAGGGGTCACCCCCAACTGCTGACAGGAGCAAGAAAACCCAAGAGGGGCTGGGGTGAGTGAGAGAGGAGGGAAGGATAGTGGAAGGGAAGGGAGGAGAGTGAGGGGGGAAAGGAAGGAAGGGGAAGGGGAGAATGAATGAGCGGAGAAGGAAGTGGGAGTGAGTGAGTGGAGGGGAAGCACTGAAGGGAGGGGAAGGGGGCATAAGTGAGAAGGGAAAGAAAAGTGAAGAAGAGCAAGGGAGGGAACAGGAGAGAGTGAGAGGATGGGAGGGAAGAGAAAACATGGCAAAGCGTGGGGCATCCACACATACGCATACACAAACACACGGTCCACATTCCCAAGTGTGCACGCACACACACATCATCCTTTCTCCCAGTGTACACCTACACATATACACACACTGTCAACCCTTCTCATGCACACACACATGCATTGCATACCACATAACCCCCTCTTGGTGCACGTTCATGCACACGCACACACAAGCACACATGTGCACAGATATATAAACATATCCACCCCCCCCACTCGGATATAACTCACACACTCCCACTCACAGAGACACATGGACTCATACCCCCCCCCCCCCTAATCAGAGACACACCCACACTCTCCACTCACACACATGCACGCACACACCTATCCCTCCAAGGGGACACCCACACACACACAAACTGCGCACTCACTCACACACAACACACCACGCTGCCTTTCACCCCCTCCATTGGCACTTACACATGTGCCAATGGAGGGGCCAATGTGGCAATGGAGGGTGCCAATGAGCCTACACCCCTCACTCAGAAGGACAATTACCCTCTAACAAACTCACACCCCCTACTCACAGAGACACACCCACATTGTCCACTCACATGCATGAACACACACAATCTACCCAAGAACACACACACACACACAGACGTACAGAAGTGCACAACCTCCCACCCATGCCCTTCACTCACTGAGAAAGAGACACCCATATCGCCCATTCACGCAAACATGTACCCACTCACTCAGCCTCACAGTACACTAAGCAGCAGGTCTGGATATCTTAGGCAATTGGGGGTCAACTTTTGTGCTGTTATTGGAGGGGGTCTTTAGTGTATAGAAGGGGCTGGGGGCTTACTGTATGTTGGTGCTGAGTTACCTTACAGTGAGCGACTTTGGAGGCTGTGGAGCCTGAGTTCAGGAGGAGGGGCATAGTGTAGGCAAGGGAAGAGGACCTTACAGTACTGGGGGTACATGTTTAAAACCCATTTTACCCCATCATTTTTGACAGGCTTATCTACTAATCTAAATATAGTCATCTAATAGATGTCGGCAGATAACGCGCAATTGGCACAGCCGTCCTTCCCATCTGTCTTCCTCTCCGAATCTGTTTATTGCTTTGGGTAGACGAGCACATGAATTTCCACACTTACGCCGGCTCTTCACCTCCCCCTATATCTTTAATCAGCCTTCCACCTCTGTTCCTAGAACCTCCCTCTCTATCTGTCCTAATCATGTTTAAATCCCGTTGCAGTGCCGATCTCCACCACCTCCGACAGGAAGGCCTGGCAGACACTTTTCTCTTCCTCGTTGGTTCTTACAGGTCTCGTGCTCAGTCCAACAGCCGGGCTCCCTCCCTCCCCCCCTTCTGTGTTGTACCACTGAGTTTTGCAATAATCCAAACAGCTGCAAAAAACTGGCGAAGCCGTCGTCCATAATGTAAGGCTACCCGTGGGAAGCCTACGAGCTTAGAATACATAAAGTCTACCACGTAGGCAATTTCCCACTTGTCCACGCTGGGACAAAATTTGTGCCAGATTTAAAAAGAAAGCCATGTGCTTGCTTGCACACTGAAACTTGCCGTGGACGCAAAGTAGCCATGGATATTCGCACATGCTTTTCTCTGCGGGTTAGACTTTCTTTGGAAGATTAGGTGCACGGATTTAAAAAATTCAATCTACAAGTGCTCCTTTCTGTCCTGCTCAAATCACCCCACATCCTCTAAATGTGTTGTTTTTTTTATTTGATCTGATTTTTATTCCACTTTTTGCACTTTCTTTCAGCGCTTCAAAGTGGATTACATTCAGGTACTGTAGGCATTTCCCTATCCCCAGAGGGCTTACAATCTAACGGGCCGATACAGTAAAACCTGCGGGAGAGCCGGCGCTCCGAGGCAAGCGCCCGCTCTCCCAACACACATCCAGGCCACTCTCCTGGGCGCGCGATGAAAAAGAAGGCGTCCCTAGCGCCTTCTTTTTGACAGAAGCGAAGGCTGTCAGTGGGTTTGACAGCCGACGCTCAATTTTTCCGGCGTTGGTTCTCGAGCCCGCTGACAGCCACGGGTTCGGAAAATGGACGCTGGCATAACTGGGCATCCGTCTTCCAACCCGCGGGCTGCAGACGCATTAAAATTTTTTTTTTTAATTAAAATTTTTTTTTTATTTTTGGGGCCTCCGACTTAATATTAATATTTCTGTAAACTTCCCCACTGCCGGCTGAAATTAGCGCCTGCCTTTTGGCAGGTGTTAATTTTTGAAAGTAAAATGTGCGTCTTCACTGCACATTTTGCTTTTTGTATCGCGCGGGAATGTCTAATAGGCCGATCAACATGCATTTGCATGTTGCGGGCGCTATTAGTTTCGGGGGGATTGGCCACGTGTTTTCGACGCACTATTACCCCTTACTGTATAATGAGCGTCGAAAACGCGCGTCCAAACCCGGGCTAACAGTTCGATCCACCGAAGCACACTTATTTATTTATTTATTTAGAATTTTTCTATACCGACATTCTTGAACAAAAATATCAAATCATATCGGTTTACAGTTAAACAGAACAGTCACGGCTATGGCGTTACATAGAACATAGAACATTGAGCAATGAACATAGAACAAGTCAACAATTCAACAATAACAAATAGTGAAATGATTCATCAGTGAATAACATAATATATATAGAGAGCAACAACAACTGGGGCGGCTGTGGGCGTAACATCAAACACTTTATTTATTTATTTATTTATGTAACACTTAACTGTATCGGCCCGTAAGGTTGTACCTGAGGCAATGGAGGGTAAAGTGACTTGCCCAAAGTCACAAGGAGCTAAAAGTATTCATAAGTTGGAATATGTGCACTTTTAGCCAGATTAAAGGAGGAGGCATTTTTGAGACAGCCGGTTTGTGCCTATAAATTGCACTTTGCCGTTACAAACAGCTTTGAAAGTTGTCCTCTTGACTGTCTACAACGCACTTAACTTGTGATTAGTCTGCACAGGAAAAAAAATATAGCAGAGCAATAAATACTGTGTCATCCTTTATGAAACTGCAGGCTGCCAGCCGCAGCCCATCTATCACACCCGCCGTGGGGGGGGGGCGGAGGGGTTCCTCAGCGTTTCAGGCGCCAGCGCTGACTGGCTCTGGCACTTTCGACTTCACTGCAGTCGGGCTACCTCTGCGCCTCTCTGCATTACACCTCCTATCCGCATGGTCTGTCCTGTAGCCTCTTCTCGCAGCTGCTCTACTGTCCTGGATTCCATCCCTTGTCTGAAATTAATCAGAGCATCTGAAATGCCCTTCACCCCGCTGCATTCAGTTATCGATGAAGGTGCATTTTGGGTGATTAGGGCGTAAAGGCGGCCAGGACAAGGGGTGCCTTACTCAGTGTAGACAGCATCTTGGGAACTGTGGCATTGAGTTAATAGGGCAACACAGTGACAGAGCAGCAGAGAATTTGCTTCCTTGTAGAGCATGGTGAAGAGTGAGAGCCTGTAAAGGAATGGGTGGTTGAGCAGCCTGCTGCTCCGCCTTAAGCACTGTTTCTAGAGTTAGTGATATCTGTGCATTGTTGTGTCTTGAGGACGTTTGGGCTGGACAGAAGAGTAATATGTATCGGATACACAGGACTAGCCGGAGAACAGACTTCAGGCTGGACTCTGGCAACGATCTTCATAAGCTTCTTTACTGTTAAGCAATAGTAAGCAAAACAAGTTAGTTGATTTGCGCACTTCAGCAAAACAATTGTAACTTTAAGTAGTGATCCACCCTATCCCAGAATCCCTTGCTGGGTTGGGACTTAAGGAGGACTGGTACAGATAGCTGTGCCTGCTCAATTAAGGTGTTCTGAGGGACTATTTTACATGCTTCCTCACAAACAAAAATTAGGGAAAAAGCACAGGACTGCTTCTACGGACAGGTCCAAAAAGAAAGAAGACTCAAGCAGCATTGTTTGAATTATCAAGATTGCTCACCACATAAAACTGTTGCTAGCAGTATTGCTACCCGTAACACAAAGCCTGGGGGTAACCCGCACAGAGCAGCAGTTACTGCCCTTATCAGAAACATAGGGTAACCTGCCCAGAGTAGCAGTTACTGCCCTTATCAGAAACATAGGGTAACCTGCCCAGAGTGGCAGTTACTGCCCTTATCAGAAACAGAGGGTAACCCGCACAGAGCAGCAGTTACTGCCCTTATCAGAAACATAGGGTAACCTGCCCAGAGTGGAGTTACTGCCCTTATCAGAAACATAGGGTAACCTGCCCAGAGTGGATGTTACTGCCCTTATCAGAAACAAAGGGTAACCCGCCAAGAGTGGCAGTTACTGCCCTTATCAGAAAAATAGGGTAACCCGCCCAGAGTGGCAGTTACTGCCCTTATCAGAAACATAGGGTAACCCGCCCAGAGTGGCAGTTACTGCCCTTATCAGAAACTTAGGGTAACCCGCCCAGAGTGGCAGTTACTGCCCTTATCAGAAACATAGGGTAACCTGCCCAGAATGGCAGTTACTGCCCTTATCAGAAACTTAGGGCAACCTGCCCACAGTGGCAGTTACTGCTAGAGATGTGAATCGTGTCCTCGATCGTCTTAACGATCGATTTCGGCTGGGAGGGGGAGGGAATCGTATTGTTGCCGTTTGGGGGGGTAAAATATCGTGAAAAATCGTGAAAAATCGAAAAAATCGTAAAATCGCAAAACCGGCACATTAAAACCCCCTAAAACCCACCCCCGACCCTTTAAATTAAATCCCCCACCCCCAATGACTTAAATAACCTGGGGGTCCAGCGGCGGTCCGGAACGGCAGCGGTCCGGAACGGGCTCCTGCTACTGAATCTTGTTGTCTTCAGCCGGCGCCATTTTCCAAAATGGCGCCGAAAAATGGCGGCAGCCATAGACGAACACGATTGGACGGCAGGAGGTCCTTCCGGACCCCCGCTGGACTTTTGGCAAGTCTTGTGGGGGTCAGAAGGCCCCCCCCAAGCTGGCCAAAAGTTCCTGGAGGTCCAGCGGGGGTCAGGGAGCGATTTCCCGCCGCGAATCGTTTTCCGTACGGAAAATGGCGCCGGCAGGAGATCGACTGCAGGAGGTCGTTCAGCGAGGCGCCGGAACCCTCGCTGAACGACCTCCTGCAGTCGATCTCCTGCCGGCGCCATTTTCCGTACGGAAAATGATTCGCGGCGGGAAATCGCTCCCTGACCCCCGCTGGACCTCCAGGAACTTTTGGCCAGCTTGGGGGGGGGCCTCCTGACCCCCACAAGACTTGCCAAAAGTCCAGCGGGGGTCCAGAAGGACCTCCTGCCGTCCAATCGTGTTCGTCTATGGTCGCCGCCATTTTTCGGCGCCATTTTGGAAAATGGCGCCAGCTGAAGACAACAAGATTCAGTAGCAGGAGCCCGTTCCGGACCGCTGCCGTTCCAGACCGCCGCTGGACCCCCAGGTTATTTAAGTCATTGGGGGTGGGGGATTTAATTTAAAGGGTCGGGGGTGGGTTTTAGGGGGTTTTAGTGTGCCGGCTCACGATTCTAACGATTTATAACGATAAATCGTTAGAATCTCTATTGTATTGTGTTCCATAACGGTTTAAGACGATATTAAAATTATCGGACGATAATTTTAATCGTCCTAAAACGATTCACATCCCTAGTTACTGCCCTTATCAGAAACATAGGGTAACCTGCCCAGTGTGGCAGTTACTACCCTTATCAGAAACATAGGGTAACCTGCCCAGAACGGCAGTTACTGCCCTTATCAGAAACTTAGGGTAACCTGCCCAGAATGGCAGTTACTGCTCTTATCAGAAACATAGGGTAACCTGCCCACAGTGGCAGTTACTGCCCTTATCAGAAACATAGGGTAACCTGCCCAGTGTGGCAGTTACTGCCCTTATCAGAAACATAGGGTAACCTGCCCAGAACGGCAGTTACTGCCCTTATCAGAAACTTAGGGTAACCTGCCCAGAATGGCAGTTACTGCTCTTATCAGAAACATAGGGTAACCTGCCCAGAATGGCAGTTACTGCCCTTATCAGAAACTTAGGGTAACCTGCCCAGAGTGGCAGTTACCATCATAAGAACCTCGCTGGGCAGGCTGGATGGACCATTTGGTCTTTTTCTGCCGTCATTACTATGTTAACAATGTTTTGTAAGCAGCAAGGATTATTCTTCATTGTCTTAGGAGCTGAAAGAAAGAGGCTTGACAGAGATTTGTATAGCTGAAAAAAAGAAAAAGACCTAGCAAGGAGGTAGCCAAATGAATAAATGGATTGTTTGACAAGCTAAACAAAGTGTAGCTGTTGACATCTTTTTTTTTTTTCCTTTGTTGCAGGAAATGTTGAGATTTATGAGGAAAATGTCTATCTGAGGCTGGGAGGAACTGTAAGTAAGTTACATGGCTTTCTAGATAACCCTAGACCTGCTTATTAACATTATGTGCCGATTGCTTTTTTTTTTTCAGTGTAAAGTTTGCAGGCCCTTGATATATTCACCGCAAATAATTTAAGATGAGTTTAATTCCTCTTGAGTTGGAACCAGAGAGTGAAAATGAAATAATTTCTCCATCAGCTGAGTGCATTTGGGTTCAATTAACATTTTGGTTAGGCAAAATCTCTCTTTTTTTTTTTTCCATGTCAGCTTTGCCTCCAGAGTTTTTGAGAAATTGAACTGTTCATGGGCAATGTGGACTCCCTACCAACTGGGGGGGGGAGTTATTCCAAGCAAAGGCTTGTCCTCTTCTCTGGGTGTAGGTGAGCCCCCTGCGCAGCTTTGGCGGAAAGTGCTGCGGGGCTCATGAACTGCTTGTTGGGTTCTACCTCTGTAGACAGGAGGAGAGAAGGGGACTTTTCACAGTAAAACCCTTGTAGCAATGTGTTTAGTTTTGCAGCACTATTTGCTACTAAGTGGGAGGGTCTGACGCAACTGAAACTTTAGTGGTCATGATCTGATATTACACATTTTTGAAAACACAAATGCACTAGAGATAAATCAGTAATACCTACAGTACCTGAATGTAATCATCTTTGAAGCACCTGAAAAGCAGAATAAAATAAAATAAATAAAATTAAAATGTTTGGTTTTTTTAACCTATATGCAAGTTTACCTAAGGTCTTCTTACCTCCTCCTGACTCAGTACACACCTGGGGTGCACATATGCACACAGAGTCACTTATGACCATGGTCTTATAAATCATAGATCTGCTGCTAAATTTCACAGAGCTGAGACTGATTTACCTATGTACCTATATAAGATTTATTTTATTTATTTATTTATTTATTTAACATTTTTATATACCGAAATTCATGTAGTAATATTACATATCATCTCGGTTTACATTGTAACAGTAACAAGCATGTAAGAATGCAATTACATTAAACAAGAGAGTAAAACTTGGATCAAAAGGAAACTGGGGAATTAAGAAAATGAAAACGAATAAATAAGATTCTTATGTGGAACCAAGTCTAACCTGGTTAAAAAGATCTAGGTGCTTACTGGAATAATTTAAGGTTAGGGTACAAGGAGCAAAATTTGGATTGATCTAAATTTGGATTGATCTGTGCAAGTGTTTCACTAAAGTGAAACACTTGCACAGAGGTGCAGTAATTAATAAAGAGTATTCTTATTTTTACCTTTGATTGCATTGCATTGGAAAAAATAAAGTGACAAATATTTAGGAAATTAAATTTATAATTTAGCCCCCTTCCCTCCCTAATACCCAGTTGGAAGGATTGTCTACAGTAAGTCCAGTTATATCCCATTAATATTGCATTGTGCTCTATAAGATGTCAATGGGATTTCACATTTGTGAGCCTTTGTGCTGTGGTGTGGCTGACACAGCCTAGTAGGTGAACCCACTAAGCCCATGCCACAGCTGGTGGACATGCCCTCGACTGGGACCGGGTTGGACCTTCATCTGAATGACCCTTGTTCCCCGCAGGTTGAGCCTTTGGGTTCCAGGGGCCGGCAGGACTTAGGCAAGAGTCCCTGTGGTCGGTCACAAGGAGAGTCCAAAGCTGGGTTGAGGTCAGAGCAGGAAGCTTAGTTACCAGATTCAGGTCCAGGGTCAGTGCAGGCAGCAAGCAAAGAGTGGTCAAGGTCCATAGCAGTAGACAATGACAGACAGCATGCAAGAGAGAGATTGAAGTCAGTAGCAGTGGTCAATTTCAGGAGATCAGGCAGTCAAGGGACCGGAATGGGACAAGGCAGGCTGGATGAAGCAAGACAGGCTAGATGAGGCACAGAAGCAACACACTCTGCAAGGGGCCTGGTTGCTGAGCCACTGGGCTGGAGCGCAGCTGGGGTTTAAATACCCAGCTGGGCTGATGTCATCAGGGAGTGCTGGCTAAGTCTTTCCTGCCACAGGGCCTAGATAAGGGGCCAGAGTGCATGTCTAGAAAAAGGCTCATCACAACAAGCCAGGGGTGTGCTGGGGGTGTCCTTGCTGTGAGAGAGTCTCATCTTCAGGGCCCGGTGGTGCAGCGGGTAAGTGCGGCTGCTCACGGGTCTTTCACGACTGGCCAAAACCTTACAATCTACTCCCAGAAGTAGAGAGCAATCAGAGAATCAGTAAAGGCTTGACCATATTGTGGATAATAGTGTATGATTTTATAGTAATTCTTGCCCAGGCTAGATGGACCCGTGGTCTGAGCCAGCATGGAGCCTCTTATGTTCTGCTTTAGCAGATTCAGTTTTGAAGCCTTCAGTTTGAGAGATGTAGAACCTTTAAAAAGGTTTAGCAGACTGTGAAGTATGGGCCTGTTCCCTACACTGAGGCCTATATTTCACAGACTGGCTCAGAATAAATGAAGTGGCCTAGTGTTTGGGCCTATTGTAAAAGTGGATTGCAATGTATTTATGTTATACAAATATGTTGTGGAGTTTCATTGGCTCAGTGGCAAAGTAGCCAGCAGAGGGCTCTAGTACTCAGAGATATAAAATGAAGGCCGAATTCCATCAAGGAAGAATGGCAGATTTGTAGTTGCTGATTAAATTACTAGGAACGTATATTTCAGTGATAGCCTAGTCAGAGATGAAAGTAGCTAGAGAAAAGTATCCTGGCCCCACTGGGAGTCAGGCTAAGCTAGGACTAGGACAAACAGGGTGTGAGCTCTTTGGAAAACTGCATCCGAGGAGACAGATTGGATCTATTCACCTTGCTGGGAGTTAGCTATGAGATGAGACGTGCCACGGATTCCCTGCGCCATAAAGGGCAGGTTTGTGTGGCGGACTGGACCCTGAAGTACACCATCCTGGGGAAGCTAATGTGAAGTGTATGCAATCAGGCCAGGGCCAGGGCAAGGTTTGTGGCTACCAGGAGGTGACTTCAGAATTTGGTGCGCCCCTTGCCCCTTGTTGATACTACAGCTAACGATGCATCCTTCCTCTCCCCTCCCCCCTGTGCTGTTGGTGCTGCTGCCCCTTCCTCAGCTGTTCCTCCTCTGCTTTTAACAATGTGCCCCCCCTGCTCCCCAGGGCCTCCATTGCTAACACATCTGCTCAACTACACTGGGCAATTTCCAGGTGTGTGAATGCAGCAACTGTGACTCCTCCTCTTCCTCTTACTTTGGAAATGTGCTCAGGAAGGGGTGAGGCTGCAGCACTGCAACGATTGCATGTCATAGGCAACCTTATCCATAGCTGACCAGCCTGGCAGTGAGGATGAGGGAGGAAGCATAGACATTTATATGGGGAAGCAAGTGCCACCCCAAAAAATGACTTGCCATTCCAGGTTCAAAGATTTTGGATTGGGCCAAGATAACCCCAAAATCCAATCTGATCTGATGGTATGCCTTCTAGTCCTGTACTCCTGATCCTGTTCCTCACCCCCTGGGCTGGCAGGAGGAGTAGTGTTTCATCATACGTCAACTCCTGCCGCCATGGAGTCATTCTCATGGTATGAGTTGTGATCCCAACTCATACTGTGAGACTCCCCCTATGGCTGCAGGAGATGATATTCGATTAAATTCTGCTCCTGTTGCCAACCCAGGGATGAGGAAGAGGATCAGGAGGGTAAGTAGCACTGCCCAGTAACTGTGGAGTCAGCTACGCTCCTCCCCAATGGAAGAAACATCTCAATGTGCCATGGTGTGGAGAATGAGCGGGAAGAAGGGTGAGAAGGGGAAAAGAACCTGGGCAAGATGGGATGAGAAGGTGAGAAGAGCATTTGGAGGGAAGGAAGGAGGAGGAGGTGAGAAGGGGGAAACAACCTCTGGAGGGAGTTGAGAAGGGAGGAAGAGTTTCTGGAGGGAGGTGAGAAAGGAAAACAGTCCAGGGGAGATGGTATGGAAGGGGGGGGGGAAAGAAAATTTGGAGAGAAGGAGGAAGGGGTGAGAAGGGGAGAAGAGCCTCTGGAGAAAGGGATGAGAAGGGAAGGAAGGCTCTAGAGATAGATAATGAAGAGGGAAAAGCCTCAGGAGGGATAAGGCGACAGAGGGAGAGAGTCTGGAGGGAGGGGAGATGTAAGAAAAGTAGAAAAGCCTCTGGAGGAAGGGGGTGAAAAGTGGTGGAAGAGCTTCTGGAAGGAGGAAGGGAGAGAGGGGTGAGAAGGGAGAAGAGCCTCTGGAGGAAGGATAGATGATAAGGGGAGAAGAAAGACTCTGGAGGGAGAGAAAGGGAGAGCATCTGGAGAGAGGGAATCAGAAAATAGAGGAGGGAGGGATGAAAAGGGGAGAGCATTTAAAGAGAGGGAAGGAGAAGGCCAGAAGAGCCAACACAGGGAGGGAGTATTTGGAAGATAATCATTTGCTATTTCCCTCTCAATATGGTTTTCGGAAGAATCATAATACTGAGACCCTTCTAATATCATTAACTGATACCATTCATAGAGGGTTTGATCAGAATGTATCCTATCTACTGATACTCTTAGATATTTCAGCAGCATTCAATACCATTAATCATGAAGCCCTGTTAGCAATACTTCAAGAAATGGGTCTGGTAGATACGACTTTAGCCTGGTTCAGATCCTTTCTTACAAATCGATCTTTCGTGGTTAAATTGGGAACAGTAGAATCAGACAGAATAGATCTAAATACGGGGGTTCCTCAGGGTTCTTCACTGTTCCCAACCCTGTTTAATTTCTACATGGTTCCTCTTTGTAGATTTCTTGCAGGGTTGGGTCTAGTACATTTTTTGTTTGCTGATGATGTCTAAATTCTTCTTCCCATTAAGGGGTCTCTCCACGATACACTGAAATTATGGGATATGTACTATAATTCGATCAAACAGCTTCTGATCCATATGGCTTTATCGTTAAACAATACTAAAACTGAGATTATGCTCCTTACAAACAAAGTCACAGAAAAACTAAAGTTAGACATGTTAGGTTGTGCCTCCTCTTATAATATATGCTGTGAAGCAAGGGATTTGGGCTGTGTGCTTGATACTGATCTAAGTATGAAAGCATCAGTTAAATCAATTACAAGGGATAGCTTCTATAAATTGCAAATATTGAAAAAAATGAAACCGCTTCTCCACGAAAATGATTTTTGGATGGTACTGCAGGCTCTGATCTTGTCAAAGTTGGATTACTGTAATGCCCTGCTATTGGGCGTACCAATATCCACGATTAGACCTCTGCAGCTGGTGCAAAATGCCACGGCACGGCTTTTATCTGGGACCAAGAAATCTGATCATGTTTCTCCGGTGTTGATGAAATTACATTGGTTGCCTGTTCAGTTTAGAATTAAGTATAAATGTCTCACTTTAATTCACAAAGCCGTCTATGGTCACAATACTGAATGGCTGAATGCTTCGCTTCGCATTCATGTTCCAACTCGTAATCTTAGATCTTTAGGACAGGCTCTGTTGACAATACCTTCTCCTAAATTGACCCATCTTGTTTCAGTTAGTGAGAGAGCTCTGTCTTTGGCTGGACCAAAGCTGTGGAACTCATTGCCAGTTTCCATTCGTACTGAGGAAAATATTAAGAGTTTCAAAAAAATGATAAAAACCTGGTTGTTTGATCAGGCTTTTAATCATGTTGATTGATATCTCTTGGAATCTGGCTGCCCCTGATCTATTCAGCTGATTAACTACAGTGCAGTTTATTTTAGGTTTTAATTCTGGTGCTCTTTAATTTTAAATTAATTTTGTTGCTTTCTATTTAACATGTTTTATTATGGTTTTTTATGTTTAAATTTAAAATTAATTTTTAAAATCAATTTATGGTATTTTTAAATTGTGATAAGAATAGGGAATTGCAATTACTGTCCTAGGATAGTAACTAATTTAGGAAGTATTGGGTATTAATGTATGTAATGTGTTTGGTGATTGGATTGTTTTTGATCTTGCTATTGTAAACCGACTTGATATGAATTTGAAAGTCGGTATATAAATCTGACTAAATAAATAAATAAATAAGGGAGTGAGGGGGTAAGAAGAGCCTTTAGCGGGAGAGGGTGTATTAAGTGAAGGGTCTGTCCATGTTCTGCGTGTGTGAACAAAGTTTGGTATTCTAGCGTGTACTTCGTGTGTGGGACTAGATGGACCCGTGGTCTGAGCCAGCATGGCGCCTCTTATGTTCTGTATAGACTCAAGACTTCACTCCCACGTGGAAGAATCGGTTGACTGATGCTATCAAATAGTTATGGGGATAAGTTTCAAAAGGATTTATGCGCATAAATCAATCAAGGGCCCGTGTGTGTACAAGAAAGGGGCACACTACTCAGTTTTGCGCAATAGGCAGAGGCATTCCAGAGAGGCAGGGTCGGGGCAGAGTCGGCATTTGCACGCAGAGTATTAGATTTCAAAAACTAATTTGTGTTAAGTTGCCGCGTGCAAGTTACATCCCGCTTGGAGCAGGTCTAACTTTAGGCGAGATGGTCTGTATGCATACTGAGCCAGTTACCCAAGACTCAAAGTGAATTCATGCATCTAAGTTCACTTTGAAAAGTCTTGGTAAAGCCTGAGCAGTCTTGATAATTATTTGATTTTTGATAATTATTCTCTGTCTTGGTAGCTTTACTGGCCAGGGGTTTCTTTATGTAGAGAAGGCCCATGAGAAATGTCTTTGTAATGTTTTTATAGCTAATTTAAAGGTGGGGAGAGGGCAGAGGCTTGATATGTGGATATTGACGAGTATATGTAGCACACGACTTCATGGAGCTCAGCCAGCAGCACTTTCCACAGGCCCATCTTCAGTAACAGTCACAGGATTTTATTAGCCCGTTACCTGGTCAGAAGTCAGAAGGAGCTTCTGTCATAACTGACATCAGTTTGTACAGGAAATACAAAAGACATGCCAAAAAAGACAGTCTCCCACCTTCGCTCATAATTCAAATCTCAAAATAATTTATTTGTTCTCAAATACAATGATTACCGGTACTTATTTATACTAAAATATTTATAATGTAAAATATCTATATCAGTTTATTAATTAGGAAACCCTTCCACTTATCCTCCATTACCATAAATATACAAGCGTATAACATATATATAACACAAAACCACGTACATACGACACACCACTCACCACACCACACCACACTACATATCACATATACAGAACAACAAAGGAACAATAAAATATGTATAGACAAAAATCCTCAAAAACCCAAAAGGGGCAAATCAATAAAAATGTCTGCCATCCGAAAAATGAGACTGCCTAATATTGTCCGTAAGACATCTTAAAGTGTTGTGAATCTCCACCCTGCACTTATGGATGCTGAAAAGGCAATACACCAATGTTGCCCTTAGGAGTCCTTCACTCTCTTTCGACTGTACTTCCGCTTTCCTCGGACTTCCCCAATATTCTCTGAGAGTCTCATACATTTTCACTGGTCTGGTCCCAACACCACCAGATCCAAACCTTCACGCATCTTATATTTTATCAGTCTGCAGACAATCTGCGGTAGCAGTGACAAACGCTCGCCGGAACCAGCAGTCTCGTGGCGTCCCCTCATGGAGAACTCCGTTCAGGGAACGCTCTTCCAAAGTTTATCCAACCCGGTAATGTTAGACGCCCAAAAGCTTTATTACTCCCCTCAAAAAACCCCCCAAACTTTTATGTCTAGCTGCAATTCTATAACAAAAAGCTCCACTCTACTTCCTTATTGAGACCTGCCGGAACTACGGTTTCCACTGAAAGATAGAAAGCTGCTCCTTGAACAACATCATTCTGTTAAAATCCCCCCTCTAAAACAATTGACGTGTTCCAGTTGTATTCAACGGGGGAGACAGGAAGCCCCCTTAGATAATCACTGGGAATCTGTGGGCTATTCAATTGAAGAATTGACATTTGTGGCCTTGGAACAACTGGCTTCTCGTTTTAGAGGGGGGCATTTTAACAGAATGTTGTTGTTCAAGGAGCAGAGTTCTATCTTTCAGTGGAACACCGTAGTTCCGGCAGGTCTCAATAAGGAAGTAGAGTGGAGCTCTTTGTTATAGAATTGCAGCTAGACATAAAGGGAAATCAGAATAAGTCCCAGCATGGAATGGGGTAAAACCAGAACTGGATCAAGCTGTCGGCATCCCTAGTCACACCGTTCATTCTTTTGTATCTCATATATTTTTCCTCTCATCCTTCTCTTATTCTTCCATCACCTCACTGCATCCTTCCTTCTCCAGTCTCTCCCTGCCACTCAGCTATCCATCCCTTACCTTACCCAGCCCTCTGTTTCCTCCCTCCTTAACCCTTCCCATCTTTCCATCTCTGTCTACATCAGGCCTCTTCTGACCCTTTCATCTCCCTTCTCATACCCTCTTCACTCTCCCTCTGACTCCCATTTACCACTCTCTTTCTCTTCCCTCAATTGTGCTTCTCTCCACTCCCATGATCCTTATATCATTGACCTTCCCTACTACAGTGCCCCTTCTGCCATCTTCCCCCCCCCCCCCCTTTTCTGTGGCTCCCCTTGTTCCCTCTCTGCATGGAAAGAGGATCTGGGGCTGCCACAGAATCCGTGAGCATGCGGTGGCTCATAGGCCCCCGTGGTGACTTTTATTCAGATGAGGGAGAAAACAGGATCATAGGATGGACCAGGGTAGGGGCATGGGGAAAGGAAGGGAAGAGGAGTGCCTATGGGTTCCAACATTTTATATCTGGACCTCCCTCTGCTCTAATTAGCTGTGCAACCACACATCCTTTTAAAGCAGAAATAGATGGAGCATGAGAATGACATTTGAGTGCCAAATGGTAGATAATTCCAGTGTACCTCAGAGCAGGGGTGGGGAACCTCCAGCCTGGGGGCCACATTTGGCCTGTTGCTCAATTTTAACCAGGCCCACCTCAAGCCTCTCAAAAGCAGTTGATCATGGCAGGTGCTCCTGCCTGCTGCTTTCACTTAATCCTTCCCCATTTTTTCAGAATCAGCTGATCACTCCTTCACTGGAGACAGCTGATTACTCCTCCACCACTCCGCTCCTGAAAACAGTTCATCCCTGCTTTACTCCCTTTCCGACCCCAGAACAGTTCATCAGTAATATGGTCCATCATCTACAAAAGGCTTCCCGCTCCTGCTGAAGAGGTGCTAAGATTAAAATTTTAAAAAGTTATAGAAGTGCTGAGTATCAAATTTGTATTTGTTTGGGGAATGCAGAGGTCTCTGAGAGGAGAATGCTGCTAGACCAAGAGAGGAGATAAATTGGTGCTAATCCATGCCCTGAGTGAGATTATGAACTTAAACTCTATTTTACTTTGTCTTCACAAGATGTTTCCAATGTCCAACTACACGGGTCCTTTAACCTACTTATTTTTCATACACCAGCAATGAGGAACTTGGGTTTCAACTTGAGAAAAAATTGCAAATAAATATCCTTTACTTATACTATACAGTTGATCAAAATAAATGTTTCACTGCACAGTAAAAGTGCAATTTTCCCTTTATATTTCTCCTTAAATTACCTCCTCCCCAGTGTTAATCTCTCATTTCAGGGAGTGATTTTGAGGATGCCCCCGTGCTGTGTGCGTTAAAATTGACCGAGCTTGCTGCATTCTAGCATCTTGGACTGGATGGACCACTCTACCCTGTAACTTAGAGGGCTAATAATAATTCATGCTGTCCTCTCCCATACCTTCGTTGTACAGACTAAGTAATCACAGCCGCCACGCCCAGCCAGCCAATCATTCTGGAAAAACAATCACGAATCCTTTCTTCACTGAAATTATCCATCAACGGAGCCATAACACCTTCCTCCTCCTGGTGGGATGCAGAATAAAGCTCTCCGTTGTCTTCACTTGTATATAATTCCTTGAAGAGCCATTAACTTTTTGAACAGAGCACTCTCAGGAATTGTGGGGCGACCATTAGTGCCTTCATGGATTTAATACAGTTTCCTTCTTCTAGACAAATTTCAAATAGTACAAAACCATGTCGAATTTTTCTTTTGCAGACTGCTATTTTGGTTGTAAAAAGCTTGCTCTGCATAAACATTTTTTCAGTTGCTGTGCTTCACTTCCTAGAGACTATCCCTTTCATTTTAAGATTGCTGTCCCTAACTTTCATTATAGTAGATTTTTTTGTCCAGCAGTTTCCTCCTGCTGCTTTGGGACCCAGCCTATTGGGTCCCAAAGCAGCAGGAGGACCCTAGCAATGACCAGTTGCCTTCAACAGACTAATGACTGCACAATCCATGTACCTTTGCTTGAATTGCAGGTCAGGATCAATTACTATTCCATTGCTGTTAGTGTGAGGCTTGAATTAAGGTTTCCAATGAAGCCCAACTGAGATATAGGATTAATAAGAGGTACAGTATGAGACTGAATACTGTACTGTTCTTCTTTCTATTATGCTATACAATGGAGGCTGGCTGTATGATCCAGGGGAGTAGTGTTTTTCAACCTCTTATATACAAGGGATTGTCTAGCTTCCTTCTTAAAACGATGTGGCCCAGCTGAAAGTTTAACCCATTATATTGATGAATGGGGTCCTCCCTGAAACTGAAGAGTGGAGCAGGGAGAGCAGCACTGAAATTGAAGAGTAGGAGGGCATCCATCACACCTCAGTGTCCGAATGAAAAATTTCTGTGCCTGTCCTTTGATGCAAGATTTTCAATGACGGGATAAATGAGCAACATTGCTTTCTCTTTCTGGCTTTTTTGGGGTAGTCTTCTCCCTCTTCCTTTTTCTTCCCTCAGGCAACAGTTAACCTCTCAGTCTCTTCCCATCACTCCTAATCCCTACTTTTATAATCCCCATATTGAGCACGCAGACTCTTCTTACTTGTCTTATGCCTGTGCTCTCTTGGCCTCTTGGCCTGTGCTCTCTTGGCTGCCAGAGCCACACTCTTGGTGCCCTCCTCTTTCCAATGCCCTGCCCCTCAGGAAGTGAAGCTCCCCACCCCTCAGTTTTAAAAGGCACAGAAGGGGGAAGTGATACAATGCCTGCAGGGTGGAAAAATGCATAGTTTCATGAAATGTGCCCTGCAGGGTGTAAGTGATGTGCTGCCTGCAGGCTGATAAAGAGACATGTTGTATGCCATATCATACAACATGCCATGTCCAAGGAAGATGCTGCTGTGGACTGGAAGTTGAGAAACACTACAGCACATCACAAATCTGAAACTTGCTTAACCACCTTGTGCCCTGAGTTAGTACTCCAAGCTCTAAGGAAAGGGTCCGTGTGTCCAGGTGATTTAGGTCTTGCAAAATGCTCTGTACACTAACGGCGCTACACAAATATAAATAATGAGTATAACACGGTGCATATACTGAAGCAACCTGTGGTTGTGGAGGAGTGGGGCGATGAAGCAGTGCTGAGGGGTGCGCTAACATCCTTGTGTCGCACTCCTTTGGGTTGCATTAACTTTCATTGCTACTGGAACCACCAGCTCCATCTTCTGCCCTGCCATTGCCCCTAGCTGCTTTCCCCACTGCCACAGGTATCCCAGAAGTACGCCATATCATAATAACACTGTGGCACATCAGGGGCAGGGCTGGTATAAGGGTATTTGGCGCCTAGGCAAACCTTCAGTCATGAACCTCCTCCCCCAATTTACTTATTGGCGATAGCTCAAGAACAGCAGGTCCTCCTCCTGGCAGCAGCGGCTCCAGAATGCTCTCTTCTTCGGCAGTATTGGCTCTTGCAGGATTTTGCTGCCCTCTAAATTTTGGTGCTCAAGGCGGCTTCCTACTTTGCCTAATAGAAGCACCGGCCCAGATCGGGGGGAGGGGGGGTGGATATACGTGACTATGATATTTACATCCCTTCTCATAATATAAATTACCTTATCCACATCCCCATCATGCTCTAATCCTTAATTATCGTTAGTATTGTTTCCATGTCATTTTGGTACCTCTGCATGACTGTCTGTATTATTGCATTCTCTATACTGTTTAGGGTAGGTTGGGATGAATTGTGGCTTCTCTCCAGCTTTTGTTGGGTTAGTGCTGTTCACTAGGAGACTTTGATAGCTCAGCTGGTAGAGCAGAGGACTGTAGAGAAACACTAGAGATCCTTAGGTTACTGGTTCAAGTCTTGCTCAAACAAACATTTTCATCCAGCCCCATGGGCTGGAGTAATCGGAGCAAAGTGCACAGTGTTATGTCACATATGTTGCGGCAGGGGACCCTTTGGTTTCGCACAGGCCACTTTTCTGATGTGGTTAGTGCAGTTAGTGTAGCTGGGTTCAAAAAAGGTTTGGATACGTTCTTGGAGGAAAAGTCCATTAGCTTCTATTGATCAAGTTTACTTAGGGAATAGCCATTGCTATTAATTGCATCAGTAGCATGGGATCTTCTTAGTGTTTGGATAATTGCCAGGTTCTTATGGCCTGGATTGGCCTCTGTTGGAAACAGGATGCTGGGCTTGATGGACCCTTGGTCTGACTCAGCATGGCAATTTCTTATGTTCTTATGTTCATTTGCCTGGAAGGGATAATGGAACTTGGGTTCAGGTGTAATCACTAGAAATGAGTGAATACGTTAGGGATTAGTATGTCTGGCTTTTTAGCATGGATACGTGAAAAGCACTATTATCCCCTTATCTCGGATGAGGAGAACTTCTTTGAAAGTAAGTTCAGTAATAACAAGAATAATTGATTTATACCTTAGTTTACTGAGAATAAAAAACTATAAGCATGCAATGCAGTATTGTATGGAAAACAATAAAGGATTGTACACAAAGAATGGATTGATTTAACTGTAATAAAATGGATATGTGTGGCTGGCCCAGAAGTTAGTATTTGGTCTGTTTTTTTCCAGAGGACTCAAGGCTTGGAGTCACCTTGGGCTGGATATACATTTTTTATTTACCTCCCCTTTTCCTCAACCAGACAACGTGCCTTTTCCCATCAACTACTATAACTTTGGCATAATCTTCCAGCAGAGGCCAGGTTTACAAGGGATATTATTCAGGTCCAAAAATTGTGTAGTCCTGGCTCTTTAGAAAAACTTTAGATATTTTATGCCAGTTGATGATAAACCACTATTTGATTTCTGGAATGCAATCCTCTATGGTCACACTAATTAGTTCTTGATGCTATGGTTTTTGCCTTTGTGGAACCACTATACAACGCTTGAAAGTATTTAAGTTGTTATTATGCACTAAATGATTTTCAGTAATTTTTGGGTCAAATTTTTAAAGCCATGTATGCCATATAAAGCATGGTTTTTATGCACATAGATGGCTAATTAGAAAATGTACCGATCTTTGTGTGCAAAATATGTGCGCGTGTAACTCAATTTTGCGTTTACTTTTCTGCATGCTATAAAAAAAAGAGGTGTTCCAGGAGAAGAGTTAGGGTGAAGTTCGGATGTGCCTGCATACTTTTGATTTTTTAAAGTATCAGGCTAATTTTAAAATGTGCATATTGGCGCTGGAGCAGAGATACGCTGCAATTTTAAATCATGCATGCACTTGCACGCATATAGGAAAGGAAGGAGTCTGCAAGAAATAAGTCCCGCACACGATTATGGTGTCCCAGTCCTACACTACCTATGATCCCAAAGTAAAACAGAATTTGCATATTGATTTGATTGGGTTGAACCTCACAGATTTATGTAGCTTCATATGATCTGTGGGTTATTTTACATGACTGAGGTTTATTTGCTATAAAACTAAAATTTTACATATGGGATGAATAAGAACTTATGAACCGCTATACTGGGTCAGATCAAAGGTCCCTCAGGCCCAATATCCTGTTTCCAACAATGGCCAATCCAGGTCACAAGTACCTGGCAGGACCTCAGAAGGAAAATAGATTCCATGTTGTTTATCCCAGGGATAAGCAGTGGCTTTCCCCGAGTCTATCTGGTTAATAACAGTTTATGGACTGTTTGGATAAATTCTCCAGGAATTTATCCAAACTTTTTTTAAAACCCAGCTATCTAACTGCTTTAACTATATCCTCCAGCAATGAATTCCAGATCTTAATTGTGCATTTTCTCTGATTTGTTTTAAATGTGCTACTTAATAATTCCATGCAGAGCCTGGACTAGTGGGGGATGAGGGGGGCAGCTGCCCAGGGTGTCAAGCCCAAGGGGATACCATCAGCAAGGCTGCTTTTACCTAACGGGCATAACACACAAGGTGCTGCTTCAATAACTCCATTGGCCAGTGCTGTGTTGGTGTGGCAGGCCCGCTATATAGGTTCTGAATAACCTTTTGCAGGGTTTGTTTGTTACTTCACAACGTGCCTGGTAATCGAGGCTCTTTGTGTCTCTGTAACTGAAGTGACAACATAAATGTGATTGTTTTTCCAGTGGTAAGTAGGAAAGTGAAAGATTCCAGTTCAGCTTAGCCAGCCATTTCAGAGATTACCTTCAACCAAAGTAGTATGAATATCTTTTAATTGATAAATTTAGGAATTTCTTGGAATCTGTTTTTTGCAGTCTATTTCCAAAAATCAGACACTGTGACATGATTTCTAAAACATATACTTTGCAAAATAAAATTTAATATTTAAAAGTATGATGTCCAGTTATGTGATTTCACAGAATTGTTCTGGAAAGGAGTTTTATTTTATTTATTTAACTCTTTTTCTATACCGACAATCATGATCATTACCTTATCACATCGGTTTACATAGAACAGGGGGTTATAACTTTAACAAACCATTTAAACAAAAAGCAAAGTTACAATCAACAAGGTGGAATAAACTTGGAGGCTAGGATAGCCGGAAAAACATAGGACAGAGGAAGACAGTTAACAAAGTAAAAATTTAAAAATTAAACGTATTAAAAATACTTAGTAGATGGGGTTCCTAGCTGCATATATAGCGAAGTATGGCTAAAGGACCATTTGCATGTTTCGGAAAGTTTACGGGAAGGCTTGAAGGAATAGCTAGGTCTTGAGTTTTTTCTGAAATGTTAGATGGCAGGGCTCCAGTCTGAGGTCTGTGGGTACATTATTCCAAATGGCAGGGCCCGCTGTCGAGAATGCCTGGTCTTTAGTCGCTGTATGGCGTGTGGCTTTTGTTGGGGGGGGCTTGCAGAGTTCCTTTGTACGCTTCTCTGATGGGTCTAGTAGAGGTGTGGAGTCTGAATGGGATTTCAAGGTCGAGCTGGAGTTGTTTATGGATGGTTTTGTGTATTATGGTGAGGGACTTGTGTAGGATTCTGTAATTTACTGGAAGCCAGTGTAAATTGCGGTGAGGACCTAATGATAGTCACGTTTAATGGTAAAAACTCAGGGGGAGCCTAGGAGACTGAAATTTAATTGAGGAAGCTGCCGAAAGCTGAAGGGCCTAGGCAAGTGGCTCCCAAATGTGTTGTGGGGGACCCCCCAGCCACTCCTGTTGTCAGGATGCTGCCGTGAATAAGCCTGTGCAGGAGATGGCTCACTGGCGCTGGGTTGATTGTAAGTTTCCTGGGCTATTGCTGCTGCCACTGCAGAAAGATCTACGGCATTGCAGCCCGAGGAGGGAGGAGAGACAGAAAGAGGGGAGAGGGGAGAGAGGCTGCCGCTTGGCAGGGGAGCCAGAAAAGGGTCTGCTGCTGAACAGTAGATGAGGGGGAGGGGGCGGCAAAAAGAGAGAGGGGGCTCCTGCTGTTGAGAAGGGGGGGTGAGTGAGGGTGAAAGGGGAATGCAAGACAACGGGGGGGGGGGGGGGGAAGAGAAAGGAGAAGTGGTAAGGGAGATGCAGGGCAAGGAGTAGGGGGAGAAATCGGAGAATTTGGAGTAGAGTGGAAGGGGGGATACAGGAGAAGGAGGGAAGGGGAGAGGGGTGCTTTGCTGAAGCTGCCACTGCTTATAAGGATAGCTGTGACCTTTTTTTTTTTTTTTTTTTGTAATTTGTTGTTTATTCGACAAATACACATAATCCATAAAGATTTGTACATGACATTGTAACAGGTACACAGTGTGTTCAACATATTCAAATGTATAACTTATTACAACTGGAGCAATTGTCAACTGGTAAACACTATATTTTAACAATAAACATTTTTGTTTTAGTAAAACATTAGGGGCCAGATTTTAAAACCTCCGCCCGATTTTATAACATGCCCCGCTGTGCCGGAGGCCTCGGTCCTGCCCCCACCCCTCCCCTGGACCACCTTGCCCACTCCCTGCCCCTTTTTTTCAAGCCCTGGGACATACGCGCGTCCCGGGGCTTTCGTGCGTCGCCAGGCCAATGCAAAATAGGCTCGGCACGCGCAGGAGTGGATACACGCATAACCCTTTTAAAATCCGCCCCTATTTCTTTTGTTTCCTGAGTAACTCGTGTAATGTTTTATTATTTTCACCCCCTATAGCCTAGTAACCCCTTTCCCCTCCCCTTCCCCCCTCCCCCTCCCCTCCCACCCTCTCCCACACTCTCTTTCCGTGTATACTGCAAATACAGTTGTACAGAATAGATTTCTAATCACTACTGAATTTTCAGTAACTCCACTGGTTAACAATAAATCTGCTATTTAAGTGCCCGAGGCATTCCTCTGCTGCCAATCTATATACGGTTTCCAGCGTTTCTCAAATTTGGGAATTTGCTTATGTATGATTGCGGTAAGTTTGCTTAAATGGTAAATCTGAGCGAGTCTTGAGTCACTCTGTGGATGGTGGGAGCCACCTTATTATTCCAATGCCGTGCTATCTCTAAACGAGCAGCTATGATGATTTGGAGACTCAACCAATACATTTCTGAGGAAAGTTCCTCGTTTGGTATGCTTAATAATATGAACCTTGGATCCTTTGGAATTCGGGCCCCCACAATCTCAAATAGGGTCTCAAGTATGTTATCCCAGAATGCAGCTGTAACAGGACATTCCCACCAGATATGAAATAGGTGACCCATGTTGCCACATTCCCGCCAACACCTCCCACTCAAGTTGGGATAATATTTCTGTAGTCTTGCAGGAGTAAGATACCAGCGATAGAGTAATTTGTACCCGTTTTCTATAATGTTGGCTGAAATTGAGCTCTTTCTGATGGACATAAAGCACAGGTCCCAATGTTTTTCCACCATCTCTTGCCCTAAATCTTTCTCCCAGCTTGTGATATGTGAGGGTGTGAAGGATCCATCCCTGTTCAGCATGCAATAAAGTCTAGATATGCCTCTCTTCACTAAGTGGGGTTTAGCACATAGCCCTTCAAACAGGGATTTTCCCCTTAATAATCCCTCTCTAACTTTCGGTTGAGACATAAAGTGGACCAATTGCAAATACAAGTAGTAGTCCGATTTGTCAAAGTGGAATAACTCTTGAAGTTCCTGGAAGCTTTTTATCTTTTTTCCAGTCCATAAGTGTTCCAGTCTGCTGTAGCCTTTTGCCACCCATTTGGTAGCTGCTGCTCTGGAGCAACCTGGAACAAACTCTCTATTCATAAATATTGGGGAGCTATAATAATAGAGTTTTCCACCCACTAAATCTGATTTCCATTTATCCCAGATTTTTAGCATTAATGCAACTGGTGGAAGGATTGGGGTTCAGAGATTCCTGGCCTTAACAGGAACTCACCCAGCGTTTCCCCACATTCTGGGTATGCCAATCAAAAATAAACTTTAATTGTGCTGCCACATAATACCACGCTAAACAAGGATCCCCCAACCCAACCCTTTCTTTTGGTAAATATAATATGAGCCTCCCCACCCTCGGTGGTTGTTTTTTCCAAATGAAGTGTAGGAATTTGCGCTGCCATATGGATAATTGGACCCAAAAAATAAACCGGAAGCCGATCCAAGATGGCTGTGTAGCGACCAAAAAGAACAAGATCGGTGCATAAAAAGAGACTTTATTCGGGCTTGAATACATATGGATAATTGGGCATCTGATATTTCAACTGGCAAGGATTGAAAAAGATAAGATAGTTTTGGCAGTGCATTCATTTTTATAGCTGCTATCCTTCCAAGCCAGGACAGCTCTAGTCTCTCCCATATATTCAGACCTGTCATAATTTTGACCCGGAGTCTTGTAAAATTGATGTCATAGAGCTTGTTCAAATCTGCACTAATTTGGATCCCTAGATAATTTACCTCTGATTTCTGAATTTTAAATGGGAAATTGCTCCGGATTGTTGCTACGGAGGGCTTGTCCATAGAAATATTAAAAAATACTGATTTAGACACATTTAGTTGATAACCCGAGCCTTTACTAAAAATTGAAATTTCTTACATTAGCATGGGCAGTGAGCTCACAGGATCCACTAGAGAAAACAATATGTCATCTGCAAACATGGATAATTTATAGTCTTGTTTGTCTACAGTGATCCCTTGTATGCTCTGGTTTGCTCCGATCCTAATAGCCAAGGGCTCTAAATATAGGGCGAAAAGCAGTGGCGATAATGGGCAACCTTGCCAGGTCCCACGCCCAATCAGAAATATGTCTGAGTATCCCCCATTAACTTTTATGCAGGCATTTGGGTTATTATATAGTTTGCCTATCCAGGTTGTGAAATTCCCTCCTACACCTACTTTCTCTAGCAAGGTAAATAAATAATCCCAGTGGACCATGTTGAAGGTCTTCTCCGCGTCTATTGTTAGTAAGGCCATTGGGACCTGCGAGATTTGTGCTTTCCAGATTAAGGGGTAGATTTTAAAAGAAGCGCGATCAGCCTACTTTTGCTTGCGCATCAGACTCAAGCAAAAGTACGCTGGATTTTAGTAGATACGCGCGGAGCCGCGCGTATCCACTAAAATCCTGGATCGGCGCGCGCAAGGCTATCGATTTTGTATAGCCTGTGCGCGCCGAGCCGCGCTGCCTCCCCCCGTTCCCTCCAAGGCCGCTCCGAAATCGGAGCGGCCTAGGAGGGAACTTTCCTTTGCCCTCCCCTCACCTTACCCTCCCTTCCCCTACCTAACCCACCCACCCGGCCCTGTCTACACCCCCCCCTTACCTTTGTCGGGGGATTTACGCCTCCCGGAGGGAGACGTAAATCCCCGCGCGCCAGCGGGCCTGCTGCGCGCCGGGCCGCGACCTGGGGGCGGGTACGGAGGGCGCGGCCACGCCCCCGGACCGCCCCGGGCCGTAGCCACGCCCCCGTACCCGCCCCCAAGCCGCTGCCGACACGCCCCCAAAACGCCGCGACGACCGGGCCCGCCCCCGACACGCCCCCGACACGCCCCCCTCCGAAAACCCCGGGACGTACGCGAGTCCCGGGGTCTGCGCGCGCCGGTAGGCCTATGTAAAATAGGCTTACCGGCGCGCAGGGCCCTGCTCGCGTAAATCCGCCCGGTTTTGGGCGGATTTACGCGAGCAGGGCTCTGAAAATCCGCCCCTAAGTCTATAACTCTACGAATTATCTGCTGCTAATTTGCCTAGCATAAACCCAGCTTGATCTGGATGGAGTAGTGTATCCACTACTCCCTGGAGTCTATTAGCCAGAATTTTTGCTAATATTTTTAAATCTATATTAATTAATTAGATGGGTCTGTATGAACCGCATAGAGTAACATCTCTGCCTGGTTTTGGGAGTACTGTTATTGTTGCGCCCGTCGGTCACTGACGGCTGTGACCTTTGTTGCTCTCCTCTTCTCCCTGCTACAGCGATTCTCAAGGCCATGGCGGCCTCAGCCTGCAAAGGTCGCCTTCCTCAGCGTCCTCAGGACGGCATGGGCTTTCCCGTCCACCATCTTGAATCGGGGATTACTTAGCTCGCACCAGGCCCTCTCTTATTCACCAAAAAAGCAACAAGGAAGGCTGTCTAACAAAGTCATGAGGCACTTTGTTGCCCTCTCTTATTCACGTCATGACGGGAACCTCGGGGGCGTCCCCCCGCATGACATCACCCGCCAGAAGTATTTAACTCATCCAGCTTATGCTTCCTACGATTTAGCAAGGACTTCCTTCATGCTTAATTCCACTTCTCTTGGAGATGCTTCACGTCACTTCGTTTCGCTGAACTCATTCCTGGACTTCTGATATTAGAATGCTCTAGGAACCTGCTCCTCAGGGGCCTTGTTACGTTCTGGCTATCCACTTCTCGGAGGGCCTTCCTGCCTGAAGCATCCAGCCTATTCAGCTTTGTAAGTATGTCTCTTGCTACTACCATCTAGCTGTTGGAACCACCGATGTACCCCGTTCCTCGGGCCACTACCGTGCACATCCCAGCTTACCATTGTCTACACTTCGAAGTGAGTACCATCATCTACCTTGCTCTGCTGACCTCCTGCACCTCTCTGCTCTACTACTGTGCTGATTCTCAGCGTACCCCGCGCTGCGGGCCACTACCGGATCTATCCTGAGAGCTGTGCCACCTGGAGAGGAGTTCCCTGGCATACCATGCTCTGTGGGCCACTACTGGGGATAACATCTGTGAGCTACCATTCTACTCTGGACTATGTCTTCCTTCCACTCGGTGGGTATACCCCTACGTTCCAGTCTAATAAAACCTTGTCACTCCTTGTGTCTGCCTCAGTTGAGGCCATGCCTATCATAGTGAGTCCCCACAGGGCTCCTCCCTTTGGGTGGAATCAGCTCTCACCACGATCCAGGGTCCACAACCACACTAAATTATAACAGTTATGCCTGCTGTATTCGTACCCTTGGCAATCTGATTTATGGACAAAAAACTATTTAAAACTGTTGTCAAGGGTCTTACAATCACGTTTTTGAGATGTTTGTAGAAACCTGCGGAAAATCCATCCAGACCTGGTGCCTTCCCATATTTCAGTTCGGTAATGACTTCTGTCATTTCAAGCTCTGAAATTTCTTTATTTAAAATGGCCTGTTGAGTATTGTCCACCAATGGAGTTGGATGCTATTGAGATAATCCCCAATATCTTGACTTTTTATATCTGACCGGGTGGCATATAGCTCTTTATAGAATTGAGAGAATCTGGCTAGCCTCACTATCGGAAAGCATTATTCCATATTTTTAATCTTGAAAATTTGGTTCTGCATTGTTTTGGCCTTTAATTTCCTAGCCAATAGTCTGCTAGCCTTATTGCCACTTTCAAAGGTATCTTGTTTGACCTGATCTAGCTGGAATACTATTTTCACTACATCCAGATTTTTCAATTCTGCTCTTAGAATATCCAATTGTCTCCCTAGTTTCTCGTTCAAATTTCTCTTATGTTTCATTTCTAATTTAGCTAATTTCTCTAATAGTTGCAATCGTTTTTCCGATCTTATTTTCTTCAGATGGGATGCTCTAGCTATAATTTTTCCCTTGCCACCACTTTAAAGCATTCCCAAATGCTACCTACTGAGACCTCCCCATTCTCAATGTCCACTAGATAGTCTCCCATTTCTTTGCATAATTGTGCACAAAATTCCGTATCTTCCAGTAGGCTGTCATTTAGTCTCCACACTCTCTTGCCCAAATTGCCCCCTAAGCCTTTCAAGGATATCCAAACAGCTGCGTGAATCCCTGAATCAATCACTCTATTAACCAGCTCCCTGTCCACCAAAAAGAAGTCAATCCTGGAGTAAACGTTATGCGGTTTTGAGAAGAAGGTAAAGTTATGCTCCGAGGGATGAAACATCCTCCAGACATCAATCAATCCCCAATCCTCCATCAGCGCTTTCAAACCTTTCCTTTCCATTTTAGATGCCCCACCAGCACCCCCATTGTTATCCAGGTATGGGCATCTGGTGATGTTTAAATCCCCACCTTGAATAATATGTCCTTCTGCCCATTGTTTTAATATCTTTGAAAAATTATCCAAAAATCTCCCCTGCCCTGTATTCAGGCCATAGATGTAAACATTTTTGTCCCTTGTTTGAATTTTATAATCAGATATCTGCCCTCTGTGTCCCTCAACACCGATTTTACATCAATGGCTACTGTTTGGGAAATTAAGATGCACACCCCACTATACTTAAACAATGCGTTGGTGGCTGCAAAATAGTGTTGGGGGAAATGTTTAGAGATTATTAAACCCTCGTGTCTTTTGCTTATGTGTGTTTCTTGGCAAAGAATAATATTTGCTTGTATGTGTACAGCATCTTGGATTCGTTTTTTCCTTTTTGTATATGTATTGAGACCTTTCACATTCTATGACATAAATTTCAGTGCTGCCATTGTATCTTTAACCCTTGCCTTCACCTACCACTGACTTACCCCTGAGATGCTTGTAAGGAGTACCCCCATCCACTTGCGGAATCACTTGCCCCTCCCTGCATGTCAGCCAAAACATCCCCGTTCTCAGGGGCATCCCAAATAGGAACCCTTTACCCAGTTTCCATTTCCCTACTCCTTGTCCACCCCTCCCCTCTCCTCTCCTCCCATCACTCTCTCCCTTCCTTCTCAAAATGGTATTGCCTCCCACCACGAGGAATGACGACACTACAACTTCTCGGCGGCCTCAACGTCTCCCCGGCATGTATTAGCTAAGTATTGTAAAATCTTTAGCTGTTAAACACCTCCCAAAATTAAAGATTTAGCATTGCAATAAAAGTTAACTTCCAAAAACATATTATCTGCTTTACGGGCAGAGCTAAGAACTCAGAGCAAAGTACATCTCGTATACCTTTGTGATTCAGAAATAGACCATTTTTGATTCATAGTTCTTCCATGGTTGAATTTGACACTCCCTATCGCACGTCAGATCTCAAGTAGTTGGGTCTCTCCTTGGAAATGGGCCTCCCAAGTGGCGGCGTAACTGCTTCCCTCCATTCTGCACTCTCTGCCATCTTGCGGTGAGGTCCTTCCCTGGAGTTGCCACCACTTGCCTTGTTCTGGGTGTTGTCCTGGGATGTAGCTCAGCTTCTTGCAAGATTCTATGGCCTTCTTCACTGACCTCACTCTTGTTGATGTACCATTTTTAGTAAATTGTAATCCAAAAGGGAATAACTATTTATATCGATGACCTGCCTCTCTTAAGGCTTGGACCACTTTCTTGAAGTCTCTTCTTTTCTTTATTGTTAGTGGGGAGAGGTCTTGGAGTACTTCTATTTTATGCCCGTGCCATTGGATGCTTTTCATTTGTCTCGCTTTCAACATCACCTGTTTCTTGATTGCAAATTCGTGAAAACAGACCATGATGTCTCTGGGATAATTATTTTGTGCTTTAGCTAGCACTCTATGGGCACAAGCTAGTTTAATGTTCACTGGTTCCGCTTCGTTCTCCATCGGATTCAATAGATTATTACAGATATCTTTGACCACTTTTTGGCAGTCTAAGTAAGCAGATTCTTCAGGACAACTGTGCCTTTGCTACTGAAGGAGAAAAACATTTGTGTCAGACACTGGTAAGTGAAAAGAGAGGGGGCGCATTTCTGTACATCTGCCCCGGACACAGAAAATGCTGGTCTCGACTCAGATTTTGTGGAGGGTCCCCATTCTTTTTATTATGATTAGTGCTTTGAGTAGATCAGAAGGGTTCATGCAAACTGACTTCATATATGTATGTAGAAGTGCCATCAATTTTTTTTTTCATGTTCCTAGTACCTGCACAGGAGGCACTGAGTGAAACAGATTTGGTTGGAGGAGGGGGCATTTTCACTTCCTTCAGAGATTCCCTTCCGGGATGAATTTCCTGATGAGGCGTTCGTCCAAGTCTCTGGCATTATACTGGAACTACTTGCGTATTTTTTTTGTTCAGCAAGTTCTCTTTCTCTGGCGTTTCCCAGCTCAAGGAGTATCAGGGAATCTATGCAGGGACCTGAGTCTCCTTCAAGAGCAGAGAATCTCCAGCCAAATTCCTGAAATATCTCCAAACCTTAGTTGGGGAAGGAAGGGGGTGGTTTCTTGCTTGGTTACTGGGTAGACCATCCTGTGGAAAGCTGGAGAAAAGTCAAACATAGATAAGGATGGATTGCAGAAGGTAAAAACAAACAAACAAACAAAAAAAAAAACCACTTATGTACTAGAATATGAACATCAGGAGGACACTTGTGTGTCATTTTCAGCCCAGTGCTTTAGAATCTGGTATGTCTCTCTCTCATTGAGAGTTTATTTTTCACTTTTTTTTCCACCAAATGTTTTTTCCACCAAATGTTTTTCTTGGTGCTTTAAATAATAAAGGCGCACACGTTATTTTATTTTTATTTTATTTTATTTTTTGGTGGGAGAGATTTCGGGGGGGGGGGGGGGGGGGGGGGGGGGGGGGGGGGGGGGGGGGGTTCTTGTTTCGGTAGTAGAAGGGTATCATCTTGTTTTGGGGTCCTTAAAACGCACCACCATTTAAAAAAAATTACCAAGCTCTCTGATTTTTAAGCAGCCCTGCGGGGTTTCCTCCTATCCCCCTGGTCCAACAGCCTCCACCAGACCCATCCCAGACTTCCCCCGCCCCAGTGCCGTTGACATGTCCTATTTCGTTTCAAACGAATGCACATTTCTGTTAAACTGTCTTGAAATATGAGTATGGAAAGCATGCCAGTGCTACGCACCAAACAAGGAAAAGAAAAAAAGGAAAGAGCTGCATAAAATGTAAATAAAGTTGACTTACCTGCATCAAAACAGAAATATGCAAAACAGTTTGCGAAACTCTAATGTAGGTCAGACCTTGAGCATCCTGGTTGCTGAATGTTGTGACCAAATCCGATCTCATATGCCCCTTTCAGGCTTAGAATTTACAGAGAGTAATCGTTTGTTTCTTGTGATTCTGACGAAAACAAAACCTGTGCAGACCTATTTTGGCAGGCACATTCAAGTATGTTTGCCCACTGCATACAGCACCTGAGCTGGCAGGTTACAAGGGAGAAGTCTTTTTTTTTTTTTGTATTTCATTATTTTCAACTCGGGAGCAGACCTGAGTGCCGCAGAGTTCCGGCCAACTCGCCTCAGCCTCTGGGCTTCACCCGTTGGGAAGAAGCAGTAACTCTGGGGCCCCTCAGGTCAGGACAAAAGCACCACGCAGGAAAAAAAAAAAATATCGCTGTCCACACCAAACCTGTGTTGCTCCTAATGGCAGCAAAGATTTACTGAGGTATCTGTCGCAGTGGGGCAGGAAACAGGTTTCTTGCGATTTATACTGTTATACAAAAATCCAGTCACACAAACATGTGAGAAGCAAGGCTTTCTTTGATTGCTTGCCCCTTCGGGCTGCTCTCGGAGAGCTTCCTAGCCTTGTAGGAATCCCCTCCTAGGCACCCACGTACCTGGGTGATGAAATTCCTCCTCCTCCGAATATGGAGCAGGCTTCCTACGTCAGAATGAGATCCTTCTCACTCTAATGGCCTCTGTCGCAGACAGACACACACTCCCGTTGCTGGGCCTGCCCCCGAACGTGGAATTGTTTCCTCAAATTCCAAAGAAAAGGGGTGTTGCGAAGATCAAAGGGTCTGCATACATTATATAAAATAGGAAGCGTGCAAATATTAAATAGGTTTAGAAAGCAGCTCTGTCCCCCAATCATTTCTTCACCCAACATAGGTCTAGATGACTCCCAAGAGAGCAAACAAACCTTGGCTAGGCTTCCCAGTACTAGAAATCTTATCGAGATTCCTGCTGCTCTAAGCACCACTCTCTCTCCAGAGCCCAAGTTCCTGTCAGAGAGATTCCAGAAACTTCTGTGCTCTGACTTTTATCAAATCTACCAAACCTCCAGGCACCTCCCAGACCTGAATTTTTCTTAGGGAGGAGGTCCAGGGTGGGCGCCGTGGCCTGCTCCCCACCCCATCCTGTGTGATCCTTCATGGCAGTGGCTACAAAAACCCCTTTTCATTTCTGGCAACACACTGTATCTCCTTTCTTTTCACCCTGTCTCTGCCCTGTCTCTGCTGTTTCTCACTCCCCCTTCGCAATTAGGGCAGCTGCTTCATACAAACCTTAATCTCTGGGGCCTGCTGAAGAGCAATTATGTAAATAGGCCTCCTCACTTCTACCCAGCCCAGGCATTCCTGAACTTTTAAGGGGCCGAGAAGTGCCTGCCAAAAATAAACAGAAAGATTTTGATGGCCTCCAACTTTTACCTGCTTAGCCCGAGGGCAGTGATGTTTCCCCATTCACATTATGCCTCTTAAAAGATGCAGGGGATCCTGGCCCGGCAGTGATTCCAGTGCCTCCGGGCCCTCTAACTGCTGCACCTATAAGGGGCTGACTCAGATGAAACATGACCCTGCTGCCAACCCTCCCATGGCCAGGCCTCTGGTCTGAACAGCGCTGCCCCTCCTCTGACCTCACTGCAGTGTGTTGCTTTAGAAGCATATGCCTCCTATTTAGGGGTTTGTACGGACCCTTACCCATGATATCCCAGACACTGCATCAAACAGGAGGGAAATCCCCATACCTGGGAACATTTGACTTCCAGTCACCCTAAGATTACCATGGATTAGTGGGGGGTGGGGGGACGGACTGCACAGTGGCAGCGGATGCTCACAAATTTGCTCTCATAAACACTCTTAAGAACATAAGAACATAAGAAATTGCCATGCTGGATCAGACCCAAGGGTCCATCAAGCCCAGCATCCTGTTTCCAACAGAGGCCAAAACCAGGCCACAAGAACCTGGCAATTACCCAAACACCAAGAAGATCCCATGCTACTGATGCAATTAATTATTCTAGAATACCCACTTCAGTTCCAGGCGTCGCTCACTCTAAGCATACAGCATAAAAGAGAAAAAAACGTTTTTACACTGTGAAGCCGGACCGGACACAGTAGATTTTTCTCCCGCAGTCCCTGAAGCAGGCACGCTGTGCCGAAACATGGCCAATGTCGGGCAGGGCGAATCCGAACCCATAAGAAGCAATGAGGGTGGCAGCCTAGATAAGTATATGAGAAGAAAAATTAATGGTTGGGTCGGATAAGCAGCCAGGGAGAAGCGATAATAAAAGTAAAAGTAAAAAAGAAAAAGAAAAAAGAAGAATGAACATAAAGTGTGAATAATAGAGTAATATACGGGGCTAGTAAGAGGGATAACTAAAAAGTGGTTATCCTTTAATATAGCTACCGTACAAAAAGGATTTCCCTTGAATAAGTGGGTGTTTAGAATAATTCTATAAAGGGAAAGAGGTTAGTTGGTGAATACTGATGCAATTAATAGCAGTGGCTATTCTCTAAGTAAACTTCATTAATAGCAGGTAATGGACTTCTCCTCCAAGAACTTATCCAAACCTTCTTTGAACCCAGCTTCACTAACTGCACTAACCACATCCTCTAGCAACAAATTCCAGAGCTTTATTGTGCGTTGAGAAAAAAAGAATTTTCTCCGATTAGTCTTAAATGTGCTACTTTCTAACTTCATGGAATGCCCCCTAGTCCTTCTATTATTCGAAAGTGTAAATAACAGATTCACATCTACTCGTTCAAGACCTCTCATGATCTTAAAGACCTCTATCATATCCCCACCTCAGCCGTCTCTTCTCCAAGCTGAACAGCCCTAACCTCTTCAGCCTTTCCTCATAGGGAGCTGTTCCATCCCTTTTATCATTTTGGTTGCCCTTCTCTGTACCTTCTCCATCGCAACTATATCTTTTTTGAGATGCGGCGACCAGAATTGTACACAGAATTCAAGGTGCGGTCTCACCATGGAGCGATAGAGAGGCATTATGACATTTTCCATTTTATTAACCATTCCCTTCCTAATAATTCCTAAAATTCTGTTTGCTTTTTTGACTGCTGCAGCACACTGAGCCAATGATTTTAAAGTATTATCCACTATGATGCCTAGATCTTTTTCCTGGGTGGCAGCTCCTAATATGGAACCTAACATCGTGTAATTATGGCAAGGGTTATTTTTCCCTATATGCACCACCTTACACTTGTCCACATTAAATTTCATCTGCCATTTGGATATCCAATCGTCCAGTCTTGCAAGGTCCTCCTGTAATGTATCACAATCCGCTTGTGATTTAACTACTTTGAATAATTTTGTATCATCCGCAAATTTGATAACCTCACTCATCGTATTCCTTTCCAGATCATTTATATATTTTTATTTTGAAAAGCACTGGTCCAAGTACAGATCCCCGAGGCACTCCACTGTTTATCCTTTTCCACTGAGAAAATTGATCATTTAATCCTACTCTCTGTTTCCTGTCTTTTAACCAGTTTGTAATCCACGAAAGGACATCGCCTCCTATCCCATGACTTTTTAGTTTTCTTAGAAGCCTCTCATGAGGGACTTTGTCAAACGCCTTCTGAAAATCCAAATACACTACATCTACTAGTTCACCTTTATCCACATGTTTATTAACTCCTTCAAAAAAGTGAAGCAGATTTGTTAGGCAAGACTTACCTTGGGTAAATCCATGTTGACTGTGTCCCATTAAATCATGTCTTTCTATGTGCTCTATGATTTTGATCTTAAGAATAGTTTCCACTATTTTTCCCAGCACTGAAGTCAGGCTCACTGGTCTATAGTTACCCGGATCGCCCCTGGAGCCTTTTTTAAATATTGGGGTTACATTGGCCACCCTCCAGTCTTCAGGTACAATGAATGATTTTAATGATAGGTTACAAATTTTAACTAGTAGATCAGAAATTTTATTTTTCAGTTCCTTCAGAACCCTAGGATGCATACCATCTGGTCCAGGTAATTTGCAACTCTTTAGTTTGTCAATCTGGCCTACTACATCTTCCAGGTTCACAGTGATTTCATTCAGTTCGTTACCAAAAGCTATTGAAGAAATTATTAAGTTATTTGAATATAGAAAGTATCACTCACTCTATCTATCTGTATGTGCCCTTATTTTGTTAACCTTTTCTTTCTGTGCATTCATGTAGACTAACGGCAGCCACACAACTCCTGGAATTTCTCGCAGTGAGCTTGGCTTTTAAGTACTTTCAACAATTATGTGCCATCTGTAGATCTGATTACCTCATTCACAGCTCCTATTTCTACATCATTTATGACTACAGATCCCTGGGGCACTCCACTATTCACTTCTCTGACCATTTGGACCTATTCTCTCTTTCCTGTTTTTTAACCAGTTACCAGTCCACAATAGATCACTTCCATCTATCCCGCAACTTTGTAATTTCCTGAGGAGTCTCTCATGTGGGACTTTATCAAGTGCCTTCTGAAAATCCAGATATGCTATATCAACCGGCTCGTCCGTATCCCCATGTTTAATTCCACCTTCAAGGAATTAAGATCATGTTGGAAACCACAGAAAAAAATGCAAGACTGAGGCATGAAAACTACTGTGAGTGCGGTGGAAGAGGTGTGTCACCTAGTTGTGTGATGTGCCAACTGCTGGTCCTCAAAGGAGGGAAAAAATCTCAATAATCCCCCCCCCCCAAAAAATACCCAAAGTACATGCTGCTTTCATGTTTGAGCTCTAGTCAGGTCTCAGCTAAGGAGAAAATAAAAGCAAATAACATATATTTGTCTCCTAACCTTTAGGAAAAGACTCAAGACATGGCTTTTCAGGCAAGCCTTCTCGAACTCTACCTAATATGCACCATAAACAAACTCTCTACTCAGAGACTGTACATATGAGACACCATATTTATATTGAACTTTTGTATATAATTATTCTCCTCTATCTCTTTCTATTTCTTACATTCCCAGTTCATTAGCCCTTGTTAACTGTAACTGCTTCTCTTCATCACGTTATTTATGTTTTTTGGTTGTATTATCCGCACCCCTGTTTTCTGTAAACCGACATGATGTGAACGAGTTCATGAATGCCGGTATAAAAAAACCTTAAATAAATAAATAAATAAATATTAGGACTATTTACTCCTCAGCTGTGTATTTTAACATTCTCTACTGACATCTGGGCGGCTGTCTTAAAAAGCTGATTTAACAGTCATGCCGTTTTATTCCAACTTTTTGTAAAAACATTACGTTAAATGGACACTATATATATAGCTTTCTGGCTAAAGAAAACAATACTTGCACTGGCTCTTTTCATTTACCAATCTTAAACCACAAGATATTCAGGGCAAGTTTCGGGATTTTTTCTTTTTTTGGCCTCAGATATTAATATTCTTTTTAAATCAAGAGAACTCACCCCAAACTCCAAGATATAAATGCCTGTTTTAGAATAGTTAGATTCCATTGCGTATGAGGATAAGGTAGGCTTGTATAACTGACAGCTGGGAGATATCCTTAGCTATAACAGCACAGACAAGAATAACCAGGCAGACTGGATGGGCTGATCAGTTCTCATTTGCCAGCATCAACTGTTACTGTGCTTCTTATCCTTTCTGCTGTTAGCCAAGTGTGCAAGTTTAATATTTCATTCCTTGGAAAATTGATTGAAAGAGCTGTAGATTTACAGCTCAATCACTTTTCGGAGAGTCATCAGGTTTTGGATGATGCACAGTTTGGGTTTAGACCATCCTATAGCACTGGGACTAATTTGTTAGCCTGCTAGATAATCTTCATAGGATACTGGATAATAGGGATGTGCAGAGGGACGCCATACGTTGCATTCGGGATTCGTATTCGCCCGGGGGCAGATACGTTGCATTCGGCAAGGGGGGCCCCCGATACGTTCATACGTTCATTCTTATTTGTTTCCCAGCTAAAATTGAATTAACTACCACCCCGACTCTCTTAACCCCCCCAAGACTTACCAAAACTCCTTGGTGGTCCAGCGGGGGGTCTGGGAGCTATCTCCTGCACTCGCGTCCTCGGCGTGATGTGCCTTATGAACGTCGGTATATTAAAAGCTGTTAAATAAATAAATAAATAAATATTCAAAATGGCACCATCCATTGCTCCTACCATGTGACAAGGGTATTTATTTATTTTATTTATTTATTTGCTTTTCTATATCGACATTCAGCCATGGGTATCACATTGGTGTACATGGGAACTTTTGAGATAGTATGACAACAGGTCATATTATCTTTACATTGAAACATTATTTTTAACAGTACTATCTCTATATTGTAACATTATAAACAAGGTAATATTAACTTTAACTTCACATTATAATATTATTATTAATAATGTTGTCTCAACATTGTGACATTGTAAACATACACAGTAACATCAATAATGTTGCAAGTATGTGTTTCTTTGAATAAATAATGATATAACTTGTGTCAAATTGTAACTTGTTGGCTTAGTTTTATAGCAAATGCAAGGTAAAGTTTTACCAATGTAACAGTTAGGGATTAAGAGATAGTGGGCAATTTGATTGGATGTAGAACTATTGTCTTAGGGGTGTGTGTGAGGGTGTGTGTTGGAAGGGCGGGGGTTGGATGGTGCTGATGTGGGGTTAGCTGTTTTTGGGATAGGCTTTGAGGAAAAGCCAGGTTTTTAGTGCTTTCTTGAAGGATTGCGGTGATGGTTCTGTCCTGATTTTTTCTGGTAGTTTGTTCCATAGAGTGGGGCCTGCTATTGAGAATGTGCGTTCTCGTGTTGTAGTGAGGTGGGCCTGTTGGAGGGGATGGCAAGTAGTCCAGTGTTTTTGGATCACAGGTTTCTTTGAGAGGTGTAGGGAAGTAAGGTGTCCTTTAGCCAGTCAGTCTTTTCGTTGCTGATGGATTTGTGCATGAGGGTCAGTGCTTTATATTGAATTCTGTAGTTTATGGGGAACCAGTGGAGGTCTTTTAGTATGGGGGTGATGTGTGCGGAGCGCTTGTTGTTTGAGCTGGTTCAGGCTGCCGCATTTTGTAGAAGTTGGATGGGTTTGAGGATGGAGGTTGGGAGCCTGAGGAGGATGGAGTTACAGTAGTCAATCTTGGATAGGAGGAGGGCTTGTAGTATGGACCAGTAGTCTTGAATGAGTAGGAGGGGTTTGATTTTTTTGAGGACTTGTAGTTTGAAGTAGCCCCCTTTTATTATTGCATTGATGTGAGTTTTCATGTTGAGCTCGGAGTCTAGAGTGATGCCTAGGTCTCTTACGGTTGTAAAAAGTTGGCTCTTGGTTTGCATGGAGGAGGGGTTTGGATGTTCCAAGTTGGGGGTTTGTTTGTGATGTACATAATTTCTGTTTTTGTGCTGTTGAGATTGAGAGATAATTGTGATAGGAGTTGTTGTATTTGAGTTAGGATGGAGTTCCATTGAAGTAGTGTGTTCTGTAGGTCTTCTTTTGTGGGGAGGAGGATCTGGACGTCATCGGCCTATACAAAGTATAGTAGGTTCATGTCAGTGAGGAGTTTGCAGAGGGGGAGCATGTAGATATTGAACAGGGTGGAGGAAAGTGATGATCCTTGAGGGACGCAGTGAGAGAGTGCTGAGTGTACGATCTGTTTGAGAGGTAAGAGCTGAACCATTTGATTGTGGTGCCTTCTAGTCCAATCTTGCTTAGTCTGGTTAGGAGGGTGTTGTGGTTGATGGTGTCGAATGCGGCAGATATGTCTAGTAGTATGAGAAAGTATGATTGCCCGGAATCTAGACCTCTGAGAATTGAGTTGGTGAGGGTAAGTAGGAGTGTTTCCGTGCTGAGATTTTTTCTGAATCCGTGCTGTGATGGGTATAATATTTTCTGGGTTTCTAGGTGTTCGGAGAGTTGGTGGTTGACAGTTTTTTCAAGGATTTTCGAGAAGAATGAGAGGTTGGAGATGGGTCTGTAGCTAGCAGGGTCAGCGGTATCAAGGTGGGGTTTCTTTAGTATAGGTCTGATGATGGCGCATTTTAGGGCTTCGGGGAAGATTCCTTGCTCTAGAGATAGGTTGATGATATCAGCTATTGGTTTGGATATGATGTCTGGGATTAGTTTCAGTGTTCTGATTGGAATGGGGTCAAGGGGTGGGTGGGTGGGTTTATTTTTTGAATGATGGTTTTTATTTCGGTGGATGCTACAGGCTCAAAGGAGGTCCAGGTGGGGGCAGTCTTGGGCAGGTGGGTTGGTGTTTCCTTGGACGTTTGGAGGGAGGGTGTTATTAATTTGGAGATTTTGTCGAGGAAAAAATGTGCAAGTTTGTCACATGTTATGGTGGCATTCTCATTGGAGGCTGAGTTTTGGATGGGCTGGGTAAGTTTGGTGATGAGGTTGAAGAGGGCTCTTGGGTTGTATTGGTGTTCATGGATTTTCTTAACGTAGAATTCTCGTTTGGCCTGGTCTATGTTAGTCTTGTAGATTTGGAGTATTTTTCTGTATTTGTCCAAATGGGGTGGGGTAGGATCTTTTCTCCACTTTTTTTCAGCTTGACGGAGTAGTCGCTTGGTGTTTTTCAGCTCGTGCTTGTACCATGGTGCTTTGTGGGAGCTCCCAGTTTTGATTTCCTTGGTAATGATGGGACATTTTGTTTTTGCGATTTCAGCATTAATGGTGAGCCATGAGTTGGTGGCTGTGTTTGCTGTGTTGAAGTTAATGTCTTTTAAGGCTGTGGGGAGGTCTTCTGCGATGTCATCACTGAGGCATGGTTTGGGAAATTTGATGTATTTTTTGTTGTTGGAGGTTGCAGTGAGGTTGGTTTTGAGTTGAAGTGTTGCTTGGATAAGTTTGTGGTCAGACCATGCTATATTGGTAGTAGTGAGGGGGTTATTGGTGTGATAAGTTTTGTTGCTGATGAATATGAGGTCAAGTATGTGACCAGACTTCTGCATCGGTATGTTTACTATTTGTTTGAATCCAATGGCTGACATGGTTTCGAGGAGGAATTTGCATGTGGGTGATTGAGGGTCGGAGTCAACGTGGAGGTTGAAATCCCCTAGGATGATTGCTAGAGTGTCCATGTTGATGTGGGTTGGGATGATTTCAATGAGGGAGGATACCTGTTGCTCTAGGCATTTAGGTGGGGCGTATACCAGCATAATTTGTAGGTTTTTTGTTTTGAAGAGGCCTATTTCTAGAGGTGGAGGGAGATTAATGGGGTGATGAGTGATTTTGAGTTTCTTTGCGGATAGAAAAAGTAAACCCCCTCCTTTTCTTTTAGGTCTGGGTAATGAGAAGATGTTATATGCTGAGTGGGGTAGTTGGTTGATTAATGCAGTGTCCGATTTCTTGAGCCAGGATTCTGTGATGCAGAGGATATCTGGGCTGTTGTCCATTAGTAAATCGTGCAGTATGGGGATTTTTTTTTATACTGACTGAGCATTAATCAGTATGAGTGATAGGAGAGATAGCGTTGTCGTGGATGTTTGGGTTAATGGGGATGGTTGTGAGGCATTTTGGACGTTGGATAGTGTGCGTATTGTTGTTTGTGTGGTGTTTGTGTTTGCGGTTTGTAGAGTGTGGGGGTGTGTGGTGTGTTGGGTTGAGGGAGGAGTGGGAGTAGGTTAGGAAGGGTGGTGGTGGGCTTCCATGTTGTTAGTGTGGGGGCATTGTAAAGGGGGCACAAAGGGGCGCACTGAGGGGCATGCCCCTTTGTCACATTCCTTAGGCATGCGACGCTAGGCGTGTGACGCCTGAGGCGGTCATCTGCCCTTTAAGGGCTTGGGTCGTGCGGTCGACATGGAGGGTGGTGGGCGGGACCTACCGCCGTTTCGCTACGTTGCTTGTAGGGCCACTGATGGGCGCTTGGGCCAAGTGGGAGCACGTGTTTAGAGCCTCGGGTGAGGCCTTGGTGATCCCCTGACCCCAGGGTCCTCGCCGGTCGTGCAGGACTGGGTGGATGAGAAGGGTCGGTCTGGAGCGGTCGTCTGCCCTTTAAGGTGAGTAGTGGCAACCAGTGCAGTGAGCGCTCCTTCCCTGATTACCCTAGCAACCTGGATATCTGCGGTTAGAGCAGGGTTCTGTGCTCTCTCTGTTTTGTGGGGGCAGAGTGGGCACGAGCCTCTAGAACAAGGGGCCAGGAGGCATAAAAAAAAAGGTAGACTGGAACCAGCAGTGATTATACGGAGTGCTTTCTACTGAAAAGGTGGAAGATGCTTGAAGCATCCATCTAGTGGAGATAGTGACATCTCCAGATGCAAAGATCCACTGGTCTTACTGGAGATCGCATGCCAGACCTGATCAGGTGCCGCGAAAAGTCACCACCAACTGATGCTCAGATCCAGGCCAGCATTTAGGCTTTGTTCTCGTTACCTCAGAGCAATAAAGTCATCAGTGGTAGCTCCTAAATGCTTAAAGGTTTTCCTTTCTGAGAAAATATGTAATCATCAATGCCTCTCCTCCTAGATATAGCACAAGCCCCGGAGTGTGGGGGGCATGCAGGACGCATATGGCGAGACCCCACACATACAACGCACGCAAAGCTCCACCCTGGACTTTTCTTTTGTGTTGAGTCCTTTTCATTTGCTGTCTTTTTCCCAGGTAGAGAGAGACAGAGACAATGTGTACAGAACTTACACATCGAGCTGTGTGACACAATGGAGGAGCCCTGGCAACCATAGGTGGGGCTGGCGGGAGCACTAGGCAAACTAGGCCTGGGCCTGGGCCTAGGGTGCCGACCATTAGGGGGCACGAGCCAAGTGGGGCCGCAAGCAGCAGCACTCCTTAATAAGGGTGGCATGACCGGTTGGGGGTGGCAGGCGAAAGGCAGAAGGTGCCTAGAGTGCCTAATCCCCTTGCACCAGCCCTGGCCATAGGCAGTATCTAAGCTTAAGTAACTGAGCCAGCTGCTTACTCTATAATGATTTTTCCCCTTTTTCTACATTGGCAGATAGTGGGTGAGGGTCCAGTGCTTTGAGTTTAATGTGCCCCTGCTCCTTTCCTCCCGATCACTGTTAACAGGTGCTCAGATGCAGGTCAGCACTCAGACTTTGCAGTTAAGAGTCAGTGATGATGGCTCCAAAACATGTGGGATTTCTTTTTTTGACAACTTGTGTAATCATTAATTGCTTTTCTTCCCAGCTGCAGCATGAGCCTTGGCATGGAGTAATTAATAGGTTGCATACAGCCAGGCACAGATAGCTAGCCCCCAATGTTATGCAACACTTAAAATGCATGCAGGACCTCTTCATCCCCCTCTATTGAGGCCTGTCAGCCTCAATCTTACACTCAGGCTGAGACAAGGTGCAATGAGCCCTGACTTGACAGACATGGAGCTTCGAGCTCTGGCAGCCATATGCAGCAGCCGAACCAGCTGCCGGCACCACTATGACTCCCCTCCTCACCTTCTCCTGCATTCGTAGCTTTAGTTTGCATGTTATCGTGTTTTCAGGCTTCTGGCACTGGCATGCAGACCTTTTGAGTAAATGTATTAGTTGTGTTTCTAATTTATATGCATTCCTTGCCTGCTTATTATCGGAGGTTGCAGGCAGTTTGGATTCATTCTTTCTGCATGCCAGTTATTTAAGTTATTGCGGTCAGTTTTTACCTGCAGGCTGTACAGATAAACAATCCTCACCCCTTCTGCCTTAAGGGTGTTCTGGTATGCAAACTCAAGTTTCTCCTGCTTTTGCATGGCAGCCAACATTGATAGACCGGGTAAGGCATTGCTTGTTCTTCGATCAATTCTTGGCGTATGTGCCTTGGCCTGCCTGGCTAATGATCAATGGCTATTGGACTTCTGTACCACTACTGGGAGGGAAGTGGGGCAGAGCCGCCTTAGCACAGCAGTCAGAGTCGGTCTTGTAATCTGAAGGTCCTGAGTCAGTCCTTTGAGAAGGCAGTGGTCAGCTTCATCACTCCCAGCCCTTGCACTGCAGCAGTTTCTGAGTGTCATTCTTTTCTCTTTCCTTAGTGGGCCGGGCACTCATCACTTTGGGCATTTGCCCCTGACTGGTAGTGCATGTGTCCGTCAGCCTCAGACAGCAAGCACATGTTGGGTATCAAAGCACTGGCGATGCTCAGCTTTTGGTCTCTGTGTTATTTATGGTATGCGGGGGCATATGATTCTTATTTGCAGTGCTATTTTCAGACGGCGTCAACCAGATCAAGACCAGTACATATAACGAATCGATGTGGGATCATGTCACAGTCTCTGGCAGTTAAAGCTATTTCAGGCTACTTCCTTTTCCATGAGCTGTTTCCTCAGCGTATTGTCCAGTTGTTGTTGTTGTTTATTAGCAGGACAATCCTTTAAGTATTAACCTCCCTGTGGTGAGGCATAACTTGCGTAGCAGTGATATGCTGTTAATATTATACAATCAGGTGAAGTCAAGTATGGTTAGGTGCGCCCCTGGTAATAGAGGGGACTCGTCTACATCTCTCAAGTTTTACCCCATGCATTCCAAAATCTGCCCGTTGCCTTTGGGTCTTGCAACCACGCACTATATAATAGTAATTATACTTCCAACTGTAAAGCCTTTGGCCCCCTTGCTAGCTATCTTGGCAGATATATTATTGCAAATTTATCATGGATATTTTCTTATTTTAGATGCCATATGCTTATGTGTGGTTCTGTGGCCAAAGTGGTGTTGATGTTTAGCGGCATGCTTTCATTTTCTTCCATTTAGCTACTCCACACCAATGGGTGACAGAGGTGACTTGGTGGGCTTATAGGCCCATGTGTATCTGGCACCAGGACACTTCCATAATTATATATTTCTTACATTGTTTTGTCACACCATTGGTATGTGGCTTTTTTCTTGTACGTGAATTCCACTTTACATTGCATGGCAGTTAATGTCCGATTTGGTGGTCAAAGGCCTGGCTTACAGATGGGATTGCTTCGTTGTTTCTTTGGTCAACTTGGCGGTCTTCTGTTGGGGCCATTTGCCACTGTTATGATTCCTGCCCGCGGAGCTATTCCCCACGAGCAGGCCTCTCACCTTGCTGCGCTACCTGTCCCCCGTTGCGGCCGGACGCCACCGACACCGAGCCTTCATTGTGGCAGGAGCCACGGACCCCGCTTACTTCTCAAGCGGCCTGGAGGCCACCACTGCTGTCGCGTTCCGTGGCAAATGGAGCCTGCCATTGACGTCACTCCAAGCGGCCAGGAGGCCGCCGCTGCTGCTACACTCCCGCGGCCTGGACTTCCGTGTTCCTTCACTCGCGGCAGGGAGCTGCAAGTCAGCCTCTCTTCAGCAGCAGTGGGCTGCTAGCGTCTCTCTGGGGCCTGTCCTACGGCCTGGGGCCGCCCCTGCCTTTCTTCCGCAGCAGGAACCCTGCATCTCTGCAGCAGCATGGCCACTCTCCAAGCTCCTGCCCCCTTCCTAAGGGGCAGGCCTGCTTCTTCTTCCCCTTCTTAAAGGGGCAGTGTAGGTGGGGTCCTTCTGGCCCCACCGGAAGTCAGCTCCACCTGGTTTTCTGTGCCAGCCCTATATAAGGGCTTCTTCTCCACTTCAGTTTTGCCTTGCATTGGAGTTCTTCGCTCCTGGAATTCATCTTCCAGTGCTTCATCAGGTCTTCGTTCTTCGTTGGAGCTCCATGTCCTGTCTTGCTTCCTGAGTCTTTGTTGCTTCCTGATGTTCCATGTCTTCATGTTCCGAGGTTCATATTCCAGGCTTCCTGGTGTTTCACTTCCTGATGTTCCAGGCTTCCTGATGTTCCACTTCCTGATGTTCCGAGTTTCCGTTCCTCCTTCGCTCGTTCCGAGTCCTCCTGACCCTCCAGCTCCTTTGGTTCTCCAGATGACACCTGTTGGGGTACATCCGTCTCGTTGGTTCCTGTTCTCGTCATTGGAGTTTCGCCTCAGCTGGATTCCCTTCCTGCGCTAGTCCCGTTCTCCACGTGGTCTGTGACCAGCCTCTTCAGGTTGTGTAGGGCACGCTACAGGGACAGGATGGTCCGTGACCAACCCATTGGATCCGCCTGTGTTGGTGGGCTGTGTAGGGTGCCCTAAGAGACAGTGCCAATGTCTGAACCTTTCCAGCTCTTTGTCGTCTAGAGACTTCCAAGTTCCTCGTTTCGTCCAGAGTCTTCCCAGCTCCTCGTCTCATCCAGAGTCTTCCAAGCTCCTCGTCTACATCCAGAGTCTTCTTGTCCATGTCTTGAGTCTTCTTTGTCACAAGGCCTCCGTCTGCCCTCATCTTCAGTCTGGTCTGCTGCTTCTTGCTGATACCCAGCGGCAGGTCTGAAAGGGCTGGGAATGGTCGGAGGACTGTTCACTAACCAACATAGTGTTGTTGGCTTTCCAGAAGTATGTAGATCCAGCAGAGGGTCAGAATTTGTCTTCACCCATGCTGGGACATGCCTCACCTATTTCGGTGCTATCTTGGACCCTTCTGGGATCGTGCCGAGGCCCATGGGCACACGATCCCCTCAAGATGGGATTGCACTCCTAGCGTTCTCACAACAGCCATGAATGGGTGGCAGAGATGCTGTGTGGTGGTTGTTAATACACTGTAGCCCTACTCTCTTGCCCAGCCCCTTGAGTTCCACTCTCACCTACACTAATTCCTGCGAGTGATTTCAGAAGTGTTTCATTTGAGTCCTGCTCTGGTACCTTGGGGCAGATAGGTAAGCCTTGGAGATCCTAGAGAAGCAATGGGGAACATAATGGCTGTGTCAATATATCCTAGGCTTTTCCACTATGCATTCATTTGAATCTGGTTATGCTACCATATAGTCTACATACCCTCATTTTTCTTTACATGAGTTTGGTCCTTGCATCTCACATAGGCTTTGTATAATCTTATCAGAGCTTGCATTGCTGAGAGGGTTTACCTTCATCTTTTTTCTTCATGGTCTCCATAGTGCATGTATTTCTGTCAGAGTTCATTACAGCCCCCCCCCCCCCCCTTTCAAAACTGTGGGGCTATTCATCTATGTTAGGGAAATGCCCTTGGAAATTACCTTCTGGGGGTCAATTCAGGGATATCATGTTCCCCTTCAATTATTTTGGCATGTAGCACATTCTGCGTAATACACTCCTCTGGTTTTCGGAAGGGGACTAGACAGACATATGGCTATTTACAGCATGTCTTAGCATTCCTGACCAGAGGCATTCGCATATCATGCTGCCAAGCTGCAATTATCCTACTTTGGTTTCAGAAGGGTTGTGGTGTCTCTGTAGCAGTAAACAAATATTATATATTGCCATTCCTGAATGGGGCACTAGCACAGGTTGGTACTAAACTGCAATATCCTCCAGTGGATTAGGAAGGGCCATACCATCTCAGCAGCAATATGCATTACCAGCATTATTAGGGCTTCCCAAGTGGTTATCCTCAGCATTAGTAAAGCATTCCAAGCTGATAATCACGATCTTTAGGTACTATTACTGATTTATGATATGGCTGTAGCTAGCTTGGTGGGGTGCTCAAAGCAAGTGCGGTATCACTACTGTGAGGGTTGTGGTGAGGTTGAGCATGTCCTGGGTGCACGGCATGTGCAATATTTGAAAACTGGCCAGGCAGACAATACCAGGCAATGTGATATTCTATGCATCAATGAGTGGGACCGAGATGAGTTGTTGGTCAAGTCTTCAGCTTTGACGGCTGGGATTGGCCTGTGCCACTACCCTAAAATTGTGTTGGTATGCTTAATGAATGACCCCTGCTCTTTTACGGACTATGGTCTCATTGTACCACAGAGAACTTCGTTAGTGACCAAGATCAAAGTGTAGGATAACCTGAGGGGTAAGGCTTTGATGGCTCTGCGTCCCCCAATGTCGCTACACTGATGTGGTATGATACTATGGAGCATATATAAAATTGGGTTGAGGCTTCAATGTCCCTGCACTCCCAACTGCATGTAACATGAGCCTATGGAGTATGTGACAAATTATAATTTAGCAGTCGAAGGCATGGTCACCTTGGGGATTGAGAATGTTAGCAATTGGTGATTGATGTTTGGTATTTGAATGGTTGTATACAATTGAGTTGAATGTACTGACCTATGATGCAGCCATATCCATTCAATAAAGATCTTCTTTGCAAACATTGCTGTGACAGAGTTGTCTCTTACAAATGCTATAGGAGCAGTTGGTGATAGGGGGGAAATGGGGGGGAGGTTAATTAATGGGTAGATGAAAGGAAGTGGTCATCCGCACCTGAAATGATTGTGGATTTATTTAAAAAACAGAACTGGCTTTATACTGGATCATAAGAACAATCTCTGGCAAATGGCAACTTTATAGGGATGGACTCTGGATAATGAGTTATCATTCCCATGTCACCTATTTGATGCCATTTCACAAAATTTTAATATTTGTAATATTTGCTTTAAAGTAATCTTACAGATATGTTTGAAATATTGTTATAAAAGATTAATTTTGAGCAAGACATAAGATATATTTTGAAATGAAAAATTGTTTCATTTTTATGTATTTATAGAGGAAGCAATAAGCAATGCAGATTATTTTTTTTATTGAATGTCAGATAGCCTGCAGCCAGTGGCAGATGTGGTAAGAAGCAGGACTAGAAAAGGTACAGAGAAGGGCAACCACAAAAATAAAGGGGATGGAACAATTCCCCTATGAAGAAAGGCTAAAGAGGTTAGGACTCTTCAGCTCGGAGAAGAGATGGCTTAGGGAAGATATGATAGAGGTCTATAAAATAACAAGTGGAATGGAACAAGTTACTCAGTTATTTACTCTTTTGAAAAAATACAAAGACCAGGGGACACATAATGAAGTTACTAGGTAATACATTTAAAAATAATTAGAGAAAATATTTTTTTACTCAATGCATAATTAAGCTCCAGACTTCGATGCCAGAGGATGCGGTAAAAGCTATTAGTGTAGCTACGTTTAAAAAAGGTTTGGACAAGTTCCTGGAGGAAAAGTCCATTAACTATTATTAAGTTAGAGTTGCAGAACTCCATTGCTTATTTCTTGGGATAAGTAGCATGGAATCTATCTACTCCTTGAGATCCTGCCAGGTGCTTATGATGTGGCTTGGCCACTGTTGAAAACAGAATACTGAGCTTGATGGACCTTTGATCTGACCCACAATGGCAAGTCTTATGTTCTTATCTTCTTATGTTCAATCACTGGCAAGAAACTTTTCAACCAGCCTACCTGGCTTGTCTCCTTCTTTCATTTTTGTTTAGTTGAAAGTGAAAGAGGAAGTTAAGATTGAACAGCCACCATTTTCAATTATTTGTGTGATTGATTTTAGAGGAAGTGATAATATGGGCAACCAGGACTCATGGCACCTCTCCCTTGGCTCCTTACAAACACACCATCCCAGGAAATAATACACAAAAGCAGATGATTAGAATGTCAAAAAGGCCACAGCTTTATTAACATACAATTCTCCAGAGCCACCAAAAGCCAAACACAATAACCCCCAAAGATACATCCACCTCACCCCAGCAAGATGTTTCCTCTACAGGCCATCAAGCCTGTAACTACCAGCAGCATCCTGCCGCTCATCAGGACCCCCACCACAGCCCAGCAAGGAGTCCCTACCATGTGACTGAACCCAATCACATGCAACCAAAAGCATCAAGATAACCCGCCATCTAGTAGATTCCTTGATATCACCCCCCAAATTAACCATGGCCCTGCCACAGGAACAGGACAGGGCAGGTGAAACCTACCCAGCCCCCTCACCCCCAAAATAAAGATGTGGCCTAAACAACCAGCTGAAGGACACACTCAGAGGCCTCCTAAATGGTATTAATAAATAAATTGGCACCCACCCCAGAAAAATGTACCCCATCCTTGCCATAAAGGCCAGGACAAACATTCCAGGACCAAGCATGCATAACATGCACGCCACCTTGTGCATTTAACCAAGCACCAATCTCCCTATTCAGTTTAGCCCTGTGACCCCCAAATCTTAGAACCCATACAAATGGGTCTTGGAATAATATCAGACCAACACAAAATCATGCCAGGCAACCAAGTCATCAAAACAGAAAAGTCATTTCGAACTGCATCCAAAAGGCGGTGACAAGACCAATCGCCCAGACCATTGCCACCAAGATAAATTAGCAACACCGTTGGATGTGACCACTTGGATAAAATCAACGCACAAATGAGAGCAACTGGTCCCAATGCATCCATTACGCCCAAACCATCTCACTCGCACAGCATGTCGAACCAGACCAAGTTGAGGGCCGTAAGGTTGCTTTGCAGCCTAACAATGAGCCCAAACCTCATACAAGTGGCCAACAAGTCAAACACTTCATTTGCAGTGATGTGGACCTGGAAAACAAAGAAATTAACGCAGCAAACAAACCCAAGAAAAGAACACAGCCACATTTACAATTTATTATTGCACACATAAGTTGCAAACGCCCTAGACTTCCAGTGGCCAACATAAAGAATCACCCCACGTGACAGATATGAATCTGCTGCTGAAGTGGCTGCCCCGATACGAAAAGAATGGGTCCTGTAATTCCCACCCTCTAAACCAATAGCCCACAATACCTTCTGCAACAGCATAGCAAACTGGTATCTGGTAAGAGAGGTGCAATCAGCATGCACAAAAAAGGGGGTACCCCCAAGTGGATGTATAAACAAGTATGATTGCACATTAGTGACCGAGCAAGTCAATAACCCTGGAACCGCAGACAAAACAAGCCAGGATCCCATCCCCGCTTGATCCGTCTTAGAGCGGTGAATTTTCAGGCACACCTTGGCACCCTCTAAATGAACATTCGTAGCCCGTAAACCAGAATGATCACTACATTTCCCAGACCAATCCACCAACTCCCCAACCTGAAGGCCCCAAAAAAGGCCAGTACAAAAGCAGTTTGAAATAAACAAATTTCAAAAGGAGAAAAACAAATGTCAGGAAGACACTCCCACATCCTCAAGAGTATAGAATGGGTGATGAGCAGAAAGTGTCTCCGCTTGCCAGACCGACACACCATTAAAACCTCTCAGGAAGGTGTCCCAAACCCTCAGATCCTCACGGATACAATGGCTAATCCTAATACTGTGGTGCCATCTCTGAATGCCAGATATTGCCGTGGACAAGTACTTCAAGAAAACGCAACCAATAGGAATAACTCTACAAGTGAAATTGAAGCTACCCACCAACTGCATCTGACGAAGCATATACTTCCTCACCCGCAACACACCAGCCACCAGTAATTTCAATTGGTCAACCTTAGCAGATGACAAACGGGATACCATAGCCACCAAATCCAACCCAATGCCCAAAAATATCAAATGCGTACCAGGCCCCTCCGTCTTATCGTGAGTAATAGGAATACCAAAGCTATGGGCCACACAGAAAAAAACATCCATAATACTAACACAAATTTCAGAACCAGCCTGCCCCACAAATAAAAATCCATCTAAATAATGAACAACAATAATGTCAAAATAATACTAGTTCTGAAACTGAAAATCCAACAAAGGGAAACTGTCAGGGTGGACCGGAAGAAGATGGAAGGAAAACTCGATATCAACCTTGGCCATTAAAGTCTCTGGAACACAATGGCAAACCAACTGCACTGCAGAATCAAAAGAAGCATAACTCAAGTACAGAACTCATGAGGGATGAAATTGTTGACTGAAGACCTCTCCGGAAAAGAAAGATTATGAATCAACCTACTGTTCTTTCTTGGAAATCACAGTCAAGAGAGACAGAATCATCCTAGGGAAGGGAGGTTCCATAAAAGGACCAGCAATCCTACCCAAAGAAAGCTCCTCAACCAGCTTCAGATACACCGTTGACCGCAATTTACCAACAGAAACTGAATTGGAACCCCCACCCTCCAGATTACCAACATAAGGGATCTGAAAACCAACAGTAAAACCATCCTGAAAAACACCTGCTGCCTCACGATTAGGATAAGCAGCCAACCAAGAAACCATAGCAGAAACAAAACAGGAGTAGGAGCCCTATCCATACACAAGTTACTTAGTTCCAGCAGCAGATCCGGAGCCTGCCTTACGGGGACATTTGGTAGCAGGGTGGTCAGAGGCACACACTGAGCAGAGGTGCTTAAACTTACAGTTGGGAAAGAGACACTCTGAACGGTTAAAGTGCCAGCAGACATCCAAAGCTCCAACTGCAGCTTTCCCTTGTCCGATCCCAACACCCTGCCCATGAAAGGGCCAAATCTGTTGACGGGGGCCCACCTACACAACATGCCTGGGATGCCCCGAAATGGAAGGACCCGTCATGTGCGCTTTATTCGTCATCTGTTTTAACCAGAGACTCACATCCTGAGTTCCCCAACACATCAACTTAATCCCTGCCATTCTATCCCAAAACAGCTCATCATAGTTGAGTCAAGCCCAGCCTTCATAATCCTTGTGAGCCCCTATGTTAGTATCAGCATAAGTCAACAAAGAACCATACAACAACGAGATGGCTCGTAATGCCCTACCACACTGGCCAATCTGAGAAAGCACCTAACCCAATTCAATATGGTTCTAAGGACCTTCTCTTCCGTACCGGGATGGCGTTCCACCTTGCCCTTCTTTTTCCCCTGTAACTTCCCCTGCCTACCATCCAACAAACAAAGATATCAATATTCTTATGCTTCTTAATTTGCTTCCTACGAGAGTGGGAAACCTCATCCCATAACTCAGTAAGAGCGACCAAAGCAGGAGCCCCTTTGTCATCCCCCTTGGACCGGTTGAGTAACCACCCCAGTATTATTCCCTGATGAGGAAGAGGAAGAAGAGCTAGAGGAAGAGCTAGTCAGAGCTACTGACCTCCTGTGGCTCCCATGATGCTTATGCTTCTTTTTTCCCACCTTTAACCTATCCCTTACCCTTGCTATCAGCCTGCACCCGCATACCAACATCTCCTTCACTCAAAACATTCGATGTACCAGGGACAACATCATCCACAACAACCCCAGCCCCTGACCCAGAAGGACCCAGACCCCCGCCCACCACTGAGGACCACATCAGACCGAGCATCGCCAAGCAAACCGTCCCACACGACAAAGACACATTGAAGCAAGCCCTGGAGTGCAGGAAGAGACAGAAATACCAGCCACCCACAACATTGCAACCCCTCACCGCTATATAGCTTTCACCAGCAGCAGCATTATCCTGCGAAAGAGGGAGGTCCCGCAGACTGCTTGAGCACCAGAATGACTCACACAAGAAGGTTCAGACTCAGAAGACACCGCATCCCTCATCTCCAAAGAAATGCCCATCTGACGCACCTCCGTGTCGTTGTTGATTCCTCCAACTGTCCAGCTGGGAAGGACAGGACAATCCAGAATATGAGCTCCAGTGGTACACAACTCTCCAGCTGAAAAACAAAATCAGGACCCCACCCGCGACCCCATAACTTGTCCCCATCAGACATCACTACATGTGGCTGCTCAGCAACACCACATCAGAAGGACCATGAACCCACAGGAACAGGCAGCGAACCCAAACAGGCAGATTAGTGCCCCATCCCATCACAGGAAAACCCACAGAACCACAAGAAACCCCACTCCCAGCAGAGACCCCCTCCACCAACTCAAACCAAAACCTGGAAAATTACCACCGCCCCCAATACCAGACACATCCAACAAACCGGAATACGAACCCCAGCCTGAAGGACTAAGGCCAAACTTGACCCTGGATCCCCCTGTGCAGAAAAGACTGGTCCCCGAATTACTCAAGGGCCCAGGGACACTCAGAAAAATGCCAGACCTTCCAGCAATGGAAAATTCCCCAAGAAAAACTTCCCTTCCCAGACTCCCCAAAAAAACACAGAAAGGCTCAGAGAGAGGAACCGAAGGAACAGAAAAAAGCTGACCTGGACCACAGGACAGGAGCAAGGACTGGACCCGAGGAAAACTGACTCCAGAGAGCTGACCATAAGAGCAGCACCAGCTCCCACCCTAACCCCCCCCCCCTCCCCCCCCCCCCCCCCCCCCCCCCCCCCCCCGGCATATCCAAAGCCCGCCCCTGAAGGACCCCGAGACCGTGGGCAGGATCGAGCGCATGCTCATGAGGCGCAGCATCAGTAGGGTCACGCAGAGGAAAAACTCTAGACACCGCAGCCTACACCGCCGGCAAAAGAGAAGGAACTCCAGGCCCCCACACTGGCACCGGAAGTGCTGCTGAAGCGTGGCCACAACCATGCGGCTCCTCATGCTCGTGCCAGCTGACCTAAAGCAATCAACCGGCAAAAGAGACCCGGTGCATGTGCAACTGCAGGAAACTACCCTCCTCCACCCAACCAGGCCGAGCTACGCTGCCCTCTCCCGCAGAGCGCTGCACAGCCACTCCAGTTCGCGATCTCCCCTGAGCAGGCATGACGAGGCCCAGCCCAAGAGGAGCAGCAACCAGGAGCACAAGGAGCAAGAAGACATGCTGAAAGCAAAAGAGTCAGCACCCAAAGGTACTGCCCCCTTTATATTACCCTCGGAGTCTGGCCCTAATTCTCTTGGTGCAATGGGGCCCGACCAATAGCAGTGTCCTGGGAGATTCAAACCCCAGAGTCACCTACGCAGGAGGAGCCAAGCCTGGTGCCCACATTATTATGGGAATCCAGAGACCTGACTCCGCCTGCCCTCCCAATACACAGGTATTGAAACTCCTTGCTTCAGAGTTGAGTGTTCCAGAAAAAGATTTTTAAAAGGATTGAGATAGTGCTACTTTATGTGTTGTCCGCGAGACAGATAAACAATGGACCTTGTATCCTTTTTTACATCTCAGACAACCACTCTTCTTAGGCTATAAGTTGAATGTATTTCCAAATGTTGTAAGAGATACTCAGATACATAGGAAAACTTTTTTGGATATGAAACATAAGGGGGTAGATTTTTAAAAGAAGCGCGATCAGCCTACTTTTGCTTGCGCATCAGACTCAAGCAAAAGTACGCTGGATTTTAGTAGATATGCGCGGAGCCGCGCGTATCCACTAAAATCCTGGATCGGCGCGCGCAAGGCTATCGATTTTGTATAGCCTGCGCGCGCCGAGCCGCGCTGCCTCCCCCCGTTCCCTCCAAGGCCGCTCCGAAATCGGAGCGGCCTCGGAGGGAACTTTCCTTTGCCCTCCCCTCACCTTACCCTCCCTTCCCCTACCTAACCCACCCACCCGGCCCTGTCTACACCCCCCCCTTACCTTTGTCGGGGGATTTACGCCTCCCGGAGGGAGACGTAAATCCCCGCGCACCAGCGGGCCTGCTGCGCGCCGGGCCGCGACCTGGGGGCGGGTACGGAGGGCGCGGCCACGCCCCCGGGCCGTAGCCACGCCCCGTACCCGCCCCCAAAACGCTGCCGACACGCCCCCGCAACGCCGCGCGCTCCGGCCCCGCCCCCCCGACACGCCCCCCTCCGAGAACCCCGGGACGTACGCGAGTCCCGGGGCTCTGCGCCGCGCCGGTAGGCCTATGTTAAAATAGGCTTCCCGGCGCGCAGGGCCCTGCTCGCGTAAATCCGCCCGGTTTTGGGCGGATTTACGCGAGCAGGGCTCTGAAAATCCGCCCCAAAATCGATAGCCTTGCGCGCGCCGATCCAGGATTTTAGTGGATACGCGCGGCTCCGCGCGTATCTACTAAAATCCAGCGTACTTTTGCTTGAGTCTGATGCGCAAGCAAAAGTAGGCTGATCGCGCTTCTTTTAAAATCTACCCCTCTGTCTTTTAGAGGTCGCCTCTGTGTATGCTACGCAGTGACTCGGTTTCTGTTTAAAAGCGATAATGTATTGGGCACTGCACATAACAACCGTAGACAAGAGTCTGTTAATGAATTCCTTAGTCAGCAGTACAGAGCGCCCTACTCACTGGGAAGTAGCATTAAAAGCCAGAGATTAATAGAAGCTTGCTCAAAGGAAACTCTGGCCTGTACTAGAAGTAGTGGTGATGATAGCCAAAGAATTCTCAGTAGCAGTCCTCTGGCCAAAATCAAGTATCATTTTTAAACAGGAGGAAGTAGCTACAGATGCAGGGTTGGGTAAGAAGCTGGAACAGCAGCAACCAGTTTCCTTCTCCACTCTTGGCATGGTGTAGGGACAGAAGACGGCAGACTAGATGGAGGATGGCAAAAGCATGGGGAGGGGGCACTGAGAGCCAAGGGCATCAGTGCATCAGCCAAAGCCAGCACAGCACTCCCTATTTTGTTCTGACTAGTGTCCAAAGCAGATTCAGATGAGGGGGGGGGGGGGGGGAGGAATTTTGAGTAGAAGGGTGGGGCATTGCCATATGATTGTAAACATTGATCTTTCTTTATATTTTTACTTTTAAGTTGCCTCCTCAGGTGGCGAGAATCTACTCAGCCCCTCTAAGAAAGGGCATTTTACACAGTTGGGGGTTATTTTGTGTGGTCATAGCCTTTTAAATTGGGATGGGCAGTGGGATGGGTGTTAATGCCTCAATGCTTTCGGTAAAAAGTTATCTACAACTCATGAGCTGTAGCTAGCTTTTTGGCAAATAACACAGCTTGCGTTATTTTTTGTAAGCCGTGTTATTGAATTTGCATGAAATTGCTATAAATGAGCTGCTCTGCATGTATTTGAAAATGTTATGAATGCAAGGTAGCTAATTAAATATCATGCAATATCACGTGACAGTGCTATGATATGAGTGCATTGCATGATAAAAAACATTTTTGCATGTTATACCTTTATCGCAGCTACTAAATAGACCCCTTACTTGTTATATTTATCTAACATTTTTCTCTATTCAAAAAGATTTGGCAACTTCTGCTTTGTCTTCATACTCCTCTTCTTCATCATCCTCTACTGTCTTTATGACACTTTCCTTTGCACCACATTCTTCTGATTCATGTCATTGGTCTTATTTATTTTATTTCATAAAACTTAATTACATGCTTTTCATCAGGTGAATATCAAAGCCTACCACCCCATTGACCATTATCATCTTTATTTTATTTATTTATTTATTTAAATGTTTTATATACCAACATTCCATGTGAGAATCACTAGTTCATAACGGTTTACGGGTAAAACATTCATAAACAAAATGAGTGTTACTAGGTGGACAAACATTCATAATAAACGGAAGTAATATAATGGTAGACTTCTAACATAGACACAGAGCTGTATTAAAGGGTTAGCGATGGGGGGGGGAGGATATTGTTCAAGAATTATTAATGTTATCTGAGTCATGGGGGACTGGGTGTTTCAGTCAAGAGGAAGGCATTTTTGAACTGCCAAGTTTTTAAGTCGCTTTTGAATTTCTTTTTATCAGTTAGTGTTCGAAGTCCTTCTGGCATGGAATTCCATGGTTTTGGGCCAGCGAATGAGATCACTCACTCTCTCTAGTTACTGTTAGATGAGCCTCTTAAGTTCGGAATTTCTAGGAGGCCTTTGTTTTGTGATCTGAGAGTTTCTTGGGAGGATGTGAGGTTTAAATGTTATTCCTAGCAGATCGTTGTTGTTCAGGTTAATGTTGTTGTGTATTATATTTAGAACTTTATAATATATTCTTGACTGTACAGAAAGCCAATGTAGAGCCATCAGAATTGGGGTGATGTGGTCAAATTTTCTTGCTCCAGATAAAGTGTAGCTGCAGCATTTTGCAGAAGTTGCAGAGATCTTAAGTGGCTAGTCGGAAGACCTAGAAGTAATGAATTACAGTAGTCAAGGTCTGAGAAAATGGGAGATTGTAAAACTGTAGGGGGGTGCATTCGTTTGCAACGTATTGGTAATCCACAACGTATATGCCATATTCGTTGTATTCGTGGGGGTTGCGAAATGTATGGCGAACCCCCACGAATACAACGAATCACTAACGAATAAACCCCCACCCTCCTGACCCCGCCAAGACTTGCCAAAAGTCCCTGATGGTCCAGCGGGGGTCCTGGAGCGATTTCCTACACTCGGGCTGTCGGCTGCCGGTATTCAAAATGGCACAGATAGCCTTTGCCCTTACTATGTCATAGGGGCTACTGGTGCCATTGGTCGGCCCCTATCACATGGTAGGAGCACAAGATGGCGCCGGCCAACCATTGCTCCTACCATGTGACAGGGGCCGACCAATGGCATCTTTTTTTTTTTTATATATATAAGGTATAACAATCTATTAAGATTCCAGTGAGTTTTCTTCAGGACCAGCATTTCTTCTGTGCCGCATGCAGTTTTAAGTTAGTAATGATAGTGGTATTGAACTTATGAGTGCATGCTCAGTCTGACTCCTTACTACCTCTCTGTTTTTTTTCTTTCCTTTATCCTTTCTTCACTCACTCTCCTCCAAATCCACATTTTTCTGCATCCGCTGTCCTAAACAAAGCTCTCTCTTGTTTCTGTACTTTTTCATTGCTAGCACCCTTCCTCTGGAACAAGCTACCATTTCAAAATCCAGGATTCCATCTTATCCTCTTTTTTTCCTATTCTAAGCTCATAAATCACCCTTTTCTGGCTGGCATTACCAAATGCCTAAATCTTCGGTTTACTATTCTATCATCAATTCTCTTTCCACTTAAGGAAGCATTTGTGACCCTATCATCTAATTGTTCTTGGTGTTGCTTGGGTTAGAGCGCCAGATGTGTAACCTGTTCCTAAATGGAAAGCCAGGAACAAAACAGACTAGGGATCCTTTGCCAAGCTGAGGGCCAGCAGAAACATTAGAATGCACCTTTTTCTGAGGCAGGATGTGGAACTCAGAAATTGTGTACAATGCATAAGCAGTTGTGTAGCACTGCTAGCACTCTCCAGGTCACAGCTAGTGTTCTGGCATCCCTTAGTTCTCCCTGACCACTGGTGAGATGCCACAGTTGCCCCTTCAATAATGGAAAGACTCCATTGAACTTTGGAAGTGAATGTTTTATGGAGGCAATTTTAAAATAGCCTTTGCAGTTTTGTAATATGTGGGAGGTTTTAGCATGTGAACTTTATGCTAATTTTCAGAGGGGGTAAATATTCAGATGATTTACCTGGCTAAGGGAGAAGCTTTGTGGCTTTTAAATTTCCCATTGCTCTGACGGTCTGCAAATTATCGAGCTTACTGTTCAACCAGATAAAAGAGCCAAGGTGTTTTGGTACGGGGTTAAGATAGCCGGATAACTTATCCAGTCAACTCAGATATTCAGGGTTAACTTGGATGACGCCTCAAGTTAGCCGGCTAAGTTAATCCAGCTAACTAGAACGTTGCCTGGCTATATTCAATATATCATATAGTGACGTATAAGTTCGTTTGAAAAAAATCTTTATTGTTGTATACAAAACATTCTATCAAAAGTACATTTGATTTCTATTCATCATTGGATACAAAGGGTAAATAACAAATGTTCACCATATTAAAAACACATTCATACACACAATCATACTATTAAACATTTTTTTCTCTTTTAGAAAATCTATATAGCAATACAGTTGTTCCACTCCCTCTTTACAGCATTGTATTTCTTCTGTTTCACAAGTTCATACTCCCAACATGTTTCGCCATGCGATCGGCTTCTTCAGGGGAGCATAATACCCAGATCTTCAAAAATGTCCTCCATGAAATCACCCAAATGTATCCACACTCAATTTCCACAGTATCTTACTCTTACCACATACAGACAAACCAAATGTATTGTCTCCACAGTTTTACCTTTATCTCTTCTATAGTCGTCAAAGCGCTCACCCCGACACTCCCATTTTTCAGAGAGTCCACGTCTTCAAAATGTTTACCGTTGACTTCCTTACATCAATGACACTCAAAATTCAACTTTCCCGTGCACTCAACATTCTCACACAGCTGTTCTCTAGAAGCACAGAGAACAGAGAAAATTGCTGTGATGGTATGTTATATATACATTCTATCAAAATCTTCAAAAGTACATTTAATTTCTATTCATCATTGGATACAAAGGGTAAATAACAAATGTTCACCATAAAAACACATTCATACACCCAATCATACTATTAAAAAAATGCACAGACAACAGCTGTGTGCAGTTTTACACCCATATCGGTCACACAATGTTCTAAAGGGTTAAGCACAACTTTACCCAGGGAGGTCCCTTTGAAAATTACATGGGCCGTGTTTCGTGAGAACTGCGTCGGGAGGGAACCCGGAACTTGAAAGTACTCTGGACACTCAAAAGTTTGCAAAACACTGTGTCAAATCATAGTTAAAGGGCATCCAGCATTCAGCTGACTCAGACTTCCTGTCTGTGTCAGTTTTGGGCTATATGCTGACACCCCTCTAATTCACTGAATAAAAATTGCAGTGAACCTCTGATGAGCTGTAAGGGTATTCATAATGGGGTAGATTTTAAAAAATAGCGCGATTGCGTACTTTTGTTCGTGCACCAGGCGCAAACAAAAGTACACTGGATTTTATAAGATACGCGCATATCTTATAAAATCTGGGATCGGCGCGCGCAAGGCTGCTGGCGCGCCAAGACCCGACCCTGGGACTGTTCCAGAGGGCGCGGCCACGCCCCCAGGCCGGTGCCACGCCCCCGGGCCCGCCCCCCAAACACCGCGCCACGCCACGCCCCCGAAACGCAGCGTCATTTGGCGATGCCCCCGACACGCCCCTTTTTAAATGTCCCGGGACTTACGCGCGTCCCGGGGCTCTGCGCGCGCCGGCGACCTATGCAAAATAGGCGCGCCGGCGTGCGAGGGCCCTGCTCGCGTAAATCTGGCCGGATTTACGCGGGCAGGGCATTTAAAATCCGCTCGAATGTTTACATCTTTCCACTGTATTTGCTGTTATCTCTTGATGGTTGGATATCTCCCCTGCAGCAACAATAAATACATATTGTACATAGGGTCCTACTTATCAAAGTGCATTAGTGTTAACTAATACTTGCCTTCATTTATTTATTTATTGATAGTGCTTTTAGACTGCCTATTTGATCTTTAAAAGACCTCCCTAACTGTTGTACAGTAATAATAAAAAGTAAAACACAATATGAAAATGCAATAGACATCCAAATAACTGACCAAAGTTTACCTTCTCAATTATTAATTATATTATACACTCACTTTCTTTTACCCCTTAATTCATTCAGACTATCAGCCTCAAATGCACCGGAAGCACCAAAAAAACCCCCAACAAAACTTGACCTAGCCTCCACAGAATTCCCTCAGACTCAAGGATTGAAGCCTCAGGGACGAGCCAAGCCTTCACCTGCTTTCGAAATGTCAAGTAATTCAGCCCTTGCCTGATCTCAGAAGGGAGCCGCAAAGCCATAGGCTCTTGCCCTCAGCCAAGCAGTTCATTCCGCACATCTCCGAAGGACGGGACTAACCAAAGAGACCCTTGTATGTACCTGTGGGAAACATACACTAGTACTGCAATTTTTCTTTGAAAAGAAGAGGGGCATTACCCCTTATTGATTTATTTGTTGAGTTTTATATACTGTCATTTGGTAAAGCCATCATAACTGTTTACAAATTTTAAATTGTAACTCTCTTAACAACTGTGGAAAAAATATAACAATGTGCATATTAAACAGAGGTTAAACATTTCAAGTCCAGAAAGAATCATTATGTGGGAGGAGGAGGGATTGTTTGTTCTGGTTGGAGAGAAGTTATTTTGAGGTTTTTGGATGAAAGTTGGATTGGGAGTTAGGATGTTCAGAAGTACGAAGGTCAGTGTAGAATTTGCGAAACAGCAATGTTTTGTTGCCTGAAATGTGAGCGAAAAGATCTTAACTTGGGCACAGACTCATTAAACATGTATAAAACATGTTCAGTGCATGTAAACTTGGTGTTCACATGTTAATGCTAATATGCATTTGTACCCATTAACATGGATTTTTATAAAAATATTTTTACATTATTTAATTTAATATTGAATTTAAAACCCTTATAGACTGCCTCTCCCACATAGTCAGGCCATACAAAATTACATCCCATAATTCATAATAAATACAGGGAAGGTAATTTTCAAAAAAGACTTTGGTGGGTGACGTAGTGCTTTACCATCAGGAAAATTATGCAACCAAATTTGCGCATAAAATTACAAGCAAACACACTTCTATGCAAATACTTTTAAGTGCATGGGGAGAGGCATTCTAGAGGGTGGAGTCTGCATGGGATTGAAACTTACATATATAATTTTTTATTTTATAAAGTATAGGGTAAATTCTAAGGGGCGGATTTTAAGAGCCCTGCTCGCCTAAATCCGCCCAAATCCAGGCGGATTTAGGCGAGCAGGGCCCTGCGCGCCGGTGAGCCTATTTTACATAGGCTTACCGGCGCGCGCAGACCCCGGGACTCGCGAAAGTCCCGGGGTTCTCCGAGGGGGGCGTGTCGGGGGGCGGGCCCGGTCGTCGCGGCGTTTAGGGGGCGTGTCGGCAGCGTTTTGGGGGTGGGTCCGGGGGCATGGTTACGGCCCAGGGCGGTCCGGGGGCGTGGCCGCGCCCTCCGTACCCGCCCCCAGGTCGCGTCCCGGCGCGCTAGCGGCGTGCTGGCGCGTGGGGATTTACGCCTCCCTCTGGGAGGCGTTAATCCCCCAACAAAGGTAAGGATGGGGTTTAGACAGGGCCGGGCGGGTGGGTTAGGTAGGGGAAGGGAGGGGAAGGTGAGGGGAGGGCAAAAGAAAGTTCCCTTCGAGGCCGCTCCGATTTCGGAGCGGCCTCGGAGGGAACGGAGGTAGGCTGCGCGGCTCGGCGCGCGCCGTCTATACAGAATCCATAGCCTTGCGCGTGCCGATCCCGGATTTTAGCGGATACGCGCGGCTCCGCGCGTATCTACTAAAATCCAGCGTACTTTTGCTTGCGCCTGATGCGCCAGCAAAAGTAGGCCAAATCGCGCGGTTTGAAAATCTATCCCTATGGGTGTATAGATGCATGCCTGAGCTATTGAATGTGTGAAAAAAAAGGGGTGTGTTGGAGGATGGTCGGGGTGTTCTGGGGCAAGGCCAATCATTTACGTGCATAAATTCTGATTTTAAAACCGGCGAACGCAGTGCCCGTCGGGCTGTTTACCTGCACGTATTTACTTCTGCTCATTATCAGATGTAAATCTGAAAAAATCTTGTTATAGTGAAAAACTGACTGGGTGAGAGGTCTGGGAAAACTGAAGAACCAGAGGGGTCTTCATGACCTGGACATAGACTGAGCAAACTGGTGGACTAAGTGGTCAAACTGGTTATTTCCTTCATGCATGCATGTTTTAAAACTTGCTCACTTGCGCATGTAAAAGCCAACAAGTCCTTAGGAAAGATACTTGAAGAATCGTTCCTTGCATAGCCACTTAAAATTAGGGGCACACGTACGCGCACAAGGCATATTTTTTATTATATGTGCGCACTTGTGCAGCCAGTTTAAAATTCAAGCGTATGTGTGCTTTTGCTCATATATATGCCTACGTGGGTGTGCATGCATGCTTGTTTTAAAGTTACTATCCCTGTATGTAAATACTTTTCGCAAAAGCATGCACACCAAATTGCAGGCAGAATTGTGCTCACATAAAGGTGAATTTTAAAAGCCCAGTGCGCGCAATAAATAGGGAATGCACGAATAAGTCAGACTTGCATGCGCCCAACGGCTTTTAAAAGCTGCCCAGACACGTGCACACCTCCCGCTACTCGCAAATCTCAAAACTTTGCGAAAAGAGGCAGGGCGTAGGTGTGATCTGGACAGGGCCTAGGCGTTTCGGGCCTGGTCAAGAGATGCACGTGTACCTACTTATGCGACCCGGACGCGCCAAAGTTCCTTGCCGTGAAACTTTACCTCTGCTATGTATAGTGGGTAAGTTAAAAAAAAAAAAAAAAGATCGAGCCATTTCAGAGGAGTTTAAAGGGTCTGGGGTAACTGGGGGTGTACGGGCTATCGAGCCAGGGGGATCTGGAGGTCCTAGCTGATAACTGGGTGAACTGGTGGCTAAACTGGCAAACTGGTAACGGAATCGGCACACAAATCCCCCGACTTATGCAGTAGAATTGGGATTTGCGCCCCCACTTAATATAGTGCACGTGCGTGCTCGGCCAGGCTTTTTTATAACATGCGCGCATATCGGCGCAAGTTGTGCGTACCGGCAGCCTGCAAATGGTCGCTGTGCCGGAGGCCTCTGACCCTGCCCCGCCCCCCCTCCCCTTTTTCGAAGCTCCGGGACATACGCGCGTCCCAGGGCTAGGTCTGGCGCGTGTAACCCCACCTACGTGCGTAAGGCTTTTAAAATCTACCCCATACTTTTTGCTTTTGAAAAGCATGCGCCTATGGGCCTGATTTTAAAAAGCATTTACTCGAGCAAGTGGGCATTTGAAAATTGCTACAATACATAGCATTGAATGGTCCATTGGATTTATCGCGTAAATGCACTTTACTGAGTAAATGCCTTTTGAAAATTGCTACGATAGTATGTTCTTTTACAGGTTTAATGGCTTTGAAATTTACCCCCTAAGTGTACATGCATAAATTACACCTTCCTAAGAGGAGGTGTAACTTTACATGTGCGAATGTATGTGCTTACTGGGTAAATTACCCAAGTATTTTCAAAACAAACTTACACTCGGAAGTTCACCTTGCAAATACTCAGTAAAGTCTGAGTGTACAGTGTATGATGAGGGTAATTTTCGAAAGCCTTTCTGTAGGTAAAAGAGTGCTTTACCCCAGGGTTTCCCCAAGCCTCTCCTGGAGGCACACCTCACCAGTCACAATGAATATGCATGAGGTAGATTTGCATACATTGGAGGCCCAGTGTATGCAAGTCTATTTCATGTATATTCATTACGAGTATCCTGAAAACCAGGCCGCTTAGATGTGCCTCCAGGAGGGGGGTTTAGAAACGCTGCTTTCCCCGCAGGAACTGCCTGTTATATCATTGCCCTCCCGATTATGCAGACATGTTCTGTTTGCATGTAAGTTTACCTAGACTGAGCAGAGGCATTCCTGAGGTTGGGAAGGAGTTTGGATACACATATTTTTGCATTTTCCCCAAAATGTACTGCACACATAATAGCCAGTGTAATTATGTGGGATAATTTTCAAAGCAGGTTTAGGTGTGTAAGTCTTATTTAGCAGACTATTATTCCATTATCCCAAAATGTCCCCTCATTCAGAAATTAGTTAAAGATGCCATTTTAATGTTTAATAGCTATAATCCTCCCTCTGATTATAACCTCACTCTATCCAGGGTAGCTTTCAAAGCTGTTCTGAAAGGACAGATAAGACTTATACCATTCACCTAAATTAGGTTATAAATTGCTAAGCAGTCGGTAATAATTTATAGGATTCAAATGCCCAAACTCCTTCATACTAAAAAAAATGTTTTTATTCTGTGCTCAGTGCCTTAAAACAGAACTCGACTTGAGTTTCAGACTATGCAAATATGGTAGGTAGAAAAGTTGCTACGTAACCTACAGCAAAAATGTTATGAACACAGTAATAAAGTTGGAGCACTCTTGTACCACCAAACTCCTCTCTTCAACATCTTGATGATATAAACGTGATTAAAACTGGATGGCTGTCACAGATCTTCTTTTCTTCCCCTCTCAAAGAATGAACTCAGATCCATTCCTCCATCAGAACTTACAATAGTTTATTTATTTATTTGTTTGTTTTTATATACCGACATTTGATTGAGATATCACATCGGTTTACATATAACTGAAAAGGCAAATAAGACATTTTATTTATTTATTTATTTATTTAGAATTTTTATATACTGAAATTCTTGTAGGGATACAAATCAATCCGGTTTACATGAAACAGAGATGCCAACGAGCATAGCAAATGCGCTGGTTTACATAGAACAGTAGCTTATTTTACAAGATAACTTAGAGAATTACATATAACAATTAGGGAAAATAAGGTAGGGCTATTGGGTTACATTATCAACTAGGTTTCTTGAGAACATAGATGTAAACATAGTAACTCAATTTAATTTGAACTTAATTTTAACTTAATTTAATTTTAACTTAAAAAATGATAGCTTATAGTAAAGAGAACTTAATAACTTAAATAATTTAACAGATCGAGGTAACAGTATGTTAACATCGAAACTGAAGAGCTTGTGGATTGATATGAAAGTTTCGTTGAGGGTGGGAAACCATGATGTTTTAGTGGGCGGGGGAGCCTTTAATGGGTACGCTTCAAAATTCGGGATTGATCACTAATGACCGGTTAGGTGTAGGATTTCCTAAGGGATCAAGAGTAGGGTCGATGGAGCCCTGGTAGTTGGGGGTGTGGGATAGGCTAGGTTTCTGGAGGAAATGCTTTTTGGAAGAGCCATGTTTTCAGGCGTTTTTTGAAGATTTGGGCCGAGGGTTCAGTTCTAAGTTGAGGTGGAAGATTGTTCCATAGTGAGGGGCCTACGAGTGAAAGGGCGCGTTTGCTGATGGTGGATAAGTGCACTGCTTTGGGGGGGGGGGGGATTGCGAGGAGCCCAGATTCGGATGAGTGAAGACTCCTTTGTGGGGTGTAGAGGTGGAGGGATGTGTTGAGCCAGTTTATCTTGTTGTTGTTCAGTTTTTTGTGGAGGAGTGTGTCCACTCGTGCTCTCTGATTGAGATACATTGCTTTCTTAGATGGCAAACCCTGAACTCCTGGGCCCTAGAGTGCTCAAGCTAGTACCAAAGATAACGAGGAAACCAAAACAGAGAAAGGTAGGGGGTCAAAAAGCTTCCTTCTCTGCAAAGTGACAAACTTTCCAATAAACATCCTGAAGTTAGGCAAAGGCACCTGTTCAAGTTTTCCATATCCAGGCCTCAGCCTTAGAGGCCCAAGTGTCCTTTCCTAGGAAAACTAAACAAAAAGGGAGCAAGCATAGTAGCATGCTGCCCCTAGATAAGATAACTAAATAGTCTACACCCCAAAATGGACATGCCTGGGAAGTCTCCGGTTTTGACCCGGAAACTCTAGAATTCTAATGGAATTTCCGGTCTCTGGGCCAACACCTGAAATCTCCGAGTGCCCTGCTGTTGCTGTGCTAGTGAAGCAGGAAGCTTAGAAGGCATTTGATTGGCCTACAATTGCCTGCTTCCTCTTCCCTGCCCTGTGACCCAATCAGAGGCCTCCTTTCTTCTTCCTGAGCCTGCAGACCATTGCTGGCAGGCAGAAAGGGAGGAGGCCTCCGATTGGCCTCTGGAAGAAGGGAGGCCTTTGATTGGCTTCTGGAAGAAGGGAGGAGGCCAAAGCAGAATCAGCAGTAGAAGATGCTGCTGCTGCTGCTGCTGCTATCGGCTGGAAGAAGGAGTCTTCCTATCAAGCCTAGGAGGAGGTTGCCCTACTGGTGAGTTTGGGCTGGGGAGACGTAGCCAGTGAGGGGGCTATTTGTGCATATGTGTTTGTAAATAGATGCGAGGGGGCATATGTGTGTGTGTGTGTTATATATATGTGAATGGGTGTGTGCATGGCAGAGGGGAAAGAACATGTCTGTGAGAGTGTGTGTGTTTGTGTAGGAGGAAGAGAAATGAAAGTGTGAATGAACATGGGTGTGAGGGAGAGTGGGCATGTGTGTGTGGAATAGGGAGAGAAGTGAGTAAGCGAGCATGTGTGTGTGAGGGGGTTGCATGTGAGAAAATGAGAGGAGTAAAGCTGTAAGCGAGCATGTGAGAATGTGTCAGAGAATGAGGAATGAAAGGTAGCATGTAAGAATGAGCATGTGTGTGTGTGTGTGTGTGTGTGTGTGGAAAGTGATCGTGAATGTATTTATGTGTGTGTGTGAGAGTAAGTTTGTGCACATCCAGTCCTTGGTCCCTCCCCCCGTATTCACAGTAATCTCAGGGTGATTGGAAATCAAAAGTTCCCAGGTATGAAAATGAAGGCATGGGTTTATATATTCTGGGAACTCACCATTCCTGTCTCTCACATGGGGGGGAGCTAAAACCCACAATAATACTACCGTTTCCCTTGTGACAAATGGAAGAATCCTCTTTAGTAGAGATGCTTTAGGCTCTCAACATACAAAAGAGCCTGCACTATTCAGAAATAGTGTGCTGTTTCCCAAAGCAAAAAATGGAAAAACCCTACCCATTGAAACAAAATTTGGCTAGTTACCTCCCCTCCCCCAACACTAACAATGAAACACAAATTTTCAGCCTGCACACCCCTTTCTTTAATGCACAAAAAGTACTGATAGCACTGAGGGGGGCAATTTTCAAATAGCCCACATAGCTGCAGACCATACAGGCAGTTGCAATATGCATATTTTATGCAAATTTTCAAAGATAAAGTTCTTGCATTGTTTGTATTTGTAAATTAAGATTTTGTAGAGTATGCATGCTACAAGAATTTGTGTACTTTGCCCCTGCTATTTGTGTGTGTTGTGAAGGGGGCAAAATAGCATGCATGCTTATGAAAAGTGAACGCACACACACACACAGTTTGCGCTTTTGCTGGGAGTCCTAGATGTAGTGTGCTTGGATTATAGTAAGGCTTATGACACAGTTCCACATAGGCAGCTTATGAATAAACTGAGTGCCCTTGATTTGGGGCCTAAGGTGACTGACTGGGCTAGAAAGTGGCTGAGAGGGAGGTGGCAAAGAGCAGTGGTAAATGGGGCATTACTAGTGGTGTGCCACAGGGATCAGTCCTTGGACTGCTTCTTTTCAACATTTTCATAAATTATATTGTGGAAGGGCTATTGGAAAAGATTTTTCTTTTTTTTGTTTGCTGATGATATCAAATTCAAACTTTGCTAGATCCATGAGGATGGATCTAGCAAAGTTGGAGGAATGGTCTAGAGTCTGGCAGCTGATATTCAGTGCTAAAAAAATGCAGAGTCAAGCAGTTGGGCTGCAAAAACCCAAGGAAGCAGTACATCCTGGGAGGTAAAATTCTTCTGTGCATGAAATAAGAGTGCTATATGGGGGTAATGTATTTGATGATCTCAAGGTGAATAAACCGGTTGATAAGGTAACAGCAAAGCCAGAGAGATGCTTTGGTCCATAGGGAGAGGAATGGTCAACAGAAAAAAAGGTGTTAATATTGCCCCTTTATAAATCCTTTGGAGTATTGTGTACAATTCCAGAGACCGCACTTCCAAGGATATAAACTGGATTGAGTCAGTCCAGAGGGTAGCCACTAAAATGGTCAATGTAAACCATATGGGGACAGAGTTAAAGATTTAACAATATATACTCTAGAGGAAAGGCAAGATAGGGGAGATATGATAGAGATATTTAATAACCTCAGAGATATCAATACACAGGCTCTCTTTCAAGCAATATCAGGCTAGAGGCATAGACCTCTGTGGTTTATTATCCAAAGACTCTTTTTCTCCCAGAGTCTGGATAATCTGCAAAAACAATCCTATTATAGACCATACACTGACAATTTGCATGGATGCATGCAAACTTTTATAGATCTCACGTGACATTCATAGTCTCTTTGCCCCATTAGGAGATAATCCAGATATGTTGAGGTCTGTATTCAGACACAGTCTGACTAGCAAAGTTAGGCCTAGATTCATTAAACTATCGCATGTGATAGCAAGAGGGAATGTTTTCTGGTAATAGCTTATTTATCGCAAAATGCGCTTTATATAGGTATTACTGCAGGGTGTGATAACTTTTCAGTAAGTGCCACAACTGCTGTAGGAGAGAGAGAGAGAGAGAGAGAGAGAGAGTGCTCTCTTGTGAAGATTTGATGTCCTTCGGAGTGAGGAAACTCACCCAAAGATGAGATTTGTGCAATGTTCTCTCAACCTAGCTTGATGTTCATCATGAAACAAGAGTGCTATATGGGGGTATATGTATTTGATGATCTCAAGGTGGCTAAACCGGTTGATAAGGTAATAGCAAAGCCAGAAAGATGCTTTGGTCCATAGGGAGAGGAATAGTCAACAGAAAAAAAGGCGTTAATATTGCCCCTTTATAAATCCCTGGTGAGACCTCATTTGGAGTATTGTGTACAAATCCGGAGACCCTACTTCCAAGGATATAAACTGGATCAAGTCGGTCCAGAGGGTAGCCACTAAAATGGTCAATGATCTTCAATGTAAACCATATGGGGACAGAGTTAAAGATTTAAAAATATATACTCTAGAGGAAAGGCAAGATATCATATCTCTATCATAGCATGTTCATCAAGCTAGGTTGAGAGAACATTGCACAAATCTCATCTTTGGGTGAGTTTCCTCACTCCGAAGGTCATCAAATCTTCACAAGAGCGCACTGTTCTGTTCATATGTCTCACTCTGAATGTCAAAGTGGCCCCTAACCACTACACTCCTACGTAAACCTCACTTCACTATATGAGGTGGGCCTCATATAGAGGTATAAATACCTACCTAGTATGAGGGCATTATGGATAGTCTCTCTCTCTCTCTTTCTCTCTCTCTCTCCCCAAACCCCACCCCTTTTCTAAATTAGCATCGCACCATGCATTATGGTGCTTTTCGCATGCGAAAAATGTCTTAACGCATATAAAATGCCTTAACGCAGCTTGGAAAATAAATCTCTTAGATGGATAAACTCATCCAGCTAACTTCAGAGGCATATTCAATACTGAAACTGCACTATTCAATATAGCTGGCTGTCTTAAAGTTAGCTGGCTAAATATAGACACCTAAGTTTAGGGCAGCTCTTTGGCCTAACCAGACTTAGCCAGCTAAGGCCTGGATTCATCATTCTGCAAAGAATGATGAATCCTGCAAAAACGGGGGGTGAAGGGGGTGGTGGGCCTGTGAAAGCCCGCAGCCTTCGCACCACAGCGGTGCGCCAGCTGCTGGCTTTCGCACCGAATAGCGCCACCGTGAAAGGTGGTCCTATTCGGCACGCTACTGTCAACAATAACGTTACGAACATTATTGCTGGCAGCGAAGACACAGCCGACTCTGCTCCTGCCCCGACTCCTCCCCTCCCCCTAATTTGCATTATATTGCATGCAAAAAGGCCCTTTTAGGGCCCTAAACCACGCGATAAGGCTTTAGAAAATAACCCCCTAAGTTATCCTGCTAACTCTGAATTCTGGAGTGAGCCAGCTACCTTAATGGCTAATTCAACTCCTCCCTGTTTTACCCCTGGAACGCCCATAACTTAGCCAGCTAAATCCTAGCCGATTATCTTATTAGCTGGATAAGTGCCCAGATATTCATTTAGCTGGCTAAATGCTTTTGAATATGAACCTCACTGTACCTGTCTTTACTTTCAGTTCTGATCTGGGAGTCTGATATCAAACTGGTTAAAATTTTGTTTGGCAAATTTGGAGCTAAAATGCCATCAGCACCTTTGATGATATTGTGGCTAAATACCAAATTTCTTGAGAAATGCTTCATATATATTTAAGTCTGAGTTATAATCTTGGGTGTCTCCCTGAGAGGTCTCCCTGAGAGCCAGCTGTATTAGAAAAGAGTTTATGTTCAAACAATTTTATAATCAAAGGCTGTCACCCCCAACCTTAACCTACAAACAGCTTCCCAACCTCTCCAACCAATCAGGCAGCAGGACCAGGAGTACTGCACCCTACCAAAAGAAGAAATACAAGACATGCACAAACTGTTTCCCTTACATCATGTCATCAAACTATAGACACGCACTTATCATTTAACTGAATATATAGCGGTGCAGTGCATTTCATCCAGCATACGACAAACTACATAGACAGTATGGGGTCGATTATAAAAGGTCCGTGCATGCGTCCATGTGTGCATGCTGTTCCCGGCGTGCGCACATGGACGCGGCTGTTTTGCAACATGCACGCGTTAGTATGTGCATGTTATAAAATACGGATCCCGCGTGCCCTTGTTCACCGAATTTTAATGTCCCTGCGTGCATGTACAAGTGGGTGGCCTCCTCCGCGTGCAGGGGGAAATTTTAGAAAAATACGCGCAGCGACGCGATCGGGCCTAAACCAGTTCCCTAACCCTATCCCTCCTCTCTCTTCCTCTCTCCTCCCCAACCCCTAAACGCATCCTAGCTTTCCCCAATTTTTTTTATTTCAATACTTACTGCTCCTCAGAGCAGAAGTAAATTCTGCAAGCCGGCCGGCTGCCAGTGCGCACTCCCCCGGGACAGCATCTAAACAAAACGGCACTGTCCTGGAAGCCCCACCCTGCCCCTTTCTTGAGGCCCGGCACTTCTGCACATACGGGGAGTTACGTGCATGGCCAGGCCCGTTTGAAAATGCACGCGGCACGCGCAGGGCCCAGCCACGCACGGAACCACCCAGTTCAACGCGCACGGCCATTCGGAAATTCAGGCTTATGCGAGGGAGATTAATCACGGCGTGAGTCTGCTGATTTTGTTTACCAGTCCTTAAAGACAACTTTAAAAAATTCTCAGTAAAGAAAGGCATGGAAGCTAAAATATTCAACTGTTAAACTCTAAAAGAATAGACTGAATCAAGATATTTGAATTTATGAAGTAACCTTTAGCATCTTCTACTTACAGTTCTCTTGAGGTGTTACTTTAACACCTCCTGCTACACCTTCCCCTGTTCACAATGCTCCCAAACTCTCCAGCCTTTAAACTCTTGCTAATTTATGTGAATCTACTTGGAAGGTCCCTGCAAGCCACATACAGAAAACTCTGTTACATCAAACTTCTGGTGAGCAGTAGAAACGAGTTTTGAAACAGATCAAAATTGAAAGTGCGTTGCTGTTTCTAACGTATTTTGGGGTTTTCGGTGGTGAATATGTTGTGTGGTTTTGTCTATGGCTGGGTGAGATTCTTATCAAGATTGGACAGAGATTCCTCAAATTGTGGAGACAGTGATTATGGTATGCGATGCTTATTAAGGATTGCAGCCTACCAATTTTTTGGAATCCAAGAATTTTGCAACATAGGATGTGGCACCTCACAGCTGTGTGAGGTATTGCTGGAATCCTGAATTATGGAAAGATATTGAACACACCTTGGTAAGAGATAAAGTTTTATTATTTTATTTGTATAAGGATGATCTATGGTTTTAACTATGATTGAAGATCTCCTTGGATAAGATCTGAATGTTTGCGCATTTTAATATATATTTCAATAATTTATCTCTAACTGTTGCCCAATATTAAAGCAGTCTAAAACATTAAAAACAATAACGTTTAGCTGAATACTTGGGTGTTTTGAGTTCATACAGTTAGCCTGCACTTAAAAATTGGACAGAAATTCAGACTCCTGAAGTGTGGGTCCACATTTTCTAATCAACTTGTTAAAAGGTTTTGTTATGAGAAGAGATAACAAATATGTAGAAATAAATCTTTTTGTTTGCCACTTAAATAAGCAATTCCATTTTACCAGTTTGGGTCTTTCATTTAATAAAACAGGAAAAAGCAAACAAAAAAGTTAAAAATAATAGTTATAATAAATGAATTGCATGTATTACAGTGAAGATTTCCTTAATGGGAGAGATATTTATTTATTTATTTATTTAACAGTTTTTTATACCGACCTTCATAGTAAATTAAACCATATCGGATCGGTTTACATAAAACAAGGGTATAACAGAAGCAATAAATAAAAGTAATTAACAAGAGAAGAGAGTAAGATAAAGTTACATTTAACAAGGAGTAAAAACTTGGGAAGCTTAAGAGCTGGAAGGAAGATAAAGGTCAAAAATAATAGAAGAAGCATAATCCAAAAGGAATTTGGATTAGAGCAAAAAGATGCTTTCCTCAGTAAGTGCCAGAGTTCTTCGTTTGAAGGTTGTAGGACTTTAATCTTCTAAATCCAAGTGAGGAAAAAGAAGACTAAGGGTTGTCTGGAGGATCATCAAAGGCTTGGTGGAATAGCCACGTCTTAAGTTTTTTTCTGAACGTAATGAGACAGGGTTCTAGTCGGAGGCTTGAAGGAATGTTGTTCCAAATAGATGGACCTGCTATAGAAAAAGCTCGGTCTTTGGTCGAGGAAAGTCGTGAGGCTTTAGTTGGGGGGTAATTCAAAGTACCTTTATGATTATCTCTAATTGGCCTATTGGAGGAATGAATTTTGAAGGGGATTTCAAGGTCGAGTTGGAGTTGATGATGGATGGACTTATGTATTAAGGTGATTGCTTTATAAAGGATTCTGAAATTTACTGGTAGCCAATGTAGGTTTCTGAGGATGGGAGAGATGTGATTTCCTCGGCTGGTGTTAGTCAGTAATCTTGCTGCAGCGTTTTGAATCATCTGAAGCGGTTTAGTGGTCGATTTGGGTAGGCCAAGGAGGAGGGCACTGCAATAGTCTATCTTGGAGAATAACAATGCCTGGAGTACTGTTCTGAAATCTTTGAAAAAAAGAAGTGGCTTGAGACGTTTCAGAACCTGGAGTCTGTAAAAACAGTCTTTGGATGTGGTATTGACCATTTTCTTAAGGTTTAGTCTATTATCCAGAATTACTCCTAGATCTCTCACCTGCTTATGAGTGATGAATGCGTTGTGAGGGTATGGTATGGGAGTATTTTCTTCATTTGCAGAGATGAGGAAGAGCTCCGTCTTTGAAGAATTAAAGACCAGATTTAATCTATTGAGGAGGTTAGTGATAGATAAAAGGCAGTTATTCCAGTGGGAAAGTGCTTTTGAAATAGATTCTGTAATAGGAATAAGAATCTGTACATCGTCTGCATACAGATAATGAATTAAATTAAGGTCGGATAGCAGTTGGCAAAGTGGTAGGAGGTAAATATTGAAAAGGGTTGGGGAAAGGGAAGATCCTTGTGGTACTCCTAGATTGGATTTTGTTAATGGCGATTCTTTGTTGTTGATTTTAACTTTGAAGGATCTATTATAGAGGAAAGATTTGAACCAACTGTGGGCAGATCCTGAGATACCAATGTCTGTTAGGCGATCCAGAAGAATGGAATGGTTGACGGTGTCAAATGCCGCGGAGATGTCTAACAGGATTAATAAAAAGGAGTAGCCTTTGTCAAGACCCATTATAATATGATCTGTAAGTGAGATAAGGAGGGTTTCCGTGCTGCGTGCTTTGCGGAATCCATATTGTGAGGGGTGTAGGATATTTTGATCTTCCAGGTATTCTGAAAGCTGGGTGTTTACCAGCTTTTCTGTTATTTTGGCTAAAAATGGCAAATTAGAGATGGGTCTAAAATTGGCAGGTACATTAGGGTCCAGATTGTGTTTCTTGAGAAGGGGTTTGAGTGAGGCAGTTTTTAGGCTGTCAGGGTAACTTCCTTGGGTTAAAAAGCAATTTATGATACTTGTTAAAGGTTTTGCGATCGTATTTGGAATGAGAAGCAGGAGCTTTGAAGGAATATTATCTGCAGGGTGGCTAGATGGTTTTTGTTTTTTTAGAAGGGATTCAATCTCTTTAACAGAAATTGATTCGAAGCTTTCTAGTTTGGCTCCCTTGCTTGATTGAAGATTCTTGTCTGAGGTAAGAGGTAGAGTATTTGGTGGAAGAAGGGCGAGCGTATTCAGGATCTTTTGTTGAAAGAATAAAGCAAGTTCATTAGCCTTAGATAGAGCTTGTTCGTCTGGGATGGGTGGAGGATTTGATTTTGTGATTTGAGTGACGTATGCGAACAGGGCTTGGGCATCGTATTGAAAATGATGAATTTTGTTGGCGTAGAATTCCCTTTTTGTTAGTAGAATAGAGGTCCTGTAATGATGTAGAAAGCCTTTGTACTTAGATAAGGTAGTTGAATTGGGTGTTTTTCGCCAAATATTTTCTCTGTGGCGAAGCTCCTGTTTCATCTGTTTTAGTTTAGTGGTAAACCAGGGTTGATTACCTTTTTTTGTAGGATTGATTGTTTTAGAGACTGTTGGACACCATTTGTTAGCAACCGTTTCAGTGATCTTGTGCCAGGAAGTTAGGGCTGAGTCAGGATTCGAAAGGTCTAGGTTTGTGAGTTCCTTAGACAGCTGATCACTAAGTATTTCCGATGGGCAAGGTTTCCTGAATTGAATAGTAGAAAGGAGATGAGAAGTGTGAATCTTTTTATCTATGGAAAAGGAGGATTTTATCAAGAAATGGTCTGACCAAGGGATTGGTGTGCAAGATGGTACTGAAGTGCGGGAGAAATTAGAATTGATGAAAATTAAGTCCAGAGTGTGACCTGCTTTATGCGTAGGGCTATTAATGATCTGTGTGAATCCCATAGCACTGAGGGAGGTGAGGAGCGCTTCGCAGTTTGAGGAGCGAGGTATAACATCAGTATGAAGATTGAAGTCGCCTAAGATCATAGATGGGAGGTCTAAATTGATATGTTTCACTATGGATTCTATGAGTGATGAAGGATCCATTTCTAAAACTCCGGGAGGAGCGTAGACTAATAGAATTTGTAGTTGTTTTGATTTGACTAGTCCCAATTCTAATTTAGACTCAGACTTGATGGTATGAGTGGATAGTTTGAGTTCTTTTTTTGGTGGCTAAGAGAAGGCCACCTCCTCTTTTTTTGTGTCTGTAGAAGGAGAAGATGTCATAGCTATGAATAGGAAGTTGATTGATTAGAGCAGTATCAGTATCTTTTAGCCAGGTCTCTGTAATAGCACAGATATCTGGATTTGAATCCTGTAGATAATCGTTGAGGATGTGTGTTTTTCTTGTTAAGGATTGAGCGTTGAAAAGGGTTACTGAAAGTAGAGTGAGGCCTAGTAGTTGATTTAGAGGTGAGGTCATGATTGGAATAATTCTTTTTTGTATGTTGTGGGAGGAGATAATTGTGGAGCTTCTCCTTTGGTATTGAATGATTGGGATATTATAGGTATGCATGAGATTAGTTGTGGAGACTAGAAGCTGTGGATGTTGTAAATTAGAAGAAGACTGGACAAATCTAGGTAGAATGCAGTTAGAAGAAACAAACAGGGCGAATGCAAATAAAGCTTTTTCTTTTATAGAAATAATTAGTGAAATTCCTCCGTAGGATCTGATGAAAAACTCTGGCTATTCCACGGATTCTCAAGTGAAGCTGACGTGAATAGCGTAGGTGTAGAATAAGGATTAGGAGGAGATATCTGGTAGTGGATTGAGAGGATCAGTATCTGGTGGCTCGAGATTGAAGGTAGATGTGGCTGACGTTTGATGTATGAGGTCTGAGGCTTCTTACAGTTGCTGAAGATATTGTTGTGCTGATAGCGTAGAAATAGGTAGTCAGCTGATGTTAAAAACCGAAGATCCAGGGGTAGATTCGGGGCTCCCTCCGGGGCTGAGCCGAAGGGGCGAGACAAAGGGGCAAGCCCCTTTGTCGCGCTCCTTCGGCGCGCGACGCAGGCGCGCGGCGCCTGAGAGGCAGGAATTTAAATGTCCCTCTCAGCTCCTGATTGGGCCAGGGCAGCTTCCCCTCTCCTAGGTAGGCGGGACTTGGAGCCGCGATGTAGGTCGGCACGGCTGGCGGCTGAGCGGCTAGGCAGCGAGATCGGTGGCCGGATTCGCCGGGGGCAAGGGGGGGGAGATGAATGGCCTTACCCCGACGGGTCTGGGCGCCGATAGCGCAGGCCTCCCTCCTTGCGGCACAGAAGCGGCAGCGGCAGCAAGTAGCAGCGATGGAAGCTGAGGGAGTTAGTCGCGGCGCCTGAGAGGCACGAATTTAAATGTCCCTCTCAGCTCCTGATTGGGCCAGGGCAGCTTCCCCTCTCCTAGGTAGGCGGGACTTGGAGCCGCGATGTAGGTCGGCACGGCTGGCGGCTGAGCGGCTAGGCAGCGAGATCGGTGGCCGGATTCGCCGGGGGCAAGGGGGGGGAGATGAATGGCCTTACCCCGACGGGTCCGGGCGCCGATAGCGCAGGCCTCCCTCCTTGCGGCACAGAAGCGGCAGCGGCAGCAAGTAGCAGCGATATGGATACTTGAGTCTGAAAGCAAAATGATAGTATCAAATCTGAACTCTAAATATGTTCTAACCCAATATTTAGCTTTAAAAGATCTGTTACAAACAGGGACTTCTCTGTAATGCTACTATAATACCTGTATATTGTTATGTAAATAATGAAAATAAAACCCTAAGGTAATTAAACACTAAATACTTGTATAGAAACGGGGGGAAAAGGGCAACATCTGGAAAACTATGCACACTAATACTCACAGTATGGGAAATAAAGTCCTGGATCTAGAGCCAGCCATAGAAGAAGCTAATTTGGATATAATGGCTGTCACAGAGATGTGATACATGGAAAGCCATGACTGGGATATAGTTATACCGGGCTATAATCTATTCAGGAAGGAATGGATAGGAAAGAAGGAAAGAGGCATGGCATTAAATATAAAAAAAATAATATTAAAGCAACAGAATTGCAGGGCTTGTGAGGTAAGGAGGAAGCACTGTGGGTTAATTTGAAAAGAGGGCATGGAGCATCTAAGATCTAAGCAGTTCCCAATAAAAGAAACATATATAATTCAAAGACAAAAAAAAAAAGGAAGGAGGAGGGTTGAAGGGAACAGATTGGAAAGGATGAAAAGTAAAATGATAAAATAATTACTTTGAAAAGTTATAAAATAAAAGAGATAGAGGAGGAAGAACTCATATTTCTCAGAGTTTGCTAAACGCAGTGGAAAATAAGTGTGTTTTAAGTGTTTTTTTAAACTCTTTTGAATTTGATATTGATCTGAGGGAGTCGGGAAGTGAATTGCATGGAGAGGGGCCTGCCACTGAGAAAGACGGGTTTTCTTGTTAGGTCCAGCCTGGCAGTCTTAACCGTAGCAACTTGTAGTAAGCATTTATCAATTGAATGTAAGTGACATGATGGTTGGTATAATCTCAGAGCCACACTGTGGATGGGTTGTAAATTAGGTTGTGGATTATTGTCAGGAATTTGTATTGAAAAGATTGGTGAATCGGGAGCCTACGGGGAGTTTGAAGTACCGGGGTAATGTAATCTCTACAGTTTGAGTTAGTGATAAGATGAGCAGAAGTATTGTGGACTATTGAAGTGGACACTGAGCAATATCTGGAAGACCTAGATAAAGTGAATTATATTAGTCAAGGCCTGTCAAGATGAGAGCTTGTAGAACTGTGTGAAAATCAGATGGGTATAATAAAAGTTTTAATCTTTTTAACAGATGAATTTTGTAGAATATTTTTTTCACTACTGCAGAAATGTCAGTGGACATTGATAAGTTGGCATCCTGGATGACTCCTAAATTGTGGGCACAATTAGCAATGGGAATGGTACGGTTTTCAAAAATAAATTCAGCTGGGGAACGACAAGTAGAGTGGGGAATAGTGGATAAGTGAATCATTTCAGTTTTTGAGGTATTTAATTTCAGGCAGTTGTGGGATAGCCGTGCTCTTATGGTTTCAAGTGTAACGCTCCCTTGACCACTTACTTCGCGGGGCGTTCCTGTGTTCAGAACTGACCTGGTGGGAGCCCTCCCCCCTCCCCAGGGCAGACTCTGTCGGTCCTCACGTTCATGGTGCCTGGTGCCTCCACTTGGGAAAGAAGGTGATAGTGGGTGGGATTTCCCTCCCTTCACCCTAGGAAAATGATTGGGACTGTGAACAAGGCTGGCAGTATGTACAAATATATACAGGTTTACTGGACTATACAATCATATACATTAATACATGACTATGTACATGGCTAATAGGATGTCAAACAGCACACTTACCTATTCATGGTTAATAGCCTCAGTCTACACAACTATATACATGTCTACAAGGTAGCAAGAATGTAGTATTTGGGGTTGTTGGCACCCACAGTATACCACGAAATAGAATAGAAGGGACCTCTTGCAGTCCCACTTACTCAAGTATTATTATTATCCTTCTCCCTTTATCTAAAGTCTCACCCATGTGAAAAGATGCAACTGGGCTGGTGGGCAATGTTGGTCGGGGGGGGGGGGGGGGGGAGGCGCTGTATCTAAATTGTCTCCTTCCGCTTTGCTAAAAGATCTGTGCCAATGCTGGGGTCCATGCCTTCCTGGGGGACCCCACTCTGACTCCTGGACTGCCGCTGGGGTCCATGCCCTCCTGGGGGACCCGACACCACCTCCTGTTTTACTGCTGGGGTCCATACTCTGAATTCCGGACTGCCGCTGGGGTTGAGGCCCTCCTAGGGGATCCAGCTCTGCCTCCTAGACTGCCGCTGTTGTGCCCTTGCTCAAGGGGGACCACTCCACCTCCATATCTGCCACTGGGGTCCACGCCCTCCTGAGGGATCTGACTCCACCTCCTGGATTGCTGCAGGGGTCCCCTTGCTCAGATCTGCCATTGGGGTCCCCTCACTCAAGGGGATGGGACTGTGCTCCCTCCAGGCCTGCTGCTGTCCTTCAGTTCTCCTCTCTCAGTAGGAAGATTTTCCTTGGCTTGAGTTTACAGCTCCACTAGGCTCATGGCTGTTTTGGTATTCAGTTGTTCTGGCCCTCCACAGTCTCATGTTCATTGATTTTAGCTCCGCTAAGCTCATGGCCAGTCATTTACTGTTACCCAGGCTGGATAAGTCACCTTCTCTGAGCCCAGCCTTTGCTATCTCTGTTGTCTGACCCTTTATGGGTTACCTCTCAGCCAAAAAGCCAAGGCAGGCCCACAGAAAGAAAGCATGTGCACACCCCTCTATTCTGCCTTTCCAAACCCCTGTTGTCTGGGAACTTGATACGCATGTGTCTGAATACCCTTGTTAGTAAGGGTAAAAATATGTTTGCTTCCTAGGACTGTTTTCCAGTATATTTCTCTCATAAATCCCTTTTCCATTCATAGTTCTGCAATTTAGGAGTTTGACTCCTCTGATTTTTTTTAGTGATATTTCCTACAAAATAACCAGCAGACGTTCATGGGGCTGTGACATGCAAATCCCCTACCTGAATCTGTGACTCATCTATTCAATGGTCAGTTAAGCACCTTCACAGTAAGAGGTATTTTGGATTTCCTGGGCTGGAAGCTCAAGTTACATAGCTGCATTGTTCTCTTTTTTTTCTCTGCTGCAGTTCACTTAAATGGTTGTATGCTCAAACCTCTGTCTTTTGTGAGTGGGGGTTTCATGAAGCACATTTATTAATGATAGTGTGTTTAGCTATGATGAGGTATAAGGAATGGTGAACTGAATGTCATCAATTCCTAATCCAAGATAATCTCATGGCATTTGGAAATCAAAACTTCCCAGATATGGAGAGTGGGAGATTTGTTTTATCGTTGTTTTAATTATTGAATGTTATTTGGATCTTCTGTTTTGAATTATTTTATTGATGATTGAAAAATATTTAGACAAGTTTTGTACCCATAATATCTTTATTAATTTTCAAAACCAACAATAAACAAATACAGTTATAATCCCTCCCATATAAAATAACAAAGTAGTAATCTTTCATTTTGAGTGTTAGGTAAATAAAAAGCAGGAATTATTCCAATAGTATCATAGTAGTGAACTCCAAATTTCCGCGATAACTCTGAGAGATAATTACATTTTGAATTTTGAACACAGACCAACAGTTAAAGAATCAATGTAGGTACCCCAGATCTTTGAAAGTTTCCCACCATAAGCCTTTGGCTTCACATACAAGATTTTAAGTTCGATGCACAGTAACTCAATCATTTCTGCTTTCTGCATATCAAATCATGGTGGGTATTTAGCCAACCATTTCAACATTATATATCTGTTAGCAATTAAGCAACACTTACTCAGAAACAAAGAGCTGAGGTCACCAGCACTGTGGACATCAAGATCTTTGCCTAGAATACATAGAACAGGTGCAAGGGGAATCCTCACACTAAACAATTTGGACAAGACTTAAAAAAATATGTTCCCGAAAGGTTTAAATAGAAATGTTATTCTATTTGTTAGTTGATTTAGAATTTTTATTTTTTTATTTGTATGGTTCTACTATTATGGCTGATGTTTTATATTTCAGATTTTACCATTTGATGTTTTATGAGGAATGGTGGTGTTTCTTTTTCAGGGTCTGGCTTGTGGTTTCCAGTTTATTATTTTTCTCTTCATGTTTCCATTTATGTTTTATAATGACTTTATTTTGTATTAAGTAAGGGACAGTTGCTATTCTACAAGCATGACCGAAGTGAGATATTCTGCTGGCTTACAATTTCTGTATAGGAATCTTGAGGCAGCCTGGCTTGTTCTGTTTTCCTAATAATGTTTAGGTTTTGATGTAATATTTGCAGTGCTGGCAGTTAGTGCTGTTTTGGCATGGGAAGTTTACTATATTGTAATTGTAATTAAATTTATTTATGGCTTTCTGAGGGCTAAGCCCACTCCCAACACACATTGCAGTAGGCCTAATATTATGAGTTCTTTTTGTAGGATCTTCTGGATGGCACCATAACAGTGCATGTAAATATAATATGCATGTTGTAAGTGATATTAACATGCCACCACTAGAGAGCGCTCATTCATTATAGCAGGAACCTCCCACTGGAATAAAATGCCCTCCCATCTACGCCTTGAACCCTGCCATAAAAAATTCAAACAAAATCTAAAAACCTGGCTTTTCAAACTAGCGTACCCTGACTGACCTACTGACTCCCCTCCAAAGTAACGGTATGACCTATGAACTGACTCCCGACCAATGGACTGACCCTCGAACAATAGATTTATTAATTGTATATATGTATTTAAATCACGTTATATCCACTCCACCCCCGGTTAGCCTATTCCCTGTTAGAATTGATATTACTATAAAGCTTGTTGCTAAGTTATGTTACTTTGTGAACCGAGGTGATGTCTGCTGACGTGCCTCGGTATATAAGAAACCCTTAATTAAATAAATAAATAAATAAATAAATAAATACTTTGACTATCTTTTTTCAAGTAAAATCTGTTATTATAAATGCATAATTTTTTATTTGTATGTGAGGAGAGGAGTGTAACTGAGGAAGAGGGGAGGGTGCCCGCAAGGTCATAAGGTTCAGTTAGAGTACCTTATACCATTGCACCAGCCCTGGGCCCAACCTGAAGCTTCTTCAGGGCCTCCTCTAGCATGGCCAGTGCTTCCATTAGACAAGCCAGGCAGTTGCCTAGAATGCAAAGATTTTGGGAGCAACAAAATCCTGCCAGTGTGACGTCTAGAGGGGTGCTGTACCAAAGCCAATAACATCAAAGAAGGTAGTTCTGTGCTGGAGCCACTACCTCCAGTAGTTAAGCTCGGGGAGGGGTGAATGATCAAATATGCTTGCACCAGCCCTGTTCCTTTGGTCAAAATGGAACCAGTTTCAAGGCCGGCCAACATACTTTTCTTGTATGGCCATGCAAAAAATGAAGCTGGCTGGCCCTGAGACTGGTGCCGTTTTGATGTCACTATGGTGCCAATCTAATAGTCAACTGGTGTCATTTTTAAGAAACATCAGTGGGATAGGAAGCATTTGTGCATCCCTTCTGCTCCTTTTTCTATGCAGGACCCCACAGGGTCCCGGCCTGGCACTTTTGTTGGAAGTGGGAATTGAGGTGGGGCCCAGGGCAACACTGGTACACCACCAACTTGGTTTGTCACCGTACGATCCTGACTGTCCCCCCTAATTTGTTGTAGACAGAGAACCACAGATCTTTCCCTGAACTCCTCCAGGCGGGTAAAAAAAAATAATCTCAGAGGCAGGAACAGAGATCCTCCACAAAAAAAAAGCAGAACTTCACAACAACTTTTCTCCATTGAGATTGGTTGGGTATAGGACAGGAATATAATTCTCCTTCTTTCTCTGATATCAGACTGTGGGGCCTAATGTTAGAAACTGAAGGAGCCCTCAAAATGCACTCCTCCCTCTTCAAAAACTGACTCAATACTCTTACATTGATTTCCTGCTCTGCCTGTTTTTATACAGGTTGGGCTGACCAACCCAGCAGCCTCATTGGAAGGGCTGGTCAAGGATGGTTCGCCCCCTCCTACTCTTAGGTCCTAACCCAGGGCCTGAACTAGGGGTAAACATAATTGATACTTAAAGGGTCTCTACATTTCCTTTTGAGGAACTTAGATATGTTCACCCGAAGAGGGGCGTGGTTACCTAGGGCCCTTGTATCCTGCTGGGCTTTGGAGTCATTATTTTATTTTTTTTTTATTTACTTCGGCATTTTATATACCATTATTCCATTGATAGATCACAAAGGTTTACAAAGTGACATTCATAATTATGACACAATTAACAGACATTAATCTATCATTATTGGAGTCTGAATCTGACTCAGACCTAGAGCAGAGTAACAATCACTGGCTGGAGTTAGTTCCATATAGGCACTGGGCATAACTTGCAAATCCCATATGTAGGCCACTCTCCTTCAGCATGACTCTTGCCCATGCTCCCTATCTTTGCCCACTTTTGCTGGCCGTGCATCATGGAAGCTATGTTTTTACTCCCTTTATTGTCCCATGGCTCTACATCTGTGGAACCCACGTGGCTTCCCTCAAATAACTCACAATTGGAGTCCATTCTTTCCACCAGGTCTCCTACATAACCTCTCTTATTGCCATGTCAAGCTATATGTAAGCAGGGTTGGGCCTACACAAATCCTGCCCTGGGGACCTGATTCTTTTGCGTGGAGGGAAATTCTGATCACTCAGGCTATTCCACCTCCATAAGTTCAGCCTCAGCAGCTCTAGTTAAGTCTGTCACCTGTTTGATACCCTTCCTGTCTTCCCCTTATGGATCAGGGATACAAGGCACTCTAAATCCAGACCCCTCACTGGAAAAACCACGGAGTAGAGAGTCTGACCTGGGGCTATTGTTTCTATCCCCTCTGGCCCTCCCCAGCCAGCATCAGCTGGTGAGAGGGCACAGTAAAAATCTGAATATTGGGATTGGGCCAAAGGATGTGCAGCCAAGCCATAATGGCCTTCATACAGCCCAGTGATATTATGGCAAGAGCAGGCAGATAATTCTGCTGCTACAAAACATCTGGTGAAAAGGAGGACAAATCATCTGATTTGCCTCCTTTAAGCCTAACTGCTTACCCTTTTTCCCCATGACCCATTCCTTCTCCCCCACTAAGACCACCAATCCGAGTTGGACTTATTCCCACTGCGACCCTAGTAGGTCAAGGGGGGTGGGGGCAGGAGCTTCTTCTTATCTCTGGTGGTTGACTAAAAAAGGTGTCAATACGGGGCCTATGCAATAAACTTTTGTGTGCATATTAAAGCCCTCCTGTGCACACTAAAAACAGCGTGCTGAGCTGGAAAGCCTTATAGTGCATGTTAACAGAGCTCTAGAAGACAATAGTGTGAGCATACAAAAACGTACATAAGTTGTTCAATGCACCTCCCATTGAGCCACTTGCATTATCATGGGACTTTAATGTAATGCTTACCCAGCTGATGAAAGCCCCTTTTAAGCCTCTGAACTCTTGTTGGCTCAGGTACCTGACCTCAAAGGTCATAGTTTTGGTGGGGGTCACTTTAGCCCATAAAAATCAATGAGCTTCATGCCCTAGTGAGTTATGCACCTCATGCTGTTTCATCATAATAGGGTGGTGCTACACACCCATCCCAAATTCCTGTCTAAGGAGGTATCGGATTTCCACTTTAACCTGCCAACATTTTTTCCCCAAACCACATGTTCAAAAAGGTAAACAAGCCCGGTACATTTTAGATTGCAAAATTGCTGCCGCCTTCTACCTGGAGTGACCCCAAGCCCACAGAAGGTCCACCCAATTTTTTGTTTCCTTTGGCCCCCAAAAGTCTGGGATTGCAGATTGCATATCCTTTGGTTATGCCCAGGCAGGTCTGACTCTGGAAGTGCATGTCAAGGCTCATAATGTTAGAGCCATGCTAGTGTTGGTGGCTCATCTAAAAATTGGCCTGGTTTGTGGAGGCCTCTATTAAGGCTGTGACATGGCTTCCTATCCACACGTTAGCATCCTATTATTCCTTAGACACTGACTCCTGATGCCACAGTAGCGATGGTCAGTCTCTTCTTCAGGGTCTCTTTGAGGGCTAGAACCCACTGTTATTATTTTGGGTTATCTTTCTTAAAAAAAAAAAAAAAAAAAAAGAGAGAGAGAATAACAGAAAAAGGTTACCTGCTGTTATTTTTTTGTTGGAAGGCAACCTTTAGCTAGGGATTCCCACTTCTGTGACTGTAGTCGAACGTTCAGAAAGAAGCTAAAAACTTGGCTTTTTACAAAAGCCTTCACTTAAAGGTCTCTCACTAGGGTTGATTCACTCATTTCATACCCCATCACGTTAGAATTACGACGCCGTAGCCCTTAATTCTCCTGTCTGGCTCCACTTACTTCAATCTTCACCCATGTTTATTAAGTCGGTTGTAATTCCGACTTTGTTGATTGTTGTTTATTTATTTATTATTTGTAATAATAATGTAATTTTATTCCTAAATCGTCTTCAGCTCTATAAGTTCTCAGCATTAGCTGTAATTTCTCATGATGTTAGACCTGTTATTTGTACCCTCTTGTTTGATATAATGTTCGATTGTTCGATGTAATTTCCAACTTTGGTTCTATGTAAACCGACGTGATATGTACCAGTACATGAACATCGGTATATAAAAGCTTTTAAATAAATAAATAATAAATTTATCATGGTTGTCTATGGAGAAAACGAAGTCGCATACCTGTAAGGAGTGTTCTCCATAGGCAGCAGAATAATCACACACACATTCCCATCCTTCTCCCCTTGGAGCGGTTTTCTTTAGCTCATGTATACTGTAGAATTGAGGGGGGACCTTGTGCAAAAGCAATTGGGCAGAAAGTCCTGTGCATGCCCAAGAAAAGACTCCTGAGCTTTTCCAGAGCTAAGAAATGGTTTGTGTCCTGGCTGGGGGAAGGGTAGCAGCCAGCACTGAGATTTGCATTTGTAGATTTGTATGCATTTATTCATCTTTCCCTGTTGAATGTGAATTGGTTTGCATTCTGTTTCAATAAACTTTATTTAAAAAAAACAAACAAGGGTTTCTGTCAGCACCATTGGATGATGTCACACAAGTGTGGTTGATTATCCTGCTGGCCTCTGACTGCATCCATTATGGGTAAGCAACTTTATTCTCAGACCCTGCCACCAACTCATGTGTGGTCAGTGTCAAACAGGTTGCTAATTCTCTGAAGCAACCCTAAAAGGCAAGTTCAAAATTACGAATGATGGGCATGGGAACTAATCTAGAGTCATCTTCTGAATTCTTATAAAGGTGAACGGATCCAAAGCACTGGATTTATGACTCATTATGATAACCCTTACCACCTTTTGCTTTCAGGTTTGAGATGATGTTACTTTAACACCTCGTGCAACACTTTCACCTGTTCACAATATTTCTGACGCCTTTAAGACTAAACCTTTGCTGCTTTATGCTAATCACTTCCTGACTTGATAGCTCCTGAAGACCCTTGCAATATGAATTTCTTCTTTAGCCCACCCCTTTTGCTTCCTTCCGTGATCCGTCCTGCTGCTGGAGAGCAGACCTGTTTGGTCTTGAAAGCCCAAGTGCGTCATCATCTTTGGGTAACGGGTAACTTGCGTGTTAGTCCGAAAAAGATGAGGTATCTCAACCAGTTTTCTCCAGGACTAAAATAGTTCCTAGAACTCTGTAGCTTTGGATGAAATGTGTTGCAGTGTTCTGTACTATTATTCGAACAACTGGTAGCACAAAACCACCAAACTAAAGTGGAGCGAGGCACTGAGAATTGTTGAGAAGATGGAACAAATTATTTCAAATATCAATGAAAATTCATATTCACACTTTCAAACGCTGTAACGTTGAATAACAGCCCGGAGGCTGGTGATATCCTACAGACTTATCATATTTATTGAGGCATGAGTGCTTTCCCAAAAGAGGCATCTCCAGTGATCTGGGTTTGAGTCTTACCACTAAAACTGAATTAGAGATCGAATGGGGGAAGCAGCTGAGGGCTGGCCCCCTCCCGGGGGGGGGGGGGCAGACACCGAGCCCGCAGTTCCTGAAAAGGACCAAAGTCCATAGTGATTTGAAGGAAGTGTGAGCTGTTTGCCATCAAAGGTACACAGCAGATAGCTGAAAAGACTGTGGTTATTAAGCATTCTCTGTCTGTTGTGCATACCTCATGTATTATTATTATTATTGCATGACAACTGGAATTTATGCGTAAAGCCTGTTCAATAACTATTGCCTTCTCTGGCAAAAGTGGAGTTGGTTTACTTTGCTGTGGCACGGCAAGGCGCGTCACCAGGGCAGTGCTGACTACAGCCTTCTCTCTATTCCAAATTATCCTGATGCCAATCTGAGTTCTCTGCTTTCCCAGGCGGGGACTGTCACCGCTTTGCTCTCTGAGCAGTGCTGGATTTGCTCTTACCCTGCTGCATTAAATTCAGGGGACGTTAGGCACGTTCTGAATCAGCACTCTGAATGTCTCTGCCCAGGATTTTATTTCCTTTTGCCACCGATGATCTTGCTCCCTCTTTTCTTGTCTTTTTCTTTCGTTATTGTTTTTATAGGCCAGACAGACCGAGGATGCTTAAGGAGTTAACGGCAGGCTATGTAGAGTCAGAATCTGGAGCAGCTGGCTCCCCTGTAACTTGGGTGGGTTAGGAGGCTGGTGCTTTGGCTGTGTGAAAATGTGTGGGAGAGGCTAAGAAAAACATTCTGGCCTAGGCGGAGAGATTGGGGTGGGGGCGAGACGGAGGGGGGAGGGAAGGGAACTGAAGTAATATCTTTTAGAGAGAGGGAAGTGTTTGCGGTTACATCACATTCCTGATGCTGTCTTCTCATGAATTGGGCTTATATGGGGCTTGGCAGAAAAATGAGAGGTGGGGTAATCCAGTCCAAACCGGCCTGGCAGCTAAAGGGGCGTTTTCTTGGCATGGCATGTACTGTGAACCGCTGGCACTCTGAACCCTCACACTACCCAAAAGAAAGCGTGTGCACTTTCGGGATGTGTTAACTCTCACATTGTTTCAGACACTTGGAGAGCGCTTGTACCTCTCCATTTTTTGTATTTATTTATTTTTTTTAAGAAAGCATTTCTGAGGTTGAAAATAAAGAGCAAATTAAAGGGAAGCGTGTGAGATTCTCCCTTTGAGAAAATCAAATATTTTTCATTTTCAAGTAATGAATCTGTTTTTATGGGAAAGATCTTGACAGTTTTACAGGGATAGTTATTCAGGGCAGCCCTTTGCATGCAAATAGATTTTTTTTTTTTTTTTAAGACCTATGCACAAATAAAACAGATTACAGGGACAAGGAAAAAGCACCATTGCAGAGGTTTGGCAGCAAATGATGAACAACTGCATCATTTCACTTGTTCAAAATATTCTGCCGTGCATTCCATTTGCAGGAACTCTTGTGCTATGAATATCCTTCACGTGTGAATTTTCAAGTTACTGCTGTGTTCCTTCTAACTACAGAAAACTACAGAAAAAAATTCCTATGGAATCATTGAAATCAACAGCAGAAAAAGGCCTTGCTGCCTTTCTAATCTAACCCTTTTCCCTACTTTCTTCATCAGTAGCATGGGATCCATTTAATGTTTGGGTACTTGCCAGGTACTTGTAGCTTGGATTGGCCACTGTTGGAAACAGGATGCTGTGCTTGATGGACCCTCGGTCTAACCCAGTATGGCAACTTCTTATGTTCTTATTTCACCTCCAGCTTTTGCATTGCTTCCCCACTTCTAATATCTTCCGTGCTGTCCCCTGCTTTCATGAATTCCACTGCTGTTTTTGTCCACCTTCATCGCCCTTGGGAGGCTGTTCCGTGCACATGCCTTCCTTCCTGCTAGGTGAACATTCAGCGAATCATCTATTCAAGGTCTTTCATGGGTAAGCTCCGTCTGTGGAGATACCTGTTTTTCTCAATTTGGTTCCTGCTGCCCAGGAGATAAATGGAACTAGAGGCACAATGTCTATAGCCAATATTGTATTCCCACTCTCATTACGGACAGTCTTACAGAAAGGGTGTGTGGTGTGATGCCCATGTTTTAACAACACCCTGCTGTCCCTTCTGTTCATACTGATTCCTTTCACTCTTTGAGCTTGTCACATATACATGTATTTTACTAATCAGGGGATTCTGGGTCAGCTTTCATAGAAAATGTCAGTCAACTTCCTTTAAAGCGTGAGGTTGACTTGATCAAAAATGATACCCGAATGAACAGGCACAAATTTTGGCTCCACTATCGGAGTTTACATGACTCAAAAATTTGTATAAAATTCCAAACTCATATTAACTCATCCAGTTTAATCATCCCTCATTGTGAGGTGCTGCTAGAATGACAAGCACAGCATTTATCGCATTCATCTTTACTGCTTTTGATACTACATTCTTAAGGTGAAACAGAAATAGGTTTTTTTTAAAAAACAGCTGATTTAGCCTGGCTTAGCACATAATATCCACAGGGATATATGTGCCTGTTTCACTGAGAGTTGTGAAATCCTCTGTGAGGGATTTTGCAATGCCCTTGTATGAGATAGGACTGTGGTTTCATGTGTTATTTGCTGCATTCATTCTCAAGGGCATTAGCAGATTCTAATAGTGATTTGAATTTCTACAAGTTTCATATCTGATAGTGGAATTGAGAGAGTGGAATTTGTGATCCTTTGTCCCAGCGGCAAGTCCACTCACTCTCCAGAGCCACCAACACCCAAGACCATTAAGTTGCTCTTTGCTTTTCAACAACCTCTGAATATAAAGGCAACAGAAGTAGGGTTTCTTGGTATTTGTTTAGGTTCCTATCTGTTCCCTGTAGAGAAAATCTCTAGCACAGCCATAATGACTTAATGTAATTAAAAAAAAAACCATAATTTCTATTTCAATAATGTCCACGGTAATGTGCAACATAAATGGAAACACACAAATAGCAAAATACTTCAAGATTACCTTTTGGGGAAAAAGCTAAAATGTCCGAAAGCCCTTAAAGCAGTGGTACTCTCTTCCAGTCCTTGAGAATGGCAAAGGGGTCGACCTTTCAGGATATCCAGAATGAATTTGCATAAGATACATTTGAATGCCATGGAGGCACTGCATAGAAAGCTATCTCATGCATATTCACTGCGGATATCCCGAAAACCTTACCTGCTTGTGGCCCCCAAGGACTGAAAGTGAATACCACTGCCTGAAAGAACAAGTAGTCGCTAAAAAAAGAAGTCACCTTAAATACTTTTAGTGCCTGGAAAAATAAGGGGGGGATCAGGGAGGCAAGGTAGACATTGCCTATCTGGGCTTTAGTAAGGCATTTTACACTGGTAAGCAAGCTGGGCGGTATGGAAGTAGGCCCAGGGTTTTGTAAGCTCTGATCAAGGCACAAGATAGAGTGCATGTTGATAAACAGAGTTCATGCTGGTGAAGGCAAAGTGACAGCTGGGGTTCCCCAGGGCTCAGTACTAAGACCATTTCTTTTCCATTTCTGTATTTGTAACATTACTGAGGAACTTGAGAAAACCATGTTTTTTTCATTAGGTTATATAGACTTTCCTCTTGAGAGAGAAAGCCCCTGAAGGGCCCTCTCAATTAAGAGGCCACCACAGGCAGAACCCACTCCCCAGACGGGTCCTTTCCTACCATAACCCACCAAAATCACCCCTTTTATAGCGGGCAAGCCACTCCCTTTATGGTACGTTGCTCCCCGTTCTTTTTAAAGGAACCTTTCCATATGGAATATCAACAGCTCTCCCGATTAACACAATGCAAATGCATTGACTGCTCTCGCCAATGGAACGCCATCACACTCACAGTACCACACCCTTCACATAAGTTTAGCAGCGACACATAGCTTTTGCCTTCCTATTAGTATTATCACAACAATACATCTACATCGAAAAGGGAGCCAGCAGTTACCTTCCTCCACTTAGCATCCTCTCCAAGCACCTCACTGTGACAGAAAAAGGGCTTCTGGTTGAGAGACTCCTCATATATTGGTACCTAGTGCATCTCTTTATACTGCACCATATTGTGGTTAACTAAATAAAATTAATAACTGGAGCACACACATTTCTAGAGACCATCTGGCCCAAACAGAAATTCATACTTGTCAGATGTTCTTATTTCTGTGTAACTATAAATGAATATGTTTCTGCGAGGACTGGAAAAGGGGAATTCAGCTCCAAAAGCAACACTTCAGCTCTTGAGGCCTCTGAAAATATTTCTTTTCCAACTCTCTACATCAAAATCACACCAAATAATGTACTCTTGTCTGCAAGGTATCTTGCTTCTCTGAAATGTAATTTAAATAGTCTTGCTTCGCAGGGAATATTTTGGTACACAGGCAGGATAACTTTCAAGCAGCTACATGCAGCAGCATATATGCATGTATATGGCGTGTGTAGCGTTGCCATAGTATTTTTTTTAACTGGCGCAAATTTTAAAACACGCAGATTTTTACCCCGCAACATCTGTGTATATGCTCACACGTGAATACATGCGATTCATTTGGCGTGCATACTTTTCCTATTTTAAAAATGTATGCATGCATATTTTGGATGCAAAAGTAAAGTAGGACTTATTTGTGTAAGTCAGGCAATTTTAAAACAATCATGTGTAAATGAAATTAACCAGTTTACTAATTAGTCCATTAGTTCACCCAGTCCTTCTCCAGGTCATGGAGACCTTCCCGCTTCTTCAGCCTGAACTTTCCCCAACCAGTCAGTATTACACAATAACCACGTTTAATATCACTTACGCCAGGGTAATTAGCAGATGTAAATGAGGAGTTTGGCAAATGTACGTAGGAAATGTCTTTTAAAATAGCAACTTATGAGCGAACGTGTTGATCCCGCCATAGAATGCCCGTTTTTTACATACGTTTAGATGTGCAAGAAAGTGAAAATCCGCATGTATTTGAGATTATTATTAACTATGGAATAGGCAAGTAGAGGCTTCCTATGCACTTCAGGTTTTGAAAATTCACCCCTTACTGTATGAAGAGTTGACAGACTGGAGACACCCCCTACCTCTCCTCCTCCCTGAGGGAGAAGACACAAAACAATAAAATAAATTTGGAAAAATAGCAGGAAAGTAAAATTGCATTTATTTATTTATTTATTTATTTATCAATTACCAAAAAAACCCACATCCTACACGACTATTTGCTTGATGCCAAACTAGACATCTGTTTCATCACGGAGACCTGGCTGAAGTCCTCAGACACAGTTTTAATAAATCAACTTCCTACACAGATGTATGATGTCTTCTCCATACATAGAAAAAAGAAAAAAGGGGGAGGTCTCTTCCTAGCTGCCAAAATTTTTCTTAATCTCACTCTACAACCTATCAATACAATACCTAAACTGGAGGTAGGCTTATTCAAATCCAAGTCTCTCCAAATCCTCCTCACTTACGCCCCCCCCCTGGATTATTAGATCTAGATGCCTCTCCTATGGTGGAAATCATAGCAAAATACTTAAAACTAGATTCTCCAGCCATTATCCTTGGAGATTTTAATCTTCATATCGATGCCAATCCTCGATCTTCTAACTGCGAAGCCTTTTTATCAGCCCTCTCGGACATGGGCTTCAAACAATACATCAACCAACCCACACATAAAGCAGGTCATAACCTTGACCTTATCTTCACAAATTCCAACCTCACTCCACTTTCACCCCCTCTATGCCTCCCGGTTCCATGGTCAGACCATTTCATGATCACCTCCACCATCAGGTCAATGACAGGATCTTCTGCACCCCTCAGCTCACCACTCTGCACTACAGGAAACCCTGTCCTTCTGAAGACCTCGGCAACTCTCTGATCAAAGAACTTTCTAACCTGGATCTATCTAACCCAATGCTGCTATTATCTCCTGGCAAAATATCACTGAAACTATAGCCAATAACTTATGCCCACTGTCAATAAAAAACATAATTCCTTCTCAAAAAAACAAGCAGCCATGGTTCTCAAAGGAGCTCCATGCCCAAAAGCAAAACCTAAGACGGAAAGAAAAAGAATGGAGGAAGAATCCCAACCCCACTCTCTAACCATATACAAAGTCGCTCTCCACCATTACAGAATGGCAACGCTTCGAACAAAAAGAGATTTCTATGCCCACCGTATCCTCGACATGATCTTTGACGCAAAGGCTCTTTTCTCGTACGTATCGGAACTTACCAAAACTGCTCCCCCTACAATCCCAGACAATATAGCCCAATCAAAAGCCAACGATCTGGCTTTTTTCTTTCAGAATAAAATCTCCAACACCCTGGCTAGATTACCTACCAGCCCAAACTCGCTGTTTCCGGATACCCCCCACCTCCTGACCCCAGATATAAGTTTGGAATCCTTCAATCCTACTCACACTATGGAGGTGGAAACCCTGATAAAAAGAATGAAACCTTCGACCCACCCTCTAGACCAAATACCTTCCAAATTTCTGATTCTCATACCAGAATATTTCTCCAAATATCTAGCTGATATTATCAATTGTTCCCTCTCACAAGGAATATTCCCGGATGCTCTCAAATTGGCCACCCTCAAACCCATACTCAAAAAACCGAACCTGGACCCGGACGACCTCAACAATTACCACCCTATATCCAATCTCCCCTTTGTAGCTAAGATCATGGAGAAAATCGTAAATAAGCAACTTTCAAATTACCTGGAAGACCACAATATTCTACACCCGTCACAATATGGATTCCGAAAAGAATACAATACTGAAACCCTTCTCATCTCACTCCTTGATCAAGTATACATTGGCTTTGACAAAGGACAGTCCTTCCTCTTAGCTCTTCTTGATATCTCTGCAGCTTTTGACGCCATAAATCATAATACTCTTCTAAACCGGCTATCAGATATAGAAATCACAGGATCAGCTCTCAGATGGTTCGACTCCTTCCTTAGCATTAGAGGCTATAAGGTTAAAATCAATAACAAGGAATCCCCTCACACTAACGCCCCATTCGGAGTCCCCCAGGGCTCCTCCTTATCGCCCACCCTGTTTAATATCTACCTACTCCCTCTCTGCCACCTACTTTCAAAACTAAAACTTAAGTTCTATATATACGCAGACGATGTTCAAATTTTAATCCCCATATCCAATTCACTCGACTCAGCACTTAAATTATGGGACTCTCACCTGCAAACGATCAACCTTCACCTTTCAAGCCTCAATCTGGTGCTCAATACCACCAAGACAGAACTATTGCTCATCACTCCAGAAGGCAGTCCCTTCCATTACCAACTGCAAGCTAACACACAAATATCCCATGCAAGAGATCTTGGAGTCATAATAGACAGTCTAAAACCTAAAGCAATTTATAAAACACACTACAAAGGAGTGCTTCTTCAAGTTACAAGTACTCAAAAAACTCAAACCGCTCCTATTCCATTATGATTTCAGATCTGTCCTCCAAGCCATTCTGTTCTCCAAGATTGATTACTGCAATTCCATCTTGCAAGGTCTCCCAGCTACTACTATAAAACCTCTCCAGTTGCTCCAAAATGTGACGGTGAGAATTTTGACGAAATCCAATCGGAGAGAGCATATCTCTCCCATATTAAAAGATCTTCATTGGCTCCCAGTAAACTTCAGGATTCTCCATAAATCACTCACAATTATTCACAAAAACATTCACCATCAGACCCCTCTTGATCTGCTACACCCTCTCAAACTGCACTCTACGGTCAGACCCTTAAGGGATGCCTACAAGGGATCCTTACACGTTCCTCCAATCAAGGTTGTGCACCACTCAAACATCAGAGACCGGACATTCTCAATCACAGGCCCCTCCATCTGGAATGCCATGCCTCCGGACCTCAGGCAGGAAACTTGTCTACTAACTTTTAAAAAGAAACTCAAGACATGGCTGTTTGGTCGAGCCTTCCCCACTACTAGCCCAACAGCTTGACTTAGAATTGTTCCATCACTTTTGTAAATAAACAAACGCTAAATCACGCATACAAGTTATCATGAGGTTGGCTCCCTGCCTCCCATCCATACCCTCTTGTATATAGTACTTTATCTTTGTTCTCCCCTCTTTATTTTCATACTCCCAGTTAAGGCACCCTTGTTATAATGTAACTTTATGCTCCTTCAAATTGTCTCTTGCTATTTTTCAGCTTTTATGTAGCTTTGCATTTTATTTTTTTGCTTTGACCAGCCCATTTTTGGGATGGGTCTAAGGGGTATAAATTGCCCCAGTGCATGTGCAAAGGGTCTTTCTTCTGTTACAGAGGATTGATCATTTTGCTCCCCGGAGAACTGATTGAGAAGTGTTTGAGAGGTGTGAGTTTTTGGAAGGAGTTTTTGTGAAGCTCTTTGGAGATATTTTTGACTAGGATCTGCTAGAAAGGCTAGTTACCTTCTCTCTAGGAGACCTGGATGGGATCTGGGGATTTTGCTTGCACCCAGCAAACAGCAAAGCAAAGCCTTGGGAAGTTAGTGACTTAGAGATTTCTGTGGCCAGTTTGGCAGTAAGGCCAGTATCACCTTGCTGTAGTAATTGGAATCCCACAACCAATAAACAGTGGGTAAAGGCTGTGATTTTTTTGTGTGGACGTTTGAAGAATATCGGGAGACATCTAGTTTTGGATGAAGGGGATTTTTTTCAATCTTACCCCCTTGCTTCAGGACGGTTGCTGAAGAGGCTTACCCCACTCTCCATGGGGAAGGGATTTTGGATTTTGGAAACCGATTTGGTAAGAGGAAGGAGAATGAATAGAAGAGGAACATGGATAAGGAAACCTCAACTCTTGTTGTTATGATTTTCATATTTTCTGTTCATGACTTTTTGCAATTTTATCCTGGATCATCCTTTTTTTAAGTTAAAATAAATTTCAATTGAATGCCATCCTTGGACTTTGTGTCTTATTCAAGCATGCCTTGTCCCTCAAAGAAGACTCCTCTATTGTAAATATTTACTAGCCAGTGAAAGAGAGGGGGGGGGGGGGGGTAATAACATAATTAAGACTATGCTACCCACTACTGTACCAGGGGTCCAGGAAGCTGAAACCTCTTCTCCCTGCTGGATGAACCCTGTCATTCCCAGAGGCCGGTATGAACAATGTGTGACAAGAAGAGATGTTCTGGATATTGTGGAGCAGCCCTTGGAACTGGGTAACCCCTCTTAATCCAGTGCACCCCACAATGGGGGGTTACATACATAAGGTACATGGCTGGTAATATACTTAAGGAGGGAGGGGGTTCTTAACTTATTGAGAAAACCTTTGATGTGGCATCAGAGAAAAATGTGAATTGTACTATAAGGGGTTCTAAATCTTTCCCTTACTACTTGCTTATTCCTGTGTCCTTCACCTTTGAAATTTAAATACTAGCTTTACTCCTGTATCCTTTGTCAGTTAGAATTGAAATACTAGCTTATTCCTGGGTTCTTGGCCTTTAGAACTAAAATACTAGCTTATTCCTGGGTTCTTGGCCGTTAGAATTAAAATACTAGCTTATTCCTGTGACCTTTGTCCTTTAGGATTTAAATACTAGCTTATTCCTGTATCCTTGGCTTTTAGAATTTAAATAGCATATTCCTATGTCTTTTGTCCTTTAGAATTTAAATACTAGCTTATTCCTTTGACCTTTGTCCTTTAGAATTTAAATACTAGCTTATTTCAGTGTCATTTGTACTTTAGAATTTAAATACTAGCCTATTTCTGTATTCTTAGCCTTTAGAATTTAAATACTAGCTTATTCTTTTGTCCTTCAGAATGTAAATACTAGCTTATTCCAGTGTCCTTTGTCCTTTAGAATTTAAATGCTAGCTTATTCTAGTGTCCCTTTGTTCTTTATAATTTAAATACTAGCTTATTCCTGTGAATTTGTCCTTTAGAATTTAAATACTAGCTTATTCTTTTGTCCTTGAGAATTTAAATACTAGCTTATTTCTGTATCCTTGGCCTTTAGAATTTAAATACTAGTTTATTCATGTGTCCTTGGCCTTTAGAATTTAAATACTAGCTTATTCTTTTGTCCTTTAGATTTTAAATACTAGCTTATTCATGTGACCTTGTGAATAAATTTTCAAAGGATTTCTGAGCATATACGCATGTAAGTAACCTACATTTGCTCACATGCTAGTTTATAAACATCAAAAGTACATGCGTACTAAAGCCTTCTGTTTAATGCAAGTCATCTCAGACATTGTAACTGATCAGGGCACGCCATGTCAAACTCTGTAAATAATTTGCTATAACTACCAAGTTTCCTATCGACTACAGCTTCCTCTTCTTCCGAGTTCCATCACCCTTGTTTTATTGTAACTTTTGCCTCTTCGTTGTGGTTAATGTCAATGTTATGGTTAATGTTAAATCCCCCTGTTCCTTGTAAACCGATATGAAATGATTTATATCATGAATGTCAGTATAAAAAAGTACTAAATAAATAAATAAAATAAATAAATTTTCAGTTTTGCGTACATTTTTACTGGCACAGAAAAGGGGTAGTCTAAGGCATACCAGTGCAGGAGCACAAGGTACATAAAACAGTTTCTATTTTATAAGAGATAAAGTATATGTGTGTACATTTTCAGGCTTGCTCCTACTCAATGACTCGTGCAAGTGAAATCGGATTTGTTTGTTATCTGCAATTTTTGAGAGGGTGGCTGGGTGAATTGGGGGGAGCTCAAGATAAAGTACTAGAGGGTCTAGGTGAACTGGAGATGGTCTGGGTGAACTGGTAGTGGCATCAGCAAACTGGTGATTTCAAGTATGTGCACAAGTATTTTCAAAACAGAATACATGCGTACTTTAAAATCTGGATTTTAACATGCATGTTATATTTTTTTCACATATAAAATATGCACCCATGTAGTGGGTCCTCCAGATGGCTGCACCGTGAGCGCTATGTTGCCAGGGTTCATCTGACAGGGAAGCTGGACTTCCTCTGCCCCTGGCATAGACTTGGTGCGTGGTCGCCAACAGTCCCGCTACTCCCACTGCTCTTCTGAGCCAGTACCAAGGGCGACGCTGGAGGGGGCCAACAAATATCAGTATAATAAAAGCAAAAGCAAAAACCCACTACAACACTCTCTCTCCTGTCTTACTGATAAAACAGGGTATTTGAGTCTACTTAGTGTTCAAAACAAAATTTTACTTCAGGTAGCAAATTAGAATTCAAGACAATTCAAGATGGTGAATATCAACAATAACAAGGTCCCTGTAGCTATGCCTCTCCTCCTTGTAGATCTCTGCTGCCTTGCTCCTTCATGCATATCCAGTAGTCCTTCCCCTCAGGGTAGGATATCCCCGTTGTAACTCCAATATCAAACTGGAAAAAGATGGAACAAATCTGCTCAATCTAAAATCTAATCTCTCAAAAATCAAGCTCTTTTAGCCAATCCAGCTGGAAAAGGTCCAAAATCGTAGTTGTCTTCACATCTTGCTTTACTCCTTCAACAGAGGCAAACAAAAAAAAAAAAATCATATCCAGTCTGTCCAGATACTGGGGGGAGGGGGGGAATTCCTTTTGGAGGAATTGGTGCAAACAGAAATCTCAAAATAGCCAAAAATCCTCTAAATACTAAAGCTGCTTCCTTGGTCTCCTCTACTATTAAGCAGAGAAACCCTCTCTCCTGCTGGTCAGTGCACTTGGGGGAAGACAAAAGACCCAGATCATATGCTAGGAGGGATTTTTATAATCTCCTTATGCCTTTCCACAAAAAGGTAGGGAAGAAGTGCAAACGAGGATCCCCAAAATTGCCCACCCTCTACTATGCTAAAAAAACTGAGCAATAGCTTAGTGACAGGTAAAAAGTCAGGTCACAGAGTTTACTGAGGAGGATGTTGGAGAGATACCCATTCCGGAGAAGGTTTTCATGGGTGATGATTCTGATCAACTGAACCAAATCACGGTGAACCTGGAAGATGTGGTAGGCCTGATTGACAAACTGAAGAGTAGTAAATTGCCTGGACCAGATGGTATACACCCCAGGGTTCTGAAAGAACTACAAAAATGAAATTTCAGAACTATTAGTAAAAATTTGTAACCTATCATTAAAATCATCCGATGTATCTGAAGATTGGAAGATGGCCAATGTAACCCATATATTTAAAAAGGGATCCAGGGGTGATCCGGGAAACTATAGACTGGTGAGCCTCACTTCAGTGCCAGGAAAAATCGTGGAAACTGATATAAAGAATAAAATCACAAAACATTTAGATAGACATGGTTTGATGGGACACAGCCAGCATGGATTTACCCAAGGGAAGTCTTGCCTCACAAATCTACATTTTTTTGAAGGGGTAAATAAACATGTGAATAAAGGTGAACCGGTAGACGTGGTATATTTGGATTTCCAGAAGGCATTCAACAAAGTCTCGCATGAGAGGCTTCTAAGAAAACTAAAAAGTCATGGGATAGGCGGTGATGTCCTTTTGTGGATTGCAAGTTGGTTAAAAGACAGGAAACAGAGAGTAGGATTAAATGGTCAGTTTTCACAGTGGAAAAAGGTAAACAGTGGAGTGCCTCAGGGATCTGTACTTGGATTGGTGCTTTTTATATTTATAAATGATCTTGAAAGGGATACAAAGAGTGAGGTGATCAAATTTGCTGATAAAACAAAATTATGCAGAGTAGTTAAATCTCAAGCAGATTGTGATGAATTGTAGGAGGATCTTGTGAGACAGGAAGCTTGAGCTTCCAAATGGCAGATGAAGTTTAACTTGGACAAGTCAAAGTGATGCATATATGGAAAAATAACCCTTGCTCTATGTTAGGAGTTACCATCCAGGAAAGAGATCTAGGCGTCATAGTTAATAATACATTGAAATTGTCAGCTCAGAGTGCTGAGGCAATCAAAAAAGCAAATAAAATGTAAGGAATTATTAGGAAGGGAATGGATAATAAAACGGAGGATGTCATAATGACTCTGTAACGCTCCATGGAGAGGCCGCACCTTGAACACTGTGCATTTCTGGACACTGTATCTCAAAAAGGATATAGCTGCACTGGAGAAAGTACAGAGAAGGGCAACCAAAATGATATGGGACATGGAAATCCTGCCCTATGCGGAAAGGCTAAAGACATTGGGGCTGTTCAGTTTGGAGAAGAGAAGACTGAGGGGGGATATGATAGAAGTCTACAAAATCATGAGAGGACTTAAACAAGTTAATGTAAATCAGTTATTTATTCTCTCAGATAATACAAGGACCAGGGGCCACTCCATGAAGTTAGCAAGTAGCTCATTTAAAACAAATCAAAGAAAATTCTTTTTCACTCAGTGCATAGTTAAGCTCTGGAATTCATTTCCAGAGGATATTATTTATTTATTTATTTATTTAGAATTTTTATATACCGACATTCTTACATTAAAATGCAAATCATACCGGTTTACATAAAACAGAAAAAGCAGGAAAAAATATTTACATAGTCAAATACAGAGAACATTTATAATAAAATTGTTAACAAAGGCATAAGGTAGGAACTTGAAAAAAGGTTACTTAACAGAAAATGTAAAAGAAAAAATAGTAAATGAAGCACAAAGAGTTGACGTCGGGGGAGGGGCATGGTCACACATCGCAGTCACCCATTTCCCCTCACCTCCTGATGATAGTTCCAGGATATGGTTACAACAGTTAGTGTTACTGAGTTTAAAAAAGGTTTGGATAAGTTCCTAGTGGTTAAATTCATAAACTGCTATTACAGTAATTAATAAGCAATGGTAACTTGTGATCTATCTAATGTTTGGGTACTTTCCAGGTACTTGTGACTTGGATTGGCCACTGTTGGAAACAGGATACTGGGCTCGATGGACACTCAGTCTGACCCAATATGGCATTTCTTATGCTCTTATGTTCATAAAATAAGTAGAGAAAGTAAGAGCTTTTATTGCATTGCAAATATTAGTGCGTTAAGAAACATGTGGGTGTTTCAGAGCAGAACTACATTGTATTTTATAAACTGTGAAGCAACCCGCTGCACAGTTTATAAAAAAACCTAGGATAATTCTCCACGCATCCACTTATGCGTGCAAACCCAGATTTGCAAATAGATTTGAAAGTTAGGCTCCCTGACTTTAGAATTTAAATTGTAGGTAATTCCTGTGTCCTTTGTTCCTTAGCTTTAAATATTAGCTTTTTACTGTATCCTTGGCCTTTAAAATTCAAAAACTAAGTAATTCATCTATCCTTTGTCCTTTGCAATTTAAATACTCTCTTATTCTTGTGTCCTTGGCCTTTAGAATTTAAGTGCTAGTTCATTCCTGTGACATTGGCTTTTATAATTTAAAAACAAGCTTATTCCTGTGTCCTTGGCCTTTAGAATTTAAGTACTAGTCTTTCCTGTGTTATTGGCTTTTATAATTTAAAAACAACCTTATTCCAGTGTCCTTTGGGCTTTAAAATTTAAATACTAGCTTATTTCTCTATCCTTGAGCATTAGAATTTAAATACTAGCTTATTCTTCTACCCTTGAGCATTAGAATTTAAATACTAGGTTATTCCTGTGTCCTCTGTCCTTTAATATGTAAATACTACCTTAGTCCTGGGTCCTTGGCCTTTAGAATTTTAGATTTAACTTTTAGGTAGGAAATTGTAATCCAGAACCTTCAGGATAGCAGGACCCAGAGGCAGGCAGATCTCTGGAGTCTCAATGTGTGCATGAGGCGTTGGCGCAGAGAATAATTGGGTAATATTTTGGAGAAGGGGGAGTCTATTCTGAACCCAGCTGCTGGCTATAATGTTAAAAAAGAAGACAAAGCTGCTTTTGAACTAAATCATGGGATAAAGCCAACTGTTGTTCAGAAGCACATGGTTTGGAGATTCATATCTACAAAAGGGTACTGGAATCAGGCGTAGATTGGCTTATCAGGGGATCGGGCATCGCCCACTGGGCTGGTCCCACTGGTCACGTGGTTACGTGGTCTTCATCTCAGCTTCTTTTCTTCCTCTCTTTCTCTCTAACCTTCCCTATGGAGGGCCAGGCCCACTGGCACCACTCTGTGAAGAGAGAGAACTCGTTCTTGGAATCCTCTCCCACCTCTGCCCCAGTATTACACGTGTGCAGGGACTTTATACTTCCTCACAATCCCATCCAATGGGGTGTGGCATATCTCTCTCTCACACACTGACATCACACAAAGGGCAAGAACTAGACAGAGACCTCCGACACTCTGAAGGCACTCAGACCAGCTGAAGCCACAGATGCCATGCAAGAGAAGGGCAAACAGGGAGAGTTTCGGTCATTTCTGAGTTTTTGAACTCACATCACAGTATATTGTGCTATTTGTATTCTTTACTTCTTCCATCAGAAATCAGAACAGGCAGGAAAATTGAATTGAGGAGTGGGTGAGGAAGATATCAAAACACCAAGATTAGTAAAGTCGCTTTCTAGATACTGAGTCACTTGGCAGTTCTGATGATTCAGATTCCAATAAAAATATAGTGTGTAGTCAAGCTGGTTTAAAAATCCCACTTCTCATCAGTTGGGCACATCCATTTTGTCTCCAACAACTGGAGGAATGATATCAGTTTGTTCCTCACAGGTATGCCAAGGCTTACCGCATTAGGCGTGAGACACTCACTTTCATGCTGTGATCCCCTCCTCTTACGCATAACCGGCAGTGGCGCAGTGATGATGTTCCTGCTGGCAGAAGAAAGAAACTAATGATGTGCCAGCAGGGTTCCCATTCCCTGCTGCTAAAGAAAGAAATCCTAGCAGTGCCAAAGAGAGTTCCTGCCAGGCAGGCTAGAGAAGGTGAAGGGAGGCAGCCAGGCAGTGAAAAGGAGGGGGGGGGGGAGTGAGAGTTCCTCACAACTCCCCTGCTGCCCCTTCCCTTCCTTTCTCTTCCTTTTCCATCTTCTTTATTCACTCAGCTCCCTTGCTTCCCTTCCCTCCGCTTCCTTCATACTGAGAAGGGAAGGGAAGAAAGGTGAGCCGAAAGGGATATTTATTTATTTATTTACTTATTTTAACATGTTTTGTATACCGTATATTCGGTTTTGCCATCATAACGGTTTACATTAGGAGAGTGACATTAGAGTTTTAACAAATACAATTTAAAGATAAACAGGCCGATACAGTACAGTGCGCTCTGGTGGAGTGCACTGTTAACCCGCGGTTGGAGGCGCGTTTTCGACGCGCTAGCTTTACCCCTTATTCAATAAGGGGTAATAGTGCGTCGAAAACGCAGTCCAACCCCCCCCGAAACTAATAGCAACCGCAACATGCAAATGCATGTTGATGGCCCTATTAGTTATTCCCGCACGATTCACTAAGTAAAATGTGCAGCCAAGCCGCACATTTTACTTTCAGAAATTAGCGCCTACCCAAAGGTAGGCGTTAATTTCTCTCGGCACCAGGAAAGTGAACAGAAAAGCAGTAAAAACTGCTTTTCTGTACACCCTCCGACTTAATATCATGGCGATATTAAGTCGGAGGTCCCAAAAGTAAAACATAATTAAAAATAAAAAAATTTAAAAATGTAAAATCAGCCCGCGGCTTGCAGGTTGAAAACCGGATGCTCAATTTTGCCGGCATCCAGTTTCCGAACCCGTGGCTGTCAGCGGGTCCGAGAACTGACGCCGGCAAAATTGAGCGTCGGCTGTCAAACCCGCTGACAGCCGCCGCTCCTGTCAAAAAGAAGGCACTAGGGACACGCTAGTGTCCCTAGCGCCTCCTGTTACCGCGGACCCTAATTAGCATATTTTTATTTATTGGATCGCGCGCACGGGACACTGGCATGTACGCACGCCGGGAGAGCGGGCGCTCGCCCGCTCTCCAATGTTTCTTTCTGTATTGGCCTGAAAGTTGGGTAGCAATGGGGGTAAAAGAGGGTTAGATTAGGGAAAAATTTTTAGATTTGTGTTATAGAGTTTGTGATTTGATTAGTCTGTCGTAAGTTGATAGGATGGTGTCTTTGTTTTCTTTGGAGTTGTCTGGTTGGGAGTTTGTTGGTGTTGATAGTTGAGATCTTCTGAAAAAGCTCTGTTAAAAACCCAGGTTTTTAATTCTTTTTTGAAAGTTTTGGTGTCAACTTGGGTTCTTAGATTTAGGGGTAAGGCGTTCCATAGCGATGGGCTGGCGATGGATATAGCTCTCTCTCGGATTGATACTAGGTGCGTGATTTTAGCATGAGGAATTTTGAGGAGACCTTTATTCATTGAGCGAAGATTCCTTTTTGGAGCATGTAGTTCATTGTGTTCAGTTAGCCAATGGTTTTGTTGTCCTGTGATTAATTTATGGAGGATTGATAAAACTCGGAAGGAGGTTGTGAGTAAGGGGAAGAGAAGAGGGATGAGTGAGAGGGAAAGGAAGGAAGGAAAGGGAATGAAGGAGGAATGAGTCAAAGAGGAGGGAATGGACGAAGAGTGAGTGAGAGAGAAGGAGTAGGGAAAGGAGGAAGAGTAAGAGACGGAAAGGGTGACAAGGGAGGAAAGGGAAGGGGTGAGTCAATGAGAGGGAAGGGGGAAAGGGAAAGGAGGTGACTGATTAACATCAATTCATGCCCCAACAGGAAAGAGGAGCAGTCCCATTGGCTGCAAGGGCTGAAGGTGGAGGTTGCTGAAACTTGTGTGTTCCAGAAGGCGAGAAGCTTATATGTATATGTGTGTGCATGTGACAGTGTGAGCATGTATGCTAGAGAAAATGAACATATGTGTTCATTCATAAACCCTGGGTGGGTGAAGACCCAGATTCTGGACCCAAAGGCATATAGAAATAAAATAGACAACCTTCAAAAATTTGAAGAAGGATCCATCTGATGAAAATAGGAAAAAGCATAAGCAATGTCAAGTTAAGAGTAAAAGATTGATAAGACAGGCTAAGAGAGAATTTGAAATGAAGTTGGCCATAGAGGCAAAAACTCATAATAAAAACTTTTTAAAATATATCTGAAGCAAGAAACCTGTGAAGGAGTCAGTTGGACCGTTAGATGACCAAGGGGTTAAAGGGGCTCTTAGGGAAGAAAAGGCCATTGCAGAAAAACAAAATGAATTCTTTGCTTCTGTGTTTACTAATGAGAATGTTGGGGAGATACCAGTTCCAGAGATGGTTTTTAAGGTTGATGATTCAGATGAACTGAACCAAATCACTGTGAACCTGGAAGATGTAGTAGGCGAGATTGACAAACTAAAGAGTAGCAATGCACCTGTACCTGATGGTATGCATTCCAGTGTTCTGAAGGAACTCAAAAATTAAATTTCAGATCCATTAGTTAAATTTATAACCTATCATTAAAATTATCCATTGTACCTGAAGACTGGAGGGTGGCCAATGTAACCCCAATATTCAAAAAGGGCTCCAGGGACGATCAGGGAAACTATAGACCAGTGAGCCTGACTTCAGTGCCGGTAATCCAAAGATCAAAATCACAGAGCATATATTTATTTATTTATTTATTTATTTATTTAAAGGCTTTTATATACCGGAGTTCATGCACTAGTGCATACCACTTCGGTTTACACAGAACAAGGATCAGAAAATTACGTCAAACAGATTGAACAATTAAATAAATATACAATTACATCCAACGATTGGGTATAAATAACATGGCTAACTTAGTAGGAACTTAGAGTTTGAGGTAAAGGAGAGAAATAGTACCAAGTGGTAACAGAACAATGTTAATAGCTAAATAATAATAATAAAATAAATAGTAAATACAAATTCTTATAATAAATACAGATGCTTACAGATTACTGTCTTCATGAAAAGTTTACGTCTTCAGAATAGGGTTAAGTAAATAAGAACTGGCGGTTATTTCTTTAGGAGTGAAGACTTCAAAAACTGAGGTTACATCTGGCTTAAGAGGTATTGGTGTAGCATGCTCAAATATTTAATGATTTGGAATTGTGAGACCAAGGATAAAATTAGGAGTTGTTTGATATGATTATAAAAGCGAGACTGAATCAAGTTCTGGGACGTGGTTCTGAGCTAAACCTTTAAGAGTAGGCTTTTGTAAAGAGCCAGGTCTTGAGTTTCTTTTTGAATGTTCGAGTACAGGTTTCGAGGCGAATGTCCGTGGGGAGGGCATTCCAATGAAGGGGGCTGGCAGTCGAGAATGCACGTTTCTTGAGTGAGGACTTGGCTGAAGGTACGTGTAAGGTGCCTAAGTATCTGTTTCTGATTGGTCTTGAAGACTCATGTAGGCGAAGTGGAAGGCTTAGATCTAGCGACGTTTGTGAATGGATGTTCTTGTGTGTTATAGTTAGCACTTTGAAAATGATTCTGGATCTGATGGGGAGCCAGTGTAAGTGTTTTAGTATGGGTGTTATGTGTTCACTTCTGCTGGTGTTAGTAAGAATCCTTGCGGCGGAGTTCTGCAACATTTGTAGAGGTTTTGTGGTAATGATTGGAAGGTCAATAAGCAGAGAGTTGCAGTAATCGATTTTGGAAAATAGTATTGTTTGGAGGACTGTTCTGAAGTCCTGAAAATGTAGGAGAGGTTTCAACTTTTTCAAAATATGTAGTTTATAATAGCATTCTTTCGTTGTGTTCTTGACAAAATCTTTGAGGTTCAGCCTTTTGTCTAAGGTGACCCCAAGGTCTCTTACTTGAGTGGAATTGATCATCGGTGATGAGGTTAGGTTGTTGGTAGGCTGAAGGTTCTCATCTGGAGTGATAAGCAATTTCTGTTTTTGACGTATTAAGTACTAGGTTAAGGCTAGATAGGAGTGAGTTTATAGACTGTAGACAATTGTTCCAGAAGTTGATGGTGCTGGAGATGGAGTCAGTGATTGGCAGCAGAATCTGAACATCGTCTGCGTATATGAAGTGTGTGACCTTAAGACTTGAGAGTAGATGACATAGGGGGAGAAGATAGATGTTAAAGAGGGTGGGGGAGAGAGAGGATCCTTGGGGGACTCCGAAAGAGGATTTGACCGGGAGGGAATCCTTGTTGCTGATTCTGACCTTGAAAGTCCTATTGCGTAGGAAGGATCTGAACCATTCCAAGGCTGATCCTGAGATGCCTATGTCTGAGAGCCGGTCGATCAGGATAGAGTGTTTTACGGTATCAAACGCAGCTGATAGGTCGAGGAGAATCAGGAGGTATGGGGTCTTTTTCTCCAGACCTACGAGGACTCTGTCGGTTAGAGAGGTTAGGAGGGATTCCGTACTAAGGGATTTGCGGAATCCGAATTGGGCTGTTGTGAGTATTTTATGCTCTTCTAGGTATTCAGATAACTGTTTGTTGACTATCCTCTCCATAAGTTTGGCTACAAATGGAAGGTTAGCGATGGGGCGAAAATTAGCTGGGTCTGTAGGGTCCAAGTTGGGTTTTTTGAGGAGAGGTTTGAGGGTGGCTAGTTTCAGGATGTCTGGTACTAGGCCTTGGGTTAGCGAGCTATTAATTATCTCTGCTAAGGGCTTCGCTATGATGTTCGGAATGGTGAGTAGGAGTTTAGAAGGGATGGAATCTGTCGGGTGAGTGGAGGGTTTCATCTTTTTGAGAGTCATTTCGATTTCGAGTGAGGAGATAGGTTCGAATGAATCTAGGTTTATGTTCTGGTTGCGTGAAGGAGTGATGATAGAAGGAGGTACTGTGTTACTGGTTGCCAGGGGGGCCATTAGATTGAGAATTTTATTTTCAAAAAATTGAGCAAGTTCTGTGCATCTTGATTGTGCTTGATCATCTGGGATAGTTGGTGAGGTGGGTTTTGTGAGCTCTGAGACATATGTGAACAGCGCTTTGGGATCAAAGGAAAAATTGTGAATTTTGTGGGCATAAAAATCTCTCTTTGTGCGAAGTATGTTGTTTCTGTAATTGTGCATGAGGGTTTTGTACTCATTCAGTGTAGTGTTGGAAGGATTCCTCCGCCATGCGTGTTCTTTTTTTCTCAATTCTAATTTGATGGTTTTTAGTTCCTGCGTGAACCATGGTTTTTTGTTTTTGCAGGCTGGGTTGATCTCTGGTTTTTTGGGGGCAAAGTTTTTCTGCCACCTTGTTCGTAATGTTGTGCCATGACGAGGTGGCTGTTTCTGCGTCTGAAAGGTCAAGATTGGCGAGTTCCGACGATAGGCGAGAGGTGAGGTCCTCTCTAGAGCATGAGTTCCTGTAGTGAATTGTGGTTTTGGTGTTTGGAGATATGGGGTTATCCTTGATACAGAGATTAGTTGTTATCATCAGATGATCTGACCATGGGATAGGGGAGCATTGTGGTGGGGAAGATTGTGAAAGGCCTGAGTTGATGAATATAAGGTCCAGAGTGTGCCCTGCTTTGTGCGTGGGACTTTTAACAATTTGAGAGAAGCCGATAGCCTTAAAAGAAGATAGTAGCATATTGCAATTGGCAGATAAAGGGATCACGTCTGTGTGAATGTTAAAGTCTCCTAGGATGACAGCTGGGGTGTCATTTTTTAGGTGTTTGGCGATGAGTTCAATGAGTGGTGATGGATCTGAATCCAGGAGACCGGGAGGGACATATATTAAACAAATTTGGAGCTGTTTAGAGCTGAAGAGGGCAAATTCCAGTCGAGAGGAGTGAATAGTGGTCTGTAGGGTTAGTCTGAGCTCCTTCTTTGCAGCTAAGCAGAGTCCTCCCCCTCTTTTTTTGGGTCTGGGTATGGAGTAGATGTCGTAGATGTGAATGGGTAGTTGGTTAATTAGAGGTAGGTCTGTGGGTTTTAACCATGTTTCTGTCATGGCACATATATCCGGTTGTGTGTCCTGGAGATAGTCATTGATTATGTGAGGTTTTTTTTAGATTGATTGAGCATTAAAGAGTGTTAGAGAGAATAAGGATAGTCCGAGGAATTGGGTGAGTGGGGTTGTCATTATTGGTATCAGACGTTTGTGTTGGAAGACTGAATGGTTGGCTGGTTTTATCCGGTTGTTGTAGAGGTTTTTGATGATTGGGATAGGGAAAATGAGCATGGCTGAGGTCCCAGAAAATTGAGGCTGTACAAGCGGGTGTGTGCACAGTGGTTGAGATAAGGGCACTTGGACTGCTGTTTGGACGCAATGCTGGGGTTGAGTGCTGGAGTTGAGTGCTGGAGTTGAGTGCTGGAGTTGAATGCTGGATTAGGGTGTTGGAATTGAATGCTGGAATTTAATGCAGGAGTTGAGTGCTGGAGTTGAGTGCAGGAGCTGAGTGCTGGAGAAGGGTGTTGGAATAGAGTACCGGAGCCTGAAGTTGATAGCTGGGAGCTGGGAACTGGATGTATGGGTGCTAAATGAAGGTTGGGTGAGTGCTGATGGAAGGTCAAAAGAGATCTTTAGGAGAGAGGCAAGAGGCGGTTGTGTCTCTGATGGGTGCGTTTGATTGCCTCCGGGAGCGAAAATCTCGGACCTATGGCTCACCAAGGGGCGCACTAAGGGGCAAGCCCCTTAGGTCGCGCTCCTTCGGGCGTGCGACGCCGGGGAGAGGTGCTCCGAATATAGAAAAACGCCGGGGAGAGATGCTCCGAATATAGAAAAACATGGTTTAATGGAACACAGATCCCTAAGTTAGGATGATGGTATCTCACTCCTGGGGGAAAGCTGAGATTGTTGCCACGTGTATAGAAGATTCCAAATCATTTGAAAAGATTTCAATTGATTTTGGCGAATTGCTGCAAGGTGCTCCAATCGTTGTTGCTTAAATAATTGGTTGAGAATGATTTGAAAAGGAGGTATCTCAGGCCTCTTCCAACGGGAGGCTATCTCGCACCGTGCCGCTATAAGTATTTGCTGGCACAAATGTTGTTGTTGGGGGTAGAATGCAAACTTTTTTGCCCACTTGTTCCTCCTGAGATATCCAGTTGGCAATATCCCTCCAAAAAGGTTTAATTCAAGGGCACTGCCACCAGATGTGGAAATAGGTAACTACTTCTCCACAATTTCTCCAACATTGATCAGAAATATTTGGTGAAGTCTAGTTGGAGTGAGGTACCATCTAAACAGCAATTTGAATCAATTTTCATGGAGATTTGCAGATATTGAGCATTTATGAGCACCAATAAAGATATATTCCCATGCATCTTTATTCAGAGTATACCCTAGATCAGATTCCTAGGCAGATATAAAAGTAGGTGTATCAGAAGGCTGTCTATTAAGAATATCATATACCTTGGAAACCAAACCGCTCTCTTCAATTTCCTCCCTTGTGTACACTATGTTTCACACATAGATTTTCCATCCCGCAGTTGGGCATTCTGGAGGCTTAAAATAAAGTACTTTTAGCCCAACAGAATGGGAATAGGGCTTGTAATGTGTGGGTCAGAGAGCCACTTAAATTTATATTCAAAATTTCTGATTTTTCAAAATTTATTTTAAAACCTGACACATTACTAAATTGTGTAAGTTCTACTGTGACTGCTTCCAATGATGTCTGGGGGTCTGTTAAAATATATCATCTGCGAAAAGGGACAATTTGTAATTGTGTGATTCCATCAGCTTTGCGAATACGAGTAGTGAAGGTCTCTAAAAAAAAAGGGCAAATAGCATAGGGGACAGAGGACAACCCTGACGAGTGCCTTGTGCTATTGAGAAACTATTGCCATATCCTCCATTTACCTTTACTCATGCACTGGGAGAATTATATAATTTCTGAATCCAATGCAAAAAGTTGGTCCCAAAATGCATCTTTTCGAGCGTACGAAAAAGGAAGGGCCTATGGACCATGCTGAATGCCTTCTCAGCATCGACTGCAAGGAGTATATTTGGTATGTTCTTTTTATGTACCCACCAGAGTAAGTCTACGGTTCTGCGAACACTGTCGGTTGCCGTCTGGTGTGGAATGAAGCCCGCCTGGTCGTGGTGTATAAGAGTGGGCAATAGTTTATTTAGTCTTTCCGCCAATATTCTGCCAAGAATTTTTAAATCTAAGTTAATTAATGAAATTGGGTCCCTTCCAGGCTTGGCTATAACTGTTATGCCTGCCATATTTGTGTGTGTCCTAAGGTTCCCCCATCTTTAAGCGAGTTAAACTATGAGGCAAGCGGGGCTTCTAAAATATGAGAAAATTGTTTATATTTAGTATTTACTGGATAGGCCATCTTATCCTGGTGATGTTCCACCCTTTCGAGATTTAATAACTTGTAAAATCTCTGGGGTAGTGATAGGGCTGTCCAGATAGGATTGTTGGTCATCAGTCAGAGCCAGTAGCACCACTGTTGCCAGATATTGATCAATATTGTCCAAGTGGATCACGGGATTGGCATAGTGAGGTGTAAAATCAGGTAAAACATTGGCGAATCTCTGTAGATTGGGTAACTATCTTTCTCTGTTCATTTTTAATTTTAGCAATGGAGTTCTGGGTTTGCACAGCCTTTAGTCAATGGGCTAGATATCGTCCTGCCCGGTTTCCCCCTTTGAAATGGGCTTGGTGGATCAGATTAAGCTTGTATGAAATTTGTGAGTCATTCAGCAGTTCAGTTCATGTGGCATTTAACCTCTGATAGCAAGTAGAGGATTGAGTGCGCATATGTTGGCGGGAAAGTTGTTTGATTGCATTGATTAATATAACCTGTCCCTGTTCTTTTTCCCTTTTGCAATAAGCTGCATGGGAAATAAACAGTCCCCTTACAACTGCTTACAGGAGCCACATATTATCTCGAGGAGATAATCGGTATTAGAATGGTTTTGGAAATATTCCATTAGGTGGATTGTTACTTTTTGGGAGAAATTAATGTCATCTAATAAGCTTTCATTAAGGCGCCAGAAACACAACCGTTTATCAATATCTGAAAATATAATATCGACCCACACTGGGGCATAGTCAGACCATGTTAAAACGTCTGCTCCCGCGTTCGGTATCTCATTTTGCAGGCATTTATCTACAAAAAAGTAATCAGTGCATGAGTAGGACGCATGTATGGAGGAGTAGAATGTATATACCCAGGAAGTAGGATATCGTTGGTACCAAATGTCTGTTAAACTCCATCTAGCAATCATAGCTGTTAGTGTTTGTCTAGCTTCTACCTGAGATAAAGGGTGTAGCAGCTATTTACATTTCTAATAACTGAATCACCAACTATGACGGCCATCCTAATCTTTCCCTCCTGGGCATTAGCCCTAGGAGACTTGACAATGCATCACCTGGAGAGCAAGTCCTTGCTACAGGATCACTTCCTGCTATACCAGGGTGATGCTTTCCGACAAAGATACCTTCCTAATCCTAGGCAACACCAGGGCTTCCAGACTGGAGTTGGGATTTGGCTACTATGTCCTTGAAAGTCTCATCTATATACCTCTCCATCTGCCTCAGCTCCTCTGGGTCTGCTACTCTAGCCTCCAGAGATCAGACTCCTTCTCTGAGAGCCAGTAGCTCTTTGCACCAGGTGCACACTCCTCTTCTTTTTAAACACCAAGTACCATGTAGGACATGGGGGTTCATATCCCTGACTCTGGGGGCCTTTCACTCTGTCCCTCCTCTCTTTACTTACACATCCATGGAATCTGCCAATCTCCTCAGTCTTCCTGACTTCACTTTTCCAGCAACTTGCAGGTCTCCCCAGTGTTTTTCATGCTCTGACCATCCTTTTGGCATACTCCTCATTTTGGAACCACCCTGTTCTCCTAGGTACTGACAATTTCCTCAGAGGGAAGAATCACCTCTTCTCCAGCTCCTGGCCTCAGGCCTCTTCTCTTAAGGGGAAAAGACCCTGTAAGGCCCGCTCCCTACTGTAAGAGTCCCCAGGCCACTAGCCCGTAGGCTGGCTTCTTCAAGCTCCTTATATCTTGGAGGTTCTTCTCTTCCTCAACTCCTTACTCAGAAAGGGCAATTCCTGCCGAAATGACCCAGAATTTATACCTTCCCAAGCCACTTCCCAAGCAATCATTTCCTCTCATCTCCCTTAAGATGCAGAAGGTTAACACAACGGAATAAAACACAATACATCAGTTGCTCAATATCACATCAACCAACAACATTTTTTCCCCAAACTCTTCACAACAAAGACAACACTTGGGCTCCCCCACCCAAAATTTCTTGTACTACTAAACAGGGATGGGAGCACAACTGAAGACCTCCCTACACCAGCTTCTTCTTTGGAAAATGTATAAATCTGACACATAAAATTTTCCAAAAGTTCAATCTTATTTTTTTTTTTACCAATAAATGAACCATAGATACAGAGCACACTGAATTTTGAAAAGTTTTCATATTCAATTTAATATCTTCGACTTGATGTATATTTCAGAAATCTTGGGATACATATTCAGTCACAGTCCAGATAAAGTTAGTTCAGTTTGGAGAAGAGACAGTTGAGGGGGATATGATAGAGGACTAAAATTCATGAGAGGACTAGAATGCATAAATGTGAATAGGTTATTTACTCTTTCAGATAATAGAAGTAATAGGGAGCAGTCCATGAAATTAGCAAGTAGCATATTTAAAGCTAATCAGAAAAATGTATTCTTTTTCATTCAACACATAATTAAGCTCTGGAATTCGTTGATGGAGGATGTGGTTACAGCAGTTAAGTGTAGCTGGGTTTAAAAAAGGTTTGGATAAGTTCCTGGAGGAGAAGTCCATAAACTGCTATTAATCAAGTTGACTTAGAGAATAGCCACTTCTATTTCTGGCATTAGTAGCATGGAATCTATTTAGTGTTTGGGTACTTACCAGGTACTTGCAACCTGGATTGGCCACTGTTGGAAACAGGATGCTGAGCTTGATTCTCGGTCTGACCCAGTATAGCAACTTCTCATGTTCATATATTCTTAGGAGTCTGAAGAGTATAATTTACCATTCCATTTGTGAGGGGTGAGTTTATGTGTGGAAAGATGGGTATCTGAAGTAAGGGGAACTTCTGCTACTAAGGTATTAAATGATGTAAGCCATACATTCTGTTAAGTAATGGTTGAAAAAACTATTGGAGCAATGGAAGAACATTCCTTGAGGAAGGAGGTGGTATTTCACACACTGGGGTACAGTGTATCATTCTTTTGATCAAATGTTGGTCTTGACTGCATGAACTCTGATTTATTCAGTATTGTTTATCTGCTCTCTATCAGGCTGATACAGTACAGTGCGCTCTGGCGGAGTGCACTGTTAACCCACGTTTGGACATGCGTTTTCGACACGCTATTTCCTGTCCTCTTTAATTTTTAAACAATCCTTTGGTAGTTAATTGCCTGTATTTGTGGAAGTAAATTAAATCAATACAAATATGCTGAATAAGATGAAAGCACATCCCTACCATAAACCAGGGCTCCTCCTTGAAACTTTGCAATCATGGGCCCTCGATTCAGCCACAATTTCTTTAGTATCCCTAGTCCCAGCTCATCCAGAAGACCTGACTTGGGAATCAAACCCAGCTTCCTCTGCATAGCAGACCTGAGCACATCATTGTCACCTATAAATTCATTGTTTATGCCTTTCTCTACCCATGACCCCTCCCCTACCCTATCCCCTTATCCATTGTTTTATGCCTTTCTACCCCGACCCCCCCCCCCTTGGTTTTTTGTTTTTGTTTTGGTTTTTTTTGTTTTTTTGTGTTTTTTTTGTTTGTTTTTTTTTTTGTAATTCACTTGTTTTTTTTTTTGTTTTTTTTTTTGTTTTTGTAATTCACTTGTTTCTTGTAAGGGCTTCTCCCTATAGTTACATATTTATTCTCAGTTTTATGTAAGGGCTCTGCCCATGAGTTATTGTTTACTGTGAACCGATGCGATGTGCAAACGAACATCGGAATATAAGCGACTTTAAATAAATAAATAAATAAATAAAAATACAACAAGCCAGCCATCAGACTGCACTATTGAGCTGTCAGAGCAGAAACACCATGAGGTCCATTTTCGACAGCTATCCAGCTGAGCTAGTTAGCCAGATAGACATATCTTCCTAACTTAGCTGGGATGTTCAGTAATGCAGCTGAATATATCTAGCTTTCTAAACATTAGCTGGTAAATTTATCCGGCTAACTTTAGGACAGGTCTCTAGTGCGATCAGAGTTAGCCGGATACATTTTCTGGCTAACTCAGCTCCTCCCAGTTATGCCCATGCCCTGCCTATCACTTAGCTACCTAGCTATTTAGCCTGATAGTTATCCGGCTTAGTAACAGCCGCTAATCCCAGGCAGATATTCAGTCTCCACCAGTTAGCTGGATAATGCGAATCTTATTTCTGTAAGTACATCTGGCTAAGTGACATTGAATATGGACATCCAACTGGATTCCTCAAAATATCAACTTCTTTTTTCTTGGTCTTATTAATTCTTTTTTTTTCTTTTTCTTTTTTTTAATTTTTGATCTCCTCCTTTTTTTTAATTTCCTCATGTATTTTAATTCTTATTGTTTTTCTATATTTTTTCTATATATCAAAAGAATACATCCTTTTATTATGGCCACACCTTTCTTTTCAAAAATTCCCTTCTAAGAGTTCACTCTTTGGCTGTTTATGCACTATTTATATTTAATATATCCTTATCAGTGTTTTGCCAGCATAGGATTCTGATGGAAAGCAGCAGAATACACCTGCAGATTCACTCGAATCCATGACAGCGAGTGTGTCCAAGTAGGAGGAGCTTGCAGAATCTTTAAAAAAACAATATTTGCTCAGAAATACAATAGAGTTCAGAATGAAAAAAAAAATGATCTTGCTTATTGTAGCTGCCAGTTCCCTTATCTGAATACTATGTAAGTATTGGGATTTTCAAATAGTCTAGTTTAGTTACAATACTGCTTGCATGATTGGATTCTTGCCAAAAATCTCCATGAGGATTTTTACAAAGCATTCTCTCATTCAAGCTTATTTTTACACAAAATTCTTTTACACAGTTTTGCTGTGTTTGTTGGGTGCTGGCAGCGGGAGTAGGGGCTGGGGGTTATGGAATTGCCACATAAAGCAGAAAATGCCCCCCCCCCCCCCCCCCCCCCAAGGAAGATAAGATTGCCATTTGCTAGTCTGTGATTGGGAAAGTGTCAGAAAGTTTTGCCTGCTGTACAGCCTTTGAGGTTGACTAGCAGGAGCGTTAAGGAAGTTAGGGTACTTGTCGTGGGAGGCTGTGTCCAACAGCATGGATGGTGAATTGCGGGAATGAGTAAAGAAGATAAACAATGACAGCACATATAATAGTAATCGTCTCCTCTGCTCTCTGCTGAAATTGAGCAGGGGACCGTCAGGGCTTTCATTATGCACATTTCATTCTGTGACTCGGAAAAAGGAGGAAGAAGAGGGAGCTGGCTGGATGGAGTAAAAGAGTGACACTCTGCAGCACTCTGCATCCTCCTTAGTTATGCCTTTCATGCATGCCTGTTCCCTCTTTATCATATTATGAATTAGTGTACAGAAAATGTTAAAACCTTTTCATAAGGAGCCTCATCAGAGGCTCTTAATGGAACAAAGTCATCATGGGATGACAGGAAAAGTCCTTTCATGAATCAGAAACTACTTAAAAGATAGGAAACAAAAGGCCAGGACTCCATGGGCAGTTTTCACAGCGTAGGAAAGTAAGCGGTGACGTCCCACAATAAACAATCTGGAAAGGGAAGTGAACAGCGAGGTGGCCATGCTGGCACATGGTATGAAGGTTTTTCTTCAGAATCAAAGCCAAAGCTGATTGAGGGATTCAAGATGACCGCACATCAGTGGAAGGGTGAGAGAGGAGTTCTGTCCTTTGTCGGTTTCTTTTCTTTTTCTTGGATCTCCAATTCTTGGTTTTACATTTTAGGATGGTCAAGTAACAAGTCTGAATCCAGGTTTATCCTTTGGATGCCTTTTACAGCTTTTTTCCCTTTATTACTGCTTTTTAAAAAATATTTATTTATTATATACCAACATTTAATCTGAGATATCACATCAGTTTACATTCAGGTACTGTAGGTGTTTCCCTATACCCCAAGGGTTTACAATCTAAGTTTTTGTACCTGAGGCAATGGAGGGTAAAGGGTAAAGTGACTTGCCCAAGGTCACAAGGTGCGACAGCAGGACTCAAACACTGGTCTCAGCCCACTGCTCTAACCACTAAGCTATTCCTCCTCCCTATATAACTATTTAACATAATGTTTTGGCATACAACATATTAAATGTCAACATGAACAAATGAAATAAAATACAGCTTACAGAGGGCACAGATACCAAGCCTACGAATATGACAGGTTCCCAACTGAACAATACACTGTAAAGAAAACCAAAATCCCAGACTTACAATTCAAATCAAGTTAAATCACAAATGGCATGGCCTGGAATGGCCATGATGCAGATGATATACAGCCCACCATACTCTCATATTTAGAAGATTTGCCTTTTAAATCAAGTCAAGGTTTTTCAATATCGGCACATCACATACCTGTGCTCTCCAGTAATCCATATTAGGGTGGAACTTCCAAAATGGTGCAGCTGTGAACCCAGCTGCAAACAATAGCTGACCCACTAATTTATGAAATCTTAGAGGTATATCAGTCCATCTACCCAGCAGACCCAACGAAGGCATGACACAGACCGGAACAGTAACAATATCAGATATCTCTTGGGTCACCTGCGACCAAAGCTGTTGAACATTCAGACAATACCTCCACATCTGTATGCACAGTTGTGCTCATAAATTTAGAAAGCCCTGGCAGAGTTTATAAGATGTGTAGCATTTTAAGAAAACACGAGTGATCAGACAAAACACGTCTATTATTTTTAATGTGTTTCAAATTAAACTATTTTATGCATCACAGAATAGCACAACCATTAAACAAACCATAGCAATAAAGAAAATAATAACATGGTCTTGTTTAGCTTTTCACTCTAGTTATCAGAGTGGACTGTGATCAGGGAATTTCCATTGGGTGTTCTGTTGTGTATCTCCTTTAAATGCTTGTAGGAAAAGGTTCGACCAGAGGGAGAATTCTGAGGATTATGTACGCCTGGGTTCAAACTTTAGCAGAAAGAGATTGGAGGGACCGACCAGAAGGCTGGGATAGCCAAAGTGTCTCTTCTTAAGAGGAGAGCTCTGCAGGGACTTTCCCCCTCAAGGAGTGGATTTTTTTCTCATAGGGAAACAACTAAGGGATCAGAGTATGGGATCAAAGATTTATCAGTGATCTAAGGTGAACAGGTTATGAGGGGTGTGAGCTTGGTAAGCCAGGGAATCCTTTGCAAATGCCTTAAGAAGAATTCTGGAGTTTATCTGGAAAGAATACAGAGTTGTTGTGTGAAATGAGAAGGGATGTATAAGCCTTCAAATGAATGAATAAAGATGTGACTGGATTTGATGTGAACATTGAGAGGAATGTGAGTAACATTTTCTTTTGAAGTGGAGAATTTGGTGAGTACTTTTAGTATTTTTCCCTACAGAGCATTAGAAGTATTTAGTTGATAAGAAAAACATTTTGTTCAAGTTTTATGTGTTGTGGCAGCACGCTATAGCCGTGCTGTAAACACCTGTGAACCCTGATCAAATCAGTGTCTTTTTTAATATCTTCCCATCTCTAACTGCTGGAAGCTCCAGAAATAAAATGATATTTGTTGAGGATACCTTTTTGCTGAGCGTCCTTCCTATATCCCAAGGTGTGGTTTCGACGGAGGTGGGTATCAGAGTTGAAGGAAGTGCGGATCAGTCAAAGGGGGGGTCACAGAGGAAAAACAGGAGTGACTGGGTTTCCCTTTCCAGCTTGGAAAATATTGCCCTTGCTTTTGTGGCTGGACCATTATTCTTGTGAACCCACTGCGAGACCGGCACTTAGCTCTCAAACAGGCATCAGACACCTCTAACATTTTATGTGCCCTGTTAGGAGTTATACAGAATTTTATGGGTTTTTTTTTAATACAAATGTGATATTGTACCCCCACCCCCCACCTAGAATTGTGTATAGTCGCGGGCTATATAAATGGTTTAAAATAAATAAATAAAGGCTGATGATGCCAATAGCCTGGTGGAGGCCAGTTCCAGTTGAATTGGAAGTCCATAGAGCAGGAAGAAACTACCAGGCACAAAAAAAAAAAAAAAAAAAAAAAAAAAATCAAGGACTGATACATTTAAGGAGGATTGATCATGAATATTTAACAGACCGGTCAGTGATTCCATCCCAGAATCAATACCTCTCTAAACCCTCACTACTGGTAGAAACTAGAAGGGCATGACAGTGGATGAGAACACTACACATGCCCTCTTTCTTATACACTTGTTACAAGCATCTGCTGCTTCCCATCGTCAGTGTCAAGGTGCTCGGCTGCATGGAGCTTTGGTTTGATCCAGTAAAGTAATTCATTTATTCTTATTTATTTAATGCCTTTTTTTAAAAAAAATAAATCTCACAATATATATTTAGCACAGCTTTCATGAATTTGGAAATAGCAGAGCAAGTCTATTTTTGTAAGGGGGTCCAAAATGCCCTGTCCTTTACTAGAATTGTGTGTGTCGCCAGAGACCCACAGCAGCGATTTCAGAGACAGGGTGTCGTCGTTTTACGGACACATTTCTTTGCTAGATGTCTTCAGTTGAAGAGCTACAATACAGTGGAGGAACACAGGAGTTTCTCTCCTCTTTCTCCATAGGCAGTCCAGACTCAAGTTCAGAGCCCCTGGAGTTGCGGGAGAAGGAGACAGGTGTTCGGAGCAGCCGTGAGGAACCCTGAGCAGGAAGCTTGCTATTGGGGCGTCACCCAGAGTTGTGGATTGTTTGTGAAGAAATGGAAATGCACCTTAATCCAAATTCCAGCGGTGTGCGATCTGCTTGTAGTCCCACATAGGGGGTGTGCTTGTGCAGTGATGGATTCCTCCTCTGTGAACAGACTTCTGTCCCTGTGAACCAACAAACACACTGACATAAAACAACACTGCTTTTATTGTTGCAGGAACCAGGATTGCATTAAACAGCTGTGCAATAAACACAGCTCCCATGCATGCCTTAATCCCCTCTCTCTCCAGGATTCCCTATCAGGGGAAAGTTTAATCTCCAAGACTCTAAGCGTTGTTCTTCCAGTCTTTAAGATACACAGTAATAATCACGCTGGATGAAGCATTTTGTCCAACATAATTGTACTGATAGTTGATTTCAAATGGAAGTAAATGACAATGTGTACATCCATACAACATAATTCCAATACATCTATGACTCTGTAAAGCTGGTATAATTTAATCTTTTGTTCCATATTCCTTCCCAATTTCAGGGTCATTTTTGTAGCTCCTTCCCAAAAGTGGTGGATAGGATACTTGATCTGAATTTAGATGAGAAAAGTCAGTCCCATTTCTCATACCTTAATCCATATGTCATGAATAAACTTCTAATGTCTTCTCCAATCTTTTCAAGTCCCTTCATGATACCTGGAGGGTACCGCCCAACTCTTCTCCTGAATATCTTGATGATATGGTACTGCCACTGTTCTCCAATCTTCCCAGTCTTCTCCTTCTCCCCATGAGAGGTCAATGGATCTCTCTGTGTGAGAGACCTCTCTGGAAACTCTCATAAGAACATAAGAAATTGCCATGCTGGGACAGACCAAGGGTCCATCAAGCCCAGCATCCTGTTTCCAACAGAGGCCAAAAACCAGGCCATAAGAACCTGGCAATTACTCAAACACTAAGAAGAACCCATGCTACTGATGCAATTAATAGCAGTGGCTATTCCCTAAGTATAATTGATTAATAGCCATTAATGGACTTCTCCTCCAAGAACTTATCCAAACCTTTTTTGAACCCAGCTACACTAACTGCACTAACTACCTTCTCTGGCAACAAATTCCAGAGCTTTATTGTGCGTTGAGTGAAAAAGAATTTTCTCCGATTAGTCTTAAATGTGTTACTTGCTAACTTCATGGAATGCCCCCTAGTCCTTCTATTATTCGAGAGTGTAAATAACCGAGTCACATCTACTCGTTCAAGACCTCTCATGATCTTAAAGACCTCTATCATATCCCCCCTCAGCCGTCTCTTCTCCAAGCTGAACAGCCCTAACCTCTTCAGCCTATCCTCATAGGGGAGCTGTTCCATCCCCTTTATCATTTTGGTTGCCCTTCTCTGTACCTTCTCCATCGCAACTATATCTTTTTTGAGATGCGGCGACTAGAATTGTACACAGTATTCAAGGTGCGGTCTCACCATGGAGCGATACAGAGGCATTATGACATTTTCCATTCTATTAACCATTCCCTTCCTAATAATTCCTAACATTCTATTTGCTTTTTTGACTGCTGCAGCACACTGAGCCGACGATTTTAAAGTATTATCCACTATGATGCCTAGATCTTTTTCCTGGGTGGTAGCTCCTAACATGGAACCTAACATCGTGTAACTACAGCAAGGGTTATTTTTCCCTATGTGCATCACCTTGCACTTGTCCACATTAAATTTCATCTGCCATTTGGATGCCCAATCTTCCAGTCTTGCAAGGTCCTCCTGTAATGTATCACAGTCTGCCTGTGATTTAACTACTCTGAATAATTTTGTATCATCTGCAAATTTGATAACCTCACTCGTCGTATTCCTTTCCAGATCATTTATATATATATTGAAAAGCACCGGTCCCAATACAGATCCCTGAGGTACTCCACTGTTTACCCTTTTCCACTGAGAATATTGACCATTTAACCCTACTCTCTGTTTCCTGTCTTTTAACCAGTTTGTAATCCACGAAAGGACATCGCCTCCTATCCCATGACTTTTTAGTTTTCGTAGAAGCCTCTCATGAGGGACTTTGTCAAACGCCTTCTGAAAATCCAAATACACTACATCTACCGGTTCACCTTTATCCACATGTTTATTAACCCCTTCAAAAAAAAGAAGCAGATTTGTTAGGCAAGACTTCCCTTGGGTAAATCCATGTTGACTGTGTCCCATTAAATCATGTCTTTCTATATGCTCTAAAATTTTGATCTTGAGAATAGTTTCCACTATTTTTCCCGGCACTGAAGTCAGGCTCACTGGTCTATAATTACCCGGATCGCCCCTGGAGCCTTTTTTAAATATTGGGGTTATATTGGCCACCCTCCAGTCTTCAGGTACAATGGATGATTTTAATGATAGGTTACAAATTTTAACTAATAGATCAGAAATTTCATTTTTTAGTTCCTTCAGAACCCTAGGATGCATACCATCTGGTCCAGGTGATTTGCTACTCTTTAGTTTGTCAATCTGGCCTACTACATCTTCCAGGTTCACAGTGACTGCATGATGATGGTACCTAAATTCCTTGTACAGAAGGAATTTAGTTGGTCAGCAAAAATGTAAACCAGTCTTCAACATCCAAAAAAAAAAAAAGGAAGGGTAGATAAAATACTAACTTCAACATAACTTGACAAAACCAGTCTGAAAGATTTGGGCACCTAAGTGATATTGAGGAAGCAGTCTTCTGTATGCCAAATTTCTTCCACCCACTAGATGGAGGGGGTGTTGTTGCTGGACTTTCTTGTTGCATTGGAGTATTTTTTCCTCAGCAAAGAGACAGCAAAGGGGAAGTCAGTCTTCAAACCTGATCTCCAACCCCTTGTCCCATTGATGCTATAGGGAAACTATATTAGGACTGATACACACTTCCTCCAGAGATTTCTTCTGGCTTTGACTTGCCCAGAGATAGTAAACTTACCATCTTCCAGCTTCTAGATCAGGGCTTCCCAAATGTTTAGCCAATATGACTCCATTTTAGCACTTGAAAATTCATATGACCCCAGAAAATAACCAAAATAAATTAGTAAGGATGCAGTCCCTCTCCAATGGTCACTCCACCTTCCCTGCACTCCAGCTGATTCTGCCTTTCAACCTCCATCCTCACCAGTCGATCCATTCTCTTAATCTCCAGTCCTTCCAGAGGGCTTTAACTTCCTCCCCTCCAGCAGAACCCCTTTTTCAACCTCAGCCCCTCTTACATCTCCTAGCTTCTTTCACCTCCCTAGCCTATCCCCTCTCACCCTCTCCAGCCATTCTTATATCCCCCTAGCTGCTTCTCTCTCACCCTCAAGTCCTTTTTAACCACCTACTGACCCTCTGTCATCCCCTCACTCTTGCCCTATCTTCCATTTCCTCCTCAATCTCATCTCCCATCCTCTCTCTCAAATCTCCCAGCCTCATTTCCAGTCCTTCTCTCATCCCCAACTCCTCTTCTCCAATTAATCTTCTGATACCCTCTTCTCTCATCCTCCATCGCTAATCCCTCTCCAGCTGACTGAACCCTCAAAACCTTCCTGCATTTGATCCATCCCTTCAAGCAGCTCCTTCTCCAAACAGCCTCCCTGCCAGGATCAGCAGCAACATTTTCCTTTGGCCCTGGGCCACAGTTGGATGACAACTGATGGGAAAAGAGGGCAGGCAGCTGAAAGGGGAAACATTTTTTTTTTGGGTAAGTTCAGTGCTTGTGCTATGTGGAAAGAGAGGAGCAGAGGCAGTCTCTACTGGCCTATGCACACTCAGACCTCCCTTATGGCTGCTCCCAAGCCCAATGGTGATCTGCAGGTAACATCAGCATTAGTAGTGAAACTCAGCACAAGGCCTGAGCCAGTGCAAGTTTACAGGCTCTGATCCCTCCTCGAACAGGCCTTTCCCATTACCATGGAAACTCATGGGAGGGTGGGATCACTACAGGGCCTGTTAGTTTGTGCTGGCTCACAGGCCTCATGCTAACTTCCACTATTAATGTTACTGACACCTGAAGAACACTGCTGTTTGAAGAACCTGTGACCCCCAGCTGAAGGTTTTGTGACCCCCATGTGGGGTCCCGACCCATAGTTTGGGAAGCCCTGTTCTAGATGGTTCAATTAGTTTTTTTTTCCTATACCTATGTTTGATGTCTGATTTGTATATCAAAACCACTGTGGACCTCCTCCAGAGATTTTTTCTGGCTCATGGATTATTAATTCACAATCTTCTGGCTTCTATATGGTTTAATTAGTATTTTGCTCAATATATCCTGGTCTGAAGACTGATTTGCACATCAAGGCTGCTATGGACCTCCTCCAGAGATTGCCTCTGGCTTCACCCTCCCCTAGGATAGTAAATGCACATCTTCTACCTTCTAGACGATTCTAATAGTCTTTTGACCTATTCACAAGTCTGTTGACCAGTTTGCTCATCAAGACCACTATGCACCTTCTCCAGAGTTTCTCTGGCTTTGCTCCTCTTCTAATGCCTTAGAAATTCTACCAGGGGAGCACTGCTATTCATATAAGCCTGAATGAATAATGTACTTCTGGCAGGTAAAGTCATCCTCTTTGTCTAGGTACACAGCTTCGGAAGGAACGAGCATGGAGCAATGAGAGAGGAAGGGGACACCTACCCAGCCAGATTAGCCGAATCAACCTTAGCAATCAATGAGATGACAGATGTCACAACCAGTTCACCACCATTTTCCTCTAATGGTGCCTTGGTATGTTCATGCCACTGTTGGTGCCTTTTGCTCCTCTTTTGGTAACTTGGGGTCTTCATGCTAATATTGTTGGTGCTCTTTGCCTCTCTTATGGTGCCTTGGGATGCTTATGACACTATTTATGCTAGTTTGGCCATTTGTGCGGTGTCTGTGGACCCTTGGGTCAAGGCAAGATTGATGCTATCTGCAGGGAGGAGCCCTGCAAGTTCTCACCATTCGCAGGCAGACCTAGGCGAAGCAGAGACTGGTCAGGACCTTCACCTATACCAGCCCACATTCCCCTTGGGTTGAGCTTTTGGGTGCCGGGGCCGGCAGGACTTAGGTAGGGTCTCTGCTGATGGCAAAAGAGAAGGTCTGTAGTTAGCTAGGGTCATAGGCAGGCAGTGGTCAGGGGTGTCCAAGATCCAAGCAGTGGTCAGAGGCAGGCGGTGGTAAGGTGTATCCGAGGTCCAATCAGTTATCAAAGGCAGGTGGAGGTCAGGCATATCTGAAGTTCAGGCAGAGATCAGAACCAGGTATCCGTCCGAAGGAGAGGAAGATGGACGAATAGGCAGAGGCAGGCAAAGGCTGGAATGAGTGGACAGCAGAGAATGGAATAGACTGGAACATGGACTGAAGACAAGCTGGATGAAGACTGGAACGCTGAGAAACAACGTGCACGACTATGGAGTAGCTAGACCTGTTGCTGAGGCAATGAGGGAAGGTCAGAGTCTGTGAGGTCATCAAGAGGCGCCATGGGACCTTTCTCACCACGAGCCCTTTAAATGAGGTGATGGGCATGTGCGCACCTAAGGAGGTGCTGGTCGGGACTAGTGGTGTCCTGCTGCAAAGCTAGCTGGCGTATTCCACTGCACTAACGAGCTGAGAGACGGGGACGGGGCTAGCGGCATTCTGCTACATAGACAACTGGCAGCATTCCGCTGTTCAAGGAGACGCGAGATGGGCCCTGCCAGGGGAGGTGAGTGCAGCAGTTCACGGGAGTAGCCTGTAGACCGCCAAACTGTGTACAGTTCTGGTTGCTGCATTTCAAAAATATATAGTTGCGATAGAGAAGGTACAGAGAAGGGCGACCAAAATGATAAAGGGGATGGAACAGCTTTCCTATGAGGAAAGACTAAAGAGGTTAGGACTGTTCAGCTTGGAGAAGAGATGGCTGAGGGGGGGATATGATAGAAGTGTTTAAAATCATGAGAGATCTACAGTTATTTACTCTTTTGGATAATAGAAGGACTAGGGGGCACTCCATGAAGTTAGCATGTGGCACATTTAAAACTTATCGGAGAAAGTTCTTTTTCACTCCACGCACAATTAAACTCTGGAATTTGATGCCAGAGGATGTGGTTAGTGTAGCTGGGTTTAAAAAAGGATTGGATAAGTTCTTGAAGGAGAAGTCCATTACTTGCTATTAATTAAGGGCCAGATTTTCTAACATACGCACAGGCGTAGATTTATGCACACAACCCGGCGTGCACAAATGTACACCCAATTTTATAACATGCGCGCGCAGCCGCGCGCATGTTATAAAATCCGGGGTCAGCGCGCACAAAGGGGTGCCACCTTGTGCACTTTGCGCACACTGAGCCCTAGGGGAGCCTCGATGGCTTTCCACGTTCCCTCCGAGGCCGTTCCGAAATCGGAGCGGCCTCGGAGTGAACTTTCCTTTCGCCCCCCCCCCCCCCACACCTTCCCCTCCCTTCCCCTATCTAACCTGCCTCCCAGCCCTACCTAAATCCCCCCCCCCCTTTATTATTTAAGTTGCACCTGCCTCTGGGCAGGCGGAGGTTGCGTGTGCCGGCCGAGTGCCGGCGCTCGATTCCCCAGCCTAGCAGGCCTTCGGAGGCCTCTGGCCACATCCTCGCCCCTTTTTTCAAGCCCCGGGACATACGCGCATTCCGGGGCTTGCGCGTGTCACCGAGCCTATGCACCTTACATTGTCTCAAGATAACTCCTTCCACAACAATGGATTATGTAAATAGACTTTATGTAAATAGACCCAAAAAATGTTAAACTTATGTGTATTTTTATTCTGATTTAATATACCTCCCATATAAAAGCATACCCATCACCTTTAGTGGGGGCCTGGAATTCCCCCACATAAGTTCAAGAAAATAAATAAATACATGTTTTGAGACAGCCACACGTCCTGATCACATTGAGGATGCATGATTATGGCACAGAACTTCTACCTAGCCATCTGGTATTGCTGGCATAACAGAAATATTACTATGTGCAAAGCTATAGACTCCTAGGAACACCACTGACTGGATTTTAATTGCAACAAGTTCCACATCATTTTTTTTTTCTATTCCTATTTAAACTTGCCTGCCAGCCCTTTTCCCAAGCAGAAACCCAAATCAGTTTACATCCAAACAGTGCAAAACATAGATATATACAACATATTATAAGTACAATAATAATAAAAGTCCGTAATACAGACCTACCATGTCCCTTCTTTCACTGGGGAAATGAGAAGCTACATCGCACAACTAAAATAGTCATGATAGGAGTTGAGCAAACCATTAATAAAATGATGAATAAATGTCACCCCAAGCCTCAAAGGATGCCAGCTGTTGTTGACTGAACTTGAATATATATCGTGACAGAAGTTTCGAGAGGAAGTATAGTCTAGTGGCTGAAGCTGAGGGCCAGGGATTGGGTCATTTCCGACTCTTTTTGTGACATTTGAGTGGCAAGCCACATGTGTGTGTATCATCATGTAGATGCAAGGCAACTTCTAGAAACATCACATGACCTCCCATTCCCCCAAAGTCCCACTGGTCTGTCCAAGCACTAACAGCTGTGCCCTTTCCACCCTTTAGGCGGCTGCTTATAGGCCTCTGAAATGCTATGATGTAAAAATTATGCAGAATCCAATCTAGACGAAAGGGAGTTTGCATTGCAATGTGATTCAATACTTTGTTGTAGTGTAAAAATGGGCATTTATTTATTTATTTTAAAGCTCTTATATTCCGCTGCTTCCAGGGACAACGTCCAGTGGGGATTACAAATATTTAAAACAATAAAATCGCATTTCACATATCACATAATAATTCAGCCTCATAACTTTTAAACAACAATGGTGAAACCTTCACAATAAAATGACAAACCTTACCTCGGCCTTTTGCAGCTTTAAATAACAAAGGTTTAAGTAACTTTCTGAATACCTTCTTCCTCCTGCATCTCGCTTATCTTTTCTGGCAGCTTTGTTCCATGCTGTGACAGCCGCAGAAGAGAAAGCCCTGGACCCGCCTCTGCCCTAGCTTCTAATTTTTTACAGGGGGAATCTGTAGCAGCCGTTTTCCTTCTGAACGCAGAGGTCCGGCAGGAGTATTACAATCCGTACTGTTCCGAAGGCTGCACGGAATTTAAAAACAAAGGCCCAAATTTCAATTTCCATTTGACTGGGAGCCAATGGGGCTCTCCCAGTATTGGTGCATTGTGCTCCTACCATGGCAGACTCTGCGAGACACGAGCAGCGGCTTGCTGAATCAGTTGCAAAACTCATGAGACGTAGGCATAATCAGACACCTCTAACATTTGAAAAATAGTAACATATTATATATATTTATATTTATTTATTTATTTTATTTATCTAAAGTTTTTTTAGATCGACATTCGTTGGGTACATCACATCGGTTTACATGTAACATAAAAGCAGCGTATGGGCTTTACAAAGAACTGATTTCAAAACGTAATAGCACAACAGCAATTGCCTAAATAGCGTGTAATGGACTATGTAGATAAGAGGAGTATAGGATTAGGTATCAACTAAGAAAGAAAGAGAAAACAGCTATTTACATGGCGAAAAGTAATATAGGTTTAGATATCACTAGGGATTATATGCAAAATCAATTATTTGCAAGGCGAAAGTAAGGTTATTCAGTAAAGTAATATAAATTTAGGTGTAAAATCACATCATATGAACATGTCAGTTATTTAAGTGGCTATATGAGGTAGAAGGTGTTAAGAATTAAGAGGTAAAGTGAGGTGGTGATGATGCTGGGGTGTTAAGGGAATGATGCTGGGGTGTTAAGGGAATGAGGTGGCAAATGAAAGAGTGCGTATCATGTGTAAGCTTGTTTGAATAGCCAGGTTTTCAGTTTTTGTTTGGACTTTTTTGAACAGTGCTCTAGGCGTATAGTAACATAGAAATTATGGCAGAAAAGGACCAAAATGGTCCATCCAGTCTGCCCAGCAAGCTTCTTGTGGTAGTATCTGCCGTGCTGTGCAGGCCATCCCACGTCTCTCCCGAGGGCATCAACCTCCGCTCCGTGCAGCCATGAAGAGATGAAGTTCCAGAATGAAGGACTGTGATATGAGTCCGGAGGGAACTAAACACAGGAGCAGTGCAAGGAAGCGTGGTGGATCTGTGGATCAGCCTCCCAGTGGAGCTGGTGGGAGTAAAATCAGTAACGGAACCCAAGAAAGGATGGGAAAAGCACAAAGGAGCCTTCGTGGTGGGTAAGTGAGGATAAGGTTGGAGGCCAAGTTAGTGGTACAGCTCAACTACTGCCAGCCCTGCCTCATTTACCCCTTGGCCTTATCCCCCTGACAGGGATGGATGTAGGATTTTGCTGCTCCAAGGCACTTTTGGGGCTTTTATGCCCCACCTCCAGTTAGGGTCTGTTGCAGGGTAGTAGAAGGCTGCTCTCTACTGAATGAGATTCAGCAGAGCTGGAAGGCAAAACATTTTAGCCAGCCTGCTGCCCCTATATGTTTGCCACACTAGGCCCAGATATAATAGGTGTCTATTGTCAAATCCAGGGCTGCCCTCTGAGTATCTCAGTTCCCTTGTAAAACGTCCCCAGATTCTCTCTGCGCCTGTGTTACCAAGAACCTCTCTTGGCCCTGCTCCTGGAACCTAGTCTGGTCAGGCTCTAGGAGCACTCCTGTGCCTGGCTCCCAGTATCTCTTCTCTCCTGGCAGGGGCAGCTCAAGGCAATCTGCTGCCTGAGGTGAGGGATGATGGTGCCCGCCCTACCTCCTCTCATCCCGCCCCCCCTCCCTTTTCCACACACACCCATACACGCATACACACATATACACTCATTCACTTCTGTCCCTCTTCCATACACATGATACACACACACCCTCTCATATACACACACCCTCTCATATACACACACCCAGATACACACACCCTCTCATATATACATATACACACCCCACCGCTCTCTCATACACACACACCCTCACCCACACACACACCCTCACCCACCCACCCATACATACACACACTCTTACCCACCCACCCTTTCAGGTATACACACACACACACATACACACACACACACACACTCTCTCTCATATATACATATACACAGCCCACCACCCACACATACACACAACCTCACTTACCTTCTCATATATACGCACACACATTCACCCTCTCATACACACTCAGACTCCCACCCTCTCATACAGAGACCCATCCACACCCACCCTTTCTTTCATACACACACCCCTTTTATACATACACAAACCCACTCATACACACAATCACCCACCCCCACACACCCTCTCATACAGACGCACACCTCTCAGTCAAACACCCACTCCTTCCCTCTCAATCAGACTCACATCCTCTCATACACATACACTTACCCTCTCATACACACTCACAAGCTGCATCCCCACCCCTGTAGCTGCCCCCCACACACACATACGCACACACACAAATTGTACCTTTTTTGATCTTCAGCCACCGCCAGCTTGGGATCTGGCGGCCACCTGCAGCTCTTTTTTTATTTCTTCGCCGCCTCCAGCCTGCACTGCAGCCTCCTTTCTCTTCCTTTGGCTGCTGCCAGCTTGGGCTCCGGTGGCAGCCCGCGTCTTCTTTTTCCTTTCTCTGCCACCGCCAGCCTGGGCTCTGGCAGCGGCGGCACACGGCCTCTTTCTTGTTCGTTGGCTGCCACCGGCTCCAGCAGCGGCCTTTCTTTTTTTTTTTTTTCTTTCGCTGCACCCGTGCTCTTCTTTTAATTGCTTGGCCGCCTGCGTCCTGAGCTCTGGAGGCGGCCCTCTGCCTCCTTTTTATTCCCCGCTGCCGCCAGTCTAGGATCCAGCAGCGGGCCGTGGTCTCCTTTCCCTATCTCTGGCCACCACCGGCCTGGGCTCCAGAGGCGGCCCGCAGTCTCCCTCCTCCTTTTTTGGCCGCTGGCAGCCCACGGTCTCTCTTCTCCGTGCCTCCGCGCCACCAGCACTGCAGCCTGCAGAGTTGTTTGCCTGAATGGAGGGTGAGGCGGCTGTGGCAGGAAAGTTTCAGGGGGCAATTTTGCCGCCTGAAAAAAATCTTGCCGCCTGAAGCGGCCGCCTGACCCTGCCTCGTTATAGAACCGCCCCTGCCTCCTGGCCTTCTAGAGTCTCTCCTCACCCAGCCTTTGTAGCGTCTCTGCCCTTGCATGCCCAGGTGTCCCCTGGTGGTGAGGGGCCCTCTTGCTTCCTGCATTGTAGTCGGAGTAGTGGGGGTGTCTGCTGCTCATCTGGATCAAATAGGTCTGCAGCCTTGCAGTAGGATGGAAAGATCTTCCTGTTTTCATCTGTTGTCATATTCTGTTTTTTTTTTCTGTTTAAAAAAAAATGCTAGCTGCCTCTTCCAGCTGTTAGAAAGCTGTGCATAGGACACCGAGGGCACAGTGCAAACATAAGTTTCAAAAAATGCTAGCTTTGCTTATTATCTCTTCCTCCTCCTTTCAAAACCTTCAAGAGCCTCCTTTTGCTAGTTTATAAATGCTACTGGTAAAACTGGTACTTGTCCCGCGTGGCGCTTGGTGCTTAATAGTACAGGTGGACGAATGAGGCTCCGAGCCAAATACTTTTGGTTTAGAGAGGGAGTGGTGGGAGTGAATTCCTATCCTCTCTACTAGAAAGGATTAGCTTCCTTCACACAAATCAGTGACAATCTCCAGCGCACTTCACATAGCCGTCAGCAACTTTGCAATGGTTGGGGTTTTTTTTTGTTTTTTTTTGCTGCTGTTATAGTTTCATATAGAGCACACCTGCAGTTTTCATAGCACAAACTGACCTGGAAAGTGGAAAGCGAGAGCCAGAAACAGAAAAGGTTGGTTGGAACTCCTCTATAAATGTGTATCTATATGTATATGCATTTTCTTTTGTTTTTGTGTTTTTTTGCTGCATGTCGGAAAGTTTGGCCAGCTGCGCACCCTCCTGCAGCGCCTGAAGCACAGAGAGAATCTCTAGAGAGCCAAGGAATCCCCACACCTCGTTTTGCCGGGTGGGGTAGGAGGGAGCGCTGGCGGCTTCGTCTGTGAGTCTCTGGTTTCCTTTATTGGCTGTGCAGGTGTTTCCCATCTCGAATGGAGCAGACCCTAGTGGAAGGATTTACGGTTCTGGCATGCAAAGAATCCTAGGGGCTGCGGATCTGCAGGGTCCCCCTGTTCTGTCTCTTGCAGCCTGTGCATAACCTTAGGCAGTAGGGTATCCGGTGATATCTTTCATTTGGTGTTTCTTGACAGATAGGAAATGACAGGAGCTGGCAATGAGAGATTATCTGAGTGTTAGTACATTTAAAATAAACTCGTAAACCTTCCTTTTATACATGTGGTATAGGATTTTATTTTACAACAAATGCAAAGGGTTTGAAAGATCATTTTATGGCACTGGTCAGGGGACGGAGTCACTGCAAAGCAGCTGTGCTCATTTAGCTGGTGGGGCAGAAGAGAGGAAGAGGAAAGGATTTATTGAGGATGTGTGTTGGAAGGTAGAGTACTGGCACTGCTGTCACTTTGTTAGTGCTGTCGTAAGCATTTGGATGGCAGTGGACAGAAAGCATGAAGGGCACAGAGGAAGCTAGCGGTTCCGAAATCCTGCAGCCAGCTCACCTTGGAGTCTACAGTCTGCTCTCCAAGCAAACCTAAGAAATTCTGTTTCTTGCACCTTACTCGTGCATCCCTCTCTCCTCCTGCTAACAGAATTCACAGACTTCTGCAGTTCGTTTCAGAATTGTTTTGTTTTTTTTCTAACCCGTTTAAGATTTGTTCCATAAATTGATAATCCGACCCAAATCAGAAAATCTTAACTTTTATAGTTGATGCTGATATGAAGTTCAGGAACAGAAGACTGATATTTTCCAAGTAAACAAATGTTTGGTTTGTGCATTACTATAGGTCTAAGGCAATGGCTCCTTTCATACAAGTGCTCTTGGGAATAGTGAAAAATGTCATAGGAAGCTCTATTATATGCACATTCTGCCTACAAGAACATTTGTTTTCTTGGCTTGGGGGTGCTGGATGACAAATCCAGTGCACAATGAATTACACCTTGGGACATTGGACAGATTCCTTTGTAAGTGGAATGCTTGACAGGCTGTCTGGATGCAACCTTGCAATATATTTGCAAGTGGGAGGACGAGGGTGTCATCTGCCTTTTGTAGGAAGAAGGATGTTGAGATCAGGGTCAGCAGTCTGATGAGCTTTGAAATTATTAAACCAATGCTGAGTGGCAGTTTATTTTACCCGAAGCTGTCGATTGATCTGAATTTGGGTTGCATAACTAAGGAAAATAAATCAGCAACAGAATTTAATTAAATGAAAGCTCGCAGGCCGCTGGAACTCTTGACGTCACTCTGCCCGCCAGTTCTGTGCCTGTAGGTGTGAGGGTTGTTGGGCGGTAATAGGGAGGGGAGGTATAGTAGAGAGGGGAGGAGACTGGCAGAAGGTGAAAGGAGAGCAGGAGGGCAGGGAAAGCGGGGCCATGCAGCCAATTGGTTTAGTGAAGAGCAAGGCTAATGGAAGCTGGCAATCCTGCAATATCCCTTTTATTGGCTGATTCCCCTCTTACAGGTTTATTTATTTATTTATTTATTTATTTATTTAATGAGTTTTATATACCGTCATTCGGTAAAGCCATCACAACGGTTTACAAAAGCTCAAAATGCAGGATTTTTAACAATTGAGCAAAAAGGGATAACAGGAAGCAAATTAAACAAAGGAGAGATATTCAATTGCAAAGATATTAACTGGCATTTGCACCACAGGTTGCACTAAGGGGTGCACAAAGGGGAGGGCCCCTTTGGCGCGCCCCTTCGGCACGCGGCGCCTGGTGGCAGGGCGCCTCAACGGTCGGAGCTGCCCTTGGTGACGTCGGGGGGGGGGGGGGGGCTTCCGATCGGGTCTCTCCCTCACATTGCAGTTCTGTTTTTTTTCCTTTTTCAGTTTCAGGTGATATTTCTTTCTTCTCTTCTGTTCCCATGGCGATGGAGAAGTGCCGCAGGGCGCCCAAAGGTGGTGGGTGGGCTGCCAGTTCGAGGGCGCCGGTGGCAGGGCGCCTTTCAAGGTGCCCTGCCTTGAAAGGCACAAGTGTTGTAGGTTTTTAACATTATCCTCTAAAGCGATACAGACAAAAGATGCCCCTCTTGTTTTGTATGCCAGCAGCTACTGCTGAAAGCTGTAGCCATGAAATCTAGACCAGAGTACTACATACAGCATTGAAAGGGGAGGGGGTCACATATGTTGCAAGCCCAGTTCCGAGTAAGTAGTCAGAAGAAGTAGTTATAGTGTCAGAAAAAAGTCTCCTTGCTGCTTATGTAGAAGCAGAGAGGTGATTTATTTTTTTCTTATAAACATTTTATGCTTCCCTCTTGCCCCAGTGAAACACGCTTAACATTTTTTTCAGTCATGGTGACTCTGTAGCAGCAGTCAAAACAGGGGATCATAAATCTTCGACTTAATGATAATTCTTGCAGCAGGGCAGATAAGTAAACTCCTAGAACATGCGAACATAAGACTTGCCATACTGGATCAGAACGAGGGTCCATCAAGCCCACCATCCTGTGGCCAATCCAGGTCTCAAGTGCCTGGCAAGATCCCAAACAGTAAATATATCCCGTTCTGCTATTGCGCAGTGATAAGTAGTGGCTATTTCCTAAATCTACTTGATTAATAACAGTTTATGAACTTCTCCTCCAGGAACTCGTCCAAACCTTCTTTAGTATTTAAATTGTATATTGAGCTTAACAATCATACATTCACACATTGTGCATTGTTCCTTATGCATAGTAAGCAACCTGTACATAAGTTCATAATTTCATTTTCCAATTTTCACCCCATCCCAGAGGATCTAACTGCAACATGTTTTTCGTTCCACACCTGTTAATATTCTTATTGTATTTTACACCCCCTTTGTTAATTGTAAACCGGCATGATGTGATACCTCTCGCGAATGCCGGTATAGAAAAACACAGAAATAAATAAATAAATAAATAAAATAACAAACCCAAGCAAAATCCTCACTAACCTCTCCAAACCCCCAGAGCAACAGAGGGGAAAAGATAATCCATTATCGCTATCAACACAATAAAAAAAAGAGAGAAAAGTGGCGAAGGATCAAAATAAAAAATATCACATATCATGCGATAATCTCCAGTCAAAATGTATTCAAGAATGTAAGTCATTTAATACATGGCTTCTGGTCCTGGTAGAAAGTATTTGCAGATAATCACCTGAAATTGCTAGGAAAACATGTTTTTATTTAAAAGTGCATGTCGATGCTAATTTTTCCATTGACATCAGATGTGGAGGTATTCCTCCACTGCCTTAATCACATACAGACCGATTCAGTAAAGTCCGCGGGAGAGCGGGCAAACGCCCGCTCTCCTGGCGCACGCACAGGCCACTCGCCTTTGCGCGTGATACAGTATTTAAATGGCCCGGCGGTAGAAACGGGCAAAAGGAGGCGCTAGGGACCCTAGCGCCTCCTTTTTGACAGGAATGGCGACTGTCAGAGTGTTTGACAGCCGATGCTCAATTTTGCCGACGTCGGTTCTCGAACCCGCTGACAGCCACGGGCTTGGAAACCGGACGCCGGCAAAATTGAGCGTCCGGTTTTTGACCCGACAGCCGCCGGCCTACTTCCAATTTTTTTTTTTAACTTTTTTTATTCTTCGGGACCTCCAACTTAATATCGCCATGATATTAAGTTGGAGGGTGCCGGAAGAAATTAGCGCCTACCCAAAGGTAGGCGCTAATTTCTGAAAGTAAAATGTGCAGCTTGGCTGCACATTTTACTTTCTGAATCGCGTGCGAATACCTAATAGGGCCATCAACATGCATTTGCATGTTGAAGGCGCTATTAGGTTCGGCAGGTTGGACGCGCGTTTTCCGCCCCTTACTGAATAAGGGGTAAGGGAAAACACGCGTCCAATGGCAGGTTAACAGTGCGCTCCGTTGGAGCGCACTGTACTGTATCAGCCTCAATCTGGCAATGAATTCCAGAGTTTAATCATGTGTTAAGTTAAAAAGCATTTTCTCCAATTTGTTTTGAATGTGCTACTTATAACTTCATGTAGTGTCACCTACTCTTTATATTTTTTGAAAGAGTAAATAACTGATTTCTATTTACCCAGATGGGATACATCCCAGGATAATTTTGAAGCTTTGAGAAGTGCTGGTGGGTCTACTGAAGGATGTTCAACAGATCCTTAGAGATGGGAGTAGTGCCGCAGGACTGGAGAAGGGCAATTCTTTTTCCACTTTACAAAAGTGGTAACAGGGAGGAAACTGGAAACTACAGGCCAGTTAGCCTTACCTTGGTGGTGGGAAAATTAATGGAGAGCCTGCTAAAGGAATGGATAATGAATTATCTGCAATCCAGTGGGTTATAGGTCCAAGGTAACATGGTTTTACCATTTTGGGTGACTAGATAATTGGATCAAGGAAGAGTACTCAGTGTGATTTACTTGGATTTCAGGTATGCTTTAGATATGGTCCCACATAGGAGGCTCATGAATAAAATGAGAAGCCTGGGAGTGAGTCACAAGGTGGTGAAATGGATTACAATCTGGCTGACTGATAGCAATCAGTGACCAGTACTAAATGGAATCTATTCTAAAGAAAGAACAGTGATAAGTGGAGTTCCTCAAGAATCACTTCTGGGCCCGATTCTGTTCAATATCTTTGTGAGTGATATTGCGGAAGGATTAGACATAAATTTGTCTTTTTGCAGGTGATACTAAGATCTGCAACAGAATGGACACACCTGAAAGAGTAGAGAGAATAAGAAGTGACTTAGAAAAGTTTGAGAAGTGGCCAAATGTTTGGCAGTTGAGATTCAATGGCAAGAAATACATTTGGTGCATGACGATGCGAAGGAATTGTACGTGCTAAGGATTAAAGTCTAATGAGCACAAACTAGGAGAGAGATCTCGGGGTGATGGTGTCTGATGATCTGAAGGTGGCAAAGCAATATGACCAGCCACCACCTGGGATGCTTTGAAAGAGGCATAACCAGCAGAAACAAAGAGGTGGTAATGCCACTGTACACATCTTTAGTGAGGTCTCTCTTGGAATACTAGGTTCAGTTCTGGCGACCTCATCTCCAAAAAAGATAAGGACAAAATGGAAGCAGTCCAGAGAAAAGCAAATGAAATGGTGTGGGGTCCGTATGGAAAGTCATATGAGATGAGACTGAAAGATCTTAATATGTACAGTATACCCTGGAGGACAGAAGACACAGGGGAAATGTGATACAGATCTTCAGATACCTGAAAGTAATCAACGATGCCCAAAGATAAAATCTTTTCTGATGAAAAGGAAGTCATGATATGAAACTCCAAGGGGGTAGACTCAGGAACAATGTTATGAAATATTTCTTCATGGAGAGGGTGGTGGATGCATAAAAGGCCCTCTCAGAGGAGGTGGTGAAGACAAGAACAGTAATGGAATTGAAAAGGGCATGGGACAAACACAGGGGATCCCTGCTGGCTAGAGAATGGAAATGAAGAAATGGGGTAACTTTTCTCTTACACCTAAAGTTTACATTTCTGCATGGAGGTTGCCGAAACAGAAGGTTTGCTGGGCAAACTAGGTGGACCATTATGGTCTTTATCTTTATCATTCACTATGTTATGTTACTATGCTATCAGATGTATTCTACTTGTGATTTTATACACCTCTATCATATCCCCCCCCCCCCCCCTCAGCTTCTCCAAACGGAACAGCCCTAACCTCTTTAGCCTTTCCTCATAGGGAAATTTTTCCGTCCCCTTTATCATTTTGGTCGTCTTCCCTGTACCATCTCCAATGCAACTATATCTTTTTGTAGATGTGGTGACCAGAGCTGTACTGCAGGTGCAGCCTTAGCATGGAGCAATACAGAGGCATTATGACATTTGCTGTTTTATTCTCCATTCCTTTCCTAAGAAAGAAAAGAAGCCAGATGTGGCATGGATGAGGTCCTCGTTTCAGTTTCAAATATGGTTTTGGTTCAGTAGCACTGAGAAGAATTTTCTTTTATTTTAATAGGAAAATTAAGGCCCAGATAAGCCGGGTAGCAAGGACCTGGATCATTTTGTGTGTTGAGGCAATTGCCCAAGTGAATAATTGAATGGAAATATTTGTTGACTGTCTTCTGACAGGTCAGTTAGATAGCAATTCAGTTTATTTTCTTTTGGCTGGGACTTGCAGAGATGAATAGAGGGAGGGTATCCGGGTTGGGGATGGTTCTGCCAAGAGTGATTGGGAGACTCCCACACATTAGTCAGAGCTTGCTTGCTTTGTTTTTTTTTTTTTTTCTCCTCCTTGACGCTGCATGCCTAAGTATTAATTGAATGTTGCAGTCAGAAACATTCACATGCTGCTTGCTTTTTTTTCCCCTTTAACATTTACCGCACAGTTTTGAAGATCAGGCCTGACTTACTTTCGGAGGATCTCTGAGTTATGGCGGCAGGCTGCTGGCCTTGGGGGTAGCACTCTGTAGGGTACTGTCATATGGGAGAGAACAGAACCAAGTTTATCCCAGGACAAGCAGGATGCTAGTCCTCACATATGGGTGACGTCATCCACGGAGCCCTTAAGCGGGAAAAAACTTCTGGCAAGTTTCTAGAAGTTTTAACTGGCTGCCTGAGGCTACTGAGCATGCCCGGCATGCCATGATATTCCCTGCCACAGGGGTCTCACTCCAGTCTTCTTTTTTCCGCGCTGCTAGCTGCATCGCGGTTTCCAGGAGCCCCGTGAGTTACCTCACAACGACTAACTTTAATTCTCAACTTTTTACCCTTTACGGGTCTCGCTCGGTTTGTCACCGGCTGGTGACAAACTTCATACTCTTTTTTGACAAAAAGGAATCCGAATTCATCGACGGATGTCGACGGAGAAAACCTCCGGATTCAAAAAATGTCCGGCCTGCAACCGGACTATGTCCATCACCGACCCGCACGTGGAGTGCGTCCGTTGTTTGGGAGGAGACCACGACATCGCTTCTTGTGCCCAATGTCAAGAAATGACGGCGAAAGGTAGGAAGCTTCGCCATGAAAGAATGGCTCAGATTTTTCAAATCAGAGCACCGACATCGCCGTCGACCTCGACTAGATCTTCCCCGATAGGCGTATCGAAGAAGATACTTCTAAAGAAAGTCCAACAAGGTTCGGGAGATGCTTCCTCGCCAACCCCGTCATCGTCCAGATCCGTTTCTGAGATCCGTCCCAAACATAAACACCGGAGACATCATGCGATTCCTCCGTTGCCATCGCCGGAAGAACCAAGGGCTAAACAGCGGAAGTTGTCATCGACCTCGGTAATCCCTTCAGAGGAATCGACACCGTCGACGTCCGTGGCGGACTTAACAACCTTGATTAAGAAGCTTGTCGCCGATGCCATGAAAGAAGCCATCCCGGCTGCATCTCCAATACCGGCCCTGGTAGGACCGATGCCGACCTACGGGTCGATGCCGACTCCCCAGTCGATGCCGGCCATCGGGCCGATGCCGATGACTCCATCGATGCCGGCCATCGGGCCGATGCCGATGTCTCCATCGATGCCGACTACCGAGTCGATGCCGGTACCATCGTCCACATCGATGCCAGTGCCGATGCCAACGTCATCGTCCATACCGATGCCAATCTCGGTGCCGATGACTGCTGCAGCTCTATCTATTCCGATGGACGTGCCTATCTGCGCTCCAACGATGCCTGCTGCTCCATCGATGTCAACAGCCTCATCTTCGATGCAAATTGCACATCCTTCGATGGACTCGACGAGTGTACATTCTACAATGTCCACAAGTGCTTCCAGACCAATCTCCTCATTGATTCCCATCTCCATGTTTTCCTTTCTCACTACATCACTTTCTACGGCGGCACAACCACCTCCACATTACACTGTAGCTCCTTCTGCAGCTTCAAGCCGGGGAAAAAAGGCAACAGGAAAGTCCAAACATCCAGAGATTCCCTCTGAGAAAAGATTACATGCTATCCTCACCAAAAGATATCATGATCTTTTATCTTCCTTGCCTTCATACCCGGCGGAAAACAGTGATACCAGTGATGGGGCACCGGACATCCAGGATCCTTTACCAGGACCCTCGGGGGTTCCTCCATCTACAATTCCAAGCCATCCTTCATATCCTCAACCAGAGGATACATGGTCTGACACACAATCGGAGTATTCTTCAGAAGAATTTTTATCAGAAGGTACTCCGCCACAAACCAAGAAGCAATCCCCTCCTGAGGATTTATCCTTTGCTTCTTTCGTTCAAGAGATGTCGGAATCCATCCCTTTTCAACTTCAGGCAGAGAAAGATGACAGACAGCAAACACTGGAGATTCTACAATTTGTAGATCCTCCAAAACATAACCTAGCAATTCCAGTTCATGAAGTACTACTCCAACTTCAGCAACGGATTTGGGAGCACCCATGTACAACACCGGGAGTTAATCGTAGAATTGATTCTACATATTTAGTCCAAGCGGCCCCAGGCTTTGAGAAGCCACAACTACCACACAGTTCATTAGTTGTGGAATCTGCGCAAAAGAAATCAAGAAGGTCAAGAACTCACGCTTCTATCCCTCCTGGGAAAGATAACAGATTCCTAGACCTTATGGGGCGTAAGATTTACCAGGGAGCGATGCTAAATGCGAAAATTGCTGCGTACCAACTGTATATAACACAGCATCAAAGAAACCTGTGGAAGCAGATTGAGGAATTTCTTCCCTCTCTCCCTCAACAGCAGCAGGAGGCAGCACAACACATTGTGCAGAAAGGTCTGGATGCGGGCAAGCATGAGGTGCGAGCGGCGTACGACGCATTTGAGACTTCTTCCAGAACGGCAGCTTCAGGCATCAGTGCTCGAAGATGGGCCTGGTTGAAGGCGTCTGACCTACGTCCAGAGGTCCAGGATAAACTAGTGGACTTGCCTTGCCTGGGCGACAACTTGTTCGGAACAAAAGTACAAGATGCCGTAACGCAGCTTAGAGAGCACTCTGAAACATTAAAACAGCTCTCTACGTTGTCCCACGATGCTCCTACTCACCCTGCCCGCAGGCCGCCACGGCGAGACACCAGACGGCCTTTCTTTAGACCAAGAAGGTATTACCCCCAGACCTCAAGGCCACGCTCTACAAGGCCTCCACAGCGCCCTCAGCAGAGACAGCAGAGAGCTGCAAGGCCACAGCCTCCGCCCCAAACTGCTTCCACCTCTGGCTTTTGAAAGCAGTCCCGGAGAACAGAGCCAACCCAACCCCTTTCCGAATTTGCCAGTGGGGGGAAGGATTTCCCACTTTTACAACGATTGGGAAAATATCACCACAGATCAATGGGTCTTATCCATAGTTCATCAGGGTTACCACCTAGACTTCACAGCTCCCCCGCCGGAGTGTCCACCACAAAACTCCTATCTCGATCACATACCTCAATTACAAATGGAATTATCTACTCTTCTGAAAGCAAGAGCTGTGGAACACGTACCACGCTCACAGAAGGGAAGAGGATTCTATTCCCGGTATTTCCTCATTCCAAAGAAAACCGGAGGACTGCGTCCAATTCTAGATCTCAGAAATCTCAACAAATTTCTAAGAAAAGAAAAATTCAGAATGGTATCCTTGGGCACCATTCTTCCTCTCATACAAAAGGGGGATTGGCTTTGTTCTCTGGATCTCCAAGACGCTTATACTCACATACCTATTTTCCCACCTCATCGCAAGTACCTAAGATTCAAGGTGGGACGCCAGCATTTCCAATACAGAGTCCTACCATTCGGCCTAGCCTCAGCTCCCAGAGTATTCACAAAATGCCTAGCAGTAATAGCAGGACATTTGCACAAACAAGGTGTTCATGTCTTCCCTTATCTAGACGATTGGCTTATAAAAAGTCAATCTCAACAGGGGGCGCTTACTTCTCTACATTACACAATAAAGGTACTGCACACACTGGGATTTCTCATCAATTATCAAAAATCCCACCTACAACCATCTCATCTACTCCAATACATAGGAGCAGAATTACACACAAACCTCGCACAAGCTTTTCTTCCAGAAGACCGTGCACATACACTGTCCCAGTTAGCGTACGCCATGTCCACACAACTGCAAGTGACAGCTCATCAGTTCCTAATCTTACTGGGCCACATGGCATCAACGGTTCATGTCACTCCGATGGCACGACTTGCCATGCGACTTACGCAATGGACTCTCCGGTCGCAATGGATCCAAGCCATTCAACCGCTTCATTCTCCCATCCAAGTAACCCACCAACTTCGCTCATCGCTAAACTGGTGGACAATCAAAGACAATTTACGCAAGGGCCTGCCTTTCCAAAAGCCGATCCCTCAAATAACGTTAACTACAGATGCATCCACCTTGGGATGGGGAGCTCATGTAAACTCTCTTCAAACTCAAGGAACTTGGACAAAACTCGAAGCCACATATCAAATCAATTTTCTGGAACTTCGAGCTATACGCTATGCGCTGCATGCGTTCAAGGACTGCCTTTCACACAAGACTGTGTTAATCCAAACGGACAATACGGTGGCCATGTGGTACATCAACAAACAGGGAGGTACGGGCTCGTATCTCCTTTGTCAAGAAGCTGCGCAAATTTGGGACTGGGCCTTGAATCACTCAATGTTACTACAGGCCACTTATCTAGCAGGAATTCAAAATGTACTAGCAGACCGACTCAGTCGGCAATTCCAACCACACGAGTGGTCTCTGAATCCCTCGATAGCGACCAAAATATTCCAACGTTGGGGACAGCCAACAACAGACCTCTTTGCGTCGCACCTGAACCACAAGGTGACCAACTTCTGTTCCCTGCACCAACAGAAGCACCAACCAGCCAAGGACGCCTTTGCTCGCCCTTGGAACTCAGGCCTCCTATATGCATATCCTCCAATACCGCTTATCACCAAGACACTGGTGAAGCTACAACAGGACAAGGGGTCCATGATTCTCATAGCCCCATATTGGCCTCGACAAGTATGGTTTCCCACACTGCTAGACCTGTCAGTCAAGGATCCAATTCGCCTGGGAGTAGCTCCCAATCTCATCACTCAGGATCAGGGCCGGTTGCGCCATCCCAACCTTCAATCCCTATCCTTGACAGCATGGATGTTGAAAGCTTGATCTTACAATCACTTAACCTCTCAACTAATGTATCTCAAGTGCTTATAGCTTCCCGCAAACCTTCCACAAGAAAGAATTATTCTTTCAAGTGGAAACGATTCACTTCCTGGTGCAAGCAAAACAATACAGATCCTTTCACTTGCCCCACAACTACTCTGCTAGATTATCTGTGTTATCTTTCAGACTCTGGACTTCAGACATCGTCAATCAGAGTACATTTGAGTGCAATCTCAGCTTATCATGACAAGATAGGAGATGCACCTATCTCCACACAACCTCTCGTCAGTAGATTCATGAGAGGTCTAACTCAACTTAAACCACCAATTCGGCCCCCAGCTACGCAATGGGACCTGAATCTGGTCTTAACAGGTCTAATGCGTTCTCCCTTTGAACCCATAGATACCTGTGACCTTAAATTTCTCACATGGAAAACTATTTTCCTCATAGCCATTACATCAGCTAGGAGGGTTAGTGAATTACAAGCACTTGTCACATACGAACCTTACACAAAGTTCCTCCATGACAGAGTGGTTCTCCGAACACATCCAAAATTCCTTCCCAAGGTAGTTACGGAATTCCACTTAAATCAAACTATAGTTCTACCCACATTCTTTCCAAAGCCTCACTCTCATCAAGGCGAAAGAGCTTTACACACTTTGGACTGTAAACGTGCTTTGTCCTTTTACTTGAATCGCACGACGTCCCTCAGAAAATCCAATCAGCTTTTCGTCTCATATGACCCAAATAAGCCAGGTAAAGCAATGGAAAAGCATACTCTATCCAATTGGTTAGCAGACTGCATACAATTTTGCTATACAAAAGCAGGCCTTCCTCTCCAAGGGCGAGTAAAGGCACATTCAGTAAGAGCAATGTCAACTTCAATAGCGCATTTTCGTTCAGTGCCAATCGTTGACATTTGTAAAGCAGCAACATGGACTTCTCTCCACACTTTTGCAGCTCACTACTGTTTAGACAAGGAAGGACGACAGGATTCAGCCTATGGACAATCTGTCTTAAAGAACTTGTTTCCAGTTTAATCCCAACTCCTTCTACATCCAACCTGCTGTGTACTTCGGCTGCATCATTTCCACAACAACGCATCACTGCTACATGCACGGACAATGACTCAGCCTCTAGCTTGCTAATCACCCATATGTGAGGACTAGCATCCTGCTTGTCCTGGGATAAAGCAAAATTGCTTACCTTGTAATAGGTGTTATCCCAGGACAGCAGGATGTAGTCCTCACGGAACCCACCCGCCACCCCGCGGAGTTGGGCCTCATACTTTATTATTATATTTTTGCTTACGCTTATTGCTACATACAAGACTGGAGTGAGACCCCTGTGGCAGGGAATATCATGGCATGCCGGGCATGCTCAGTAGCCTCAGGCAGCCAGTTAAAACTTCTAGAAACTTGCCAGAAGTTTTTCCCGCTTAAGGGCTCCGTGGATGACGTCACCCATATGTGAGGACTACATCCTGCTGTCCTGGGATAACACCTATTACAAGGTAAGCAATTTTGCTTTCATTGCAGTCCTAAATCAGTCTAAAATCAGGAAAACTGGTGAGTATGGTGCTGGTGTTACGATCCCGGTCACTAGACTAGTGACCGGGAGCTTACCTCTCTCACCCGCGCTGCGAACCGCCGGGTTCGGGGCCCTCCACGCGGCTTGGCAGCGGCGTCTCCACGAGGGAGACGTCGCCGGAGACTCCTCCCCTCGGCGAGGGAACGCGCGCGCGCGCGCGAAGGGCAGCGTTTTGTGCTGTCAGCACCCGGATGTGCTGACACGCCCCCCGTGACGTCAGACGCCGACCGGGGGATTTAAACCGGGCTCTTTCCTCACCCAAGTGCCTTGCAACGAGGTTCCTTCTTTGAAGAGCTAGTTGCCGTCGTTCCTGTTCCCCGCTGATTGCCTGCCTGCCTGCTTGATTCCTGCCTGGTTCCTGGATTCCTGCTTGTCTTCAGCCTGCCTTGATTCCGGTTTGTAACTCCGATTCCTGCTTGTCTTCAGCCTGCCTTGACTCCGGTCCGTGACTCCGATTCCTGCTTGTCTTCAGCCTGCCTTGACTCCGGTCCGTGACTCCGATTCCTGCTTGTCTTCAGCCTGCCTTGACTCCGGTCCGTGACTCCGATTCCTGCTTGTCTTCAGCCTGCCTTGACTCCGGTCCGTGACTCCGATTCCTGCTTGTCTTCAGCCTGCCTAGACTCCGGTTCGTATTCCACTCCTGGGCTTCTCCGTCCTCGCCTAAGTCCCAGCGGTCCGGGTCCCTACGGGCTCCTCCCGGGGGGACCTCGGGCTTCCAGGGCGAAGACTCCTAAGTCCTAGCGACCCGGGCTCCCACAGCTCCTCTGGAGGAGTCACGGGTTTCCAGGTGAAGCTCCATCTGCCCAGTGGGAGTTCTGCCTCCTGACTGCCCCCTCGGGTCAGTCGGCCTAAGGATCCACTTCCGGATTTCGTCCTTCGTAACAGTTTGCAAGGCCATGGATCCGGCGGATCTCGCTGGTCTCCAGGCCATTCCGGGCCTGGCTCAGCGCCTGGTACAACAACAACAGGTTCTGGATTCCCTGGTAGCCACGGTGGAGCGAATGGCTACCCGTATGGACACAGAACCTCCGGCACCAGTTCCTGTGGTCGCACCTACGCCGGTAGTTACGCTCCAGACGCCTACACAGCTGCCTGCTCCTTCACGCTACGCTGGAGACGCCAAGGGGTGTCGCGGGTTTTTGAATCAGTGTTTCATGCGATTTGCCTTGCTTCCGAATCAGTTCCCTATGGATTCTGTCAAGGTCGCTTATATTTTTTCCCTACTGGATGGGAAGGCTCTGCACTGGGCTTCACTGATGTGGGAGAAAAGTGATCCTACTCTCACCAATTTGGATCTCTTTGTGGCTGGGTTTCGTGCAGCCTTCGACGAGCCAGCCCATCAGACCTCTGCCACATCGGAATTATTGCAACTCCGGCAAGGGGGCCGTACTCTGGCCGAGTATGCCTTGGAGTTCCGCACCCTCGCTCTTGAGGTGGGTTGGCGTGACGATGCTCTTCGGGGAATTTTCCTTGAAGGATTGGCTGGTCGGATCAAGGACGTACTAGCCGCCCGGGACCTTCCCGAAGGATTAGACTCACTCATAAAGCTAGCTGGACGTATCGACCTACGTTTGCAACAGAGAGCTCGGGAAGTACGCCCTCCGAGATGCCTGTCCCCGCTAGCTCCGGCATTCTCGAGACCGCTCACTCCGATGCCCAGGTCATCGGTCGCCTCGGCCGAGGCTTCTGCTGAAGAACCTATGCAGTTAGGACGCACTTCCCTAACTGAAGAAGAGAAACGCCGCCGGCGGACACTGGGGTTGTGTCTTTACTGCGGTGGTAAGGGGCATTTCCTTTCCCAGTGTAAGGAACGGCCGGGAAACGCCCACGCCTAGGAAGGAAGGAGGAGTACCTCCTGGGCTGTTTCAACGCTGCTCCTCAATGTACAGTGCCTGTAACTCTGAGGTTCTCAGAGGACACTTTTTCTACTCAGGCCTTGATTGACTCCGGGGCTGGGGGTAACTTTATCACTCGAGAGCTGGTACAAAAGCTTCACTTGGACACAGTTCCCCGTGACCCACCTCTCTGCATTACCTCTATTCAAGGAACACCTTTACCGGGCAGTATCTCTCTTGTCACCACTCCGATCTTCCTTCGCACTGGTCTGTTACATGAAGAAGAGATCTCTTTCCTGGTATTGGAGAAGTCTGTATATCCCATAGTTTTGGGTCTGCCCTGGTTACAACTTCACTCACCCGTGATTCGCTGGGATGACCTGCAGATCGCACAGTGGAGTTCTCATTGCCTACAGCATTGCATCAAGGCCACGGTGGTTCCGCCTATCCCCTTGGCTCATGCTGGGTTGAAACTTTCTGACCAGTACAACGACTTCTCTGACGTGTTTTCCAAGGACAAGGCAGAATTATTACCTCACCATCGTCCTTTCGATTGCTCTATTGAGCTGCTCCCTGATACGACTCCGCCACGAGGTAGGGTGTACCCCCTCTCTCTGCCCGAAACAAGAGCTATGTCCGATTATATTAAGGAGAATCTCGCCAAAGGATTCATCCGTGCATCCAAATCACCTGCCGGGGCCGGATTCTTCTTTGTCGCTAAAAAGGACGGTTCCTTACGCCCTTGCATTGATTACCGGGGCTTAAATGCTATCACCAAGAAGGACCGGTATCCGTTGCCACTGATTCCCGAGCTACTGGACAAGCTTCAGGGGGCTCGGGTGTTTACTAAGCTGGACTTAAGGGGGGCCTATAACCTGGTGCGCATCCGTCCCGGCGACGAGTGGAAAACCGCTTTCAATACCCGGGACGGACACTACGAGTATCTGGTTATGCCCTTTGGTCTATGCAATGCGCCAGCAGTATTCCAGCACCTCATGAATGAGGTACTCAGGGAGTTGCTCAACTCCTGCGTTATTGTATACTTGGATGACGTTCTTATCTTTTCACGAGATTTGGATACGCATCGTAGTCAAGTCCGACAAGTACTCCAAATCCTCCGAGAGCATCAGCTCTACGCCAAATTGGAGAAATGTATCTTTGAGCGGGACTCGTTGCCCTTTCTTGGGTATATTGTATCCGCCACCGGATTCAGCATGGACCCCGAAAAAGTCTCCGCCATCAAGAAGTGGCCTCAACCTGTGGGCCTAAAGGCATTACAATGTTTTTTAGGTTTTGCAAACTTTTACAGGCACTTCATACCCGGATATTCACGATTAGTGGCACCTCTGACCGCTCTGACTAAAAAAGGAGCAGACACACAACACTGGACTCCGGGGGCTTGCAAAGCTTTCCAAGATTTGAAAGATGCGTTTCTGCAAGAGACTTGCCTCCGCCATCCGGACCCGTTACGCCCTTTCGTAGTGGAGGTAGATGCTTCCAGTGTGGCGGTAGGAGCAGTTTTGTCTCAGCATTCTGCATCTGGTCAATTGCTACCTTGCTCCTTTTTCTCTAAGAAGTTTACACCAGCCGAGAACAACTACAGGATCGGCGATAAGGAGCTCCTGGCCATTAAGCTGGCTTTCGAAGAATGGAGGCAATGGCTGGAGGGAGCCCAACATCAGGTCACGGTGTATACCGATCATAAGAATTTGGAATTCTTATCACAAGCCCAACGCCTTAACCCAAGGCAGGCTCGTTGGTCTCTATTTTTCAGCCGATTTGATTTCATCCTTAAGTACCGTCCGGCTACTAAGAACGTTTGTGCTGATGCATTGTCTCGGAACTCCATCCTTGAGGAGGAAGATGATCCTCCACAGTATATCATCGATCCAGCTAAAGTTTCCCTTGCAGGCACCGGTATTTCCTCAACCGACAAAGTAATTGTTCCTCGCCGAGATAGGAGGAGGCTGCTGGAATGGGCCCACGACTCCCTTTCGGGAGGTCATGCCGGTCAAGGGAGAACTTTGACACTTTTGAATTGGTACTACTGGTGGCCCTGAGTACGACAGGACGTACACGAATATGTGGCTTCGTGCCCCGTTTGTGCCAGACAAAAGCCGCTGGTTGGACGTCCTTGGGGTCTGCTGCAGCCTCTGCCTATTCCTGCCGAACCCTGGACCCACATCGCCACGGATTTCGTGGTGGATCTGCCTCCGTCGGAGGGACATACGGTGATCTGGGTCACGGTGGACCGGTTCTCCAAGATGGTCCATCTGGTACCGCTGCCCAAACTTCCATCGGCCCCGGAGTTGGCACGTCTCTTTATTCTGCACATCTTCCGAGCACATGGTCTTCCACAGAGTATCGTGTCGGATCGTGGTTCACAGTTCACGGCGCGCTATTGGCGTGCTATCTGCAAGAAGTTTGGAGTGCAGCTAAATCTATCTACCGCTTTCCACCCCCAAAGTAATGGGCAAACGGAGCGTATGAACCGGTCACTCAAATTGTTTCTTCGCAGCTTCATCACCGAAAAGAGGGATAATTGGGTCTCTCTATTGCCTTGGGCTGAATTTGCGTACAACAATCACCAACCCTCCGTTACGGGTCATACTCCGTTCCAAGTCGTCTTTGGAAGACATCTTCAGCCTCCAATACCGCTTCCCTTGGAGGTTCCCTCACCAGCGGTTCAGTCTATAGCTTCCCAGCTCCATCGACTCTGGAAAGTCCTTCAGCAGCGACTATCGATGGCAGCTCAGAGAACTCGTACAGTGGCAGATCGTCATCGGCGTTCTGCGCCAGAATTGGTCCCTGGTACTAAGGTTTGGCTGAGCACCAAGAACCTGCGCTTCCCAGGCCACAGTCACAAGTTAAAACCCAGGTTCTGTGGTCCTTTCTCCGTGGCAGAACGAATTGGCATGGTATCATACAGGTTACGCCTCCCGTCTTGTCTGAGAGTTCACAATGTGTTTCATGTCTCCCTCCTGAAACCAGTAGTATACTCACGTTTTCATCGGCCTACTCCAGATGATGTTTCTGCTTCCTCTCCTGGGGAACCTGTGTACCAAGTTCATGAAGTTCGGGATGTGCGCTTCGCTAACCGTCGATGGGAGTATCTACTGTCCTGGGAGGGTTGCGGTCCAGAGGAGGACTCCTGGGAACCTGCCCGTAATATTTTGGATAAGTCATTGTTGACACAGTTTCATTTGGACAATCCCGGGAAGGCTGGTCCTCTTCGGAGGGGGCGTAAGAGGGGGGGTACTGTTACGATCCCGGTCACTAGACTAGTGACCGGGAGCTTACCTCTCTCACCCGCGCTGCGAACCGCCGGGTTCGGGGCCCTCCACGCGGCTTGGCAGCGGCGTCTCCACGAGGGAGACGTCGCCGGAGACTCCTCCCCTCGGCGAGGGAACGCGCGCGCGCGAAGGGCAGCGTTTTGTGCTGTCAGCACCCGGATGTGCTGACACGCCCCCCGTGACGTCAGACGCCGACCGGGGGATTTAAACCGGGCTCTTTCCTCACCCAAGTGCCTTGCAACGAGGTTCCTTCTTTGAAGAGCTAGTTGCCGTCGTTCCTGTTCCCCACTGATTGCCTGCCTGCCTGCTTGATTCCTGCCTGGTTCCTGGATTCCTGCTTGTCTTCAGCCTGCCTTGATTCCGGTTTGTAACTCCGATTCCTGCTTGTCTTCAGCCTGCCTTGACTCCGGTCCGTGACTCCGATTCCTGCTTGTCTTCAGCCTGCCTTGACTCCGGTCCGTGACTCCGATTCCTGCTTGTCTTCAGCCTGCCTTGACTCTGGTCCGTGACTCCGATTCCTGCTTGTCTTCAGCCTGCCTTGACTCCGGTCCGTGACTCCGATTCCTGCTTGTCTTCAGCCTGCCTAGACTCCGGTTCGTATTCCACTCCTGGGCTTCTCCGTCCTCGCCTAAGTCCCAGCGGTCCGGGTCCCTACGGGCTCCTCCCGGGGGGACCTCGGGCTTCCAGGGCGAAGACTCCTAAGTCCTAGCGACCCGGGCTCCCACAGCTCCTCTGGAGGAGTCACAGGTTTCCAGGTGAAGCTCCATCTGCCCAGTGGGAGTTCTGCCTCCCGACTGCCCCCTCGGGTCAGTCGGCCTAAGGATCCACTTCCGGATTTCGTCCTTCGTAACAGCTGGAGGCATAGCTCAGGTGTCCAAGGCAGAGGTCCAAAACTTGGTCCTTGAGAGCTATGACCTAGTCAAGTTTTCAAGAGTTCCACCAAGAAAAACGCATGAGGGATGCAGGGACAGGACGTTAATTTTAGTTGTAAACCACTTTGATTTATTGGAAGGGTGGTATAGAAAATCTAATAAACTAATACCTTGTAGGGTCCTAAATGGGATTCCAAACGCAAGATGTTATATTCTAAACAAAAATAGATTTAACTGAGGAAAATTGAAAAGTTGGAATACAAAAATGGAGACAGACCAGAATACGCAATCAAGAAAGGAAATAGTTTCTTATAAATTCCAAAAGTCACAAAAAGATGAACACAGTTCCTTCTGCTTCCTAAGTCACTTTCCAAACCACACTGGACTCTTTATTCTCAGAAAGGCCTCTGAATCTTCAGACCTCCAGAAGAATGTAGGAGGATTGTCTTCTTGTATCACAATTACTCACAGATGCCAGGCTTGTTAGGAACAAATCCTCTTCCTGCTGTCTAAGAGCTGGATTTCCCTGTCAACCCTACACCACTTGCAAGAAGGCAATCCCCTCTCCTCTGGATCAAATTGAAACTCCAAGCCCAAACCCCTTTGTTGCCTCTCTCCAGGTTCCTTCCAAGATGTCGACTTCTCTACCCCTCAGAACTCCAGAATTCTTCAGACTCCTCAAAGTGACGTGCAGAGTTACCATTTGTATTCTCGCTCCTTGACTCACCCTTTAGGGAATGGATCCGTTTTGTCACTTTGTCACTCTTAAGTGACTTCTACTGACCTTGCATCCTCCCATTGTTAGAATATTGCTCTGTATCTCCTATCAGGAAACCTAACCTCCTTTACATAGGATTTTAAAAATGAGGATGTAGATGGTATGGTGCATCATCATTCCCCCTACTCCTTTCCCTTTTCACTCTCATCTTCCCATTTCTCTCCCTTCTCTTCTGGTCCTTCCAGGATCCTCTCTATCTCCTCATCCACCCAGGTTCCTCTCTAAATATTTAATTTAATTTGAGAATTATCCAACATGTGTGCCCGTGCGCCAGTTTGAAAGTTACCATCTAAAAATTTTCTCCCATTCCAAGTCTATGGGGAAAGACATTGATGGCTCTGGCCCTTTGCCAATGTATACTGATGAACAAAATATGTAGAAATGTTTTGTATGAATTTGTTTTTACAGCATAAGTATAAATATACTCACCACCCAGCTGCCTTCCTGCCTGTGTCTGATCTTCTCTCCTTTTCATTTTATTTTTACCTCTTACCTCTTACCTCATCCCAAATCTCCATCTCTTTTTACGCTTTCACTCCTTTTTCCCTTCTCATCTTTCCCTAAAACTCTATTCCTCTCCTCCCTGTTCCTCTCTCAATGCCGTCTGCAGCTGTACTCCGATGACTTCTCCAACCTCCCTCATGCCGCCTCCCCATCTTCCTCCCCAGAATCCATTCTGCTGTCCCTACACTTCCTGTTCCTGCCTCCTTTCCTAGTTTCTTCTGATCCCGCCTCCTGCTTCCTCTTCCTGTTAGTGGCTTTCTCTGCTTTTTCATCTTCTTTTTTTTCCTCCTTTTTTCCTATCTCCCAGTAGTCTCTATTTCATCCACCTTCCCACAAACCCAAACAAGTAATTATTTACACATGTAAAATGAAATATATAAAATTGTGGTTGGTAGCCAAAATATAGAGCTTGTTTTATAAAGCTACAGAATAAAAGAGAAATAAATCAAGTGGTTATAAACTTAATTTTCTGAGAAACTAAAATCCCACATACTTTCATTGGTATTATTACAATATCTAATTGATTTATTGAAGACTAATTAAACCTGTTTTCTTTTCCAAGCTGTCCCCTTCTAGAATGTCAGTCCTGTACATACCTAAACTATTAGGGCATTAATCACAGCTCAAAGGACCCTCGCTGTTCTGGGCTTTTTAATCCTTCAGTGCAGCAGCTAGAATTTAATTGCTGAGCATTCATCAGAAAATGAAAGGTGTCAAGTTCAGGTGAGCTCTTTTCAGCGATTCATCCGATGGACTTGTATTAGATGGAAGGCTGAATAATATCAACCCCTTGCTGAATTACTTTAATAAACAGTAATTATATCAGTACCCAAAACACCCTTGTTTTATAAATACATGACACAACACCATAAGGGGGGGCTTGCAAAAGTCTTGAAACCATGAGGGAAACCCCCCCCCCCCCCCCTTGGTAGTAGTTGAGTCATAAGTGTTGGCGTACGTCATCACCTCCATTAGGCTCTGCAGTGTACATGCTCTACAGCGCGTGGGTGGCAAGAGAGAAAGTGCTGCTGTGCACTATGGGGCGGATTTTCAGAGCCCTGCTCGCGTAAATCCGCCCAAAACCGGGCGGATTTACGCGAGCAGGGCCCTGCGCGCCGGGAAGCCTATTTTACATAGGCCTCCCGGCGCGCGCAGAGCCCCGGGACTCGCGTAAGTCCCGGGGTTCTCGGAGGGGGGCGTGTCGGGGGCGTGTCGGGGGGCGGGCCCGGTCGTCGCGGCGTTTTGGGGGCGTGTCGGCGGCGTTTTGGGGGCGGGTACAGGGGCGTGGCTACGGCCCGGGGGCGTGGCCGCGCCCTCCGTACCCGCCCCCAGGTCGCGGCCCAGCGCGCAGGAGGCCCGCTGGCGCGCGGGGATTTACGCCTCCCTCCGGGAGGCGTAAATCCCCCGACAAAGGTAGGATGGGGGTTTAGACAGGGCCGGGCGGGTGGGTTAGGTAGGGGAAGGGAGGGGAAGGTGAGGGGAGGGCAAAGGAAAGTTCCCTTCTAGGCCGCTCCGATTTCGGAGCGGCCTAGGAGGGAACAGGGGTAGGCTGCGCGGCTCGGCGCGCGCAGGCTATACGAAATCGATAGCCTTGCGCGCGCCGATCCAGGATTTTAGCCGATACGCGCGACTACGCGCGTATCTACTAAAATCCAGCGTACTTTTGTTTGCGCCTGGAGCGCAAACAAAAGTAGGCTGTTCGCGCTCGTCTGAAAATCTACCCCTATGGGGTAGATTTTAAGAGGCGCGCGAACAGCCTACTTTTGCTTGCGCATCAGACTCAAGCAAAAGTACGCTGGATTTTAGTAGATACGCGCGGAGCCGCGCGTATCCACTAAAATCCTGGATCGGCGCGCGCAAGGCTATCGATTTTGTATAGCCTGCGCGCGCCGAGCCGCGCTGCCTCCCCCCGTTCCCTCCAAGGCCGCTCCGAAATCGGAGCGGCCTCGGAGGGGACTTTCCTTTGCCCTCCCCTCACCTTACCCTCCCTTCCCCTACCTAACCCACCCACCCGGCCCTGTCTACACCCCCCCCTTACCTTTGTCGGGGGATTTACGCCTCCCGGAGGGAGACGTAAATCCCCGCGCGCCAGCGGGCCTGCTGCGCGCCGGGCCGCGACCTGGGGGCGGGTACGGAGGGCGCGGCCACGCCCCCGGGCCGTAGCCACGCCCCGTACCCGCCCCCAAAACGCGGCCGACACGCCCCCGAAACGCCGCGTCGACCGGGCCCGCCCCCCCGACACGCCCCCGACACGCCCCCCTCCGAAAACCCCGGGACGTACGCGAGTCCCGGGGTCTGCGCGCGCCGGTAGGCCTATGTAAAATAGGCTTCCCGGCGCGCAGGGCCCTGCTCGCCTAAATCCGCCCGGTTTTGGGCGGATTTAGGCGAGCAGGGCGCTGAAAATCCGCCCCTATGTGCAGTAATCCTTCCAAGTTAGATGTCTTTCTCAGATGGCAGCAAAGTCAATCTACATTGGCACACCATATTTAATTCTGTACTTAAATTTACCTTTTCATTAATAATCTTCCTGCCCATAAACTTACAAATGTGCTTAGGTAGCTACAGTTCACAAAGACGGTAACTTTCAAACCGGCGTGTGGGCGCACATTGGCGTGTACGTCAGCCCACTCCCAGAGATGCATCTATTTTATAACTGCACGCATGTTATAAAATATAGCCTGGCTGTGCGCACATGTGCACCGAATTTTAAGTGGGTGCACAAATCCGCAAGGGATTTTAAAAAGGGTGCGCGCTGCAATTACCAGTTTACCAGTTCGCCCAGTTAGCAGCTAAGTCCTCCAGACCCCCCTGGTTTGATAGCCTTCACTCTCCCCCGTAAGCCCTGACCTTTATAACCCTGCAGATCTGCCTATTTTCTTTATTTTTTAACTTAACACATCGTCCATAGCAGAAGTAAAGTTACGCAGCAAGGGACTTCGGCACTCCCTGGGGCGTGTGTGTATTTAGTTACGCGCACATCTCTGGTTCACGACCCCACAACGCCCATGCCCCGCCCAGACCACGCCCACACTCCGCCCCTTTCTTGAAATCTTTGGAGATGTGCGCGCTGCTGTGGGAGATACCTGCATATCTGGGTGGCTTTTGAAATCTGCTCAGCGCGTGCGAATCCGACTTATTCGCACATCCCCTATTTATTGCACCCGCCGGTGCTTTTAAAATTCACCTTTTAATGAATCAGGCCCCAAAAATATTTTTTTTCCTATATTTTAATAACATGGAGCCGGTTACTTTTTATTTACCCCTCCTTGGCAAGTGATGGGGTATGAGGAGCAGGGGGGTCAGCTCCAGCAGGGAAAATTGCCTGTGAGTGACCCCTCTTCCGCCGCACCCCTCACGTGCTGAAGGTATCAAGCTCCAAGTTACACCTTCCGAAAACAGAATGGCAAGTTCAGAATGGAACAACTAAACTTTCTCTTGCAAAGTTTTATTACCCGTAAATCTCCCTCGTGATGGAACCAACGGGTGTATTTTACTACATTCCACCACTTAGTCTGCTTTGAGACAATAGAAAGTGTAACTGGATGCCAAGGGGCCTGATTTTTTAAAAGCATTTACACACTTAAAATTGGGTTTTACACATGTAAATGCACTTTACCTGTGTAAATGGGCTTTTGAAAATTGCTACAATATATGCCATTGAATTGAAAAGTTGCGTAAATGACTTTTTTAAAATTGCTACAACAGTACGTTACCTTAACACACATGATTGCTTTTTAAAATGACCTCCCAACTGTTTAGTCACTGTTCACATGATAAAACCTGGCAGTGAGCACTAGGCTTTACAGAGCAAACTGGGGCTTACCCCCCCCCCCCCCCCCCATTGCTTCTTCCTATAATCACTCTAGTAATTAATCTCCGCCAGTAGTGAGGTAAAGCTAATACACAATCCAGCACACCATATACCCCCATTCTCATGCAATAATCAATGTCATAAAATTATTATATGGGATGGTGTAGGTTTCATACAAGTCTGCTACTGGCCTCTGTGGCCCTGCATGCAGATGTCTCGTATATGTAATCATCAACCTATCCCCTTCCTATTTTCAGAAATTAGGTTAAAATATATAGAGATGTATGGCACAATCTTCTGACACAAACTTTTATTATCCATACACTCATGACCTGAAGTGAAATATGTGCAATTTATTATGCATAAGTGACCTTATGGCTAACACAATTTTGCATCAGAAAGTTGTCTGATAATTCCTACCTGCCGAATTTCAGAAAGTGTAACTTGTAGCAGGAGTCCTTATTGCTCAAATATTGTTTTCACAGGGATTAGGTAGGATCTATTTCAAAAAGACAAGGGCCCACTACAGTTTTCCCTGTGGAAACAGCATCTTAAATTTAAAAAAACAAAAAAACAAACAAACCCCCCCCCCCCCCCCCTGTCTGCCATAATTTATACTTAGTGAAAATAGACAAAATGATGTGGGACGGAAGGGCGACGTGTTTCAGCTGTCACACTCAGACTTTCCCATAACTTCTTTTGTTTACTTATTTTATGGCTGTTTCATTGTAATCCGTTTAGGGTTCACAATAGTGCAGAATATACATATTAAGATAAATAAATAAACAGAGCACCAGCAGAGAACATACGAATCATAGTACAGTTGCTTCAGTTGATAGGGTTATGGTCAACGATACTTTGCAAGAAAAATGTGCACCTATATTCCACTGTAGGTCATTCAGCCTAGTTTAAAAAAAATATATCTTAACTTGCGGCGGGATTCTTCATTGTATGGTGACTGTTTTCACAGGAAGAAAACACAGTGGGGTCCAAATGGCATGAAATGACATGGGACCTATCTTAATCATTTCCCCTGTGAGGACGGCTGCAAGTTCCGTGTTCTGAGGCTACACGTCTGATGGGTTTGAGGAACTCTCTGCAACTGGAACATATTGTTGTTGAAAAGTGCTACCATTCCTCCTTTCCAGTTCAAGAGTGCTTGAGAGTAAGACATCTTTAAGGGAAAAAGATGCCTCATCCATTTCTGATATTCTTTTTTTGTACAGTTTCAGAAAATATAGGTGGTGCCAGAATATCTTATTGTACAGATGGTACATTGACGTGGAAAAGAGAAAGGATGGTCACGTATGAGTCATGGTCATCTGTAGCAACCCCTCTACCACCACAGACACACAGACACACGCACACTCACAGACATACACACACACACACACCCCACACACACTACTTTTCCAACAGAAGAAGCTTTATTGTACAAGTAATAATGTTTGAAATTAGAGAAATTACTATTTCAGTGCTGGGCAAAATTTCTTTCTTCATCCTATAACCCCCATAAGCTTGAGCTTTGCGGCTGAAAATTTGTGCCATTCCATGTATCTGCTCCAGTTCAGGAAGGGGTTATGGGTAAATAGACTTTGGAAGGAAAATACATTTTTATTTGATATTACTTCAGTAAATATAATCTGAAGAAAGATGTAAACTTTATGAGGAAAAACAAGAATTCTTTTTAAAGCTGCTGCTGGCTCTTTAACAACACAACTGTTGTTATAAGCAGAAAATGTTTTAATAAATAATTCCCCTGTTAAACCCGCACATTATTTCTGAACAACGTTGCCACTTCATATGGTTGCTCCAGTTCAAGAGGGTTTATGGCTAAGAAAATATGAGGAAGAAAACCTCTCTCCGCCATTTCTGGAATCCTAATCTTGTCTAATTTCAGAAAATGCAGCCCATGATGGGATGTCTTAGTGTTTAGCAATGAAAAAATGGGGTGTATACCAATCAGCCAATGGTGGTTTCCACTCTATGTAAAAATAGCTTTGATTGGCTCTAACTGTAACATTATGTAAGGATTTATAAGCATAAGCTGCAGTCTGGATACTCTTCCCCCTCCCTATGGGAACTAGCAGTGCACAGAAATTAATCCTTATTTTACCTTTATATATGACCCGATCAACCCAGGGACTCATAATTGCTTGTCTCAGAATAGAAATTTATTGCATTGCTTTAGGTTACCAGAACAAACATTAATAACTTAGCGATCTTAGAAACTTATAATACATACAGTACTTAACACTTATGGTGATTAGTAACACATCACTTTGGGGTAGATTTTCAGACGAGCGCGAATAGCCTACTTTTGTTTGCGCTCCAGGCGCAAACAAAAGTACGCTGGATTTTAGTAGATACGCGCGTAGTCGCGCGTATCGGCTAAAATCCTGGATCGGCGCGCGCAAGGCTATCGATTTCGTATAGCCTGCGCGCGCCGAGCCGCGCTGCCTCCCCCCGTTCCCTCCAAGGCCGCTCCGAAATCGGAGCGGCCTTGGAGGGAACTTTCCTTTGCCCTCCCCTCACCTTCCCCTCCCTTCCCCTACCTAACCCACCCGCCCGGCCCTGTCTACACCCCCCCCCCTTACCTTTGTCGGGGGATTTACGCCTCCCGGAGGGAGACGTAAATCCCCGCGGGCCTGCTGCGCGCCGGGCCGCGACCTGGGGGCGGGTACGGAGGGCGCGGCCACGCCCCCGGGCCGTAGCCACGCCCCGTACCCGCCCCCAAAACGCTGCCGACACGCCCCCGGAACGCCGCGACGACCGGGCCCGCCCCCCGACACGCCCCCGACACGCCCCCCTCCGAGAACCCCGGGACTTACGCGAGTCCCGGGGCTCTGCGCGCGCCGGGAGGCCTATGTAAAATAGGCTTCCCGGCGCGCAGGGCCCTGCTCGCCTAAATCCGCCCGGTTTTGGGCGGATTTAGGCGAGCAGGGCTCTGAAAATCTACCCCTTTAGCTAGAACTTGCTTATAAATCAAAAACATTTTAACTTACTAACCCTTAGACAAAACCCAGAAATTGTCTCAACTCAGTCACACCACTTTATAGATTCTTGGTCTCTGAGCTGTAAGAGCAGCTGGAGGTCCCAAACACTGTCTGTCACTGTGAAGGGCAGACGCCTCCCCTAGCTCCTTCAGAAGAGCTAGTCAAGTTCAACTCTGGCTGAAGTGGCAGGGCTTGAGATGCTCTTCCCAGCAATGTTCCAGGACACTGGCTCTCACCTAGCAACTTAGTTGCAGGACAGGGCTGGAAGCGATAGCTCAGATGGCTTCTTGCTGGTGTGGATGGACTCTTCTTCGCTGAGCCCTAAGTCCTTCTTCCAAGCTGATTTTAAGAGATAGCATATGCATATTCAGTTACTTCATGCATATGAAAACAGGGGCAGGAGTCAAATTCTGATTGGTTCTTCTTTCTTCACTTCGACTGCTTGACTTCCCAGCTTGGCTTCCACACACACATACACACACCCGCCCTCCCCACAGAAGACCTCTCTTTTGTTGCATGGCAGCTGGCCTAGGAGATGACTTGGACCAGGTAAGGTCTCCTCTTGGGATTGGAGGCTGGGTTGCAGGTACTTCTCAACTTGGCTGCAGCTTCAGGTTTATATCCACACATGCAGGCATGCATTGTCTTGTCCCTTCTCTAATTGCTGAGATAAGATGTTATTCTTTAAAAGAGGCTTAGACAAACAATGTGCTTGGCACAGGAGATATGTCAGTCATGTATTGCAGCTTTGTTAGAAGCTCAGCATCTCTGTATTTCTCTGAAATACAGGCCAAGAGTCCAAATGTGAAGTAAGAATCCATTTTGCTGTACAGATAGTGGTGAAACTTGTAGTTATTCCTACAGTTACCCCCTGTGCCTTTCTGTGAAGGGTAGTAAGTAACTGCAGCTCTGTGTAGGTTACCCTCATGCAGAAATGTTACACCTGAAGACCTGAAGTTAAGATAGATTACACCATTTCTTCATGTTCATCCTGTAGGGATTTGCAGTGATTATCCCATGCCCTCTTGAACTCCATTCCAGTTCTCACCTCCACCACCTATTCAGGGAAATTATTCCAGGCATCCTTTCCTGATGTTGGTTCTGGGTCAACCCCCCTGGATTTTCATATTGTGACCCCTAGTTGTACAGTTTGCTTTCCAACAGAAAAGGTTTGATATTTGTGCATCATTAATACTTTTCAGGTATCTGAAGGTATGTATCATATCTACTGTTACTACTATTTAACATTTCTATAGCACTACATGACCTATACAGCACTATACAAATATACAAAAAAGTCAAAAGACAGTCTCTGCTCAATAAAGCTTACAATCTAATAGGACAAATATATAGACCAAGAGACTTGGGGTATTTCATAAAGCAAGACAATAGTTGAAAAGAAAAGAAAGTTAGTTAAGACTAAAAGCAGACAATCAGGCGTAAGACCTTCAGGGTATACATAGTTAGATCCTTCAACCTCTCCTCATAGATCTTCCAATACAGATTCCATACCATCTTAGTTTTTTTCTCTGGACTGCTTCCATATTCTCTTGATCCTTTTTGACATATGGTCTCCAGAAATGAACACAGTACTTCAGGTGAGGTCTCACCAGAGACCTATACAAGAGCATTATCGTCTCTTTTTTCATGCTGGTTATTCCTCTCTCTATGCAGCCCACTATTCCTGTGGTTTAGCTGCCACCTTGATGATTGCTTTGCTGCCTTCAGATCACCAGATACTATCATCCCAAAGTCCCAGTCTTCTGATTCACGCCTGTCGCATGAAGCTCCTGTCGCATGAAGCTGCCTGTCGCATGAAGCTCCTTTGGATTACTGCACCTCAGATACACGATCCTGCACTTCTTGGCATTTAATCCCAGCTGCCAAACCTTTGACCACTCTTCAAGCTTATTTATTTATATATTTATCAAAATCTTGTATTCCGCAATCTTCTATAAAATTATATTCAGTGCGGATGCATAAAATATCATACATATTCATTTAAAATAACACATACCATGTAAACCACATAAAACAATAAAACATATCAGAACAATATCAAACAACATATCATGCTAATGCCAAATTGCTTACATCATCCATAAGCCTCCCAGAAGAGCATTGTCTTGACACCTTTCCTGTACTTTTAATGTCAGATTTCTGCCTTAAATCCAGTGGTAGGGCATTCCAAAAAGTAAGAGCTACATGTGAGAATGCCCTATTTCTACATTGTTGTTGCCTAAAATCTCTAGAAGAAGATATTTGCAGCAAAAATTGGGACTCTGAACATAGTGATCGAATAGGATAATACCAATTTTCTAAGCGTCCAGTCAGATGAATCCAGAACAAGTGGGTTTATGCACACCTACCAACAGATGGAAACGGAGCAAACTGACATCACAGTACATATACCCATGTAGTGACATCAGCCTGCCAGTATTTTCCATCTCCAGCAGATGGTAGACGTGGATCTCCTCACTGGGGATTGCGTCATTTTTAAGGAGAATTAAGTAAGAAATTAACACCCCAATCTCTTGTGGTGATACCAAATGGTCCCTCCCCCAGTTGAGAATTCCTGAGGTGATTTCCGTGGTTCCTCAGAGGTGTGCCTTGGTTCAGTAGCTGGTTTTTTGATGTGAACTTAGCAGCCTGTGTGGCTGAATGGCAGCAGATGCAGGAAGCTGACCACGGTGGTGACGGCACATGCCCTCTCCCCCTGCAGCCGGAGACCATCTCTGTGCTCAGCTAGGTAAGGCTGAATTCCAGAGCTTCCTCTTCCCTTTCGGTCTCCATGCTCGGTGCGCTGTTCCAACGTTAGTCCCTCTCTGTGGGAGGTTGAGGGACGTGGGCAGCCTGGCGGGTTGAGCAGCCTCTGTAGGCTAGGCCTCACTCCAAGGCTTTTCGCTGTGCCCCATGTGGTAGGCCATAATGGCTTTTCACACACCTTCTAAGGCTGCCCCCTACAGGCTGTTGGTTCAGCGTGTGTGTCTTGCTGTACGTCCAGTTGTATGCCCAGTTTTTGAGAGCACAGTAAGGCCTTCTACTCTGAGCGCCTACATTGAGCGCCCTATCAACTGAAAAGCAGGTCATTAATACAAACAAAAAAACACACTTTGAAATGTCTGTATGCCAATTAGAATTAGTGTGTATAGAAGTAAATGATGAAATTGACATAATTGGCATCACAGAGACCTGGTGGAAGGAGGATAACCAATGGGACAGTGCTATACTATGGTACAAATTATATCACAATAATAGGGAGGATCAACTTGGTAGGGGTGTGGCACTTTATGTCCTGGAGGGCATAGACAGGATAAAGATGATACAAGAGACTAGGGATGTGAATCGTTTTCCATATCGTCTTAACGATAGAAATCGTGTGGCAGGGCAAGAAAATCGTCTTAGGCACGATTTTTTAGTTAAAAAATCGTTAAAAATCGTTTTTTCCGATTAGTGCGCACTAACTCGAGTTAGTGCGCACTAACTGGGAGTTAGTGCGCACTAACTGAAAATGATACAATTTGACACTTTTCAGGTCAGTTAAGGTCAGTTTAGGAATGAATATGTATTCCTATTGGCTGCCCTCTTATTTATTCATGTTACCAAGTTTCCTACTGACAGTATATGGGGGATGGGAAATGGAAACAGTTGGTAGCTTGACAAAACAAGTAATGTGATCAGTCAATGTGACTAGAACTTGTGCCCTAACCCTGATACCAGGGGTATTGTGATCTTCCTGCACACAGTGCCCTATCCCTATTAATACCAGGAGTGTTGTGATCTTCCTGCACACAGTGCCCTATCCCTAATACCAGGGGTGTTGTGATCTTCCTGCACACAGTGCCCTATTCCTGATACTGGGGGTGTTGTGATCTTCCTGCACACAGTGCCCTATTCCTGATACCGGGGGTGTTGTGATCTTCTTGCACACATCCCGGTATCAGGGATAGGGCACTGCATGCAGGAAGATCACAACACTCCTGGTATTAATAGGGATAGGGCACTGCATGCAGGAAGATCACAACACTCCTGGTATTAATAGGGATAGGGCACTGCATGCAGGAAGATCACAACACCCCTGGTATCAGGGATAGGGCACTGTGTGCAGGAAGATCACAATACCCCGGAGGAGTGAGGGTCAGGCAGCTCCCCCCTGTCTGTGAAGCCAGCCTCTCACTAGTAATGCAGGGAGGGAGCTGTCTCAGACTTCACCATCCCCCCCCCCCCCCCTTACCCACACACCATTCACTAGCTGGGACATGGGGGAAGTCAGGAGTGAGGGTCAGGCAGCTCCCCCCTGTCTGTGAAGCCAGCCTCTCACTAGTAATGCAGGGAGGGAGCTGTCTCAGACTTCACCATCCACCCCCCCCCCCCTCACCCACACACCATTCACTAGCTGGGACATGGGGGAAGTCAGGAGTGAGGGACAGGCAGCTCCCCCCTGTCTGTGAAGCCAGCCTCTCACTAGTAATGCAGGGAGGGAGCTGTCTCAGACTTCACCATCCTCCCCCCCCCCCCTCACCCACACACCATTCACTAGCTGGGACATGGGGGAAGTCAGGAGTGAGGGTCAGGCAGCTCCCCCCTGTCTGTGAAGCCAGCCTCTCACTAGTAATGCAGGGAGGGAGCTGTCTCAGACTTCACCATCCTCCTCCCCCCCCCTCACCCACACACCATTCACTAGCTGGGACATGGGGGGAAGTCAGGAGTGAGGGTCAGGCAGCTCCCCCCTGTCTGCGAAGCCAGCCTCTCACTAGTAATGCAGGGAGGGAGCTGTCTCAGACTTCACCATCCTCCCCCCCCCCCCTCACCCACACACCATTCACTAGCTGGGACATGGGGGAAGTCAGGAGTGAGGGTCAGGCAGCTCCCCCCTGTCTGTGAAGCCAGCCTCTCACTAGTAATGCAGGGAGGGAGCTGTCTCAGACTTCACCATCCTCCCCCCCCCCTCACCCACACACCATTCACTAGCTGGGACATGGGGGAAGTCAGGAGTGAGGGTCAGGCAGCTCCCCCCTGTCTGTGAAGCCAGCCTCTCACTAGTAATGCAGGGAGGGAGCTGTCTCAGACTGGTATCAGGGTTAGGGCACTGTGTGCAGGAAGATCACAACACTCCTGGTATTAATAGGGATAGGGCACTGTAAGAGATGACTGTAGTAGATTGAATAAAGATCTGATGTTTCTGCTCTCCTCACACCAAACAAAAACAACACACAAGCAGAGAAGCCCTTCTTACAAAGCTGAGCTAGTGAGTTAAGTAGGAGGAAAAGTAAACATACTGGTGCCAGTGTGGCTACTTAAAAAATACACTTACCAACAATCAATTACATATATTTGAACTGTGTACAGTTCCAGCCAGGACCACCTTTCTAAAATGCACAGTGATTGGCAAATTCAACATGCACTAGCATTTCAGGTGCCTGCTAACAAAAATAATAAACAAACAAGTTCTAGTCACGTGAGTGCTGATCATTACATTACTTTTTTTGTCAAGCTTCCAACTGTTTCCATTTCACATCCCCCCAACCATATTGGTAACATCAATAGATAAGAGCACAGCCAGCCAATAGGAATACATACATACATATTCATTCCTAAGTGACCTTTACTGACCTGGGAAGTGTGAACACTTTGTTTCATTTTCTGTTGGTGTTCGTTAGTTTCCAGTTCCATTTCCCATCCCCCCAACCATCACCTCAGTGGTAACCTTGGTAACATCAATAGATAAGAGGGCAGCCAGCCAATAGGAACACATATTCATTCCTAACTGACCTTCAGTGACCTGGAAAGTGTTTATTTGTATCATTTTCAGTTAGTGCGCACTAAATCGAGTTAGTGCGCACTAACGGGGAGTTAGTGCGCACTAACTCGGAGTTAGTGCGCACTAACACGATTTAACGATTTTTAACGATAAATCGTTAGAATTTCTATTGTATCGTGTTCTATAACGATTTAAGACGATATAAACATTATCGGACGATAATTTTAATCGTAGAAAAACGATTCACATCCCTACAAGAGACTAAATGCTCAGTAGAATCTATATGGGTAGAAATCCCATGTGTGTTGGGTAAGAGTGTAGTGATAGGAGTATACTACTGTCCACCTGGACAAAATTGTCGGACAGATGATGAAATGCTAAGAGAAATCAGGGAAGCTAACCAATTTGGCAGTGCAGTAATAATGGGAGATTTCAATTACTATAAAACAACAGTTAATAGCTAAAGTGCAACGAGCTACACTTATCTCACACAAAAGACGCCACAAGCCACAAATTTTTTTTCCATTTTTCTGTGCATAGAATTTATCTAGAACTGTGGACCATCATACCACCCTCGGTTGATTAGGCAGTAAGCCAGACTTTCAACCACAACGGATCATGTTTAATCATCAGTCCAGTAAAGTCTTTAATTGCTTTAAATTACTACTTTATTATTAAATTAATTTTTCGTTTTTCGTTTTTCTCTTTTTTCAATTACCCCAATATTGACTGGGTAAATGTAACATCAAGGTTTGCTAGAGACATAAAGTTCCTGGATGTAATAAATACTGCTTCATGGAGCAATTTGTTCAGGAACCAACGACAGAAGGAGCTATTTTAGATTTAATTCTTAGTGGAATGCAGGATTTGGTGAGAGAGGTAACGGTGGTGGGCCCACTTGGCAATAGCAATCATAACATGATCAAATTTAAACGTGCAACTCTTTGTGCTTCATTTAATATTTTTTTCTTTTTCGTTTTCTGTTAAGTAACCTTTTTTTCAAGTTCCTACCTTATGCCTTTGTTAACAATTTTATCATAAATGTTCTCTGTATTTGACTATGGAAATATTTTTTCCTGCTTTTTCTGTTTTATGTAAACCGGTATGATTTGCATTTTAATGTAAGAATGTCGGTATAGAAAAATTATAAATAAATAAAATAAATAAATAACTGGAAGGGGGACAATCAGTAAATCTACAGCTCTAACACTAAACTTTCAAAAGGGAAACTTTGAAAAATGAGAAAAATAGAAAAAAACTGAAAGGTGGAGCTACAAAAGGTTAAAAGTATTCAACAGACATGGACATTGTTTAAAAATACAATCCTAGACATGCAGTCCAGATGTATTCCACACACTAAAAAAGATGGAAGGAAGGCAAAACAATTACCGGCATGGTTAAAAGGTGAAAGAGGCTATTTAACCAAAAAAAAAATCCTTCAAAAATTGGAAGAAGGATCCATCTGAAGAAAATAGGAAAAAGCTATTGCAGTCTGATCCTGCAGGCGAAGTAGTGGACCCTTGGGCCAGCCTACCTCGAGTGATAGGGTAGGCCGGGAGGCGGAGCCAGAGGCTCGAGGTGTTCACCCGGGAACCAGGAACCCCCCAGGAGGAGCCCGTAGGGTTCTGGCTCCTTGGGACTTGGGCAAATAGAGAGAGTCCAGTAACAGGGGTGAGAGCAAGGAAGTCCAAAGGTACTTGGTAGGGAGGAGACCGGATACTTAGGCAGGCGGAGGATGGTAACAGAGTCATTGTGGCCAGCGGGAACAGGAGCAGGCGTAGCCTGAAACAAAGTCTGTACGAGCAGGAGCTTGGGGCACGCTGTAACCTGGAACGGGTTCCGTAGCAAGCAGGAACTGGAGCAAGCTGAAGACTGAAGCAGGACCAGAGAGGAGCCGAGATCAGTGGCAGGCGGCAGGCTGGGCAAACAGGAACAGGCCAAGATCAGGGCAGGCGGCAGGCAAAGCGTAGTCAGGAACAAACCAGGGTCAGAGGCAGGCAGCAGGCAAAGTGTAGTCAGGAACAAACCAGGGTCAGAGACAGGCAGCAGGCAAAGCGTAGTCAGGAACAAACCAGGGTCAGAGGCAGGCAGCGGGCAAAGTGTAGTCAAGGCAATCCAAGGTCAGCGACAGGAACTTAGTGAAGACGAAGCGCAACTCAGAACTACAAGGCAGTAGTGAACCTCGTTGCAAGGCCATGAGACGGTGTCCGGGCGCCGGTTATATCGCCCTGGGTGCGTGATGTCATCATCGCAGGCGGGGCTCGGCTTCCGGGTGCTGGATGCACAAAGTGAGCGCACTCGCGGCGAAACAGGCAGGAAATGGCGGACGCCACGTGGAGCCATCGGCATCTTGGGATCCTGGGGTCGCGGAGCGCAGCGTCTCCGGCCGCGAAGGTAGGCACTGGTCAGGCACAAGGGAGAGGAAGCGGTGCAGACCGCAACAAAAGCATAAGCATTATCAAGTTAAATGAAAAACATTGATAAGACAGGTGAAGAGAGGCAAAAACTCATCATAAAAACTTTTAAAAATATATCCAAAGCAAGAAACCTGTGAGAGAGTCGGTTGCACCGTTAGATGACCGAGGGGTTATAAGGCCATTGCAGAAAAACTAAATGAATTCTTTGCTTTCGTGTTTACTAATGAGGATGTTGGAGAAATACCAGTTCCAGAGATGGTTTTCAAGGGTGATGAGTCAGATGAACTGAACCAAATCACTGTAAACCTGGAAGATGTAGCAGGCCAGATTGACAAGCTAAAGAGTAGCAAATCATCTGGACTGAATGGTATGCATCCTAGGGTACTGAGGGAACCCAAAAATGAAATTTCTGATCCATTAGTTAAAATTTGTAACCTATCATTAAAATCATCCATTGTACCTGAAGACTGGAGGGTGGCCAATGTAACCCCAATATTTAAAATGGGCTCCAGAGGCGATCCAGGAAACTATAGACCAGTGAGCCTGACTTCAGTGCCGGGAAAAATATTGGAAACTATTCTAAAGATCAAAATCATAGAGCATATAGAAAGACATAGTTTAATGGAACACAGTCAACATGGATTTATCCAAGTGAAGTCTTACCTAACAAATCTGCTTCATTATTTTAAAGATGTTAATAAATATGTGGATAAAGCTGAACCGGTAGATGTAGTGTATTTGGACTTTCAGAAGGCGTTTGACAAAGTCCCTTATGAGAGGCTTTTAAGAAAACTAAAAAGTCATGGGATAGGAGGCGATGTCCTTTCATGGATTACAAACTAGTTAAAAGACAGGAACAGAGAGTAGGATTAAATGGTCAATTTTCTCAGTGGAAAGGGTAAACAGTGGAGTGCCTCAGGGATCTGTACTTGGACCGGTGCTTTTCAATATATTTATAAATGATCTGGAAAGGAATATGACGAATGAGGATATCAAATTTGCGGATGATACAAAAGTATTCAGAGTAGTTAAATCACAAGCGGATTGTGATACATTACAGTACCTTGCGAGACTGGAAGATTGGGCATCCAAATGGCAGATGAAATTTAATGTGGAAAAGTGCAAGGTGTTGCATATAGGGAAAAATAACCCTTGCTGTAATTAGACGATGTTAGGTTCCATATTAGGAGCTATCACCCAGGAAAAATATCTAGGCATCATAATGGATAATACTTTGAAATTGTCGGCTCAATGTGCTGCAGTAGTCAAAAAAGCAAACAGAATGTTAGGAATTATTAAGAAGGGAATGGTTAAAAAAATGGAAAATGTCATAATGCCTCTGTATCGCTCCATGGTGAGTCCGAACCTTGAATAATGTGTGCAATTCTGGTTGCAGCATCTCAAAAAAAGATATAGTTGTGATGGAGAAGGTACAGAGAAGGGCAACCAAAATGATAAATGGGCTGGAACAGCTCTCCTATGAGGAAAGGCTGAAGAGGTTAAGGAGAAGAGGTGGCTAAGGGGGGATATGATAAAGGTCTTTAAAATCATGAGAGGTCTTGAACGTGTAGATGTGAATCGGTTATTTACACTTTCGGATAATAGAAGGACTAGGGGGAAATCCATGAAGTTAGCGAGTAGCACATTTAAGACTAATCAGAGAAAATTCTTTTTCACTCAATGTACAATTAAGCTCTGGAATTTGTTGCCAGAAGATGTGGTTAATGCAGTTAGTGTAGCTGGATTTAAAAAAGGTTTGGGTAAATTTTTGGAGGAGAAGTCCATTAACTACTATTAATCAAATTGACAGGGAATGGGTTCTGCTCTTACTGACATCAGTACCATGGGATCTTCTTGGTGTTTGGGTACTTGCCAGGTTCTTGTGGCCTGGTTTGGCCTCTTTTGGAAACCGGATGCTGGGTTTTATGGACCCTTGGTCTGACCCAGCATGGCAATTTCTTATGTTCTTATAGTGACCACGCATTTACGTTAGCGAGCAAGTGACACTGTGCGCTTACTTTTTGGCCACCTACGTAAGCGCCTATGTGTGCGTGCCTAAGTGTTTTTGGATGCATAATTTTTTTGAGTGCCTAGTTGAGCATCTATATCAAAAATAATAATAATAAGCTAGACGCACCCCTCCAGCCACCACTCAGTGCATTGATGGCCATAATGGTGCCAGAGCCTAAGAAGCCTAAGCGCCTCCCTCTTTGCACTGCTTGTGATATTTGGATGTCTCAGCCAGGACTGCCCGCTAATTTGTGCCAGCGCTGTTTGAAGGCTCAACGGGAATTATCTTCCTCTGATTTTGCTAAGCGTGGTTCTTCCCAGCAGGATGTGGGTTTGGGTAAAGATGTCTCAGATGGGGCACCTGATTTTGTAACTCTCTAACTGCTTCTTCAGAAGGGGAAGGTGGCTCAGTGAGTACTCCTCAAGTACCTCCTGGTCTGGATGCTTCTACTTTTTTTAGATAGAATTCTTTCAAGGGTTGCAATCTTTTCTTCAGGCATGGTCCTTGGCCCTGTCCTACTTTCCTAGAGCAGAGGCACAGGTGGGACCCTTGTCTGGACCTTTTGTTACACACCAGAGTAATCCCCAAGTGGCAGCGGCTCCTCTGGAGATCTCCTCTGGAGATCAAGACAGTATGGATGATGACGCCTATCCTGTCTCTCTTGAGGATGGGGAAATCTCTCCTAGATTGGAACCTACTATTTTACGGTTCTTCCATAGAGATGAACTGCCAGCTCTGATTTCCCAGACCTTGACAATGCTTGGAGTTCCTGGGGCAGATTCTGTATCTGAGCCCAAGAAGAATCATATTTTGGTTTCCTTGTGTAAAGCCTCTTGTTTTTCCCCCCGTGATGGAAGCCATTCAAGAACTGATTGATCATGAGTGGGGTACCCCAGAGGCTAATTTCAAAGGTGGACCCTCTGGATCCAGTGGTAAGAGAGCACTTACATTTTCCAAAGGTAGATGCACTTGTGTGTGCAGTCTTCACGCGGACCACTATTCCCATGGAAGGAGGAGCAGCCTTGAAGGATGCTCATGACAGAAAGATTGAGACTATTCTTAAGCAGGCATTTGAAGCCATAGCAATGTCCTTGCAGATTGCTTCTTCTTGTTTCTTGGTGGCTCACTCTTGTCTACTTCTTTTCCAGGAGGTTGATGACTCTGGAGTAAATCCTAGGACATTTATGGAACCAGCTGCCACCTTTTTGGCTGCTGCTGGTTGTGATTTGCTCTGCACTTCGACCAGAAGGGTGGCTTCAATTGTGGCGGCTAGACACCAGTTATGGTTGAGAAATTGGTCGACCAATGCGACATCCAAGGCTATTCTCACCAAAAAGCCTTTTTAATGGCTTGCTCTTGTTTGGCAACAAGTTAGAGAAACTGGCCAGTAAGTGGGGCAAATCTCTGGTTCTTCATTTGCTGGAAGATAAGAGACAGGCGTAGTGCTCCCTTGTCATGAGATGTCATGCCAGAGGATTCAGGAGTTTTTGACCCTATAGAGGAGTGACTTTTCAGAGGACTCGGCCGTTCGGTAGGTCCCAGTCCTTGATGAGGTACAGTCCTTGAAGAGGTCCCAATCCTTGACGAGGTACAAGCTTGGGTGGTGGGCTCTCCTCCTGAGCCTCCCAATGAAAGTTTGCCAACCCACTCATGGGAACAGGAGATAGGGGGTCGCCTCTCTCTCTTTTATCAAAGGTGGGTTGAGGTCACATCAGATTAGTGGGTCCTGGAGGTGATACGAGATGGATATGTGATGGAGTTTCGCAGTATCCCTCGGGAAGTGTTCATGGAGTCCCCCTGCCACTCCCCGCAGAAGAAGCAGGCAGTGGAGGCTATATTGGCAAGACTTATCAGTCTGAGGGCTATGGTCCCAGTGCCCACATCTCAAGAAAGTATGGGCCGTTATTCCATATAGTTTGTTGTGCCAAAGAAGGAGGGCTTCTTTCATCCCATCCTGGACCTCAAAGATGTGAACTGTCATCTGTGAGTGAAGCATTTTCACATGGAAACATTGAGCTCAGTGATAATGGCTGTGCAGTCAGAGGAATTTCTGACTTATCTGGATCTGTCTGAAACTTATCTCCACATTCCCATCCAACTAGAGCATTAACGCTTCCTGCAGTTCACCATTCTGGGGCGCCACTTTTAATTTCTGGCACTGCCCTTTGGTCTGGCCACCACCCCCAGAACCTTTTCCAAGGTAATGGTGTTAGTTGCGGCAGTGTTGCGAAAGGATGGAATCCTAGTACACCCATATTTGGACGACTGGCTGATTCATGTCAAGTCACTGGAAGAGAGCCATCTGGTGACTCACAAGGTGTTGCGGGAACTCAGTTGGGTGGTGAACATAGCCAAGAGCAAACTTCAGCCTACTCAATCGCTGGAATACCTAGGGGTTCAGTTTGACATGAAGCAGGGCAAGTTGTTCATGCCAGAAGCTTGCATTCAGACGTTGATGGCTCAACTCGATGAACACTGACTATATGGTCTTACCTGCAGGTCCTTGGCTTAATGGCGGGGACCCTGGAAGTGGTACCATGGGCAAGGACGCATATGCATCCTCTTCAGCACTCCCTGCTGTCTCGGTGGAATCTGCAGTCCCAGGACTATTTGATTCGGTTCCACCTACCGATGGAGATGTCCTCCCAAATGCAGTGGGAGTTTCCCTATCTCCACCGGACTGGTTAGTACTGACAATAAATGTGAGTCACCTTGGTTGGAGAGTTCACTGTCAGGAGCTAACAGCTCATGGGCACTGGAGTGCAGAAGAGTCTTTCTGGCACATCAATTGGCTGGAAGCCAGGGTGGTCCGGTTGGTATGTCTTCAGTTCGGCGACAGGCTGCAGGGCCGATAAGTCTGAATAAAGTCATACAATGCAATGACTATGGCTTACATCAATCAGCAGGGAGGTACCAAGAGCCAACAAACGTCGCAGGAAATAGATCAATTTATGGAATGGGTAGAGATGCATCTCCAGATGATCTCAGCCTCGCACATTGCAAGCAAAGACAATGTAAGAGCAGACTTCCTCAGCAGGGAAAGTATGGATCCAGGAGCGTGGGAGTTGTCAGTCAAGGCATTTCTGCTGATTCAGGATTGCTGGGGTCTCCTGGGCCTGGACCTGTTGGCGACTTTGTGCAATTCGAAAATTCCGTGATTTTTCAACCGCAGAAGAGATCCACAGTCAATGGGGATTGATGTCCTAGTGCAGGAGTGGCTGGAAGATGAGTTACTGTATTCCTTTCCTCCATGGCCCATATTGGGCAGATTGATTTGAAGAATCTAACGCCACAGAGGGGTGGTGCTGTGCAGATCTGCGGAGGCTCCTGGTGAATTCGCCTGTTCGACTTCCAGCACACAGGAACCTGTTATGATAGGGACCTGTCCTTCGCGAAGATCCAACTCAATTTTGTCTTACAGTATGGCCCTTGAAAGAGCTCGCTTGCTGAAACGTAGATACTCTGCGGCAGTGATTTTCACCTTGCTAAGGGCTAGGAGGTTCTCCACATCCTTGGCCTATGTACGGGTTTTGATAGTGTTTGAGGCCTGGTGTGAGGATCGAGGTACTCTTCCTTCATTGGTCAAAATTGGGCTCATTTTGGAATTTTTGCAGGATGGCTTGAATAAAGGCTTAGCTCCCAATTCCTTGAAGGTACAGGTAGCGGCTCTCTCCTGTTTCAGGGGTCATGTAAAGGATGGATCCTTGTTGGTTTATCCTGATGTGACCTGTTTTCTGAAAGGAGTGAAACATCTTTGTCCTCCTTTGTAGTTTCTGGTACCCCTATAAAGTCTTAATTTGGTTTTGGATTTTTTGGCAGGCCCTACATTTAGACTGTTATGTACTTTGCCCTTGTGGTTGCTGACCTTGAAAATGGTGTTCCTTGTGACAATTTGTTTGGTGCGTAGGCTTTCCGAACTGCAGGCCTTGTCTTGCCGAGAGCCCTTTCTCCAGGTGACTCCAGGAACAGTACAGTTGCATACTGTTCCTTCCATTTTATCGAAAGTGGTTACTGAGTTTCACTTGAATTAGTCCAGCTCCCTGCCATCTCTGGATAGAGAAAGATGCAGAGGAGTATCATCTGCTGCCACCCTTGATTGTCAGGTATCTGGAGGTTACTGAGCCTTTGTGGAAGTCGGATCACCTGTTTATCCTTCACGGCGGTTCTAGACAGGAAGAACCGGCCTCGTGGGCTACGATCGTTTGCTGGATTAAGGAGGTAGTCACAGCTGCACATGTGCACCTAGTGAGATTCAGGCTCAGGCAGTGTCTTGAGCAGAAGTTAGATTGTTGTCTCCTGTCAACATTTGCCGAGCTGCGACAGGATCCTCCTTACACACCTTTTCCAGGTATTATCACCTGGATGTTCAGGCCTGGGAGGACACAGCCTTTGCGCGTGCGGATTTGTCTGGACCACAGGCAGCCTCCCGCCCTATTAGGGAGTAGCTTGGCTACAGCCCACTTGTTCTGGATTCTTCTGACTGGATGCTAAGAAATGAGAAATTACTACTTACCTGATAATTTACTTTTCTTTAGGACAGTCAAATGAATCCAGCTTCCCTCCCTTGGCTGCCTTATGGTTTTATATTGCTCCTCCAGTGTGCCTCCATGTTACAGGGATTACTGGTAAGTATTACTCCAGTTCCTAGAGTGTTATTATATTCTTATCTGAGCTCAGTGTTGCCTGTTGGCTGGGTATTGGCATGGTTAGCTGTTTTTAATCAAGTTTTTGCTAGTCTGTCCACAGTTGCTTTTGAAGAAAATACTGGCGGGCTGATGTCACTGCAGGGGTATATGTACTGTGACGTCAGTTTGCTCAGTCTCCATCTGCTGGTTGGAGTGCACACCCCTACTTGTTCTGGATTCATCTGATTGTCCTAGAAAAAAGGAAATTATCAAGTAAGTAGTAATTTCTCATTAATTTCTTTAGAACCATACACGGCGATTCAGTATGAACAAGCTTAAAAATAGTGATGAATAAGTGAAATTGTATCCTATGCTTTATAGGTAGCCAATGTAACCGTTTTAAAATTGGGGAGATATGATCCTTTCTGGCTATACCGGACAATAAGCATGCCGCTGCAAGCTGAATTAATTGCAGTACGTGTAACGGCACATCAGGTAAGCCCATCAAATAGCGCAACAGTAGCATAGATGGCCTATTACTAAAGCCTGAAGAACAGTTTGAAACATCTCTATAGGGCTAAGAGACTTCACTGTTTGAAGCATTTTTAATTTAAAAAATGCTATCATAGTCAAATGTTTAATGTGAGGTCGCAGCATAAGCTGCAAATCTAAAAATACTCCTAAACTCCTTATCTCAGACAAAATAGTTTCACCTTCCAGCTTTATTACAGCTGCCTCCACTCTTAAGGGTTGTTTTTCCACCCAAAGGAGTTTAGTTTTTAAAATATTTAACACCAGTCCATTGGCAGCAAGCCAATTTTGTACCTTGCACAAGCACTGCATAAATTTCCTTTCAGAAACCGTACCATTTACTTCGCTCTGGATGTACAGCTGTTTATTGTCAGCGTAGATAAAGTATAAAATCCCCAAATTATGTAGTATTTGTCACAGTGGTGCTAAATACAAATTAAAAAGTAAGGCCTACAAAGCTGATCCCTGCGGGAGCCCTACTAACAGAGATTGCCATTAGGAAAATGCATTTATTTATTTATTTATTTACTTATTTATTTAGGAACTCTTATATACAGCTTGATACAATAGAGGTAGACCCAAGGGGTTTACAATATTACACAATGATCTTCAATCTGTTTCCGCTGGCATCTATCAGATAAAAACGATACAAATCACATTAAAATGTTTCCTGCAATCCTCATAGATCGTAAACATGCAGTCAAAATGTCATACCTCACTGAATAGAAAGCACTTGAGATATCCAGTTGTACTAACAAACCAGTATGACTATTTTCCAAATTTACCAAAATTGAGTCCATTAATGACAGGAAGAGCAATTCTGTGTTGTGATTTTTTCTAAATCCATATTGGTATTCATTGAGAACTTTTTGCTCTTCAGCTTCCTTAAATCGCTCCTCATTCTCTCCACTCCTTCAGGCATGCTCACTCTGTTGCAGATCTTAATATTATCCTCAAAAAGACAAACATTTCCCTCCAAACCCTCCACAGTATCACTCATGAAGACAGTGAACAGAGCCTGTGGCACTCCACTTAACACTATTCTCTTTCTTCAGAGTAGGTTCCATTTGTAATCCATGCCACTATCTTGGCACCTACTCCCAAACTTCTCATTTTATTCAATGGCCTCCTATGTGGAACCATATCAAAAGCTTTGCTGAGATCCATGTAAATCACATTGCGTGTTCTAAATCTTTAGTCACCCAATCAAAAAACCAATCAGATTAATTTGTCAGGACCTTCCTCTGGTGAAAACATATTACCTCGGATCCAGCAACCCACCAGATTTGAGATAATTCTCTATCCTATCTGTAATCCCAATTCAGTGTATGGGCTGAATTATGCTGGGGCATAAAAATCCCAGGGCTAAGTCCCAATATTATAGCCACCAATACTTTTGCCTTAGGATGTGGGTTCTTGTACTCATGGGGGAAGGTTATCCTTCAAGACCCAGGGCATGGATGGAATCTCTTCCTTGTGTGCTACAATGGGTCTTTGGGGCAGATATCTTGACAGAACAGGTTGGACTCACTATCTGGGTGTTCAAATAAAAGTTTACTATGATTTGTTGCAAAAAAAATGAAGATGCAAAAACAAAATGATGTCCATTTACATTCAAGAGTATCTGTTGACTGGGAGTATAAATTTAAGTTCTCCTAACATCTGTGAAGGTGTCCCTCAATGCTGGATCTTGAGAGAGGCTTACCCTCCATAGATCAATGGAATGAATAAGTCTCCCAAGGTAGCTGAGGTGTCCTAGATGTGATCGGATCCTCTTGCCCACAATACCTGCGGTCCAAGGCTATCTCCTTGTGATGGACCCTAAAGTCACATCACCATTAAGACCTGTTGAGCCCTTTGTTCAGTTAGAGAGAGAGAGAAAATAGGTTAGAGTGAAGGGAGGATCCTTTCAAATACAGCCCCTCCTTCTGTGGGGTCTGGAATGGGCAGCCCACATGGAACAATATATAACCGCACCCTTGCTACAGGTTGGGATGCAGTCCATTTAGGATAGCCCAGAGTGCAGAGGTGCCAGGAGTTGTTGTTTTAAGGAGGTAGTCACAGTAAAGGCAAACTAACCCAGGCTGTTGGTCCTGACCAGGGTTGGGAGGGATTTCCTCTTCCATACACAAACTATCTGGTTGAGTTCCCTCTGGGTCTACGTTTAGGGATTTTTGAGATTTTATTTAGGAGTCTCATGGACACCTAGGCCTGTCTTGCATGTAGAAATTGGGGAACCCTGTGTGTAAACCACCCAGGGATAGGGAAGATACACCCCTGAAGTGGTGGTGACCTGCTGTGAGGAGGGGACTCCGCTGTTATTTTCTGTTCCTTTAGGGGAAGAACACTTTTGTTAGAAAATCCAAGAGGAAGGCTTTTGGCTGCCCCTTCCTGCTAGAATCAAGAGAGATGCTTGTTTCAAAGAGGGTCCTTTCCATCAAGGATCCAGAGAGAGTACTAAAGAGACTGTGTAAGATCAAGGAGATCCTGAAGATCTGCTAATCGTGAGTAAAGGAAATAAAATCACTGGGGACACCCAGCCGGTGTTCACCACCTTGGGGAGAGAAAGAGAGGATTCACTCTCTGTGCCATAGACTTTGCTATTATTTTTATCGGCTTGGAAAGGGTTTCGACCATCCTAAAGACCCTGTCCTGATATACGTGAGTCCTGCACAGATAGAGGGAAGAGGCTGTAAAGGAACTGAAGAGAGATTTCTGTGGTGCTGCAGTTTGAGTTTTGAGACATTTACCATCAATGCTTAACAGTAAAGCCTTTTTATTTTGGATACTAACCAAATATCTCCAGAGTATTTATTTCTGCACTCACAACAGAGACCAGCATCCTCCCCAGGAGAAACACAAGGGAATATGTAAGAAAACCACCCTTGTCTCATCGGGACCTGAGAGGATGCCTTTCTTCCCCCAGTCCAGTGAATCCATACCTTGTAAAACAGAGGAGATACAAGAGCTAGTCAGGGTTCCTGCCCCAAAGAGTATAAATATCTTTATGGTCTCACCTGTGCTAGGTTGGCACACTGGGTGGGGTTACAGTCCTGATCTTCCAAACCTGGCAGTGTCCTGTGTCCTGGGGTGAAGACTCCTTTGGGAGAGCTCCAGATGGTGCAACTCCTCTTTTGTTTGTGAATGGGACCACAACCACTCTTCAATCTTGCGACACAACTCCCATTTCAAGGAATCCATTAAACAGGTCCTTCAGCAGATCCATAGCACATATCTGAGCTCCCTTAGTATCCTGGGATGTACCTCATCCGACCCCCATGGATGTGTCCACTTTCATTTCTCCTAGTTCTTCTCATACATTCTCTTCATAAAATGGGGTTGTGTCTAGCCTACTCTCATCCATGCTTTTGTCAACTAGCAATTGTCCATCTTCAGGGTCTTCTTTCGTGAACACTAAACTGAAGTATTTGTTTACTATATCTGCTATTTCTTCATCTTTCTCCACACATTGCTCCCTGGCTCCATTCAGTTTTACTATACCACCTCGGGCCTTCTTTCTTTCTCTGATATATCTGAAAAATATTTTGTTACCTTGCTTTACCTCTTTGGCAATCCTTCCATTTGACCTTTTGCTTTCCTGATTTCTTTCCTCATCTCCTTCATTTTCATCAGGTATTCTTCCCTGTGTTCCTCTTGTAGAGATCTTTTGTACTTCTTGAACCCTGTGCTTTTTATCTGTATTTTTTCAGCCGCCTCCTTTGAGAATCAGATTAGTTTCTTTTTCCTCTTACTTTTGTTCACTGTTCTTACATAGTTGACTTTGTAATCGCTCTTTATAATTTAGCCCACTGTTGTTCCATTTCACTCATTTTCTCCCAGTCTTCTAATTCCTCCTATAGGTTTGCCCCCACTTTACGAAAGTCTGTATATTTGAGATCCAAAACTTTTCCTCTGCAGTTGAAGCAGGAACAATGTTGGAGTTGCATCAAAAGTATCAAGGCTTATGATTAAGGATAGTAACCGATGCACCAGCAAGTTACCCCCAAGCACGCTTTCTTCATTTCCTTTAGGACTTGGCCGTAGCAACAGTCCTGTGCTATTTCCCTTATGTCTGTGAATCAGAATCCCAGACCATGGAAGTCAGGGCCCTTGGTTGTCGTCTGAATCCAATTCCTCTTTTCCCCCTGCCGTCTAAGTGAGGAGCACTGTTGCAGTTGCACTGAAAGCATCAAAGCATATTGGTTAAAGGTAGTATTCTCCTTGCCTTCTGTTAAGGATAGTTATTCAAAGTTGTTAAAAAAAAAAAAAAGCAGCAGATTGCAAGGAACCACAGAAGGTCCTTGTGAAACTAGGAGACTAGGCAACTGACAGGCAAAAGAAATTTAATGTGGAAAAGTACTTAGTGATGCAGATAGGGGAAAATAATCTCAACTACAGGTACCCAATGAGGGCTTCTATATTGGGAGTCACTACACAGGAAAAGTCCATGGAGTCCTTGTGAACAATTTGTTGAAATCCTCTGTTCAGTGCATGGCGGAGGGGGAAAAAAAAGCAAATAGAATGTCAAACATGATCTGAAAAGGAATGGAGAATAAAATGGAAAATATCATATTGCCTCTGTTTCGAGCCATGGTGTGATCACACCTTGAGTATTGTGTGCAGATCTGATTGCACCATCTCAAGAAAGACCCAGCAGAACTGGAAAGGTGCAAAGGAAAGGGACAAAAATGATAAAGGACTTGGAACATCTCTCCTATGATGAGAGGCCATGCATGCTAGGGCTCTTCAGCTTGGAAAAGAGATGGCTGGGAAGGGACATGAAAGAAGTTTATAAAATCAAGAATAGCGTGGAATGGGGACATAAAGAACATCTATTTACCCTTTCAAATAATATTAAAATAAAGGGACACTGCATGAAACTAACAAGCAGCAGATTCAAAACAGATCATACAGAGTACTTGTTTTACCCAGTGCACTATCAAGCTGTGGAAACTGCTGCCAGAGGATGTGATCAAGGCGACGAGCATAGCAGGGTTTAAAAGAGGCTTGGACAAGTTCTTGGAGGAAAAGTCTGTAGCACATTATTAGCCAGGTAGGCTAAAGAGAGCTTTTGCTATCCCTGAGACTGAGTCACAGTAAATAGATCTACTTTATGGGATCTGCCAAGTACTTGCAACCTGGATTGGCCACTGTTGGAGACAGAATGCTGGGCTTAGTGGACTGTGGTCTGATCCAATATGACAATTCTTATGTTCTTCTCTGCATAAAAACCATTGTCCACACAATGAAAGGTGAATTTTAAAACCTCGGCACACGCTGAAATTAGGGGAAGTGCAAGCATGTTAGGCTGGGGCGTGCAGAGTGGATTTTAAAAGCCGCTGGGATACGTGCATAGTTGCTGCATGCACAAATGAAAAGTGAAAAAAAAAAACAGGTGGGTATGGTCTGGGCAGGGCATGGGCGCTCCTGGATTCCAACTTGAAATTTGTGCATAAATCCTTACACGCACTGGTGCGCGCTGGGGTCCCCTGCCATGTAAATGTATTTCTGCCGTGGATGACGTGTAAGCTGGGTCACACCAAAAACTAACAAAGCCCAAATGGTCCTCTCTTAATAAGATCACAAATGCCAACAATCAGAGGACACTAAATGTTCTCATGTACACAGATGTTCCCTATAACTAAATAGGTTATCCCATGTATTGTTGATAACCTTAAGTTTATTGTTACCGTTTTTAATTTTCTCAATTTTTAATTTTTTCAATTTTTTTTGAATATTTCATTGCACTTTAATTCATTTCCATTTTAATGCAGTATATTCTTTTTAACTCTTTGGACAAGCACAGATTCAAAGAATAAAGTACAACTGGACAAAAAAGGGCTGAGGGAACAGAAAAATGATTCAAGGTAAAAGATGAGGTAGGAAAATGCAAGATTGAGAAAGAAGATACCACAAAGAATAAGAGCTGCAGTGAAAGAAAGATAAATTTAAAAATAGCATAAGAACATAAGATTTCCATACCGGGTCAAACTGTTTCCAATCCAGGATCCCAAAAGTTGCTAGATTGCATGCTGCTTATCCCGAGGATAAGCACTGGATATTCCAGAGTCCACCTCAATAAATGTTTATGGACTTTTCCTCCAGGAACTTGTCCAAACCTTTTTTAAATGCAGCTACACTAATAGCTGCATTTAAGAAGGGAACAGCTGAAAGAACAGAAATTTCAGAGCACAAAAGAAGTGCAGGAGGCTAAAAGAAAAATCGGACCGAGCACTTAAAAGAAACTCTGCAACATAGCAGATGTATTTTTTTTTTTTGTTGTGTTCTATAGAACCCGTGAAAAAGGATGAAATGCTGAGGTACTCTTTAATTTCACGCGTGGTGAAAAAATGAGAGAGCTTTCTGGAACTCTGCCACCATGCGTCCTAAATCTGGCCACCGAGCGTCGCTATTGCCCGATGTCTGCCAGTCCTCTCCCCCCCCCCCCAGTGTCCCCAGCCGTCGGCTGGCCCGGGAAGTGGAAGACCGGAGCCTTTTCTTGAATCATGCATAGGAAGCATTCCAGCAGGCCGCGGCTTCTCTGCTATACCCTGATGGTTGCGAGAGCATTTTGGTTAAGCGAGGCATTTGCGAAGTGCAGGTGACAAATGACAATGCTGAGAATAAAATCTTCTCAGACCTTCAAAAGGTTTGGTTGCTTTGTTAATTAATCTCTGCTCCGCTGTCTGGAAATTTGGGTGCCGTGTTTTGATTTCCTTTGGAAACATGCACACAGTTTGATAAATGTGGTGTCATTATCTCTTCAAAGTTTCTTTACTTTATCCTTGCAAAGCCCCTGCCTGGTGCAACTCAGCTGTATTGGTACAGCTTTCAGTTTGTTTGCAAAATCAGTCTTGTTCCTGGCTTACACTGAAGCTTTAAAACGTGGAAACCTGTGTTACTCAGCTGTCAGCAGAGAGATCTTATACAACAAGTCGAGATGATGGACATGCAGTCGTCCAAAACAACCGGAAGTCTACTAGCTGATGTGATGAGCAATTGCCTTACTCTATATTGATTTTAATAGCTATCAGCAGCACATTAAAGTCGTACAACCCCTTCAACTGTAAAGCAAGTATTTATCCTGTTCACACCGGCACATATTTAGTTCAGCACTGCAATGAAGGGAAGTCTGCTTCTTCTTCTCCAAGAGCATTCCAGTGGTGGAATCCGTGCTTGGTTATCATATTGATATGAACTATTCAGGAAGAGTTAATTATTAGGCACTCATCCCATAATGCAGTCCTACCATGTCATATGTCACATGAAATTAGAGAGTCAAGCAGTTTTCCGAGGACAGTTGTCAGTGGCCTCCGGGAGACCTTAAGCTTGTGTTATTCTGCAAGCAGCAGAAGGCAGATCAATGAAGAAATTGATGAAAAGGTTTCCTCAGAGAACAGATGACTAAACTGCAAGAAATTATTATGAAAAACAAGGGTATCTCTCTCTATTGTGTACTTCCCCCTACCTGTCCTATTGACCCGCACAGATAGTCAAGTTTTCAGGATACAGTGTATGCAAATTTATCTCATGCATATTTGTTGTGGATATCCTGACAACCCAACTGATTGTGGGAACAATAGAACAGGTTTGGGAATCACTGTTCAACTGATAGGGTCATTTTCCAACTCCCATTATGGCATTTTCGCATGCGTTAAGGCATTTTCGCATGCGAAAATCACCCTGACACATGCGAAAAGCACCATAACACATGGTGCGAAGCTAATTTTTAAAAGGTAAGGGATTGAGGAGGAGTCAGGGGTGGGATTTTTGTAAAAGTGGGCTGGCTTCGCGAAGACATAACGCATTAGGGATGTGCAGAGGGACGCCATACGATGCATTCTGGATTTGGATTCGTCAGGGGGCAGATACGTTGCATTCGGCCGTATGGTGCCCTGAATCGTTAATACGTTGATTTCTATTTGTTTCCCTGCTAAAATTAAATTAACTACAACCCCCCACCCTCCTGACCCCCCCAAGACTTACCAAAACTCCCTGGTGGTCCAGCAGGGGGTCCGGGAGCCATCCCCTGCACTCACACCCTGGGCTGCTGGTTTCAAAATGGCGCCGATAGCCTTTGACCTACCATGTCACAGGGGCTACTGGTGCCATTGGTCAGCCCCTGTCACATGGCCATTGGTGCCATCTTGTTAGGTTAGGGGCCTCTTTTACATGCAGAGTGAGACGTACGAACAGAATAGTGCACTCTTGTGAAGATTTGATGTCGTTCATAGTGAGGAAACTCACACAACGATGAGATTTATACAGTGATCTCTCAACCTAGCTTGATGTTACCCGGGTAGTCCATCAAGCTAGGTTGAGAGAACATTTTACAAATCTCATCGTTGTGTGAGTTTTCATACTCCGAAAGACATCTAATCTTCACAAGAGTGCACTGTTCTGTTTGTATGTCTCACTCTGCATGTAAAAGTGGCCCCTAACCCCTACACTACTACCTAAACCTTACCTTGAGTTATTAGGTGGGCCTCCTATAGTAGCATAAATAGCTAACTACTACAAGGGCCTTGTAGATAGTTTATTGGTCTCTTTTCTCTCTCTCTCTCTCTCTCTATTTCTCCCCAGTAGTAAAATGAGTACTTTGCAGGTAGGAAAATGCAATTATTGTGATATTAGTGCAAAAAGTTAACACATTTTGCAGAAATATCTATGCAAAGCACTGATAACACACATTGTAATAAATAGGCTATTACCATAAAACACTCCCCTCTTCTTATCACATGCAATATTTTGATAAATTTAGCCCTGAGTCAGTAAGTATTCTGGATCAGTTCTCTTTCTTACTTTTAGAGAACTTGGTGGCTGTTGTCCTTATTTATTGTTTTTGCATACCATCACAACAAACTGGAGCTCTGTATAGTTTACAACATACACAAATCAATACTGGTATGTTCTGTGCAGTTTGCAGAATACATAAAACATATAGAAATATAAGAAGCCTACATAAATCAATGCAGGCATGGCTCAATGCAATGTAAATAAAGGAGTGCAGTAGACAATATAACGTAATTCAAGATAAATAAAGTGGAGCAGCATATGGCAGGTGTTGACAGGAACTCATTGGCTGTTAAAGTAACTTGAAAGATTCATTTACAAGAAATTGCCTTTTGTTTTCAGTTTATTTATTTATTCTAATTTATCCATTGCCCAAATTTGTAATCTCAGGGTACCTGGAAATCAAAGGTTCCCAGTCAGGGAGAGTGGGGATTTTAAAAAAAAATCTTTATTAATTTTAAATTATTGGGTGTCTGCTGTTTTGGAATATTTTATTGGTGTTTGCAAAATGTTTAGATGAGTTTTTAATTATTGGAAGTTATTCTGTTTGTTAGCTGTTTTGAAATATTTATTCTTTTTATTAGTATGGCTTTACTATTATGTTTTATATTTCTTGGTTTTATTGTTTATTTTATGAGAAAAGGCAGTGTTTCTGTTTTTCCACTATTGCACTGCATATAGAGTCTGTCTAGCTTGTTGCAGTTTCCGGTTCATTTTTTGTCTGCATGTATCTGTTTACAGTGTACTTTATATTTTAGGGTCTCTTTAGTCTTAGTTGGTGAGGGTCTGTCTGTGTTCTGTATATGAAACTGAGGTGAGGTTTCTGCTAGTATGTAGTTTCTGTGTAGGGATCTATAGCATCTTGGCTTGTTCTTTTTCCTAATATGAGTTGCATTGGTTTTCTAGAACTGGTGCATTATTTGCAGTGAGCCCTTTTCATAGATAGGATTGTTAATGTTTGATGGCTGGCAGTTATTGTTGTTTTATTAAATTTTCCAAGTAAGTAGAATATAATTATTTGCAAGAAAATAAGACACAATGGTAAGAAAACCACCACAGTTAATATCAAAGAAAACAAAAATAAAAAGGAAAAAAAATGATCTACCAAAACATGTCTCATCGAAGTCCCCAGTAAGTGAGATCTATGCAAAAGGGAGAAGTTGGCAAACTCAATCTCGAGGAAAATTAATGTGAAAAAAAAAAAGAAAAAGCAACCAAAGGCAGAATATTAATGTATTGCAAATTAAACCATACTTGAGAGATTATGTTCCATTACCAAACACCCTCAATAAGGAAACTTTGCTATCAAGAAAAATCCTTAGTTGTTAAGGGTCAAAGAAAACATTCTCTAGATGTCCAAAGTTCAATAAACATTTCCAATGAAAATGAAGAATTAATTAATCACAGGGACAATAACCTCTTGGTGTATCTGTAGAAAAATGTTTCCACCTGATCTGTGTCTCCTGGCAAAGATCAAAAGAAAAGCCATATTTTCTGACAAATTTTATTTTAACTTGAAGAAAATCCTCATAACCAAGACAAATATAATCACAAGAGTTTCACGTATGACCTCCTGCCCATGAGAGTCCTCAAGAAAAGCAGTGAGCTCTAGGCTGTCCATAGTGAGCCTACCTAGATCCTTACCTAGATCTTTACTTTCAAGATTCCCTTATGCTTTTTGGTTGGAAGATAGAAAACGTGGGTCAAAGGAAGCACAGCTTTCCCAGGTATCTTGAGAAATTCTTTCATGAATCTTTTAGAAAGTTCCTTGGGGGCCAGTCCAGAAAACTTGAGGAAAATTAAGAAATCTTAAATTCAAACCCTGCAACGTATTCGCCACCATTTCCAGTTTGAACTGGGTTCTCAAATTATCCTTTAAAGTTGCCACACTCAACCTTTCCGATGTCTTGAGGTCCTCATCATGGGACTCCCGTTTCTCGGCACGGAGTTTCATGTCACTGTCCAACCTGGTGATCTGATCTTTACATCCTTCAAGGGAGGTTTCCAAACAATCAGTCTCTTGCCATCTGTAGCCTTGAGACGGGCAATGGCAAATCACATTTGACTTCATAGTTTTGATTCCAGCCCCCCCCCCTCCCCCCCAAATACTGAATGTAAAATCCAAAGAAACATGAAGGAATGTGAGCCTGCCACATCCCATAACATCAGGCATAGTACCTTCAGCTTTCCCTGGCATTGACTGCCTACTATTGAAGTTGTCCTTCAGCCTTACATCCCTGACAGGGGAAGCAAGCAATATCGACACCAACAAATTCCCTGCACTGGCTTCTCCATATCCCAGTGGCGAGATCTCCAACGAAGGACATTTTTCTTGCCATGTTTCTAGAGACCCGTCGGAAAAAAGTGTGAAATGGAGGAGACTCACGCTGATCAGTGCTGAGAGAAATCACAGCCTGAGATTCCCCTCCTTCTCCAGCATCACCAGCCCTGTCAGGTCTGGAGCAGGAACAGGAATCGCGAGTGCCTTCCTTTCCTTGTCCTCCACGTACAGCAGAAGAAAATATTCAAAAGAGGAAAAAGAATTTAAGAAGGAAAGATACCGGGAACCAGCATCCTACCTATCATTCACAATACTGTAATTATTTCATTTACTCAAGGCCTTCTGAGAGTCAAGACCACTCCCAATATGGGTTGTAATAGATCTAATACCATATGGGTTCCAAGTGTCTTTTTTTTTTTTTTTTGAAGGGTTTTCTGATTGGCATCACAGCAGTGCATGTAAATATAAGAACATAATATAAGATTTGCCATACTGGGTCACACCAAATGTCCATCAAGCCCAGAATCCTGTTTCCAACAGTGGCCAACCCAGGTCACAAGTAGCTGGCAGGATCCCAAAAGGTTGATAGATTGATTCCATGTTGCTTATCCCAGGTATAAGAACTGGATTTCCCCAAGTCTACTTTAATATTGGTTTATGGACTTTTCTTCCAGGAACTTGTTTAAACTTTATTTAAACCCAGCTACACTATGTAATATTTATGTTGTAAGTGATATTTTTACCTCAGAAAACTGTACTTTGAATGTCCTTTATTAGGTAAAATCTGTTATTATAGATGTGTAATTTCAGTTGTGTGTGGGGAGTGTACGACCGGGATGCTGGTGAGGCACAGGGTTGTAAGGTTTGCCTAGGGTACCTAATACCCTTGAACCGGCCCTGATGTCCAGTTTACTCACAGAGGTAAGTTTCATGGTCTCATTCTAGAAGACTGTATCAGATATTTGTCCACAACCGAATGCTAAGATTGACAAACTACTTTAAAGAGGTCCTGGACCAACATAGCAAGTGCAGTTAACAGTTTGTGACAGATTTCAGTTGCCAGAGCTTGCACAATACCTTCAGTGTGTATGACACCCTCAGTTTTATGAGCACTAAACTATTTACCAGCATTAAAGTAAGTCACATTATCCGCTTACAGTGGCTCTGAAATAGTTGGCTTCTTTTCCACAAACTGATTTTGATCTTGTGCTGCCTTATTAATGTTTTATAAGGTAATGTTTTCTGACAGCTAACAAATGTAATCTATGAAATCCCTGACCTTTTGTCTCCCAGTGCTATCCTTTCAGGGATCTCTTGTTCTCTGTTTGTTCCCCAGCCTCATCAAATTCTCCATCTCCAGCACACACACAGTGTTGTTTATGGATGCTATTCTTTTCTAAAATACTGTAGTCATATTACTGCTAGTGAATTAGGTTTTTAAATGCTATTAACAATCTGCTAGCAGGTGTACCAGCCATGTTTGAATAACATAATGACACGACGTAACAGACATTTTATGTATGTGTAACAGACCCTTTGTTCTGTTACCAGTAAGGCCTGAGTGTCAGGTATCGGATAGTTCAGTGCAGGACGATAATGGGAAAGGATTCATTCAAATATAGGGTCCTCCTTCTGCAGGGTCTGGAATGACCGTCCCTCCAGTGAGCTTTTACAAGCAGGGCTCTGGCTAAGGAGGCAGTCCTTGGAGTTGTGAACAGTGTTCAAAGGTAGATAGGAGCTTAATTTTTGTGTTATTTAACAGGCCCAGCCAGAGGAGACAAAGCCTGTTTGGCAGTCCTGGCCAGGGTCAGGAGGGTTTCTGCCCAGCCAGTACAAAACCTATCTGTTGGGAGTTATCCCTCTGAGTGCATTATTTGGAATTTACTGTTCAGCTCCTGGGTCCAGGGAACAGGGAACCCTGAGTTTGGGCCTGGGCAGGTTAGGGGAGATCTGACACCCTATATCCTCAGTGAGATCGGGGGTGTCAGTGACCTGCTGTAGGGATATACCAGGGTGGTATTTTTATTTTGGCTAAAGATTCAATTCAAGACCCAGGAGGAAGTTCTGTCTGGAGTTCCTTCATGACTGGAGCAACCAACAGTCCTGCTGCAGGGGATCCCTCCCATTAGGGACCCGAAGACAAGAACAAAGCATAAGGCTGAGTCATCTAGCAGCGAGTAAAGGCAAAGCCGGTCATCGAAAGGGACAGCCACTCAGTGATTCTCAGGACCCCTGGGGGGGAGAGAGAGAGTTTATCTCTCTGTGCAGAGACTGTTATCTTTGCCATTTGGAGGACGGGTGTTCCTGCCCAGCTAAAGGAAACCTGGTCCACCTGTGGACTCTGTTTTTCCTAGCCCTGAAGGGTAGAAATTCCCCTGGCTCTTCATGCTGATATTCCTGCACAGATTGAGGGAGGAGACTGTAAAAAGAACGTTCAGTGGTGCTGTGAACCAACAATTTCACTTATTTGCGACAATAAAGATTTATTTGGACACTAACAAAGTGGCTCCATTGACTTTATTTGGCACCTTCAGTCCACACTGGGACATACAGCTATCCCTCCCCAGGGACCCTAACAGAAAGGACATGATGAGCCACCCTTAGCACTCGGGGCTTGGGAGAAATCACCCTACCCCCATACCACACACACACACACTCGACCAAAAATCCAGGTCCTGAAAAGAAGAGACTGTGCCATAGCTAGCCTGGGAAGGTACCAGCCCCAAAGAGAAACAACAAATTCTTCTACGGCCTCTTGGGGTAGCAATCCACACCCGGGGATGGGGTTACATATGCTTTGGATAAAAACGTACCAGGAGCAAACAAAAGGCAAAACAGATTGATTTCTGAGGATTCCCGATCCGAAACAGTTTGTGACCTGAAACAGGATCGACAAGATGCAGGGTCCAATGGTTGAGAACCACGGCAAAAGGCAGTGGAGTGAGGCAAGATGGTGTTTTGGAGTGAAAGTATGTTTGCTATCTGAGCTTTTGTGCTGGTTATCAAGACTTGACTTCTGATCTATTTTGGAGCCTATTCTTTCCTGACTCTTGTTATAGCTATGATTGAGATTTTGCTGACCCACTGCAGCCAGGATCCATTGCAGTGCTTTATTGTACTAAGAATCTGGTTGGGATCCTCACTCTGTAGCCCACAGGGGCTTGGCTGTTATTTGCTCTTCAGCTAAAGACAGCATGCCCAGCTTTGGTGCAGTGTATCAAAGAATCTCATCAAAAAAGTTGGATGCAGAACCTTTTCAGCTGGCTAATTTGCATTCAGGTTGCCTTTCTTCACGGGTTGTGATGCTCAGGAGGTGGAAATGGAGTTGGCCTCTGTTGCGGCAGCAATGACTGCTGCTTTCACAGGATCAGCACTGGGACTGTGAGATTTGATCCCTGATAGTGGCTCCATCAGGAGCAATCCTAGTAGACTCTAGACAGAGGAAGATGTGTAGGAAGACATGAGATCTGATTCTGTAGCAACCACTGTTATTGTCCCAATAGAAATTGTTTCTGTAACCAAGAGGGATTCATTGAGGAAACTGCCAGAGCAAGCATTTGTGGGCTTAATGCCTATTTCAGATTTCACTAAAGTGTAATGGGAGCCTAAAGGCTGACTTTATTAAGGCTTTTATGCCATTGTGTGTCTATGGGGAAAATGCTTCATAAATTGGGCCCTAAATCACTGCAACACAGATGATTACCATGAAGAGCATCTGGCTCATCATGGTAATCCACATTAAGGCTGCTATGACTTCTAAGAGAAGTTCTGTTCAGATACCAGATAATGATTTATAATCAAAGTTTGCAGTGCAGGAAATTAATTTGGAGAAAACCAAAGGGAAACAGAAGATTTGGACACTAAACTTTCTGTTAGGATTTCACCTGCTATGCAGCCTTATCCTACCTTCAAGACACCTCCCTACCAGCAGAAGGCCTCAGTATGCCTCATAACTAGTCAAGTTCCTCTTCACTGCCCAAGTCCATGCCCAAGCCCATGCCCAAGCCCATGCCCAAGTCCCAGCCATATGTAAATCAGCCTTGCCTGTTTCTCCTTATCTTCTCATGGTGTCACTTCTGGCTCCGTGACCTGACCCTTGTCATTGCCTTGCCTTGCCTTGTAGCCTATAGGCCTTCTGCCTTGCTTTGCAGCCTATAGGCCTTCTGCCTTGCCTTGCCTTTAGGCCATCAAGCCTATCTTGCTTTGTTTCCTGTCTTGAGGTTGTTTGGCCTGTTCTATTTTGTATCCTGCCTTGACATCTTCAGGCCTATTCTGTCTGTTCCAAGCCTTGCTGCCTTGGGCTTCTGTGTTTTTTATTCAATGTTTCCCTTGTCTGCCTTGTCTAAGTCCTTCCCTAGTCTGCCTTGTTGGTCTTGTCCTGTCTGTTCCAGTCTCTAGTCCTGCCTGTACCAGAATCCTGTCTTTGCCTTATCTCACCCTTGTCTTGTCTAGTTCCAGGCCCTGCCTAGTATCCAGCCTTGCCTTGTCCAGCTAGCCAAGTCTGCCTGGTACAGCCTGCGAAGCCTTGTCTGTCTTGTCCAGCCTGACAAGCCTGCCTAGCCTTGCCTGCTTTGTCCAAGCCTTATCACCAGCCTACCTCGTCCAAGCCTTGTTTCTACTCTGCCTTGCCCAAGCCTTGCCTGTGTGGACTTACCACTATGATGTACTGCTGCCGTAGAGACATATTGGCCACCAGAATCCAAGGGCTCAACCTGTGCATGAGGGGCTCACTAGGCGGAAGACCGGCCCTTGTCTTGTCCCAAGTCCTGCCCTGCAGTCCTGTGCCGCTCCCCAGGTGGGTTTTCCAGACTCCAGGGCCCGTAACACTTTCTGGTTTCCAAATGTATCAGATAGTTTTATAAGAGGCAAAGGAACTTATTCAAAAAATACTTTTTCATATTATTTGACTATGGAATTAAATATTTCCAACAGAAGGCCCAGGAAAACAACTGAAAACCTGGATAACCAGTCTACACTTAGAAACATAAGACTGATTAATTTCCCCAAGGTGAGGAGAGGGGGTTTCTGCACTGAAGATGATAAAAAGATATTTTAAGGAGATTTTGCAGTTTCCGACAATCTGCCACTTATCAATAATGCATAAGAGCATAAGAATTGCCAGGCTGGGTCAGACCAAGGTCCATCAAGCTCAGCATGCTGTCTCCCACAATGGCCAGTCCAGGTCACAAGTGTCTGGCGGATCCCGTATAGTTAACTTGTAAAACAACAGAAAGGAAAGAATAATGGGGCAAAAAAGTAAGCATAATGTGGGAACTGACTGCCCATCTGCTCTAAGTATTGGGGATCTTTTGGAGATGTTAAGACAATGGGTTTCAATTCTGAGACCTACATGCTAAAGTTCCTCTCCCATTTTGTGTTTCTGGGAAAAATGCTTAGGAGGTAATTCTCAAAAGAGTTACTCTCGTAAATGTAATAGTCTATTGTAGCAATTTTCAAAAGGCCCACCTGCACTTAAAGTGCACTTACACATATAAAACCTAATGACAATTCAATGGCATATATATTGTAGTCATTTAGATGACGAAGTTTAAATTCTCAGTTAAATTGAACTAGATGCCAAAGCAAATTTTCTAGGGCAGATGAAATATGATCTCTAGAGCAGAAACCCAAAAGAATAAGGGCTGCAGTATTTTGAATCAGCTAAATCTTTGTATATGTCTCCTAGGAGGTCAAACAAAGAATTATAGTAATCCAGCCTTGATGAAATCAAAACTTGGATTATTGCAATTAGATCACTCCTCTCCAAATAAGGGCAAAGTTGACAAATAATATGCAGTTGAAAAAAATGAAGAACGGACCAGTGATAGCTCTAAATCTAGAGTTATCTCCAATAAGACCTCCAAGACCAGTTCTGGAAAAGTAGTCTTCAATGACGGTCATTTCATACAAAGTATCTGGGTTTTCTTGACATTCATTTTTAAATCGTGAACCCTCATCCAGTTAGCTATTGAAGATATATCCTTATTAAATTTGTCCAGATCATCTGTTTTTGTTTTCTAAGGCACTTTGACCTTTGGATAAGGCAGCATATAAATTCTCAAAATAAAAAAATAAATACTTGGAACCATAATCTGCATAAATCTGAAAATCACCTGCATATGAGGGGTCAATTCAGTTCCAACTTCCTAATCAGTTTTCCCAGTGGGTAGACATGCAGATTAAAAAGCATTGGGGAAAATCATTCATCCCTACAGGGACCCCCACCCACCCACATACACATTTTAATTCCTAAGAATGAGGAGGAATCCTCAATCATCACTCTTGGCATCTGACTCTCCAAGAAAGTGGAAAGCCAGTTGAATGCTGTGTCCCTGACACAGGATAGCATGATCTGCATTATCAAAGGTCTTACAGCGGTCTAAAAGAGCCAGAGCTCAAAATTTCCCCTCATCCATCCTACTGCGGAGGTCACCCATCAAGGCCGCAATGGCAGACTCCACGTCATAATCAGAATGACAACAGGACTGGTCGGATCCAAAAGGCTCCCTTTGTCCAGATGAACTACTATTCTTCACCAGTTTGCCCAAAAAAGGCACATTTCCAAGTGGCCTACAATTCTGTATGAGAAAACTATCCAGGTTAGATTTTTTAAGGAATGGACAAATTACTGTCTCTTTAAGGGAGGCATTAGTAGCCACTGTCATAAATTCTAACAAACCTGATTTACTCTCCTTCATGAGCCATGAAGTACAATGATCATATGGACAGCTACTAGGTTTAGAAAAAGACAAACTAGATTCATATTTAACGAATGCATACATATGAGAGACAGTGATGAGTCAAAACCAAATCCAAACTATGTGGTTATGCAGTTATTTACGAGAGACCAGAATGGTGGTTTTTAGTCAATCTGAATGTTTCCTCAGTCTTACGATATATTTAATATTTATAAATAAGTTCTGAAAATTTCCGATGGATGGATGACAGCTGTTTATGTCCACTGTTCTCATCTTCCAGCTGGGCTTCAGTGCTAAGATTTTAAATGTATAGATTTCTAGTTTTCAGACAGTAACCTGCTTTATAAAAGCAATGAAGGTGAAGCTGGCTTGGTGGTTAAGTGGCAAGTAGTGCTTCATGAGGGGGACCTGCAAGCCATTCCTGAGTTAGGCCTTTGCTTGCCGTACCAGCTGGGCTGGGGGATGCTGGGGAGGTGGTGTTCACAGCCGCGCTGGAGGAGGTTGGGTGGGGAGTCTCCGTCCTCGCTCAGTACTGACATTTGCTGTCTAGACCAGTGTTTCCCAACCTTTTTCAGCCCAAGGCATACTTACATAAACAAACAAAACCAAAAGTTTTGTGGCATACTAGACTCGTGCCTTCCCTCTTCCAGCACCTGCTGCTCCCCGCCGCACCTTCTCTCCCTTCCCCATCTGAACAATACACCTCATTGGCCCCAGCACATTATTATTAATATCAAAGCATCAATTAAATTATTATAACCATACTAATAGAATATCTCAAAACTGCTGATGAATAGAATAACATCCAATAATTAAAGTCCTATACATTTTTTTTTTATTTTCCAAACACCAATAAAGTATTTCAAAAGAGCAAAACTAATAAGGATAAAAAAAATGTTGGCTGACCGTACCTGGGAACTCTTGATTTCCAGTCATCCTGAGATTGTCAAGGGTTAGTGGTGGCACAGAAATGTTATCCTCTCTCTCTCACACACAATCACATGTTCATTCTCTCTCTTTCACCCCCCCCCCCCCCCCCCACTCTCATACACAGACTATCAGACCCTTTCTCTCCCTTCCTCCTCATGTACACTCCTACAGGTTTCCTCATACACATACTTTTCCATAGATAAACAGACTCACACTTCTCATCTCCTTTCTACTATTCAATTCAGAAAACCTTGCCCATCGGAAATACTTAGTGATCAGCTGGCTAAGGAACTCACGAACCTAGACCTTTCTAATCCTGACTCAGCCCTAACTTCCTGGCACAAGATCACTGAAACGGTTGCTAACAAATGGTGCCCAACAGTCTCTAAAACAATCAATCCTACAAAAAAAGGTAATCAACCCTGGTTTACCCCTAAACTAAAACAGATGAAACAGGAGCTACGCCACAGAGAAAATATTTGGCGAAAAACACCCAACTCAACTACCTTGTCTAAGTACAAAGGCTTTCTACATCATTATAGGACCTCTATTCTACTAGCAAAAAGAGAATTCTACGCCAACAAAATTCATCATTTTCAATATGATGCCCAAGCCCTGTTCGCATACGTCTCTCAAATCACAAAATCAACTCCTCCACCCATCCCAGACGAACAAGCCCTATCAAAGGCTAATGAACTTGCTTTATTCTTTCAACAAAAGATCCTGAATACGCTTGCCCTTCTTCCACCAAATACTCTACCTCTTACTTCAGACAAGAATCCTCAATCAAGCAAGGGAGCCAAACTTGAAAGCTTCGAATCAATTTCTGTTAAAGAGATTGAATCCCTTCTAAAAAGACAAAAACCATCTAGCCATCCTGCAGATAATATTCCTTCAAATCTCCTGCTTCTCATTCCAAATACGATCGCAAAACCTTTAACAAGTATCATAAATTGCTTTTTAATGCAAGGAAGTTACCCTGACAGCCTAAAAACCGCGTCACTCAAACCCCTTCTCAAGAAACACAATCTAGACCCTAATGTACCTGCCAATTTCAGACCCATCTCTAATTTGCCATTTTTAGCCAAAATAACAGAAAAGCTGGTAAACACCCAGCTTTCAGAATACCTGGAAGATAATAATATCCTACACCCCTCACAATATGGCTTCCGCAAAGCACGCAGCACGGAAACCCTCCTTATCTCACTTACTGATCATATTATAATGGGTCTTGACAAAGGCTACTCCTTTTTATTAGTCCTGTTGGACATCTCCGCGGCGTTTGACACCGTCAACCACTCCATTCTTCTGGATCGCCTAACAGACATTGGTATCTCAGGATCTGCCCATAGTTGGTTCAAATCTTTCCTTTACAATAGAACCTTCAAAGTTAAAATCAACAACATAGAATCGCAATTAACAAAATCCATCTTAGGCGTACCACAAGGATCTTCCCTTTCCCTAACCCTTTTTAATATTCACCTCCTACCCCTTTGCCAATTGCTATCCGACCTCAATTTAATTCATTATCTGTATGCAGACGATGTACAGATTCTTATTCCTATTACTGAATCTATTTCAAAAGCACTTTCCCACTGGAATAACTGCCTTATATCTATCACTAACCTCCTCAATAGATTAAATCTGGTATTTAACTCTTCGAAGACGGAGCTCCTCCTCATCTCTGCAAATGAAGAAAATATTCACATACCATACCCTCACAACGCATTCATCACTCATAAGCAGGTGAGAGATCTAGGAGTAATTCTGGATAATAGACTAAACCTTAAGAAAATGGTTAATACTACATCCAAAGACTGCTTTTACAGACTCCAGGTTCTGAAACGACTCAAGCCACTTCTTTTTTTCAAAGATTTCAGAACAGTACTCCAGGCGTTGTTATTCTCCAAGATAGACTATTGCAGTGCCCTCCTCCTTGGCCTACCCAAATCGACCACTAAACCGCTTCAGATGATACAAAATGCTGCAGCAAGATTACTGACTAACACCAGCCGAGGAAATCACATCTCACCCATCCTCAGAAACCTACATTGGCTACCAGTAAATTTTAGAATCCTTTACAAAGCAATCACCCTAATACATAAATCCATCCACCACCAACTCCATCTCAGCCTTGAATTACTCTTCAAACTTCATTCCTCCAACAGGCCAATTAGAGATAATCATAAAGGTTCTTTGAATTACCCCCCAACTAAAGCATCACGCCTTTCTTCGACCAAAGACCGAGCTTTTTCAATAGCAGGTCCATCTATTTGGAACAACATTCCTTCAAGCCTCCGACTAGAACCCTGTCTCATTACTTTCAGAAAAATACTTAAGACATGGCTATTCCACCAAGCCTTCGATGATCCTCCAGACAACCCTTAGTCTTCTTTTTCCTCACTTGGACGTAGAAGATTAAAGTCCTACAACCTTTCAAACTAAGAACTCTGGCACTTAGTGATTAAAGCATCTTTTGCTCTAATCCAAATTCCTTTTGGATTATGCTTCTTTAATTATTTTTTGGCCTTTAACTTTCTTCCAGCTCTTAAGCTTCCCAAGTTATTTACTCCTTGTTAAATGTAACTTTACCTTATTCTCTTCTCTTGTTAATTACTTTTATTTATTGCTTCTGTTATTCCCTTGTTTTATGTAAACCGATCCGATATGGTTTATTTACTATGAAGGTCGGTATAAAAAAGTGTTAAATAAATAAATACTCTCTTCTGTCTCACACACACACATATACTCTCATTCTCATTGAATCACACACAGACACACACACATATGCTATCACTCTGGATCCCTCTCACACACACATACACACACACACACACACACACACATATGCTCATAGTGACTCACATACACATGCGCTCACACTGGCTTGTATACACATACACACACACACTCATGCACTCTCTCTGGCTCACACTCAGACACACAATGCTCTCACTAGCTCCCACACTCACACATGCTGTCACTGGCTCATACACACACAAACATGCATGCTTTCACCTTATCCCCTCCTCCCAGACACATGCTCACAAACACAAACATACATGCTCTCACTTGCTCACACACACACACACATGCTCTCACTGGCTCCCACACATGCACATGTTCTCACTAGCTCTCACATACACACACATATACTCTTACTGGTTCACACATACAAACATGCTCTTACTGGCTCTCACACACACACACACAAACACACATGCACACACACATGTTCTCACTGGCTTCACCACACACACACATATACACACACACACATTCTCTTACTGCCTCACACACACATACACATATGTTGTCACTCTCACTAGCTCCAACACACATACATGCTCTTACTCTCATCTCATAAGCACACAACACACACACATGAACATATGCTCTCACTGTCACTGGCTCCTTCACACACACAAACACACACACACACACACACATACATGTGCTCTCATTCTCACTAGCTCCCCTCCACACACATGCTTTCACTGGCTCCCCCCCCCCAACACACATGCACTCACTGTTCACACAGAGACACACAAACACACACGCACTTACATGCTCTTACTGGCTCATACACAAACATACTCTCACTCTCACTATCGCACACATGCACACATACTCTCACTCTCACTAGCTCCCCACACACACACATGCTCTTACTCTCACTCCCTCACATTTATACACAGACACATACACACTGTCATTCTCACTGGCTCTCTCTCACACACACACACACACACACAGTCACTCTTACTGGCTCCATCACACACACACACACACACACACTGTCACTCTTACTGGCTCCTTCACACACATACACACACACACACACACACACACACACACACCCCCCTAGGTAGGTTCCCATTCATGCTCATGTATACACATACACTCCTAGGCAGGCACCCATTCATTCTCACACATCCAAGACAGGCTCCCCTCTCTCTCTTTTGCAGGCAGGAATGGTCACTCTTTTGCCAGCAATACTGGAGTCTCTCACTCCTTCACTACTGCTGCTTTTACTGCTGCCGCCATGTGGCTATTGGGGAGGAGCCCGTTCTGCTGCTCATCCTCTATGCCTGCCCTGCAGTATTCAAAATTCTTGGGACTAGCATTCCTCGATTCTGATTTTGTGATTCACAAGATCACAATAGAGAAAGTACTAGGCATGTGACTTTTTAATACCTCAAGGCCAGTACAGAAGATGAGTGATATGAATAGACTGCCAGGCTTTATTTCCTACTCCTGGTGTGGTCCTGTTGTGCAGCCTCTCTTTATTCTTCAGCTGCCGTTGGTTTGGGGTCCATCGGCAGCTACATGGGCCTCCTCATATCATGGGCGACACCTATATCAGCCATCAGCACCCCCTACAAAAACTTGACACCTGGGGGCATTGCCCCCCCCCCCCCAGGTCCACCACTGCCACTGCTGCTGCCCATTGGAATTTCAGGATGGGCTCTGCAGCTGCGGCATACCTGGGGACCCACGACGGCACATCAGTTGTGAAACACTGATCTCGATGTACGTTCCAAAGAAAGCTGCAATTTGTGGTTCCTGATTGGGGACTGCCCCTGTGAAGACTGGGCTAGCTAGCTGTGGCGGGGATGTAAAAGTAAGTGAAAAACACTGAGTAGTTGTGCATGAAGCATCATGGCATTGTAGCCCAATAGAGGCCAGTTCTGACTGAGATGAAGGCGCAAGGAGCAGGAGGAAAATCTCTGGGTCAAAAGTAAAAATGACAATGATGATCTACAAGGTGTTCTGTTACAATATGCAATAGAAATAGACTTGTTGTGGATGAAGAGTATTTAGCTTTGTTTTGTACCTTGTGATGCCTCCAGGGATCAGGTGCTTTTGCTTTTATGTATGTAACCTACTCACACACACACACACACACATACACACATATCTATATCTATCTATCTATCTATCTATCTATATATATATATGTATGTATGTATGTATAAGGGGAGAGAATAAATAGATAAAGGAAGTGCTTGTTGTGCAGAAAAATAAAATTAACAGTGCCAATGGGATTAATAGTTAAGAGCTAAAAGTCAAACAGCGATAGACCTAATAATTAAGGGATTACAGACTCCCATGGAGATGTAGTTGTAGGTCTGTTCAGACTTCTCTACATTGTGGCAAACTTGGTATTTGGGGCATTCTATGTAAGGATTGAGATTATATATTATAATGGACAGAATGAAAACATGGGAACTTGAATATATTCACTTGCCCAACTAAAAATAATTAACAGAATCACGGTAATGACTTACTATAGTAACCTAGAGCGCCTTCTATTCAGTGTTGTGATGATGTTTTATTTAATACAGGATTTCTCCAATTTTTTTCATGGCCTCAAAGAGTAGCCACCAACTCTTGCTGGTGGCCACATTGGCAAATTTTCCCTAAAATACTTAGCATTAGCAGACGTCTTCATCCGCGGCTGACTGCATTTGAGAAATAATACTTTCATTTCTTGTGGTGCACCTGACACCTGTAGCGACTAAACTCTTCCTGATTTCTGCTAATCCAGTTACCATCCAACAACACATGATGTTCCTAGCAATGATATTGTCCCCATTTAAAAAAAAGCATGGGATAAACAAAGAGGATCTCTGAGGGAGTGGTAGGAATTGTAGAGGTGAATATTTAGTGAGGACGACCACTTTGTATTATTCAGTTACTAGCTCCATTCTGAGAGTAGCAGGAGACACAACTGGCAACAATCAGTCCTCTCTCTTCAGAGATGCAGTTCTTTTCTGGAGGCCGTGCTTGCCTATGTGCCCAACTATATCCAGATCCTTGTACTGAGCAGTAGAGGACAGAGGTGAATAAAGGCTTCTTTGACATAGTCTACTTCCCTAATGTTATAAAAGTTATTGATTGCATCTGTATGGGTTTAGTTCCTCCAAGGAGCCTGGACGCTATCTGCTGGAAGCATAAACATTATCACAGTCTGAAAATCCATGTCTGCTGTGACTATGGTTTGCTAGTGATGGATGTAGTGGCCAAATACCTTTGGCCCATATATAAAGGTAGAGCCTCCTTTATGTGCATCTGTGTGCGCTTGGGATCTACTGGGTAGCTGCTGGAAGTGTTCTCTGGTGCAAATGATGGCTTCATAGCTTCTATCATTTAATGGTGTGCCACTCGTTTTGTGCTTCTACTCTCTGTGGGGCTGACTGCTTCCTCTCCCCCTTCATCCCTCCTCTGCTTTTTACAAGCAGTACAACGGTGTGCCTTGCTCCACCATGTCCCTGATCAAGTGCACCTTTGGGTTGCTGAAAAGCTGGTTTTATTCAGTTGACCATATCAGAGGCTTCCTAACAGTTCTGTAGGTGAAATTCAGCAGGATAGTAGTTGTGTATTACATATTACACAATATTTGTATCCATCAGCATCTTCCCTGGCCACTCACGTAGCTGTGGAGGCAGAAGAGATGGACACAGAGGAGGAAACTCTAAATGGAGATTGGGTTACTGCAGGTGCAGCATAGAAGAAGGCTTGGTTATTGTTCTAATAAATCAGCTAAAATCTCTGATGATCTTGGTATGACTTAGCTGATAACATTTTGACATTTTTTAAAGACAATTTAGGTTATTGCCCTGCTGTCAGTGCCCTGACATCCATGGTAGAGATATGGTTTGCATACTTGTGTACTTTTAAAGACTGCAGCACTATGGGGTCCATATCCAGCCACTATGCAGCTGTGCTAGTTAGCTGGTTATACATAACTGGCTAGCTAGCAGGGGATATCCAGCAGAGTGATTGCGCCGCTGAATATACGCAGCTATCCTGAAATTAGCCTGTTATCTATAACCAGTTAACTTTAGGACAGCCTTATGGACCAACCAGAGTTAGCCGCAGAAGATAACTGGCTAACTCCAATATTCGGTGTTGCCGGTTAACGTAAGCAGCTAACTTTGCTCCTCCCCAGAACGCCTTCTACCTGCCCCTGAAATGCCCCCATCTTATCCAGCCAACTAGTTACCCATCTAGAATTTAGCTAGATAAGGGCTAAATATAGCTGGGTAAGCCATTTAGATGGATAACTATTACATTACCCATCTAAATGGCTTTTGAATATGGACCACTAAATACTTTCATTGAGGAGATTTCCTATGATGGAGAATATTACATGTATAAGAACCTCTGGTTTCCTTACCAAAATGGATTCGTCCCATTCGGTATTCGTATTCGTCGGGACCCAAATCCGAGGCATCCGTTCTCGGGGGACCCCGATCCGTTCATTAGTTACATATGTATTCATTAAAAAAAAAAAAAAAACCCATCCCAACCCTTTAAATTTAATTAACTACAACCCCCCACCCTCCTGACCCCCCCAAGACTTGCCAAAAGTCCCTGGTGGTCCAGCGGGGGTCCTGGAGCGATCTCCAAGATGGCACAAGATGGCGCCGGCCGTCCATTGCTCCTATCATGTGACAGGGACCGACCAATGGCACCAGTAGCCCCTGTGACATAGTAAGGGCAAAGGCTATCGGCGCCATTCTGAATACTGGCAGCCGACAGCCCGAGTGCAGGAGATCGCTCCAGGACCCCCGCTGGACCACCAGGGACTTTTGGCAAGTCTTGGGGAAGTCAGGAGGGTGGGGGGTTGTAGTTAATTAAATTTAAAGGGTTGGGATGGGGGGGGGGCGGGGGTTTGGGAAACGAATACATATGTAACTAATGAATGGATGGGGGTCCCCTGAGAACGGATGTAACGGATTTGGGTCCCGACGAATAAGAATACCGAATGGGACAAATCCGTCCCTGCTGCACATCCCTAGAGGTCACAAGCTTATTAATCTTTTCGCTATCCTAATATTTATTGACTTTAATTGAAACTCAGACTGAAGATGTAAATATTCATCAGTCATCTAATCAAGTATCAGTAAAAGAAGTTGGAAGTCACATTGTTTCGCAGTGTGCTTTTTGGATACAAAAGACTGTGATTATTATCAGTGCTGTGCACAGGGAATGAGAAAGGGCTTGTACAGGGATTAATGTGAATGGGCCCTGAGGTTAAACCTCCCCCCCACAGGGAGCCCTGGAACTTGGCTGCAGATGCTCTCCGGGCAGAGACTGAGAGAACTTCATGCACAGGTCCATCTCTTTTCCTACCTGCCCCTGGGTGGAGTCTGACAGATCCTTCCTGCCCAGGGGGTTACATATTTTATATTTGCGAGCTTGACTGTTATGTCATTTCATATGTCATTTCAATACTGAAATTGCCTTCTTCAATTCAGACCATCTACAAATAGCTCTAGTATACTCACCTCCAGGTACCTTAGATACTGACCCTTCACCATTGATTGAATTCACTACCAAACATTTCAAACAAGACAAACCAGCTATTCTGATGGGTGACTTCAACCTACATGTAAATAGCACTCGTTTAACCCATAACTGCGACATCCTCCTCACAGCACTTAATCACCTTGGCTTCAACCAGATCATCAAAGATCCCACGCACAAAGCGGGTCACACGCTAGACCTGATCTTTCTCAACAATGGCATATCTTCCACTAACAACCCCACCTGTGTCCCAATCCCTGGTCTGACCATTACTTTATCTCTGCAGAACTTCAAATCAAAGACCAGCCTCGTCTTAGTTTCCCAGCAACTACTATTCACTATAGGAAACCTTGCACCATTGACAGTCTTAATAAAGTGCTCTCTAAAGAACTTGACCGCCTGGATCTCTCAGACGCCTCATCAGCGATTAACTCCTGGATTAAAATAACAAAGGAGGTTGCAGATCTAACCTGCCCTACCATCACTAAAACTCTGAAACCACCGCAAGCCAATAGACACCCGTGGTACACCCCAACTCTAAAAACTCTCAAACAAGAACTTAGGAAAAAGGAAAACAACTGGCGTAAATCTCCATCCACCCAACACGAGTCTAATCTATAAATCCCACCTCAACACATACAGACTAGCTATTCTCAAGGCAAAAAAAAGACTTTTTTGCAAAAAAAATCCATAACTTCATATTTGACTCTAAAGCCTTATCTCATTTGTATCATCCCTTACTAAACCCTCCCCACCAACCATCCGGACGAACAAGCAGCCGATAAAGCTTTGGAATTAGCAATCTACTTCGACAACAAGATCACTAATCTCCTCAAACCAATCACCACCCAACAGCTGAAAACAACAAATACCCTTAGCACCGCTAGGTCAATTTCCTCCCAACCCTGGACATCTACACCCACCAGCACTCCGACTCACAACAAAAAATGCAGTTTATCATCATTCGAGACCCCATCATCCCTGGAAATTGAAACCATCCTCAATAAACTTAAACCATCTTCTCACCCTCTGGACACTATTCCATCCAATCTATTACTATCGACTCCCAACACCATCTCCAAAGCATTAGCTAACATCATTAATTGTTCTTTAACCCAAGGAAAGGTCCCAGAACAACTGAAAATAGCCATTCTTAAACCACTACTAAAAAAGCCTAACTTGCCAACAGCAGACCCTGCTAGCTTCCGCCCGATAGCTAACCTGCCTCTAATCTCACGAGTAATGGAGAGATTTGTCAACAAACAATTGTCTGATTACCTAGAGGACAATAACATCCTCTCCCCCCTACAGTTTGGATTCAGGAAATCACAAAACACAGAAGCTCTACTAACTTCACTATCTGACACTATCCTCCTCAACCTTGAAAGAAAACAATCATACTTCCTCGCTCTTCTTGACCTATCCGCCGCATTTGACACCATAAATCATGAAATCCTCCTCGAGCGGCTTTCGGACATAGGAATCCAAGGAGAAGCTCACAATTGGTTTCAATCATTCCTAGAAAATAGATACTACAAAGTCAAGATAAACAACGTAGAATCACCTCCTATCAAATCAATCAGAGGAGTACCTCAAGGTTCTTCACTCTCCCCTACCTTTTTTAATATCTACTTGCTTCCACTCTGCCACCTACTCTCCAGCCTCAAGCTAAAACACTATATCTTCGCCGATGACATTCAGATACTTCTTCCCATCACAGAATCACTCCAAAAAACCTGGGCGCATTGGAATAATTGCTTACTATCCATCAACTCCCTGTTATCCAGCCTCAACCTTATACTTAACACAAATAAAACAGAAATCCTCATCATATCGCCCGACGAAAACCTCACACTCTTCAACGTCCATAATTCAACTCAATCCTTATTCCCACCTATCAACCACTCACCTTCAGTCAGAGACTTAGGGGTGCGCATCGACAATCAATTCAACCTTAAACCTTTCATCCACAACACAACTAAGGAATGTTACTTCAAACTACAGGTACTAAAAAATCTTAAACCTCTCCTTCACTTTAATGACTTCCGCTTAGTAGTCCAGTCTTTAATATTGTCCAAGTTAGACTACTGCAATTCTCTCCTATTAGGTCTTCCATTATCATCCATAAAACCTTTACAGATGGTACAAAACGCCGCGGCGAGGCTACTCACCAACTCCAACAGAAGAGACCACATCACTCCAATTCTGCACTACCTCCACTGGCTTCCCATAAAAGCTAGAATAACCTTCAAGACACTATCAATGATCCACAAGGATATTATGGGAAGCGCCCACCTAAATCTTACCTCGCAACTCCGCCTTCACACATCAAAAAGACCTATCAGATATAACTACAAAGGTTCTCTACACACTCCCCCGATTAAAACCTCGCTAGCCAAACGAGCACTCTCCACAGCGGGGCCCACCCTTTGGAACTCACTACCGCCAGATCTTCGACTCGAAACTTGCCATCTAACATTCAAGAAAAACCTTAAAACATGGCTCTTCCGGCAAGCCTTCCCAGAATTGCAGGATCACTTCGACACAGGACAAAGAACAAAATAGCGCTATATAAAGTCCACCGCTAACTTATTACCCTCAGGAACATCAGGACCTTATTGCTTGTTTTAAAGTAACTCTACACATTCTCTGTTTAATACTATGTTTACTGTTTAATTGTTTAATGTAACGACCTTATTGATTGTTAAATGTAACGCTACACGTTCTCCGTTCAATACTTTGTTTATTGTTTTATGTAACGCCCCCCCGGCGACAGTTGTGTTAAATGGAAACCGACTTGATTTGATATATATATATCAAGAAAGTCGGTATATAAAAACCCTAAATAAATAAATAAATAAATAAATAAAATGTCATGGGGGCTGTGTTTTAGGCTTAAGAAGATTGTGGGGTGTGACCTGGCTTTGCCTATCACAAAGTTTTGCTCTGTTTTTCTAGCATAGAAGGGGTTGGGTTTTGGGATCCTCCTTTGCTCTTTTACCCACCTTTTCGTGGGAGGGTTTGGGGGATTCAGAAAATCCCCCAGAGCATGTGACTTGGGTCTTTGCCATCCCCCAGGTGGACTGGCCAGGAGGAGGGAGGGTTTCCCTGCTTTGTGGTGGAGGTGGCCTATGGGGTGGATTTTTTGGAGTTTAGAGGATTTTGCTCTTTTTGGATTTTGAGTGGAAGCAGTTCCTGACAGAAGTGATTCCCCCTCGGCATCTCGAAGGTCTCGTTTGGATTCCTTCTGCCTTTTTGCTAAGAAGCTGAGGCAAAGGGTTCAGATCTTTGGACATTTCAGTAGGAGTTGCTGGATCTGCTTTGATTCTGAAGACCAGTTTTTGTAATAAAGGGGATTTCCTCCATCCCCCCGGCAGGTTTTATGCTGGAATAGCAATGGGGATATCCTACCCTTCAAATGGAAGGATTGTTGGACATGGAGAGGAGGGGCATGGATAAAGAGACCATGGCTTTTCTTGCATTCATTTTCCTCATGTTGTTTCTCATCTTTGCAATACTTGCCTGGATTTACATTTTTAAACTATATTTTTGTTGAACATCAGTCTGGGCTCACTCAGAGACTCTCTCTTTCTTTTGGATCATTAACAGTGGGTGGAGAGTGTGCTGGTGTTTTTTCTTTTATTTTTCCCTGGTGTCTTTGTGACCCCCTCCTGAAGACCCCCTTTGCACGGCAAAGAAGAGCAGTGGGTGGTGACTGGACATGTCCAAGAAGCATCCATGTCAAGGGCCCAGAAAGTTAATGATGCACCCCAGCATGGTAGCTTCCCAGATGCCCAAATGGGGGACCCACTGCGCTAGATTATAATCTGGATGGCTCCAAGCTGCAGTTCCCCAGAGGAAATCCCTGGGGCAAACCACCGCGGGTATCTATGTACTATAGACTGCAGGCGGGTCTCAGAGAGCAGATGGAAAACTATAAATATGTAGTTATGCACCTAACATACAAATCAGTTTTGGAAAAAAGAAAAGCCTTCACTCCTTGTCATCAAGGTGGCTGAGGTTGGGCAGAGCCATAACTTCCTGGGGAGGGTGTTCCAGAGATGAGATCTTACCATCTGAGCCCGTTCGGCTTGAAGGGCAACCAGCTTGGGATGTGCAGACAAAAAGTTTATGTTCATAAGTCCATAAGTCGAAAGGGGGGGTCAATTTCGGTCAATATGGACATATGTAGAATTCCATAAGTTGAGTCTATGTCCATACGTGCACCGATTCCCTAAATAAAAATTTAAACCCCTCACCCTCCTTAATCCCCCCCCAAGACTTACCAAAACTCCCTAGTGGTCCAGCGGAGAGTCAGGACGCCATTCCTGTATTCCTTTGCGAGGAGCACGTGACGTCGGCGTCACGTCGGAGTGACGCGGACGTCACGTGATTCCCCGCGCGTTCGCTCCGGGACCCTCGTTGGACCCAACCGGAACTTTTGGCCAGCTTGGGGGGGTCAGGAGGCCCCCCAAGTTGGCCAAAAGTTCCGGTTGGGTCCAACGAGGGTCCCGGAGCGAACGCGCGGGGAATCACGTGACGTCCGCGTCACTCCGACGTGACACCGACGTCACGTGCTCCTCGCAAAGGAATACAGAAATGGCGACCTGACTCCCCGCTGGACCACCAGGGAGTTTTGGTAAGTCTTGGGGGGGGGGGGATTAAGGAGAGTGAGGGGTTTAAATTTTTATTTAGGATCAACAATCATGATTTCCAACGTATTCAACATAGCTATGTTGAATACGTTGGAAATCCGATCGTTTTCGCCTCATCACTTTTTTAAGTTAAAAAAAAAAAAAGTTGCGTTTTACATATGCGGTCAAAACGAATGCACACCCCTACAACCAGCAGGTTGTCTCTAGTGAACCTCAGCTGGCACTGCAGGATGTACTGTGCCAGCGTACTCCTCATGTAAACAGGCCAATAGGACTGAGGGCAGGAGCATGACCGGTTTGTTGGCGTTTTTGTTTCAACTCGTTAAGCACTCCAGTACATCCGTCCCTCCGGCAGCATAAAATAGAAAGCACCTGGTGTTAACAATATCTCTCTCCACCTACGTATGTCCCACTTTTCTGCTGTTTTTAGAAACTGCTTTGGTCTAGGCTGGCACCGAGCACTCGGCGTCCACGTGTGATTATTATATTATATGAAACACGAAACCTTGATGTGCAGTTTGCAAAGCACGGCAAAAGGAAACATAATTTCAAGCGCAGAGTTTATTTCTGCGGTAAGGTGGACTTGGTTTCTATTAATAAAAGGATAATGGCATAGAGAAACTTTGTTACCGGATCGCACAAAATAGGCAGCCTTCTGTTCAAATTACAGCTGCCTTCAAAGTAATAGTTTCATCTCACCACGAGCAGTCAAAAGCGGTACAGCTCCACTCCTCATTGATACAGATGTTATATACAGCAAGAATTACAGAGCCCTGGCATGATGATCTCGGAGGTAGGCAGCTCCCAGCCCCCGCCTGCCGGTCAGCATTTCAGGTCTACCAAAGCGAAATCCCTTCTGATCGTTTTGGTGTATAAAGGGTTTATGTGGTGCATGGCCATTGCTGACAGCCAAAGCTGACAAATTTCTAGCACTCAAGAACTGGGGTTATCACTGTAATACTTCAGCATCTTTCCAACCCTTTAATCTCAGGGGGCAAGAGTTATCGCAGGTACAATTTTATTTTTTTTGTACTATCTACAATTTTATTTTTAAATAAGCATGGTCTCTGGATCTAAGGATTCCTCACAGGGCCGTGGCCACCCTGAGGTTTACATCTTTCCGGTGGTGCACGGGCAATCATCGGCAGCAATGAAAGGGTTAAACAGATCTGCTGGTAATATAATTCAGGGCACGCATTAGTAAAGATGGATGTATTCTTTGTTTATATTCTCAGGCACCGCAGCCCTGAGCACCATTAGTTAAGGCAGTTGAGCACGTACAGCGTGATTTATGCTCCCGCTTATTTGCCAGGGTAAGACAAGTTGCTTGATTTTTCCAGACAAGGGGTGCAAGAAGGGAAGAGTCCTTACAATGATTTGATTTTACACATTTGGATTTTTTTTTTTTGTACTATGTTGCACACTTCAAAGTGGATTACATTCAGGTACTGCAGGTATTTCTCTATCCCCAGGGGGCTTATACTCTTTTGTACCTGAGGCAATGGAAGGCAAAATGACTTGTCTAAGGTCACAAGGAGTGACAGTGGGACTTGAATCCTGGTTTGTAGCCCACTGCGCCCACCACTAGGCTACTCCTCCACTCCACACATTACATTTTGCTCTCTCTTTTACTCCTGACTCAGTGGTGATGCTGGGTCCTTCCATGAGAGCGGTGCCTGCTTCCGCTGTGAGGACCAATTGAGAGGCTGTGAAATTGCTGGGGGTCACAGTGATCGCAGTTCCCTGGGTAGGGGCTGGAGGAGCGCAGGTAGAAATGTGTAGGGCATTCGCTGTGCAGCGGGCGATGCTTGGCTTCTAGCCCGAGGCAGATTTAGGGTACGTGGAGAATGCTTCATTTTTTTTTTTTTTTAGCTGTTGGCCTCTTAATCATTGATCCACCTGCCTTGCCGTGTTCTCGTCTCTAGGGCAGATTGTTTAATGGGCATCCCGAGAATGTGCAAGGTACGGCATTGATCACGTAGAAACTGTTCAATGGGGAATCAGGAGCAGAAGCATTGCAAATAAATGCATAGAAAAATAAAACCTCTGGACAAGAACGACAGAAATTCAATCTAGGGACACAGCAGTGAGTAGAGAAAACAGGCAGAGCAGGTGGACCCTGTGGTTCTTTATCTGAAATTGTATTCAGCATTTCCATGTTTAATTTTTTGCTTTTTATAATGCAGAAGTAGGTAGGGGAATTTGCTGTAGGCACTAATAATATGAGAACCCCTCCTTACTATAGAACCCTAATGATATTTCTTTTTCCTTGGAGAGATGACCGTGTCCTGAAAGTTTGGAAAGGTCAAGATTTCTTTCTTTCTTTCTTTCTTTCTTTTTGTCTTTATATCTGGGGGGGGGGGGGGGCGTGGGTGAGATGGGAGGATCCCTTCCCTTCTTCTGAAATGCTTTACTGGAATTTTAAAGAAAGATGTAATTGTGGGTCCTTGATCTAACAGCACTGTGTATTTATTTCCTCAGCCTTCACAGCTGGCTTCAAGAGAATCAAAGAAGTGATTTAGCGCTCCACTTCAGTCAGTACAGAATGCTACAGCCTGAATTGTCGTTGTCCCCCCACTCCCCAGCCTGACTTTTTGACCCTCTCCCCACCTCTTCTGGAATGTCCCGCCTGAAAGCCAGTTTCCTTCTGTACTAAACTCAAACTCCGGATTCCATCACTCCACGTTAAATCCCACTGCTCTTCCTGTCTGAGGTCTCCTCCCTCCCACATTCTCTGCAAGGGCCTCTCTCCTCTCTGACCTGGTAACATACATAATAATAACATGGTATATGATGGCAGGTGAAGACCAGTTGGCCCATCCAGTCTGCCCAGTTGAAAGTCTTCTTCTCTGGTTTTCTACTAAAGTCTTATATTTGAACCAATGTCAGCTCTTCCTCAGCGTCTCTTTTCCCCGATCTCCCAACTTTGTTTCTATCACTGCCCCTCATTCTCTCTCCCAAGTAAGTCCAGATTTTGGTTATAGTACTGGCCTGCCCCACCTCTGCTGGTAGGCCATTTTAGGCGTTGCCATCTTCCTCTTTGATTCTTACAAGACAAATAATTAACCCCAAACTCTTGTTTCCTCTGTGTGCTTCATTCCTGATGTTTCCTCCCTCCCCAAATTCTCTGCAGAGACCTCAGGCATCTCTGACACTTTCTTCCCCTCCACATTTTTATGTCACCATGCCTTTTGCGTGTGCCAGGCCCAAATGCTGAAGCTTGCCCCGCCATATGTTCACTAAACCTCCATTCTCCATTTTCAAATCCCACCTAAAAAAAATTTTTAAAAACACATTTCTTTGGTGACCTTCTAGCAACACCATCATCTGCAACTACTGCTGCTCTCTCAGCGTTTCATCGATCATGTACGAGCTGCTTCTCATTTCACATCTCTTGTTTGTTGCTATCTTTGTTTTCTTACATCATAAGCCCTTCAGAACGGGAACCTGACACCCTTGCTTAACTATGTGCCTTGATGGCTTTTCCCCATCCCTTTTCTTGTACACAAATGTACTGTACTGCACGTGACAGGATTTTGTACAAAAAAATAGACAAAATAGTGACTAATCTACTTCAGACTAGTGATCTGAGAATGATTAGCGATGCCTGTGCAGCTGTTTCAGTGAATGCTGTACAAGGGATAGAATCCTTGGGAGGCTGCCACATAGTGGAACAGAAGGATTTATTGCCACGTTTTTCGGAACCGAGTCATTATTGTTATTATTAGTGTGAGGGTCCATCAAAAGAACGGGGCAAAACAGCATATACGCACGTGCGCCCACTCCCCTGACCTTCCCCGCCCCCGAAAACACTATCTCTGCTGCAGATAGATGATGCACATACTTATACCCTCACAGAGATTCCAGACAGTATTCAGAAGGGCGGTTTATACCCGTGCGCGCCGGCAGGAAATGCGGAAAAGATAAAACATATTTTAATTATTTTTCTTCTTTATAAAGGATTCCTGAGGAACTATTTTGGATGGGATAAGAAACGTGCAACCTAAAGAAATGAAATCTGTCATTAAATGGCTTGAAAAGGCAGTGCAAGGATGCTTTCTTGAGTGTAGGCCCCAACAGAGTGGCCAGTACACAAAGCTAGCAAATCTTAGAGAGTCAAGACTGGTACAAGATTATTTGGAACCCTAGGTGAACCTTATAGCTTTGCACCTCCCTCCCCCCCCCCCCCCCACTCCAGCTCTCCCCACACACAATTGAAAATTCTGTATTTATAACAACAGTGGATGTTCTTGCTACATGCAATATATCAAATTCATTAAATAATAATTCTAATATATTAAAAAATTTTCCAAACACCAATAAAATATTTCAAAACAGCAGACACAATTAAAACTAATTAAGATTTAAAAATATCCCTTGCTCTCCATACTGGGTACTTGCCAGGTTCTTATGGCCTGGATTGGCCACTGTTGGAAACAGGATGCTGGGCTTGATGGACCCTTGGTCTGACCCAGTATGGCATTTTCTTATGTTCTTATGTACCTGGGAACTTTTGATTTCCAAAAGCCCCGAAAATGTCGTTGGTTAGCAAACGGTGACGATGGCTGTTGTGCGTACAAACATTTTCCTTGCTCTCGCACATCCACACACATACTCACCTCTCTCTCATAAATATGCTCACATATACACACACTTTCACACACACGCGCTCACATTCACAAACACGTGCTCTCATTTTCACACACAGATGCTCTTACACTCTCACACATGCAGTCTTACATGTACTTACTATCCCACACACATGCTGTCACTCATACGTACACACACATACACACATTTTCTCTCTCTTTCAAACCCACACACACACTCTCTCTCTCATACACACGCACACTCTCTCTCACCTGCATGCACACATGCTTTCTCTCTCTCACACATACACATGCTCTTACTCACTCACTTTCTCCCCCTTTGGAAGCACAAACTGCAGCAGCAGCAGCCTTCTCCTCTTTCTTGGGCTTGGGCTGCCCCTGTTCTTCTCTCTTCAGGCCTGCCGCTGCTCAGCCTCCTGCCTCCTCCTTGGTTTTTCTTCAGCTCCTGCAGGCCCTAAAGCTGCTCCTACCTCAATTGATGGCATGTCTTTCCGACTGGCATAGGCCCCCGCAACTCCCTCTTTCTGGCTCACACTGACAAGAATGAAGTGCGATCGTTCTGCAGCCCCAGGACGGTGGTGCTCTAGGAAGCCACATGGTCCACCATACTACTAGTCCCGGCCCTAGAGAGAGTGATAAGTAGTAGTAGTGGTATTATGAATTGTTAATAGCTAAAGGCTGATTTTCAAAAGCATTTACATGTGTAAATGCACTTTAACTGCATTAAGTGGCTCTTGAAAATTGCTACAATATATGCTACTGAATTGTCCATAGGTTTTACCCATGTTACGTGAACTTAATGCGGGTAAATAGCTTTTGATAATTGCTACAATAGTATGTTACATTTATTTGCATAATTCTTTGAAAATTTATTTCTCCTCCCTTCCAGGCTCCGATCTGCAATGGCAGTCAATAATTTTGCATTGTATTGGCAGATGCTGATGATTTCACAATTTTTATTGCTCTTACAAGAAAATTGGATCTCTGGTCAGAAGACAGTCACCAGTGCAGCAATGCTTCAGCAGTGTCTCCTGATATTGCAATAGGCGCTAGCCTCCCCGAGACTGTTAACAAAAGGCGAAGGAGACACAGGATAGTAAGGAATTTAGAGAGGGAGTGCCATTGCTACTGTTCAGTTGTGAACGGGTGGGAGGAGTGGTTCCAGAAGATTGGGAAGGACATGGAGCCGCTGCTCACATCCACGCTCTTCACACATACAGAGGTCGATTTTAAAAGTGTTGCTCGCACTAAAATGCCCACATACGCACGTGTGTGGGAGGCGCGGATTTTAAAAAGCCGTGATTTACCTACGTTATAACTGCTTGCATATGCCAGAAATAAGAGGCAGGGCACGGGAATTCTGGGGTGGGCCCAACACTTAGGCACGTAACTCTGTGTTTTCAGACCAGAGGCCGCAGCATTCGGTGGCCTCCTAGCCGTGTAACTTTACTGCTGCTCCTGACGAGGAGCAAGTCTGTAGGTCTTACAGGACAGAGTGAGGGGTCCTGGTGAAGTGGGGAGGGCGTGCAGGATGAAGAACCAGAGGGGTCTGGAAGAAACCGATATGACTGGGCAAAGTGGTGGACTAGTTGTAAAAACTGGGAATGTCCCTCGTGCGAGCATGTTTTAAAATCCACTTACATAGTGGGGCGGATTTTCAGAGCCCTGCTCGCGTAAATCCGCCCAAAACCGGGCGGATTTACGCGAGCAGGGCCCTGCGCGCCGGGAAGCCTATTTTACATAGGCCTCCCGGCGCGCGCAGAGCCCCGGGACTCGCGTAAGTCCCGGGGTTTTCGGAGTGGGCGTGTCGGGAGGCGTGTCGGGGGGCGGGGCCGGAGCGCGCGGCGTTGCGGGGGCGTGTCGGCAGCGTTTTGGGGGCGGGTACGGGGGCGTGGCTACGGCCCGGGGGCGTGGCCGCGCCCTCCAGACCCGCCCCCCAGGTCGCGGCCCGGCGCGCAGGAGGCCCGCTGGCGCGCGGGGATTTACGCCTCCCTCCGGGAGGCGTAAATCCCCCGACAAAGGTAGGATGGGGGTTTAGACAGGGCCGGGCCGGTGGGTTAGGTAGGGGAAGGGAGGGGAAGGTGAGGGGAGGGCAAAGGAAAGTTCCCTTCTAGGCCGCTCCGATTTCGGAGCGGCCTAGGAGGGAACGGGGGTAGGCTGCGCGGCTCGGCGCGCGCAGGCTATACGAAATCGATAGCCTTGCGCGCGCCGATCCAGGATTTTAGCCGATACGCGCGACTACGCGCGTATCTACTAAAATCCAGCGTACTTTTGTTTGCGCCTGGAGCGCAAACAAAAGTAGGCTGTTCGCGCTCGTCTGAAAATCTACCCCAATGTGCCTTAAGGCCGGCAAAGTCCTATGGAAGAAACGTGAAGTAGGTTTGCTCAAGTAACCTCTTAAAATTAGGAGCATACTTAGGTATGTTAGGCGTATTTTAAATCATAGGTGTAATGGACGAATGATTCCAGCATTTCTCCGCTTGCGCACCAATACGCACGTGTGTGCACGGATGCGCGCGCTTTTTAAAATTAGCCTGATAAGTTCCAGAGGCCATATCTCATATTTATATCGTAAGTGGAACACTCTTATTATGCCAAAAAGGTGTCATTCTAGGGTTTCCTGCTCGGGGGAAGGTTTTCTTTCAAGGCCCTTCACGTTGCCCTTAGTTTTTTCCACTTTAAAAGTCTTTGCACACAGCAGTGACATTAACAGCATAAATGAACTAAGAAGTCGCTACTCAATGACACTCATGAGTCGGATTTGGTGGTTTCCAACATTTCTCTTTTACTGACAACATGCAAGTGATGATTTAAAGTCTTTATAGCTGTGTACTTCACTTTCAAGATGCTTCAAATGTTTTTTTAAGTGTTCTCAAAGTCAAATGTTAAATCCAGTTGATTAATTTCTTTTAGTTACTGATTTCTTCACTCTCATTGGATACAGGGAAAGTAAAGATGGAATTTGTTTTCTATATTATTTAGTCATTTATCTCCTACCTCCTCACGCCATAATCTCCTCACAGCACCTGAATGGCACAAGTCCTTCTCCTCTTCTCCTTTTCAGCCCTGGATGACGACCAACTCCTCTCCTCTCCTCTCCCCCCTTACTCCTTCTTCCTTTCCACAGGATGACTGAAAGTCATCCTCTCCTTGGAGCATGATGATCTCAGATTCCTTTTGCATGAAGAGAACCTCTCCCATTAGATTGAAGAGCTAAATTAAATAAGTTTAATTGAGTCCCAAGTGATTGGGCACTCCAAACTTAAAGTAATTTAAGATAAAAGGGTGGACTGGGAGAGTGGAAGAAAACTCCCATCCAAATAAAAGATCTCTATGGAGCCATGACTCAATTAATAGAGAACAGCCAAGACATGCTGTCTCTGCCAAAAGCAAAAGGAAATCCACCAGGTAAACTGCTGGCAAGGCCCTGTGAATCCAAAGGACTCACCATTACCAGCTTCCACATGGGGGAGCTACAAATCCACTAAATGACTGCCATATCTCTTTCCACACCAATGGTATATTCCTAACTAACTAATAGGGGACCAGCAGGATCCCTACACCAAGCTCCGGGGTTTTCACTCATACAGTAGACCTCAATGACTGGGGCTCTTCCCCTCTATGAAGTAGATTTTAAAAGCATTGCTCGGGCAAAAATGGCCTCATATGCGTGTATGCGGGCCGCTCGCGAGCAACGTGAATTTTAAGGATCTGCGAAGTACGCGCATACGTACCCGTGAATGCGTCAAGAATAAGGGTGTGGAAAAGGGGCAGGGCATGGGCATTCCAGGGTGGGGCTAAGACTTACGCACATAACTCCGAATTTTAAAAAAAAGGTGACTATGCCACATGTCCGTGTCTTATCCATGCAACTTGGCTACAGGCCCTGATGAGGAGCAAGTCTAGAGATTGTTATAGTTAGTGAGGTTTGGGTGGGACTCTTGGACACTGTGGCAGCTGACCATGCCCACAGGGGGAAGTCCCGTGAGGGGCCACAGGTCAGGCTCAGCTCTGGACACACAAACACAGATAGTTCTTTATTTAGACAGTTTGAGAAGCCACCAGAGGTGGCAGTAGTGAGTAGAAGATGTAGCCCGACTGGGCTAGTATTCCCCAGGGCGCTGGAACAGCGGTTCCTCTGGTAGCAGTGCTGCAGTGGAGACACCCGAGAAAGTGAGTACAATAGAACCACTCACAGAGTCCAAATATGGAGAAGCCCCGAGATAGGGAAAGCTGGCCCTCGAGGAGCGAGCACCAGATCCCTGGAGATAGAGAGACTCGTTGGCAAAGTACTCACACAGCGGTTCCACGTAGGAGATGGCACTGGCGCTGGAACAGGGGCAGGCCCTCGAGGAGCGAAGTACCTGGTTCAGGGAGACAGCTCTGAGGAGTAGATGATAGTAGTACTCACTCATGGTGTCTGTAGCAAATTCTTCCAAGTAGAAGAGGAGATAGATGCAGGCAGTGCGTAGGGAACATGGGCCCTCGAGGAGCGAGTACCTGGTTCCAGGGAGACAGCTCTGAGGAGTAGATGATAGTAGTACTCACTATTGGTGTCTGTAGCGAATTCTTCCAAGTAGAAGAGGAGATAGATGCAGGCAGTGGGTAGGGAACATGGGCCCTCGAGGAGTGAAGTACCAGTTACCTGATAGCGACCTGAAAGAAGCAAAGAGGCCCCCGAGGACAGGAGCAGGTACCCCATTAGCAGAAAGAGTCCAATGAAGTTGGAAGGCAGAGTAGATGGGTACGGAGAGCGAATCCCATCCGTAAGAACACCCTTGCTAACTCAACGGCTAGCAATAAACAGTAGGCTTAAATATCCGGGCAGCGTGACGTCATCACAGGGGGACGCCCCTGAGGTATGTGCCAATGAGGAATTAAGAATGAGGGCCACGCCGCGGGCACCCCTAAGGTACCTGGAGAGCATGGCGGGGAGGCAGCATCCAAGCGGTCCAGGGACACCAGAGAAGACGGCAGACGGAACGCCTCAGCAGCCAGACGTCCGTGAGGAGCAGGAGGAGTTGCCAAAAGGAAAGGTAGGCGATAGTGAAGCCGTCAGGAGGCGACAGTCGCAACAGAGATCTCGAGTTTTAGGGCTTTCAGCACAGCGGGAAGGTTTGGAGTCAAGTGGGGAGCTTACAGAATGAAGCACCAGAGGGGTCTTGAAGACCTCAATGTCAACTGGACAAACTAGTGGACTAATTAGAAAAACTGTTTTTTCTGTTCATGCAAGCATGTTTTAAAATCCGCCTGCATACACGTGTAAAAGCAGTAAAACCCTAGCAGAAATACACGCGGGACATTTACTTGAGCTGCCTCTTAAGATTACATGCACACATTCGCCAGGCAGGGGTACGATATAAAATTGCAGCGTATCTCCGCTCGCGCACCAATACGCATGATTATGGGCGCATGCACAGTCCTTTTAAAATTAGCCCTTATGTTTTCAGTCATGTATCAATGCAATTAACTTAAACACCAACAGGCCATAGCATTGAGGTAGGGTCCAAACTGTCTAACTTTAATTTCTCAGCCACACATACAGTCTTGAAGTACAGAGGAATATGTTAAACGATACCTTTGAAGTTAAGCGTCATTTTGTTTTGACCTGATGAAGGAAGCATTGGCTCCAGAGAGCTGGTCAAAAATGTTTTGTTAATCCAATGAAAAGGCATCACCTTATATATTTTATTTATTGACCTTTTTTTCCTGTACATTCAAGTGGACTAACACAGCAACTGCACTAATTTAAGTGTTGAATATAACTCCTGAGCTGTTTTGGCAGATGACACAAATGAAAGACGGCTGCATACCTCAAGTAGCTGCTTCAGCATCTCCAATTCACAGGCTGCTACCCGCCAGATTGACCCCAGATCACCCAGAATGGACCACTACCAGTCCCAACACAGGGTTCACAGGTGCATACCAGAACAGCCAGTAACAGAGAGCTACTGACAGATATCTATTTCTTCTTCTCAAAATGTGTTAACGGGGAAGAGGGTGGTAAATACAGATCTCTCAGTCTTCTCTCAGTGGTGGAGAAATCAGTGGGAATTACTACTAACAAGAGGTTATAACTTGAATTTAGCAAATTACAGGATCCAAGTTAGCTTGGACTCAGCAGGAGGGCACCATGTTTAACAAATATAATTGATTCCTTTGATAGAAGACCAAAGAATTAGAACAGGGATATGCTGGATGCGACAGTGTTTAGTAAGGGCCCAGGGTGGGTGCAAGAGTATTAGGCACCTTGGTGAACCTTCTGCCCTTACACCTCCCCACCTCCACCTAATTAGCTCAGACAGGCCCCTCTCTTACAACAACTTAGTAGATTCCTTGTCTCATTCTCACCACACAACCTTACACAGGCTCCCTCCCTCTGTCTAACATTAACACCCATTGCTTTCTCATACACACACAATCCCTCTCACTCACACATACACAAACAGAGGAAACTGACCATGGCCCACTACTTCTCTCGGCCGTGAGCAAGATGGGCACTGCTCATGGCCTGCTGGGGTGTCTTAATTTCTCAGCATGAGCAGAATGGCTGCTGACTCATGGCCCCCCGAGTCTCTACTCCTCTCGTCTGTGAGTGGGATGGGCTCCGCTCGCAGCCCCACATGGCTGCTCTTTGCCGCCCCTAATGGCTAGCCGCTTAGGCGACTGCCTAGTTCGCCTATTGAGATGCAGCAGCCCTGGTAAGGCCTTCGACACTCTTCCATACAGAAAAACTCATGAACAAGTGAGCTGCCTTGAAGGTTGCTCCTAAAATAGTAAACTGGATTAGAAACTGGCTATGTGACAGGCAACGAGGGAGGCAGAGGGCAGGGTGACCAGTGTACAATGATAGAACAAGGATTAATCCTTGTACTATTCACTTTATTCATTTTTTATTACTTTTTTGGGGGATAGTGATCTCCAGGGCTTAATTTGTAGGAGAAAGGGGTGGAACACAGTTCCAGCACTTATTTTCAGGCTGAAGAAGCAGAGCAGGGGTATTCTGCTCCAGCCCTTCCCTTTCAGGCAGCCTGCAGGGAAGAGTAGAAGAGGGGCTGAGTCTGAAGCACACAGAGAAGAGAACATCCACTCTGCTCTCTAATCCAGCCTCTCCTTTCTTGTTCCCCCCCAAGACACAAAAAAGTTTGAAAATTGTGAGCGGTATTGCCAAATTGTCAAGGCTTCAACCCTGGTCTTCATGAATGGCACCAATGCTCATAACTTTCAAACTTATGATAATCCAACCCCTTTTTGTATCCATTACTGAGGGCATTCATTTCTAACAAAACAACCCCAGAATGGCATTCTGACACCTTTTTTCAGGGACCTGAGAAAGCAGAGCCGAGCCGGCAGTGTTATATTGGTTCTGGCTCCCCTAAGGAAATAGAAAAGAACCAGTAGTTGCATGGATCATTTATGGACACCCCCAGCCTTTGGAGGAAGCAGAGAAGAACAGAGAGTGTTGGAGTTACTTACCCTGAGACAAGGGCAGCTACATGGCTTTGATTTGTGTGTGTGTGTGTGTGTGTGTGTGTGTGTAAGAGAAAGTTCAAACCTAGCCCTGTTCCCCTCCCCCCTTTGCACAGGTCAAATCTGGCCCTGGCTCTCACCCATCTCACCCGCTCTATAGTTTCACTTCCTTTCTGTCCACAGATTAAGCCCTGGTGATCTCTTTTATCAGCAGGCTCACTTTTTTTCAGCAGTGCCTAGCTCCCAAGTTTTGCCAGGAAGCCACCAGTCTGGGCTACAATGAGGAATATTACTGGCTGGACTTGTAGAGGTGGTCGCTGATCCCCAGACTGCAGCTGTGATAGCCCCTGACCCGGAAGGCCTCTGTGGTCAGAACCCAGCAGCACGGCAGGCCTCTCATTCCCCAGCATTGGAGGGCACCCACTCTCCACCCCGGCAAAGGTGGAAGCAGAGCCCCGCCCTGATCCCTGGGAAGGCAGGAGGTTGAAGACCCGCACGGTGTTAGCTCGAGCCCTGCAGCACTGTTTCCAGAGGCAGCACCTGCCTGACCTTCCCTCTCGATCCAGCAGGTGTCTGTGGCACGGGCTCTCACAGCAGAACAGGTGAAGACCTGATTCCAGAACAACTTCACAAGGGCGAGTTCTGGTTGGACCAGGATAACGCAGGTGGCAAAATATCGAAAGACATTCCTGAGCTAATCTCAGGGATGCCCTGTCCCTGCTGGTACAGAGGATGTATCCAGAGTGGAGTGACATTCACCCAGTCTGCCAGCTACAACTACCTTCCTCAGGCGAACTACTGTGGGTTCCCAGGGTTCTCCTCCCTGCTCCCTATTACCCCAGTTATAGCCCAGCACTGGAGAACAATGCCCAGGCAAGGCAGAGAGAGGCTTCTGGATTTTTCTCCATCCCCACAACAGGCTGCGCCAGATCTGGCATTGTCCCTCTCTACCCCCCCCCCCCCCCCCCGCAAAAGCCACTCCTGGAGGATGGGGATCCGGGAATCTCCCAGGAACTGTAAACTATGCCGCCAGCTTCAGAGACCTGGAAGCACTCTTAATATATACCTTGATGTGTAGTGAGACATGCTGATCACCTACCAAGGGGAATGAGGAAGGAGATTGCTGTGGGTCCAGTAAATGCCAGGGTGCAGGTTTTTGAAGCAGCCACGTGTACTGCTCCATCGATGACCTCACATCGCCTTGTACCAGGTAAAAGCCTGTGATGTCACAGATCACCATGTGCTGCAGAGTTAGGTCACCTTCTAAGACAGATGCTTCTCAGATGGGATTGATTCCAGGGAGGTCACAGCTTTCAGTTTACAGTAATAACTTTAAGAGGAATAGTTGCAGGGTGGGGTGACTCCCGAGCTCTGTTTCTGCAGGGCTTGGCTGTGGAAATTTCCCATGTGTGGGATTAAAATTTTAATTGTACCCTGCTTTGAAGTTTGTTTTTCAAATGATAAGGAAGTAATCAAAAGTAAGACATGGATTAGATGATACTGTATCAGGGCTTGAAGAAAAGGACTAGGTGCTGTTTGACGACTTAATTTGCGGGGTCAAGATTCAGGAAGGTCAGATGGTGGAGGGAGGGGGTGAACTTTCTCTCTTTCTCCCCCCCCCCACCAAACTAGATTGGCCATAACAGCACTAATTCCCAGGCCTCAAATAGCAATAACCCAACCTATAAAAAGGCAGCATTGCAAATATTACACCGGGCCCTAGAATGCTAACACGCCTCTTTTGGAAAACAAAACAAGGTGGACGCAGAACTTACATGCTAGCAGAATCCTTCCACGTCAGACAAATATGGAGAACACAGACAGATCCTCTGCAAATACAGAATAATGCATCATAAATCAGAAATAGAATGTATAGATAAGCAAAGGAATCTCCAATAAGCCAGACTCTGCATGTAGGGCAATATTAGAGAAATAGAAACAAAAATGCATTTTCTCCTGTACTGAGCAATAAACAAAGACAGGGCAGATACCTGTTCCCAAAACTAACATATTCCAATCACTAAACTGCAAATAAATGCTTTTTTTTTTTCCTATATCTGTTGCCTGGATATTTTGGGCCCTAACATAATATCCACATCCCAGAAGAATGAAGACAGGAATCAGCAGCCCTAACATATAATCCCCCCGCATTCCCATCCCCACACACAAACACTTAGAAGAATAACAAGAGGCCTCGACATAATTTCGCTCAAAAGTCTTGACCTAGCCCTCCTCCCCCATATGCTGTTTTTGGGGGAGAGGTGGCCGAAGGGGCTAGATCTTCATTGGCTTTCAGCTCTCCCGAGCATACGAGACAACATAGGCATGATCATTTTCAAACTGATTAACTGAAATGAGTTTCCATGGCCCAATGCCCTCCTGCGGATGTATCGGTGCACGGGATCCCTGAGATCTCTCAGGGATTGCTGTTTAACGTCCCCTCTGCAAGACAAGTTCGTCTTGCGGAAACAGGAGACTGCCCCTTCCCTGTCGCAGCTCCAATGCTCTGGAATCTTTTCCAGCAGTGGTGCATCACTATTGGAACCTAGCTTTTTAAGCAGTCTTATTTGTAGGCAGAAAACTATTGGTATCTCTTCAGGCAGATATTTTGATAGGTTTTGTAATTGTGTATATGTTATCTGTGAATTAATACTGAACTATGTATGCTACAGCTTGTATATTGCACCAGTGCCCCGTGAAAGCGATTATTACATTTTAATCAAGATCAAGGCTTTTGAGCCCATAAGCTCAAAAAGCCCCCACAGCCCATAAGCTGGAAAAGAGCCCATGCTCTCTTTCCAGCATGTGCTGGTGCCCCCTCTCGCTCGAGCCTTGATCCAGTGCCCACTCTCTCTTGGCTACATATGCCCCCTCAGCCCCAACAGTCTTCCACCAGTTTCTCACTTCCTCTCTTCCCCTCGCCCCATCAATACCCTACCATTCCTCTCTTCCTCCCTCCGCCAGCCCCATCAGTCCCCTACCAATTTTCTTTTCCTCTTTCCCCTCCAGGTTCTTCCTGGAAACTCTAAGGGTTTTTCTTCAGCTCCACCCCCAAACAGTTTGGAAAAAAAGAAGACACCCCCCCAACCTGCAGCTGTGTTCAGAAATAAAATCCTTTACTTATTGTAGGAAACAATAATTCCACAGCAGTATGCTAAGGTTTAGTACACATTCAGTACATTAGGAAAAATACATTCTAAATCAATAGCAGTGCTGCACACTCTGGCAGAGAGGTTTTCTGGGCATAGGGCACTTCCTCGGGTACTCTGGTTATAGCTCTCTCTCTCTCTCATGCTCTCTCTGTCTTCCAGTAGATACAAACAGTTGAACTTTTGGCTAGTTCCTTTTGTCAGACAGCAACTATTGGGGCCACTCCTCTGCTACGCAGTCCTTCCTCTGACTCCCACAAATGCAAAATGCTCTGTCTCCAAGCTCTCTGAGGAAATCCCTGTTACAATAAGAAGTATGGGATTTCATTTCCCTCTTCTTAGGTGACCTCTTTCTGTAATCTTCAGAATATCTCAGGAGAGAGAGAGAGCGGGGGTGGGGGGGTGGGTGAGAGAGAGCAGGGGGTGTTTGAGTGTGGGTGCCAGAGAGAGGGAGCCTATATGAGGAGATTGTGAAGGAGTGTGTATGTGTGTGAGAGATTGGCAGCTGGTGTGTATGAAAAATGGATCGTGTGTATGTGAGGGTGCTCGTCTGTGTGAAGGGATTGTGTATGTGTGAGAGCCTGTGTGAAGGAGTGCGTGAGAGAGAGACATAGGTAGCCTGTGTGAGGGTGTATGCGTGAGAGAGAAAGGGAGCTTCTGTGGGTGTGGTGCAGAGAGAGGGCCCTGTATAAGGGGATTTGTGTGTACAAGTGAGGGAGCCTGTATGAGGATGTGTGTATGTGCACTAGAGAAGGGAGCATGTGTGTGAGAGGGAGGGACAGAGGGAGCCTGTGTGAGGGCAGCACTGAGAATGGGGTCAAACTCTGGGACTGGCTGATAGAGTGGAAGGGGTTGAGCCTAGAGGTGGAGGGGAGAGATACTGCAGGTGGATGAGCCTGAGAGGGCAAAGTGGCCAGGGGAGTAAGTAGGGAGAGTGAGTGAGTGGAAGAGCCACTCTTACAGTGAATTTCTAGGGAAATTCTGCTCAAATATTTAAATTCTGCATCTCTAAGTAATAACTTTTTTCTGTATTTATTTAAAATGTAAGTACCTTAAAGGACTGTCATGTAAATTGTGTTATTTAGACCACTATAAAGTTGCAGAATTTTGCAGAATGTTAAGTTTTTGTGCACAGAATTTTAATTTTTTTTGTGTGCAGAATTCCCCAGGGTAGTTGTAACCCCCTGTCATGGAGTTCACTTTCTCTACCTGGGGAGCCTAGGGTAGCTCTTCCAAAGCGAGGGATTAAGTCTCTGTGTGGTCGTGAGCTGGGGGCAGCTGAGCTGCAAGGCCAAACTGAGTGCAGGGCACTCACACAGAAACACTCCACAAAACCCAATGTCCACCACCAAAGTGGTGCTCCAAAAAGGATAGACAGTCATTGAGGTAGTTTCACTTACTGTAGACAAGGTACAACTCCAACTTCATAGAAACTCCAAATAGCCTCTTCTATTTGTTTCCTAGAAGGCTTCAGACACTTTAAATTACAGTCCATGTACACCCTCTATGCAACCTGAGTTAGGCCACACGGTTAAAGATCTCTTCTTCCACTTTGTAATTCTTAAACTATTCACTTTATCTCTGGGACGACTTCAGGCTACTCACTTCCCTTGCAGTAAGGAAATGGGAGGACTCTCCACCCTGTTTCAAGATCCAACTGGCAACAGGAGTTTCTTTTCTGGTCCCAACTGGTCCCTTCTACGGTTCCTTTACACCGGCTCCCCTGAGACCCTCTTGGAAGATCTTGCCAGTTCTCCTTCTTCTCCCCTTGAAACCCCTAGAGAGGGTTCAGACTGCTGCCTTTCTTTTCACATGAATGTCTCTGAGGGAGCCCCCCACCCTTGCTCTAGGCGGGGTTATATTTCCTTCTCAAAACCCACCCCTATGGACTGAGCAAATATGTCAGTCATGTGAGTCAGAACCACCCCCTTGACCAACAGATATTACTACCCGAAACTTCCCTGCTCTTTTGTCCTTTATACCACTTCTCTGAGGGAGAAATCACACAACCCTCGTACATCCTCCTCAGTTTTACACTTTGCAAACCTTTCTGTTGCCCAGGGGCTACATTAGGTAGGCAACCTGGTAGAATGCTAAGATGCAGAGAGAGGAAAAAAAGGCAAGTGTCAATACTTTGGGCAAATCATGGTGAGAACTCACTTGGTATATTAAGTCTAATTGTGGAGGCCACATCTCTTGAAGGCCTTAGACAGAGCATCTACCAAATGGTGCAGAGCATAAGACCTGTGAGGTGAGGCTTAAGGACTTAAATAGCATACTCTGGAGAAGAAGGGGATATAACAGAGATATGCAAATACTTTCCGATATCGATAAAATGCATGTGGCAAGTATTTTTAACTTACTACTTAACATTTCTGTAGCACTACCCGATGTACGCACGCAGTCCCTGCTCAATAGAGCTTACAGTCTAAAGAGGTTTGAAGATGGATGGATACTCAGACTTAAGATTTAAAAGCAGCCTCAAAAAGGTGGGTTTTTAGATGGGATAAATACGTGAAAAGGAAGTTCATAAGAAACATAAGAAATTGCAATACGGGTCAGACCTAGGGTCACATCAAGCCCAGCATCCTGTTTCCAACAGTAGCTACAAGTACCTGGCAAGTACCCAAAAAGTTCTAGAGAAAGTGGTTATAAAAACATTCTATCAGATAGAGAGGTAAATGCATCAATCAGCTTTCCAGAGATAGTAGGGGCAACCTCAGAAGTAAAATTTGAAACGGCACAAGACGGAAACAGACCATTTAAGGCTGAGAAAGTGAAGGTTAAGCTAAAGATCAAGCAGTGTAGGTCCGTGACACTGTAATAGATAAGGACAGTGGGAAGACTAATTGAGCATTGGCTGTCTTTATCTGCTGTCATTTCTCTTTATATTGCTACAACCAACACTTGGACTACATTGGACAACAATATACTACATGCTAATCCACATGGCTTTAGGAAGGGACACAGCACAGAAAACTCTGCTTATCTCCTCATTTTGATACAGTCACTCAGAGGTTTTTGACTCTAACACAGATTATATTATGGTATTCTCGACATATCAGCAGCTTTTGACAGTCTAAATCATGAGATACTACTATCCAACCTCAAACAAATAGGTATAACAGGTACAGTAATAAATGGTTTAAATCTTTCATATCAGAACGACCTCAAAGAATCACTATTGGAAACTTTAAATCTGACTGGTACATCACCAAATCTGGTATACCTCAAGGATCTTCGCTCTCAGCACTTCTTGTCAACATTTACCTACTTCCACTGTGCCACCTTCTATCCAGTCTAAATCTATCATTTAAAATCTATGCAGATGACATACAAATTGTTCATTACTACATCTATACTTAATCTCAATAAAAATCTGGATGTCAACAACAGACTAAAATTAAACACCTCAAAAACAGAATTCATTTTCCTGTCATCTGTTCCAGGACTCAATATTTCAACCTCCGAAGAACTTCATATTCGATAATCATGCAATAGCTATAAAAACCCATGCAAAAAAACTTAAGGGCGGATTTTAAAATATAAAATCTGACTCTCTGAGGTTAAGATGGCTGCCATTAAGGAAAATGCGCCACTGATTGAATGTGCACATCAACTGGGTAACACAGTAGCTGGGCATTCATAGCCCCATGTGGTAATAGCCAAGATTCTTAATTATATACACTTAAAATTACTTTAATGCAGGCCTATCATAAAAGGAAGAGATGCTTTACCTGAATCAATGCGTCTTGATTTTTCAGTATTTCATGGTGAGACCACACCTTGAATACTGTGTACAATTCTGCTCGCCGCATCTCAAAAAAGATTATAGTTGCAAAGGAGAAGAGTTACAGAGAAGGGCAACCAAATGATAAAGGGAATGGAACAGCTCCCCCTATGAGAAAAGGCTGAAGAGGTTAGGGCTGTTCAGCTTGGAGAAGAGACGGTTGGGGGGGATATGATAGAGGTCTTTAAGATCATGAGAGGGCTGAAAGAGTAGATGTGACTCGTTATTTATACTTTCGAATAATAGAAGACTAGGGGGCATTTCCATGAAGTTAGCAAAGTAGACATTTAAGACTAATCGGAGAAGAAAAATTCTTTTTCACTCAAAGCACAATAAAGCTCTGGAATTTGTTGCCAGAGAAATGTGGTTAGTGCAGTTAGTGTAGCTGGGTTCGAAAAAGGTTTGGATAAGTTCTTGAGGAGAAGTCCATTAACGGCTATTAATCAAGTTGACTTAGGGAATAGCCACTGCTATTAATTGCATCAGTAGCATGGGATCTTCTTGGTGTTTGGGTAATTATCAGGTTCTTGTGACCTGGTTTGCCTTTGTTGGAAATAGGATGCTGGGCTTGATGGACCCTTGGTCGACCCCCAGCATGGAATTTTTATTTATTTATTTTTTAAGAGGAGGGAGTAGTTTGTACAATTATGCTTCTCCTTGGCTCAACGGCAAGTTGAGAGTCTGGCATAACAACTTGGTATAGGTATTTGAAACCACTGAGGAAGCCACAGATTTTCGACTAGAACCTGTCTAATGTAGATGGATAGAAAGCACTATATGATACAAGTGGAGCTGTGGGTTTAGTTCTGTTTGGTGATTTTGCTTGCAGCTCTTCAGTCTCAAATAAGTGAGGTATAGCTGGGAGTCTATGGGCCTTGCTTGCTGATTATTTGATGCAACTGTACTGCCTTCACTTCAATGCACATTTTCTGTGCTTAAAACATACTACAATGCAAACAAGGAGTTTTGCACACAGCAAATATATATTCCTAAATAGGAGTACTGCTTAGTGCCCTTGCGTGGAAATCCCATGCAAATGAAGGCATTAAGCAGTATTCCCCAAAGCAGAGAGACTGCATTTGGCCAGCAAACCTTTTTAGTGCTGGAAACTTAACTTCTGGATTAGAGAGGAGTTAAGTTTCCACCACTTCTAAAAAATAAGGAAAAAAAGTCAGGAACACTGCAGATAAGTGCCATCAGCCGTTGCCACTTAACCAAGATAAGTACTGACTTATCCAGGTAAGTGATGGCAGCCACCGTTGCCACCTAGCTAGATAAATACTGATTTATCCAGCTCTCTGACATGGTTCACTTCTACTTAGCCGAATAAGTTCTTAATCTGGTTAAGTAGTGGCAAACTGTGCCAGCTAGCTGAATAAGTACTGACTTATCTGGCAGCTGCAACCCACTGTCATATAGTCAGATAAATCGGTCAACTGGCTATTGTACTGCTACAGCTATTTGGGGACATTTGGTTGAAGGAGGGAGTCCAGGTCCTCTTGTTTGGGGGCTGATTTGACCAGTTTGCTGTGGTTTCCAAGCCTTTCTCTGCAGATCTGAAAGGGGGCCTCCTCCATTGAAAGCCTCACCTCGGCGCGCATGTGCGGAACGGGACTCTGCAGGCCTCCCACCCAGGAGCAAGTTCTCCCAACAATCCCTTCTTTCCTAGTGGTGTCGGCTGCCTGAGGAGCATGAGGCAGCCGCTTGCGCATGGTGCTGGTGCAAAAAGCAGAACGGAAATGGAAGCAATTTGAGAACAGTAGCCCATACCGGTACCGGGATCAGGCCCACAGCCAGAGCCCCGGGGCTACCCTGCATGTGCTCACCCGTCACTCATACTGCCTTGACCTATGGCTCTTCCTCCTCTTCCTTCTTCTGCTCTTCATCGTCATGATCCGCTGCCCTGAAAGTGACTGGCTCTGCTGGTGAGACCAGGGGCTGATGGTACTTCAGGCCCAGCTCTGAAGGAATCTGTTTGCAAAATCATACTTTCATCCAAGAGCAATTATCCAAACAATTTAATTAAAGATTTAATTAAAGAAGGGGGGAGGAGTCAAGATGGCCCAGAAGGAGGAGCCTCCATCTCGTCTTGGGAGATTTCTCTCAGACCTCCTGTCCTAATAACACTATCGGCGCTTTCTTCCTTCCCCCCTCGGATTTGGCGCTTGCAGACCCGGGATTGGTTTGCTCTGGATCTGCTATAGAAAGAGCAGCCACGGAAAGTTGTGATTGGATTTGCACATCAACGGTGGGGAGTGTGGGTTTTGATGGCCTCTGTAAACTGCTTCTCAAGCAGATTTCTCTCGTGAAGGTGAGTCTCTTTGAATTCAACAACGAATATTCAAACTACTATGGTACCAACTGTAACTCTTGAGCATAGGCCTATATTATCCCTACTTCCCAAGGCCGGCTGTGATGACAGTAGACTCTCTTTGAAAATTAGTGGCCCAGCTGGGCCCTGCTTTTCAAGGTTGTCCCTCACAAATCTCTCAGATTTCTTCAAAGTTGAACGCCCTGACACAGGATCATAACTCCCAGCTCACTGAACATTCTATTAGAATCCAAAACCTAGAGGATCGAGTGAAAACTGTTCAGAACTATCAGTCATCTATAATCCAGGAACATTTGGCTCTGAATAGGACAGTTGAATTTATTAAAAATCATTTAAAACCTCTGAATTTAAGGATTTTGAATTTCCCAAAGATAATCGGTGAACAGCCACGTGTTACACTTCGGAAGTACATGACTGAGATGTTATATATTTCTTCAGAAAATATTCCTTCATTCAACAAAGTATATTTCTTCCGTTTTCCCGTTTAAGAGAGGAATGAGGCACAACACCAGTTGAATTTAGAGAACTTAACTGAATTCCTGGAATCTTCTACTGCAGAGATTTATGAAAAGAGCAAACATTGTTGGTTTCATTTATATATGAGCAGGGTTTAGGATTGGTTATGCGTAATTATTTTCAGATATGGGAGTTAATTTCATGGGCCGGTTTGTTCAAATTTCCCTGAACCTGGCAAAGGCCACCCAAGAGAGGAATAGACTTAGTTTTTGGGTACTTGCCAGGTTCTTATGGCCTGGATTGGCAACTGTTGGAAACAGGATGCTGGGCTTGATGGACCCTTGGTCTGACCCAGTATGGCATGTTCTTATGTTCTTAAAGGCTTTCTGACTTTTGCATCAGGAGTCCCAATCTCTTGGTGCCAACCTTCAGTTAAGATATCCTTGTAAATGCATCCATAAAGTTTAATAATGATACTTAGATCTTCTTCATTCCTGAACAACTTAAATGTTTCTGGATTCTCATAAAGGCTGCTTGGCTACCTCTTCTCCCTTAGATAGTCCTGTAACTTAGATAAATAATAAGGGTAGTATATACATGTTAAGTTGTTTCCTTTATTTTAATTTTTCTTTGATGTGCTCCTGAGTTGGTCCTCCCCACTCTAATTTATTTGTGGTCTGAATAATATATATGTTTCTATATGGTCATGATTTTTATATTGTTGTCCTTTTTTCTGTACAAAGATGCTATGCTTTGTATTATACTAAAATTAATATCTATAAATTTAAAAAAAAAATGTTTTGGTATTTATCTGGCTATGTGTCAAGCGGCTGCTGCCGCCATTTATCCAGATAACGGCCTGTCAGAGATGCCTTTCCCTCTTACTGAGTTAGAATGTGTGTTCAGCACAAGCTGAACGCACATTTGAAAGTTTATCCGCATTTTTTAACTCCTGATTGCATTTGCATAGCATTTGCTTCCTGCATTCAGAGTTAAAAAATATTCGGGCCGAGTGTTAAAACCATGCGCTGAAATCAAGTGCACATGCTTTAACGCACAGCTACCTGCATCAACCGGCTAGTGCTTATACTCTTTTACCCAGATAAAAGTTTTCTTTTATATGCTAATTGCTTATGCTAGTGCACCGGGAGATTTATGTACTGGGAAGTCTACACTTTACCGCTTCAGGCTGTTGAGCCATGACTTATTTTTTCTTCCATTGTACGTAACAGCTTTAACAAATGTTTGCTTTTATTATTGGAGCACAGTCTAACCAAGTTGTAAATCGGTTCAGCACTGCCGATCCTTATTGGATGGAGGTGTTGCTGTGGGAATAGCTTCATGATTGTGTCAATTTCACCAATTTCTATAAATGGTAATATATCAGGATGAGCTTTACAGCACAGCTACTAAATGCTTTAGTATTATGCTTTTGGAGACTGCAGGATACAATGGCTCACAATGGGCGCTGATTTTCAAAAGTTGAGTTTTATATATATATATATATATATATATATAAAACTGGGTCTTACACGTATAGATGCACTTTACCTGTGTAAGTGGACTCTTTGAAAATTGCTACGATATATTCCATTGAATTGTTGATGGGTTTTACATGCCTAAGAGCACAACACAGGTAAATGGTTTTTGAAAATTGCTACAGTAGTATGTTACATTTTTCATGCACAACTCCTTTGAAAATTCACCTATTTATATTTTCACACTTGATGATGTCTACTAAGATTTTTTCCTTTTTCAAACTTTTGTTTTCTCTAGCTTAGCCAGGATTGAGCTCCTAAATCTAGTTAGTGGGCTGGGAACTTTATTTGTGGATTGTGAAAGCTTGCAAGATGGCACCGAAAGAATGGCCTTGTACTAGAGTTCATAATGAAGAGTTTATCATTCCATGAGGTGCTGTAAAGTGCCTTGTTAGTCTCCTAGTGTGTATTGCTTCAATGAGCACAGACCTAGTTTTTGGGCCCTTAGTGCATAGGTATACTTGCAAATGTTCTGCAATATGGGGTGGATTTTCAGAGCCCTGCTCGCGTAAATCCGCCCAAAACCGGGCGGATTTACGCGAGCAGGGCCCTGCGCGCCGGGAAGCCTATTGTACATAGGCCTCCCGGCGCGCGCAGAGCCCCGGGACTCGCGTAAGTCCCGGGGTTCTCCGAGGGGGGCGTGTCGGGGGCGTGTCGGGGGCGGGCCCGGTCGTCGCGGCGTTTCGGGGGCGTGTCGGCAGCGTTTTGGGGGTGGGTACGGGGGCATGGCTACGGCCCGGGGCGGTCCGGGGGCGTGGCCGCGCCCTCCGTACCCGCCCCCAGGTCGCGGCCCGGCGCGCAGGAGGCCCGCTGGCGCGCGGGGATTTACGCCTCCCTCTGGGAGGCGTAAATCCCCCGACAAAGGTAAGGGGGGGGTTTAGACAGGGCCGGGCGGGTGGGTTAGGTAGGGGAAGGTGAGGGGAGGGCAAAGGAAAGTTCCCTCCGAGGCCGCTCCGATTTCGGAGCGGCCTTGGAGGGAACGGGGGTAGGCTGCGCGGCTCGGTGCGTGCCGGCTATACGAAATCGATAGCCTTGCGCGCGCCGATCCAGGATTTTAGCAGATACGCGCGGCTCCGCGCGTATCTGCTAAAATCCAGCGTACTTTTGTTTGCGCCTGGAGCGCAAACAAAAGTAGGCTATTCGCGCGCCTTTTAAAATCCGCCCCTATGTGCACATTCAAGACTGTATGGCATTTTGGGAACCTGCACTACTGTTGTTTCTTTTCGAAAATGTGTTATTGTTGGTCTCACATTGTAATGATACTGGCTGCTAGGTGGCCCTCTGCCAGCAGGGTCCCCCAGTGGGCCACACTCAGTCCTGCTCTAACCTCGGCCTTGAAGGCAGCAGGACACAACAAGGCCAGCCCTATAAAATCTTCCCTCACTCTTAGCTCCAGGCCTTATCATCGAGTCCCCCTGGCTCCTTGCTTTGGTCAGCCTTGTGCTACCTTGCCTTGTCCTTGCTCTGTTTTGGTCTCCCAGTGGCCCTTCTTGCCTGTGTGTACTGTGTCTTGTTCTTGTCCTATCTGGGCCTCCCAGTGGCCATCCGTGTCTGTGTGTTCCTTGTCTTTATCCTGCCTAGGTCTTCCAGTGGCCTATCATGTGTCCTTGCCATTGTCCTGTCTAGACCTCCAGGTAACCTATTTAGCCTATTACCTGTCTTGCTCTTGTCCTGTTTAGGCCTCCCATGGCCTATCCTGTCCATGTCTGCCCTGCCTTGCACCTGTGTTTCAGTTTCAACCTTGTTTGGGCATCCATTCTTTGATGGGTTGTTCATTGGAATCACTGCTTGTAGTGGGACACAGCGAGATGCAGTGAGAAATGCAAGGTGTATTTCAATTACGCTTTAATTCCGCTATTTGGAATGGGGACCCAGATTAAATGTATAACTTGGAATGTAGCAGGTTTAGGTAACTCCATCAGCAAGGAGAAGGTGCTTTCTCTTTTGAATAGATTGGGTTGTAATGTGGCCCCTCTTGCAGGAAACACATATGCTAGACAAAGAACACAGTAAATTAAGGAAATGGGTGAATTAGGTGTCTGCAGAACAAAGGACAATAAAGATTTTGATACATAGAAGTGTATCCTTTCAAATAGAAAAATCTATTGTCGATCCCAATGGCATATACATATTTGTCTTGGGTAAATTGCAGGATGAAGATTTTATCATAGTATTTGAGAACGCCCCTAATCAATATAATCATGAATTTTTTCACCCAAGTGGTGTCATAAATTATTGCTTTAGGGCCTGCCAGGATATTACTAGGTGGTGACTTAAATTGTATATGGGATTTGAAATTGGATAGGAAGTCTGTTAAAGGGATTTCACCATTGGGGATGAATAAAGGTATATATTTCCTTTGCTCTCGGTTACAATAAATATATGGAGAGTGTACATCCTGTGGAGATGGATTTTACCATTTATTCTAGATCACACAATACCAAGTCCTGAATAGATTATTTACTTCTATCAGAATCTCTTTTTTCTAAGACCAATTGTTCAACTATTGAGTATTTGGTAATACCAGACCATTGCCCTGTGTTAAGGCACAGAATGGATGAGTTCAGTGGACAGAGATGGAGAATGCCAGCATGGCGTTATACAGATAAACATTTTCCAAAGGTTTTTGAGAAGAAATGCCTTGATTTTGAAGTAAATAATGATACTCATAAAGATAATGCAATTCTTTTTTTGAAAACTGCTAGGGCAGTCTTAAGAGGGAAATTATTAGTTATTTTATAGCAAAGAAAAAGGAGTTAGAACAGGATATATTATGATTGACTCAAGTTTTGGATAAATAAATAAAGGGGATGATGAGATCTTATGCTAATTTCATGGAGAAGGTTTTAATCACTCAAAATGTTTTGAATGAGAAACTACATTAAAGAGTTACCTCAACATTATAATCATTAAAATATAAATTATTTCAATATGGTAATGTCAGGAAAAATAGTGGCCAATTTGGTTAGGGTGAAAGTGGGCTAATCATTTTTTGTAAGGTTGAGAAGCAATAGGGGTGAATTAAAATAATCTTTGTAACATAAATGTGAATGCTTTAAAAGCTGTTTTATCAGGCTGATGCTCTGGATTCAGACAAGATTCAAACATTCATGGATAGTGTGCAGTTACCTCAGTTGTCCATTTCACAGTTGAATTATCTCAATAATCCCCTCAATGTTACTGAGATTGGCATAATCATTTCTCAATTACAAAATTTTAAATCCCCAGGTCCAGATGGCCTTATTTTACTTTTCTACAAATCTCTTAAACCCCTGATTGTGGATAATTTATGAGTTCTGTTTAAAAGCATGATGGAAGTTGTAGAAATGCCCAGTACAATGTGGGTTATTAATAAAGTGGCTCTTCCCAAGCCAGGCCATAACCCCACATTTACAGGGTTTTATCGATCTATATTGTTGTTAAACCTTGACATAAAAATCTATGCAAAAGTACATGCTAACCAACTGAGCACCCTCTTACCCTATTTAGAATCCAAAGGGTAGGTTGGATTTGTGAAAGGTCATACTTCTACTGTACATGTCCAGTGGCTATTGGCTTTCTTAGAGAAATGTCATAGAGTTAATATTACAGACCTGATGATTATCGGATTTGATGCAAAAAAGCTTTTGATAAGGTCTCTTGGGGTTTTTTGAAGTTGACTTTGACTGGATTTGGTTTTCAGAGCTTCATATCTTAGTGTATTCATGTTTTGTATTCTAATCCTGTTGCATGTATTTGAGCCAATGGACTATTGTCATCACCATTTGCATTATTCAGATGGTACAGGCAGGGATGTCCACTTACCCCCTGCTGTTTATTTTGTCCATGGTCTATAGGTTAGAGACATTACTGAGAACTTCGCAGGTGGACCTCTTGGTGATTGGTCTGAAGGCCTTGTTATTTACAGGTGACTTTTTACTTTTGTTGCCTGATGCTGCTGCAAATGTATCATCAGTGTTGGATTTATTTGGAGAATCTTGGGAAGTATCAAACTTTAAACTTAATCTGGATAAATCAGAGGCCTTAGATGTCCTTGGCATGTTTGGAGGATGATGGGAACAGTTTCCCCTAAAGTGGGCAGCAGATTCAATAAAATACCTGGGCATTAGAATTCATAAGGATCTAGGTCAGTGGTATTCTATGAATATATCTCTTATTATCAAAGAGTTTAAAACTAAAATATTGAATTGATGTTTTTACTAGTCTCGTTGTCTGGCAGGATATCATTTATAAAACGATTTTGACTCCCAAGCTGCTATATATTCTCCAGATGGTTCCAATTTGCTTGCGGTCCAAAGATCTGAATCTATTTAATGCACTATGTGCTAAGTTTATTTGGCTGAGAGAGAGAGAGCCAGAATACCTTTTACTAAATTGTCTGTTCGTAAGGAAGTGGGAGGCATAGGATTCCCTAACTTTAGATTATACAGTATAGCTGACCTCATGAGATCCCCTGGTGATTGGTAGGGGGAACATAATATTTTTCAGATGATATTTCCTTTGGATTTCCATTTATCTTACATATAAGGAAGAAAGAGCTACCATATCATTTATCAGACTCCTTGATAGTGGCTAGTATGCAATTTGTTTGGAAATATGCATGGAATTTATTGGGCTTGTGCTGGGATAAATCAGGGGATGGGTATCCTGTGTTTCATAGACTGGCAAAGTCAGGCCATCAAACCTTTATGTCTTTCATTGATCTTAGAGAGGATTGTACATGTCCATTTGACTATTTTGTTGAGAAGTTACATGTTTTACCTACAACTGCATAGCTTTATTCAGACTACTTCTGTACCACCTATGCAACCATACTCCTCAGGAGTCTTCCAGAAGTTGTTGCATATTTTTTTAAATAAGTAAATATACACTGTCTTCTCTATGCAAATATTTACACTCTATTTCCTCATATTTAATTTGAAATCCTTGACTGTATCTTGGAATCATGAGTTTACAGTGATTACAGAGGATGATTTAACAGCAGGTGTTAGAATGTTATCTTAGAGTACATTGTGGGTTATGCTGTGGGAACTCCAATTTAGAATATTACATAGAATAATTTACTCCTCTTAAATGCCAAAAACCCAATGCATCTTTAATCCGTTGTTTGTGGGACTGTGGATTACATACAAGTTTTGGGAAAGCTATTGGGCTATTATGAAAGTGATTTGTCTATTGATGACCCTATAATCTCCTCTTCTTTGTGTCTTACGGAAACTTTGGGTAAGGATAATGGAAAATTATTATTTGTTCTTAAACACTGGTAGCGAAGTAATGCATACTAAATAAGTGGCTGGTGCATGTTGTGCCAGACTGACTATTGGAAGGCAGTACTTATGGAGGTATTGTGTTTGGAATATAAAGCTATTAGTTCTCTGTGCGCCCTCCCTCCCCCCCCCCGGAAGACATAAATAGTTCACACAGATATGGGGAACCTAGATTTACTCTTTACCTAAGGAGATCCAAACTAAGTTTAAGTTGTAGTATGTTCTAAAACAGAAGTGCTTTGTTTTGGATGGGGTTGATAATTGGTATGCTTGTGTATGGGGAGGGATTTTGTATTTTGTATTTTCAAATGTTTGCAAAATGGAAAATTCAGTAAAGGCATAATATATAAAAAAAATTCCCATAATGACCCTGATTGTTGACTCAGCATTTTTAAATTGAAACTTTGAGTGCTGATCTAGAATTTAGTCAGAATAACTTTTTAAAAATGTATATGTAGATATGCATATCATGAATTAGTTGAGTACAATAGTAAATAGTATAAATACTACAGCATGAAGTTAAGCCTCCATCCAGAGGAATTACAGTAGCACTTAGGCTTTCATGGTCAGTAAGACAGTGTGTTGAACAGAAGAACATAGATTCATTTCATTTCATTTTTAACTTATATTCTACCTTTTTCCCCAGAAAAGGGGACTGAAGGCAGTTTGCATTATAAAAATAATATAATGCATCATATAAAATACAATGTATCCAAACATAATAAAAATACAAAAATAAATTCTCTCTATTCTAGCATTCTCAAGGCACTAATTTAAGACAGAAGTATGCCTCTTACTAATCATAAATGCTTAGGAAATGAGGCAAAACTGTGAGTAAAGATAAGTCCTAAAGTCAACTTCTGTTTAAAAAAAAAAAAATTATAGCAGTAATATTAGCTAGAAACTTCAAGATATTGCTTGCTAGGTATTGGAGAAAACCAGATTCTCAATATAAGAATAATCAAAAGGTGAATGCATGGAAGAAATACAAGAGAGAAATCTGAACTGTGAGCACAGATGGATATGTTAAGTGGAAGGGAAGTAGGGTAGAACGGAAGAAAGGAACCAATTTGAGGAAATAAGAAAGAACTGAAAAGCACAGGTTCAAATAAATAAAGAGATCAGAGGGCCGAAAAGAAGAGTTGAGAATGACACCAAGACTGTACAGCTGGTGAGCTCGCTGGTACAAGGGTAGGAAATGAGGCTGAAGGAAAACGAGCAAGAGATGTTTTCTTCTTACTTCTTGGGTTTCCTTTCTTTTGATTTACCTCAGATATTTTACTTCTTCACATTTTTGGAATTAAAGTGTAAACATTTTATTATGGCCATGCCTGGTTTTTAAAAGTCCTCTCCTCTTCCTCTTCACTTGTACTTTTCGGTTTGTCCTTTTCATGCATTATGTGACAGCTGCATGAGGTTCACATAAAGAAAGCCACAGCATTGCCTCCCTTTGACGTGGGCTCCACAGGGTGGAAGAAAAAAAAAAAAGAGCTCTCAGAAACTTGAAATACCAGGAATTAAACAGAAACCTGAATGGAAACGCAAGGGCCTTCATAATTTTGATTCAAGTGCAGACGGAATTAGCAAAGTACTGTGAACAAATCTTTCAAAGAGGAATCACTCTTTGAATGTTTTACTTGATAGTGGTACACGCTGAGCATGACTAAGGGTCTGATTTACTAAAGCTTTTATTTCCCATTCTGTGTCCGAAGGGAACAAAAAAAAAAAAAAAGCTTTGTAAATCAGGCCCCATGGGTTCAGAAATAGCCTGTCTGTGAACCATCAGTGCCCCCCAAAGCACTGCTACCGCCGTCACTGTCCTTTGAACAAGAAAGCAGGTATGACAATTTTCAGAGAATGGGGCAAGCTGATTGGAAAGCATGCTTCCATTTCCTGTCGGCACACTGCCTGTGCTTAATCCTCGTCGCTCATCTTTCAAGCTGAGCACTTTCGCCTGGCGAAATGAAAAGGAAGATATGTTGCTAGCCTCCAGGCTGATCTATGGGCTGCCCAGTGTCTCATTATGTCGAACCTGTACAGTACTCCTGCTGCCTGCTGGGGCCGACACAATGGCAACGATCCTGGATATTGCCTGTGTCCAAGACATCTGTGCATGCTCCACCCAACACCTTCCCTTCTTTTTTGGAATCATACAGTTCCATATGTCAATTCAGAGTTTCATTCAAGTTGCTTTGAATGATTGCATGTAATAATTAACCAGTTTATGTTACGAGGGACGTATTGTGATTGCCATGTAAGGCCACTTGAAATATGTAGAAATAAGAAGCAACAAACAAACTGTTGGTGATTCCTTTCCGTTGGACTAATTCAATACATGTGTGACTAGCTGTCGAGAGCTATGCTCCCTTCCTCAGGTCGGTGAGGAAACAGCACTATTTAAATCCAGTATAATGATGTTTTTGACGCAACTACATCATTCATTCTCCACTTTGACGGCAGTGGGAGGGGGGGGAGGCAGGTGGAAGAGGAATTGAATATAGACGACAGCCAACATGGGTCCTGAGTTTTACGGTCTGGGGTACTGATACGCAGACAAGTGAAAAAGTTTCTAAGGCCAACTCCATAAGCAAAACATATCAACACTGTGCTAGCAGTAATTGTTTATGGATTAACATAAGGCTTGGGAATAACTGCCCAGAACAGCAATTGCAACCTTTAAGAGTAACATGGGGGTAACCTGCATGGCACGGCAGATACTACCATAAGCTTGCTGGGCAAGACTGGATGGACCATTTGGTCCTTTCTGCTGTTATTACTATTTACTATGTAGCTTATTTGCTGACCTTTTTTCCTACAAAATATGGTTAAAATAATTTTTATTTATTTATTTTTATTTAAGAGTTTTTTTATATACCGGGGCCACGTTAAAACGTCACCCCGGTTCACACATGTACGTAACGTAGCAACAGGCTTTACAATAATTTAGAGTAGATATGTTGCTGAAATTAACATAAATTGGCTTTTTTTTATTGTAATGGATTATTCCTCTGTAAAATTGGGATCCTCAACAAAAGCAAACCTTTCCTTGATGGGTAGAGATCCTGGTTGCAGGTTTTGCTTGCCTTGTGGGTCCAATGTCATTAAGTTACAAAAAGAAGTGAGCCTAGCTTCAAGTTTTCCCTTTTTTTCCCCTGTAATAATCGAGTGTGTCAGAAAGATTTTAAACCAATAACTTGAGCAGAGATGAGATGGAAGCTATGCAGCCGTCACCCAGAAGCAACTTGTTTCTCCAGAGGAATAAGTGACAGTTAGCAGTAATAAGGTGCCATTCAGTGCTCTTGTTATTGATTGATTATTGCTATTATAACCAAGGCCAAGTTAAAGAAATAAAAAATATGCTCTTCATATTAACCTGCTTGAGAATAATATTTCTTAATTTGCAGGTTATGATTATAATTTACCCCAGTTTTTTATTTCCAGTATATAGTAATTTTACAGATCCCAGCTGATGTTATCAAGTACCGGAAGAATCCAGTCTGAATATTATATTCTTAACCCCCATTTGCCACACCATGCAGTCATCAAGTAAGTGGGGAAAAAGATTTATTGAGGCAGATAGAACAGTGCTGACTGGGAAGTCACAAAGCCGTCTCTCTCACTCTCTCACTCTCTCACCACAAACACTCACTCATGCCCAGTAGAATTTTTTTTAACTGTAGATGTGCAAAACTTTTCACACAAATTGAAAAATACAAGAAGTGGTCTTTTCACCTTTGCAAACTGCAAACTGAGGCCTAGATTTATCAAAATGCTACATTTATAGCAGAAATAGTGCCTGTGATTAAAAAGAAAATAAAGGGGGGGGGGGCATGGTTAGGCTAGTTTCCCTGCTCCTGCATTACATAGGAAATTTCCACAAGCTGCAATAGATTTAACGCACCAGCGTTAATTTTCACTTCGTGGACTATTAATCCATCATGGGCGAGTTACAGCGAAAATGGTTTTAGCAGAGAGAGAGAAAGAGACCAATATGTAACTTTACTATTTATAGCACTGTAAGAGGGGGCACTTTTAACTCTGTGTGGGGTTTGAGTGGTTGGGGGGTTAGGTTTGGGGTGCAGTTTTTTTGAACCGAAAAGTTGACATCACTGAAGATTTTCTGCTGTTTGAATTGATGAAAGGTACAAGAGGATTGATTTGTGCAATGCACTCTCTACCTAGCTCAAACAAGCTAGGTAGAGATTGCATCAAGCTAAGTAGAGCGTGCATTGTACATATCAACTCCTCTTGTACCTTTCATCAATTCAAAAAGTAGAAAATCTTCAGTGATTTCAACTTTGCTGTTCGTACCTCCTACTATGTATGTCATACCAACTTTGCTGTTCGTACCTCCTACTATGTATGTCGTACTCTCCTACTATGTATGTCATACCGAGTGTAAGTGTCCCCATGTATAGTGATGTAAATAGTAAAGTTCCCTCTCTCTCTCTCTCTTTCTCTTCTCTCTCTCCCACTCTTTCCTCTCTCTCTCTCATAAAACCCTTTTCATCTGCTAATGCAAACACAATGCACAGAGAAAAGGGGTAGTTATTTCTGGCGTTAAAACCCGTGTTGCTGTGTGTTACTCTATTGTATTTGATGTTAGGAGCCGCTCATTACCATAAAATCCTCCCACTTGCATAACAAATGTGAAATTTGCGCACGTTAAGGCCCTAACACAAAATGATAAATGACCCTGTCAATGTGTTTCTTTTGTCACATCTGTAGTTTACTGACCCACTTAGGGGTCATTTCCAAGGAGTTACCGACGCAGATAATCCGCAAATCGCGCTAACAGCCGTTAACAGCGATTTGCGAATTTTTAATTTTGTATTCAGGGGGCGGGAGTTGGGGGCGGAAGCATATGTAAATTAGGAAAGAGTTATCGTGTGCCGCGAAACAGCCGCAGTGTTAGCGTGGATCATAGCTACACCTCTTTCATTTGCGGTACGTTGTGCGCTAGAGGCCGGTAAAGGTTTATCGCAGTTCACAATGTTTCCGGACAGCCTGTTTCAGGGAGGGAGGGGGAGAGAGAGAGAGAGAGAGAGAGAGAGAGAGAGAGAGAGAGAGCACCTTGCTATAGTGCCTTCTCCCTAGATAGGTATTTGTATCCCTATGGGAGGCCCACCTAGTAACTCGAGATGGGGATTAGGTATTAGTGTAGGGGGTTGGGGGCCACTTTCACATTCAACATGAGACTTATGAACAGAACAGTGGTCTCTTGTGAAGATTTGATGGCCTTCGGAGTGAGGAAACTCACTCCAAGATGAGATTTGGGCAATGTTCTCTCCACCTATCTTCACAAGAGACCACTGTTCTGTTCGTACGTCTCATATTGAATGTGAAAGTGGCCCCCAACCCCCTACACTAATACCTAATCCCCACCTCGAGTTAATAGGTGGGCCTCCCATAGGGATACAATTACCTGTCTAGGGAGTAGACATTGTAGCAAGTCTCTCTCTCTCTCTCCCTCTCTCCCCTCCCTGCAGGCTGTCCAGGTTCATCGTGAACTGCGATATATACTGGCAATGTAGCTCAAATTGGGTTAATAGTGCGATTTGCACTAAGAGTGTGTTGCATAGCTGTTATTGCAATTTGTGATACACATGCTTATTAGCATAAGGTAACACCCCTTTTTGGTATCGCATGCGATATTGGAAAATGAGGCCCTTAGTTTTCGAATAATTCCACAAACAATCCCCACTTTTTGTCTTTTCATTGAAATATTTGCCATTCAAGGTATGGGGCAAAAAAGGGGAAATTAGCCAAATCTTGTGGAATTATTACAAAAGGGCAAAATGTACTTTTTTGCACATCCCTAATTTTTGCACATGGCCTTTCACAGCGATCAGTCAGGGGCAGAAATCATTAAAACTGCGAGATCTCACCATTTATTAATACCTTCATCATTATTCTATCAAATATTGAGTAATACATTCGCACTTCAGGAGGACAGGAAACACATGCAGTGGATCACTCCACTCCAGTGAATATTTAGATTGCAGTAGATTCATAACATATGCCATACTGGTCAGGACCAAGGGTCCATCAAGCCCAGCAACCTGTTTCCAACAGTGGCCAATCCAAGTCACAAATAGCTGGCAGTACCCAAACATTAAATAGATCCCATGCTACAAATGACAGCAACAAGCAGTGGCTATTCCCTATTGATAATTTCCCACAGGAAATTATCCAAAACCTTTTTTAAACCCAGCTACACTAACCACCCTAACCACATCCTCTGGCAACAAATTGCAGAGCTTAATTGTGCGTTCATTGAAAAAGGATTTTCTCCAATTTGTTTTAAATATGCTGCTTGCCAACTTCATGGCGTGCCCCCTTGTCCTTATATTATTCGAAAGAGTAAATAACCAATTCACATTTAACTATTCAAGTCCTTTCATGATTATGGAGACATCTATCATAATCCCACTTCAGCCGTCTCATCTCCAAACGAAACAAGCCCTAACCTCTTTAGCCTTTCCTCACAGGCGAGCTGTTCCATGCCCTTTATCTTTTTGGTCACCCTTCGCTGTATTTTCTCCAGAGCAATTATATATTTTTGAAATGCGGCAACCAGAATTGCCACAGTATTCAAGATGTCATTTAACCATTGAGTGATAGAGAGGCATTATAACATCCTCCATTTTATTTGCCATTCCCTTCCTAATAATTCCTAACATTCTGTTTTGCTTTATTGACTGCCACAACACACTGAACTGACAATTTCAATTTAATCAACTATGACGCCCAGGACTTTTTTCCTGGGTGGTAACTCCTAAAATGGAACCTAACATCATCTAGCTTCAGCATGGGTTATTTTTCCCTATATGTATCACCTTACAATTGTCCATATTATATTTTATCTGCCATTTGGATGCCCAATCTTCCAGTCTCGCAAGGTCCTCCTACAATTTATGACAATCCACTTGTGATTTAACAACTCTGAATAATTTTGTGTCATCTGCAAATTTGATCACCTCACTCGTCGTGCCTCTTTCTAGAACATTTATAAATATATTAAAAAGCACCGATCCAAGTACAGATCCCTGAAGCACTCCACTGTTTACCTTTTTCCACTGTGAAAACAAACCATGTAATCCTACTCTCTGTTTCCTTTCTTTCAACCAGTTTGCAGTTCACAAAAGGACATATCCTCCTATCCCATGCCTTTTTAGTTTTCTTAGAAGCCTCTCATGAGGGACTTTGTCAAATGCCTTCTGAAAATCCAAATACACCACATCTACTGGTTCAACTTTATCTACATGCTTATTCACCCCTTCAAAAAAATGTAGCAAATTTGTGAGGCAAGACATCCCTTAGGTAAATCCATGCTGGCTGTGTCCAATTAAATCATGTCTGTCTCTATGTTCTGTGATTTTATTCTTTATAATAGTTTCCACGATTTTTCCTGGCACTGAAGTCAGGCTCACCAGACTATAGTTTCCCGGATCACATCTGGAGCCCTTTCTATATAATGGGGTTATGTTGGCACTTTCCAGTCTTCAGATACAACAGATGATTTTAATGATAGGTTACAAATTACTTGTAATAGGTCTGAAATTTCATTTTTGAGTTCTTTCAGAATCCTGGGATATATATACCATTCAGACCAGGTGATTTGCTATGGTTCAATTTGTCAATCTGGCCTACTACATCTTCCAGGTTCACCATGATTTTGGTCAGTTAATCTAAATTATCACCATTGAAAACCATCTCTGGAATGGGTATCTCCCCAACATCCTCTTCAGTAAACACTGAAGCAAGGAATTATTTTAGTCTTTCCGCGATGGCCTTATCTCCCTTAAGTGCCCCTTTAACCCCTTAATCATCTAACAGTCCAACTGACTCCCTTAAAAGCTTTCTGTTTTGGATATATATAAAAAAGTTTTTATTATGAGCATTTGCTTCTCTGACTAACATCTTTTTAAATTCTCTTTTAGCCTGTCTTATCAGTGTTTTACATTTTACTTGCCAATGCTTATGCTTTTTCTTCTTCAGATGGATCCTTTGAATTTTTGAAGAAAGATCTTTTGGATAAAATAGTCTCTTTCACCTCACCTTTTCACCATATTGGCAATCGTTTGGCATTCCTTCCATCTTTCTTAATGTATGGAATACATTTAGACTGCGCTTTTAAGATGGAATATTTTAGCAATGTCCATGCCTGTTGTATACTCTTATCATTTGTAGCTTCACCTTTCAGTTTTTTTCTAAATATTTTTCTCATTTTATCAAAGTTTCCCTTTGAAAGTTTAGTACTAAAGCCATGGATTTACTTATAGTTCCCCTTCCAGCCATTAATTCAGATTTGATCATGTTATGATCATTATTGCGAAGTGGCCCCACCACCATTATCTCTCTTGTCAAATCCTGTGCTCCACTATGTATTCGATCTAAAATAGCTCCCTCTGTCATCGGTTCCTGAACCAATTGCTCCATAAAGCTGTCATTTATTCCATACAGGAACTCTATCCCTTTAGCATGTCCTGATGTTACATTATCTTTATTTCATATAGGAACACCGGTATATAAAAATCTAAAAATAAATAAATAAATTTACTCAGCCAATATTGGGGTAATTGAAATCTATATAGTATATAGGTAATTGAAATCTCCCATTATTACTGCACTACCAATTTGGTTAGCTTCCCTAATTTCTCTTAGCATTTCACTGTCCATCTCATCATTTTGGCCAGGTGGACGGTAGTATACCCCTATCACTATAGTCTTCTCCGACACACAAGGGATTGAGGAGACATACAAAAGAGTGACAGTTCAAAGTACCCCTCTGGTGTTGTATGTGGAGTTGTCAAAATTCAAGGAGACTGATGATTAAAAAAAATTTAATCTGGGACTCAATTCTAATTAAATATTGGGGCTATGTACATTTTCTAACCACCTGCAGTGGGAAGAGAAAAGAGGAATAAAATGGGAAGAAATGGAAGTTTAAACTAACTTTAATCTGCATAAACTGAGAAAGATATCGAAGAACAAAAGAAAATCATTGTTAATTTAAAAGCTTCCAGTTAAAACATAGAGACATTGCTATTGAAGTGGAGTCACAAGTTTATTCTATTTTTTTACTATTTTGTTTATTGATTTGAAATAAGTGAATTGAAGTATAAATATAATTCAATCATCTAAACAACTAACAGTAAAGAAGTTGGAAACCACCATTCTTCTCCTGTGTGTTATTTGGATGCAGAGACAGTGTAAAGCTGACGGGTGGATTTTAAAAGCCCTGCTCGCGTAAATCCGCCCGGATTTACGCGAGCAGGGCCTTGCGCGCCGGCGTGCCTATTTTGCATAGGCCGCCGACGCGCACAGAGCCCCGGGACGCACGTAGGTCCCGGGGTTTTTTGAAGGGGGCGTGTCGGGGGCGGGACCGGATGACGCAGCGTTTTGAGGGCGGGACGTGGCGTTTTGGGGGGCGGGACCGGGGGCGTGGTGCTGGCCCGGGGCGTGGTCCAGGCCTCCGGACCAACCCCCGGGTCGGAAGATGGCGCGCCAGCAGTCCGCTGGCGCGCGTAGATTTACGTCTGCTTTTCGCAGGCATAAATCTAGGGACAAAGGTAAGGGGGGGGGTTTAGATAGGGCCAGGGGGGTGGGTTAGGTAGGGGAAGGGAGGGGAAGGTGAGGGGAGGGCGAAAGGAAGTTTCCTCCGAGGCTGCTCTGATTTCAGAGCAGCCTCGGAGGGAAGGGAGGCAGGCTGCGCGGCTCTGTGCGCGCAGGCTGCCCAAAATCGGCAGCCTTGCGCGTGCCGATCCAGGATTTTAGAGGATACGCGCGGCTGTGCGCATTGCGTGATGTCTCCTGAAAGGCCTGGGTTAGTAGGTGAGAGAGAGAGAAAGAGAGAGAACCTAGCTGTAATGTCCTTGCCCTAGATAGGTATTTGTAGCCCTATGGGAGGCCCACCTAGTAACTCGAGGTGAGGTTTAGGTATTAGTGTGGGGGATTAGGGGCCACTTTGACATTCAACATGAGACATATGAACAGAACAGTGGTCTCTTGTGAAGATTTGATGACCTACGGAGAGAGGAAACTCACCCAAAGATGAGGTTTGTGCAATGTTCTCTCCACCTAGCTTGATGTTACCCAGGTAGAGTGTCTATCAAGCTAGGTGGAGAGAACCTTGCACAAATATCATCTTGGAGTGAGTTTCCTCTCTCCGTAGGTCATCAAATCTTCACAAGAGACCACTGTTCTTTCATACATCTCATGTTGAATGCAAAGTGGCCCCTAACCCCCTACACTAATACCTAAACCTCACCTCGAGTTACTAAGTGGGCCTCCCATAGGGATACAAATACCTATCTAGGGAAAGACACTACGGCTAGGTTCTCTCTCTCTCTCTTTCTTTCTCTTTTATTGTCTGCAGGATATACAACAGGTCTGGTACTTATCACAAAGTCTGAAAATGTTATTGCTAACTTAGCTCTTCACATAGGTAATTAGTGCCAATTGTGATAAACTGTCTATTAGCATAAACCACACTCCTTTGCTATCGCTATATGATACTTATCACATTTTGATAAATCCAGGCCTATGTTAGCACTGTTTTTACCCACAATGCTACTATATCATTTTATGACATTTCTCTATCATTCACTGCACCTTTCTAAAGGAAGGGACTCCCTTCCCATACCTCTCAAATTTGTGAACTGATGTGATATGTAAATCGAACACCGGTATATAAAAATAAATAAATAAATAAATAAACAAATAAACAAATAAATAAATATGTGTGAGAGAAACAATCAACATCGGAAGGAGGTATGTGAGGGAGTAGATCCTCCCTTTCCTGCCCCTGATTCTCTCACCCCCCAATCTGGGATCCCCTCACATTCTTCTTTTCTTTCTCTGAACCTCCTTTAAAAAAGTACTAAGACCAAGGGGCAGGGAAGTTAATTACTAGGTAGTATATTTAAAACAAATAGGAAAATATATATTTTTTTTTACTCAATGCATAATTAAGCTTTGGAATTTGTTGCCGGAGGATATAGTAAAAGCTGTTAGCGTAGCTGGGTTTAGAAAATGTTTGGACAAGTTCCTGGAGGAAAAGTCCATAAACCATTATTAAGGGAGACTTGTGGGCGTCCGCTGTTTATCTTCAGGATAAGCAGTATGGAATCTATCTACCCCTAGGTAGATACTTGTGACCTGGATTGGCCACTGTTGGAAACAGATACCAGATTTGATGGACCTGTGGTCTGACAAGGTCTGACAAACCTTATGTTCTTATGTTCCCTCTGCTTGCGATCCTATCTCCTGCTGCCCCCTCAATCCCCCCACAACTCTCCATCCCCAAGATTACCCACAGATGATCCCTTATTGGCAAGAAGATGGGGGAAAAAAACACTAGGGTAACATGCAGAGAGCAGTGGTTTCAACCTAAAATTGCATTGAAATGATTGGCATGGAAATAACGTGTGTGGAAGAGCAGTTACAACTCTGTACAGAAGGCATGCGGGTAAACTAGCAGGAAGCGACAATTACAACCCTAAACACCTGCTGAGCAGACTGACTGGACCATTTGGTATTTTGCTGCCACCACTTACTATGCTACTCCTCCATCGTCTGCCTCTCCTCCCCCAGTATCCTTTCTCTATCTCCTTTCTCCAGGACAACCCCTGTCCCTCTCCCTCTCCTCCCCATCCCCTTCTCTACCCATTCACTATCTTCCTCCTTCCTTCCCAGCGCCAATCTCTAAGATCCCTCCCTGAAAATAAATAAATAATCTAGACATACAAGAACCATCAGAAAATATCTTTATTCTTATAAGATAAAATACAAATTTACATTTAACATGCAAATGTATCCAAATGTGCCAGAGAAGTGCCTCAGAATTTCAGATTCTTTGTGGCAGAATCTTTTTCAGGTCTTCCTTGGGATGCCTCAGGAAATTGGGACTGTGCTTATACTGTACTAGGTTATGGACCCCTGTCTGAAATATTTGCTGGCTGTAGATGCAGAGTGAATTAGAGAATCATTACCGAGAACACAGTGAGGATCTTATGCTTATGACAGTCCCGTTCGAAGTCCTATTAGCCCTGGGCAGCTCAACACTCTGCCTCTGGGATTGGCAGCTAGGTAAGACATTTTCTAAGGAGGGACAAAATTCCTTGTTGTTTGCTTTAAGCAAACACGAATATTCCAATTGCTGGATGAAAGAGTTATTGTAGGCTTGTTCTCTGTGGTAAATGCCACTGAATGAATGGAAATCACAGAAGACACTGAAAGTGGCACTAATCTCAAAATGAAATACAGGTCTAGAACGGGTAGATGTGAATTGGTTATTTACTCTTTCGGATAGTAGAAAGACTAGGGGGGCACTCCATGAAGTTAGCATGGGGCACATTTAAAACTAATCGGAGAAAGTTCTTTTTTACTCAACGCACAATTAGACTCTGGAATTTGTTACCAGAGGATGTGGTCAGTGCAGTTAGTATAGCTGTGTTTAACAAAGGATTGGATAAGTTCTTGGAGGAGAAGTCAATTACCTACTATTAAGTTCACTTAGAGAATAGCCACTGCCATTAGCAATGGTAACATGGAATAGACTTAGTTTTTGGGTACTTGCCAGGTTCTTATGACCTGGATTGGCCACTGTTGGAAACAGGATGCTGGGCTTGATGGACCCTTGGTCTGACCCAGTATGGCATTTTCTTATGTTCTTAGGATTAAATAAGAGAAAAGAAATGCTGAAAAATTGGAAACCCCTTGTAGCTTTCCTTTGACAGTTCCGCAAATTAATGGATTCCAATGCAGGCTATGAACATGTTATATTGTAGAATCTAGGAAGTTGATGTAAAGAAAATTACTGGGTTTTTAATAGTTTGATGATTACAACCTTTAATGTAAATGTGTTTTCACTGTACATATTTATTAGATAAACTCCCCAAATATCTTACTATGAATGTTATGTTCTTAAATAATATGCCAGTATATATAGTGTTTTGCTTTAATATTTTGTCACTTGACTGAGGCCACAGAGCTCAAAACTTTTATATTAAACTTGCTGTTATAAGAATCCCATTATTAGTTCTGCCAAATGTCAATCCTGAAACTTCACTCCCAATGAGCCACTCAGCCATTCTAATGTCTATGGGACCAATATTGAAAGCATGTTCATTGCTCGATAGCTGGTTAAGTAGGACTTATCCGGCTATTGTTTAGCCGGTCAATTTGTGGGTGGGCAGTGGACAGATCAGGGTTGTGCTACTTATCTGGTTAATTTTACTGGATAAGTAGCGATATTCACTCTTATCCAGTTAAGTTAATCGGATAAGTTAGACTAGCCATAGAGCTGGTCTAACTTAGCTGGATATACCTTGTCTGGCTAAGTAGTGAGATATATGAAATATATCTTGTAACTTAGCCGGATAAGTCATATCCGGCTAAGTTACTTAACTGGCCAGCACCCTATCAGGCCGATTCAGTAAAAGTCGCACTCTCCTGTGCACGCGATTCAGTATTTAAATGAGGGCCCGCGATAAAAAGAGGCGCTAGGTCCCTAGCGCCTCTTTTATGACAGGAACGACAGCTGTCAGCGAGTTTGACAGCCGACGCTCAATTTTGCCAGCGTCGGTTCTCAAATCCGCTGATAGCCACAGGTTCAGAAACTGGACGCCGGTAAAATTGAGCATCCAGTCCGCATCGAAACCGGAGCGCACTGTACTGTATTGGCCTGAATATCGGGTCTTATATATATAAAATGCTTGTTTCAGTCCATCAGTCACATGGACAGTGGAAGGTGCACAGTGGAAGGTGCACAGTTCAAATACATTATGTCTATAAAACCCTGTCTCTCAGCCATCTACAGGTAAACACAAAAGGATAGATGCCTTGATCTTTTTCAATATTCTTTATTGAAGCAGAGACGTGTTCATAAAATTGCCCGACTCAGGCCGGGTTTCGCAGCTCAACAGCTGCTGCCTCAGGGGCTACAAACAAACCATAAAATCATCAATCATAAAATATAAATATCATCATCAAATTATTCACAACATCATCAAGATCTTATAAATATTAAAAAGATTTTTTCTAAAAAGATAAAAAAAACACTTTTTAAACATCCTTAAGATCTAATAAGTATTGAATAAATAATGAAACCACATTGTTATTATTTAAAATGGTGACAACAATAATTAATTAAATGAAAAAAACATACAAAAATAAATAAATAAAAAATGCATAACATTCTGTCTGGAACTTAAATGAGACACAATCATATAATGTCTTCTAAAATCAATTCCTATAATTCCCCAACACAAAATATGAAATCTAATTACCTCAAACACTCCAAATTCATGAATAAAATACAGTGGTGTAGTATTATCCAGTGAACAGCACTTGTATATCATCAATGCAAAAAACACCTAAAAGTGATATGCAAACCATTATTTAAAAATTTCTGTTTCACTATTGAAAGTTAAAAAAGTTTTTAAAAATGTTTATGATAATTAATCGCGTCGCAAAACCTGATCTTATAATATTACTAAATAAAGAATCTATAAGACATAGTATGTCAACTCATTCTAATGTAAGCACACATCCAAATGTAGCTATAAAATCCCCTTGTGTATATAAAAAAAGTTTGCTTCATGTAGATAATCAAAACACCCAATTAAAAAATTGGACTGGGGGCATTCCTTGAAGTTAGCAAGTATCCCATTTAAAAACAAATCAGAGAAAAATTATTTTCACTCAACGCACAATTAAGCTCTGGAATTCACTGATAGAGGATGTAGTTAAAGCAGTCAGTATAACGGTTTAATAAAGGTTTGGATAAGTTCCTGGTGAAGTCCATAAACTGCTATTAATCATGGAGTCAATATTCAGTAGGCTGTTTAGTGGAAATGTTAACTTGTCCCATATATTCAGTGGGAGAAACGTCCAGCTGAATATTCTTGCTTAAAGTTAACCAGATAACTTTAAACATAACCGGATATTCTTTTGAATATCACCGGTTATGTATAAAGTTATTCCGCTATGTTAGCCGTATAACTTTAGACTTAATTGGATATATTCAAAAAAGAATATATCTGGTTAAGTTAGGTTCCCTGAAAAAAACAAAACACTGCAGCCTGTACCCCACTTCCCTCCCACCCCAGCTGGAAAGGCCCTCCGGGGTTGAACTAAGCCCACCATAAGATCCTTCTGAAGTTCCTCACAAACCACTGCTGTTTTAACAATTTTGAATAATTTTGTTGTATCTGCAAATTTAATCACCTCACTTGTTTCCTTTTCCAAATCATTTATGAATATGTGACATAGCATAGGTCCCAGTACCAATCCCTGTGGTACTTTAGTAATCAATTTTCTCCGTTTGGAAGTCTGAACTTTTAGGCATACCCTTTGAATCATGTCTTTTAATCAGTTCCCAATCTATAGTGAGACACTACTTCCTACCCCCTGTTTAATTTCCTGAGGAGTCTATCGTATCAGCTTTGTGAAAATCCAAATAGACTATATCAACCAGAACACCTTTATCTATATTTATATTTACCTCTTCAAAAAAATCTAAAAGATTGGTAAGGCAAGACTTCCCTTTGCCAGGACTATGTTGACCCAACCCCATTAAGCCATTTCTAATTATATGGCCAATTATTGTCAGGTCAATATTCAAAGCCATTTAGATGGATAATTTACAAGGTATCAATCAAAATGGCTAGCTATCCATCAAACTCCAAGTTATCCATCTAAATCATGTTAGCCAAGTATCCATCTAATTCCCAAGTTAGCCATCTAATTCGTTAGCCATTTAAATGTTTAGTTTTGAATATTGATCTCTTTGTTTTTAAGAATGGCTTCTACCATTTTACCCGGCACTAATATCAGGTTCACCAGTCTGTAGTTTCCCAGATCATCCCTGAAGCCCTTTTAAAAATTGGCATCATATTGGCCACCTTCCAGTCTGCAGGCATCATGGCTTTTTTTAAATGAAAGTTTACAGATTACTAGTAACAGGTTTGCAGTTTAATATTTAAGTTCTGTTAGAACTCTGGGGTGGATACCATCTAGTCCTGGCAATTTGTTACTCTTTAATTTGTCAGTCTGATCTATTCCTTCCTCCAGTATCATAGATATTTGTTTTAACTGCTCAGAAGCCCCAGGTTGCAAAGAGTCACCAGATTTGAAAGGCTATATCAGTGAGAAATTAGGTAGGCTTTGTTTTCAAGATATTAACAATGAATATTAATCAGATATCTTTGAATAAAGCTAATTTGCAAAGCTTGGTTACCCTGAAAACTAGCCCTGAAGGTCCAGATTTGAGAACCCCAGTTTTAGGTGCACTTTAAAAGTTGAATTTTCAAAGGCTTATGCATATAATCAATGGCATATATTCTTGTTAGTAGCCTTTGTATAGATAAAACAAATTTTCAGAAGGCTGCAAATATGTGCGTACATCCACTGCAACGCAGAAAAATATGCTTAGAAAAAGAGGGCGTTTTGAGGGTGTTCTGGGATGTGGGTCAGAAAGATGTGCATATTCATGTATTTTATAAGCGCAAGTTTTACATCTGCTAATCAAATCATGGAATTTTAATGTGGGGTCTCTTTTATCTGCAGTTTTTGGGTGGGAGGTCTAGGTGAACTAGTGCATAGAAGTACATGCGCAAGTAAGTGTTTTCATAAGTGGGATGTGCTCATACATTAGCTTTATAAAATACCTTCCTCCAGGCACAAACTGAGGATTATTATGTACATGTTACAATTATTTTGGTATAAAATATGTATACACAGTTTTATAAAATAAGTATACAAGCTACATGAATCACTGCATTAAAATATGTATGTATACTGAAACGTGTGTGTGTGCGTACGTTCAGGACAGAGATACAAGTTATTTTAGAAATTGCGCGATTTCTACTGCAACAGTTTATAAAATACTGGCATAACTTTGGCGCACCTGCTTATGCATGTATGTGCTGATTCTGCACACTTAAAAATTATCGAGCTTTTTAAGATATTTGCTGGGAATCCTGGCACCATAAAGTTGTAGCAATTGTCTCTAATGGGCTGTTGTATAAAAAGCAAACACGTGCCAGATCTACAGTCCCATGGAGGTTTCTGATTTGTCAACCCCCACAGATTACCAGTCTGACTTTGCTGGCTAGTTCATCTTCTTCCTTTTGCCACTGGCAATGAAAAGTTAAATATTGGAAGGAAGAGTTATCAAGTGCTCTGGGCAGTAAGGCCTGATGGGTCTGCCGTGGTAATTGACAGCTGTTTGAGCCTCTTGGGGGACTTTTTAGCTAGCAAGGACCGACTTTCTTGGAGCTTAATTATAAAGGTCTGTGGTACAAGCCCTGGCAGAAGTGCTTTTAATGTCATGGCCGGAGAATCCCAAGCAGTAGCTTAGTGGAAAGGTAAACAAAGATGAACATGAAATGTTACTTCAAAGAAATTGCCTCATAAACTGCAAAGCACAATAAAATCTGTACCTCTGTTTTGAGTCTTTTGGATATTCTGATCAGTGACCTCATTTATTTGACGAAAAGAAATAGCATTTTAAAGAGAAATAAATTGGAAACAGGAGGGCAGCCATTTTAGTTTCAAACTCCCAGGATGCTTTTCAGCTGAAAATGTTTTGCAATTCCATTTCTGGATATGTCTGTGTTGTACTGTACTTGAAGTGTTATGGATTTAAGCATATAATCAATGTAAATACATTAAAAAATCTGCTGGAGCAGGAATAATCAAATGTCAGGCAAAAAAAAAAAAAAGCATAAGTATAGGAACCAAATAGTTTTGGTGCAGTAATTGAAATGGAAAAGCTTGATATCTCAGAAAGGGAGGAGTATAGGCATCTACTGAGAAAGGAATTTGCAAAACTAAGAACAGATTCCTCTCTACATTTCTGTCACTGAAAGGAGTGAATTGTTTTGTGTGCCATGGAATATATACCTTTCTATTCGTTCTACGCCAAAGGAAGCAAATTAGGGTCGGTGCTCCATGACATACAGTGCAGCCTTTATTTACCATCCGCTTACGTGAATTCTTTCAGGCTCAATACATTCAAGCAAATGCTATTAAACTTCACTTGGAATATGTTTCTCACTCAGGTGGGGGTTGTAGTCCTAGGCACCCCTACTGCACCTTGTGACCTGGTCAAGTGAGTTGCTCTTGCAGCTACTGCTGGAGACAAGAGAAACTTGCTTGATAAGGAAACATAGGAGAGGGTGTTTTGGACTGCGGATCCCAAACGACTGGGAAACACATAGGAGAAGAAGTAGAATGTAATTGAGGGACAGCTAAATGTACTATAGCAGGAGATCTGGCCTGAATAGAGTTAAATGTAATTCTGGAGACAAATCAAAAGAGAGCAGCCAGCGAAGAAAATGCTAGCAAAACAGAGATCTATTTTAGATGCTACTTCAGATAAAAAACAACATCTTTTGCAGCTGTTTAATGAAGCACTTCAGCTGTGAGCAGAACCTCAAAGAGCTGCACTGCAGTGTTAGTTTTCTTCAAATTTGAAACATAAGTACCAGCTCTGCTGTATTTCCCAGTGCTTTTTAAAATTATTTTCTGTTCCCTGAAGGTGGTTTTCGGTCCGTCACATTAAATCATCACTGAGGCTAATGTGGGGGGTTGATTTTAGAGAGCCTGGTTAGGGAGATGAGTGAGGTGGCTGTTGAGAAATGGTCCAGCTTTTTCTCTGTCACCTCACAGCAGCTAGTGGACTTCTTGAAGAGTGAGGATATCAGGATGTTCGTTAGACCCATGTCCCTCAAGTTTTGTAAAATCAGCTAGAGAGTCTGTAAGAGAAATTCATCTTGATAGTTAACACTTCATTGGAAGAAGGATTTCTTCCGGACCAGTTAAAGAGAGCAATATTCTAAAACAAGCGACTTTGGATGCCTCTGTGAAGGACAATTTTAGACCAGTGTCTAATTCACCCTTCTTGGACAAAATTATTAAAAAGGTTATAGCTGAGCAGCTGGTATGGGTGATTATTGTATTTTGGAAATGTTTCAACTGGGATTTTGGAAGGCACGGATCACAGAGATTTCATTTTTTTTTTTTTTTTTGGCTGAATGATCAATGACGGACTTAGGATTTTGGTACCCCTAGGCACTGTTGGCGCTGTTGCCCTCTATCGCCTCCCCCTTCTCTTCTCCCATCCCCTGAAACTGGACAACAGGGAGCAGAAGGTCCAAGGCACAGTCCCCTAGTTTTCTGTGGAAGCTCAGAGGTAGATGCTGCTGTGGCAAAAAACTAAAAAAAATCTGAAGCAAATTGGCAAACATTTCCATCTTTAACATTTAATCATAAAAATAATCTTACTCTAATTAGTGATCTCTACTCAGCCCCTCCTATTCTCCCCAAAGTGATCCCCCTTTGTTCTGTCTGCTACAGGCTCTCCTGTTCCCTGCATGCTGCCTAGAGGGACGAGGCTGGATCAGGAAACGGAGGGTTGTCCTCTGCTGAGTGGGATTCGGCACAGCTGAAAGACGAAAAATCTTCAGTCGACCTGCTGCCCCCCCCCCCCCCCAGATTTCTGCTGCCCTATGTGCCTGTTGGCAAATCCAGGCCTGTGAACGATGTCTACAGGGAACTGGATAGGAGTCATAATGTAGTGATGGTCTTTAGCGAGTGGCCCTTCGGTGTTAATAATTAAAAAGGTCATTAGCCAGTCTTTGCCTATGCCTTTACTTTGTAAGAAACAAAAATACATATATTTCTTCGATCTTGGGCTTACATCTGATGGCTGCCCCATAAATCCTGAGGATGTCACAGCTTTATTGGTGTTTTTAAGAAACATAGGGTCAGATCTACCAAGCATTTTTAAGATGTGACACAGAGTGGGAGAAATCTCTGTGTGTACAGTATCCAGCCCATTGCGTATATAAAGTTAGACAATTATAGAATGTCTTTCATAGGCCACAGTAGGTGGTATTTTCATGTATATGCAGGTTTCAGAACTTGAGGTTTGCTTTCTTTTCCATGCCAGAATTCCAGTCCTGTGCAGATCCTTTCAAGAATGCCTCTTAAAAAACAAATATGTCTTCTTCAATTATATTTCAGTTGCTGTGATATTTATCAGATACTTTTATTTTTTGCCTGAAAGCACCTGGCTTCTAAACCGTTTTATGAAAATATTCATACTGGGTTTGTGAATTGCGTAATTTGAGCTGGAATTTTAATGACCGTTTGCTGAATGCTCAGCACATGGGAGCTAATGTAATTAGCTGATCAAAAAAAATAAAAACCATTACCATGCATGCATCAGAACCTCAGAACCACTTGGAGAGATCCAGACAAACTCCAGCCCTCGTCAGGATTTCAGGGCTCCATCCACACGGAGACTCCATTGGGAAAACTATGCAACCTTTCATTGTCAGAAAAACAGTTTTTTAGGATAGGCTCCTTATAATGAGCTGCCTGCATTGGCAGCTGGACTTTCACACATCCTGGCAGAAGCAATGACATCCAGACACAGGTTGCTGGAAGGGGAATACAGAAGGCAGTTTGTATGCTCTTCCTCCCCTGCAGTGATAGTTCTCCTCCCTAATTCCTGGCACTCCATACCTTCCTTCCCCTCCCCTTCCCCCACTGATTCCAACCAAACTCTCCCTCTTCTCTCCCCCCCCCCCCCCTCCTCCCAAAATGGTGACACCAACCAGCCCCGTCCATCTTTCCTCTGATGATGTGGCAAGCTCCTTCTACAGCTTTGCTTGTTGTTACTCTCTGCTTTTAGCACATTGAAATAACAAGCTTACCCCTGAACTGGTTCTTGTGACTGATTTCAGTGCTGGGGTTGGGCCCACTTGCCTTTCTTCTGGCTCGCCTTGCTGAATCTGGATTGACCTGCCTATACTTCAATTCACTTGAAGAATCTTGGTTTCTTCCAAAAGTTTAGTCAGCCTAGGTTTTTCTCTTATGGTAAATACATCGATCCTCCTAATTAACTTGGTTGTTCTTTGCTGTGCTTTCCAAAGTCTAATATTTTCTCTTTAAGATGGGAACTCAAAATCACACACTATATTCCATCTGTGATTTCATAAGGACTACCTACAGTTGCGGGATAAGAGCACAGCCCTTCTATGTGATGTCTCGTTTTATGGAACTGAGCATGACCGACGCCTTGCTTGACCCTATCTTGACCTTTCAGCTTTCATTACCAACCACATGCAATGATGCCTGGATCCTTTGCCAAACACTTTTTCTTTACCATCCAGATTATTTGCAGCACATTTGCTGCCACTGCCAAAGCATATCAGTGCGTATTTATCTATATCAGATCCCATTTGCCATCTTTTTCCACTGCTTCCAAGCTATTCAAAGCAGCCTAGAATTTTTCAATGTCATTATTAGACATTATTAGACTTACTATTTATTTTTGTAGCATCTACAAATGCGGCAAGAATTTTATTAGAAATTCCTATATTATTCATAAATCTTATGGGAGTCGGTTCATCCAGTTCAAGCCTGGAAAGGAAGCTGTGGTGAATAGTTAATCAGGTAGGCCAGGGAATTGGAGCCCACCCAGCTCCAAGCTATGAAATGTATTAACAGCCACTTTACAAGATAGGTGAGCCTGATTATCTCTTTTTGTATACACAGCCTCACTCTGGCGATGTTAAACCCCTGCAGAAAAAGGTAGGAAATAGAACCAAACACGTGCAGACTGTGAAATGAGCACAAACAAATGGCAAGAAAGCAAAAATACCTGGTCACATGTCTATTTCCATTCATATGCATTTTCGCTGAATATAGTAAAGTCATACAAAGGTCCCCTCCTTACTATACGGATAACATGGCAAGAACCTAGAAACGCCACCACCACATACATCACTAGTAAGCAATGGTTACAACAGATCTGAATGTTAAGACTGTGTTAATGCTTATGTCTATTGTTTATCATTTATTTACTAAAAATCTTTATAGACTACCTAAAGCAAACATACAGGCCGATTCAGTAAACCACGTGAGAGAGCCGGTGCTCCGAGGCAAGTGCCCGCTCTCCCAACGCGCGCCCAGACCACTCTCCTGGGTGTGCGATTCAGTATGCAAATGAGGGCCTGCGCTAATAAGGAGGCGCTAGGGACACTAGCGCGTCCCTAGTGCCTCCTTATTGGCGGAAGCTGCGGCTTCAGCGGGTTTGACAGCCGACGCTTAATTTTACCGGCATCGGTTGTCGAACCCGCTAACAGCCACGGGTTCGGAACATGGACGCTGACAAAATTGAGCATCCGTTTTCCAACCCGTGGGCTGCGGGCAGTTTTGGGGTTTTTTTTAAGATTTTTTTTTAATTTTTTTATTTTTGGGGCCTCCAACTTAATATCGCTATGATTTTAAGTCAGAGGGTTACGGAAAAGCAATTTTTTCTGCTTTTCTGTACACTTTCCTGGTGCCGGCCGAAATTAACTCTTGCGTTTGGCAGGAGTTAATTTCTGAGAGTAAAATGTTTGGCTTGGCTGTACATTTTACTTTCTGTATCGAGCGGGAGTAACTAATAAGCTCATCAACATGCATTTGCATGTTGAGTGCGCTATTAGTTTCGGGGGGGTTGGCCGCACGATTTCCACGCGATATTACTACCCCTTACTGTATAAGGGGTAATAATAGCGCGTGAAAAACACACGTCCAAACGGGGGCCAACGGTGCGCTCGATCTGATATTGTACTAAGTGATTTACAATTTCACATAAACATTTTTAACAGAAAATAAAACAAATTAAAATATTTAATTAAAATACAAATAATAAAATCATACATTTAAATACAACAGATCATAAATAAAACACACATGAAATAAAATACCCTCTGGCATATGGGCTAAAACATCACATAGGCCTCCCAGAACAATTAAGCTTTGTTTGTCAGTGAGATGATATTCTCTCAATAAGGCATTCCATAATATGGAACCTTTTATGGAAAAGGCCTGAGATTGATAGAATAGTTAGCAATAAGCAATAAGATCGTAAAGAATGAGAAGGCTGATATAATGATAAAAGATCAGATAGGTATAAAGGACCAATGCCGTTAACAATTTCTGGTAGGTGGTATTTTGACTCCTTGGAGGAAGCAAATCTGCTTGAATGTAATCTATAATGCCATAGACATTAGAGAAGTAAATTAGGTCAAAAGGCCCCTTGGTACCTTCTTCCTTTCCTTCTCAGAACAAAGATACTAGATGCAGTCAGGCATGGAGGCAAGCATGGCATCCATAAAAAAGCTGACACGAGACAAATGACTAATATCAGTCTTGTCTGCTGCCATCCTTTGAAAGGAGCGAGGAACCAAATAACACAAACTGGTTACCATTTTCATCTCAACAGACAAAATTTGAGGGTAGTATCCATAGGAGGGCCAGGCATCCATGCACCTTGTAGCAGAGGTCTGAGATGAGAGCTCTAATAATCTTGAATCTACTCGGACACTCTCTCAGCTTCTCTACATCTGTCCTGGGACAAACTTATTCTCCTGTGTGAGGCTCAACATCTGCATAAGAACATAAGAAGTTGCCATACTGGGTCAGGCCAAGGGTCCATCAAGCCCAGCATCCTGTTTCCAACAGTGGCCAATCCAAGTTACAAGTACCTAGCAAGTGGATCCCATGTTACTAATGCCAGTAATAGCACTGGCTATTCCCTAACTCAACTTGATTAATAGACTGCTCTTCCAGGAACTTATCCAAACCTTTTATAACCCAGCTACATTTAGGGATGTGAATCGGGCTTCGGACAATATTTTCAAAATCGTCAGAAATCGGGGGGCTCCCCAAACGAAGGAAACGCAATATGATCGGGGAGTTCTCTTATCGTTTTGGGGGAGGGCGGGAAAAACGGCACACAAAAATAACCCCTAAACCCACCCTGACCCTTTAAAACTAATTCCTTAGCTTCCCCCACCCTCCCGACCCCCCCAAAAAACTTTTTACAGGTACCTGGTGGTCCAGTGGGGGTCTCTGGAGTGATCTCCCACTCCCGGGCCGTCGGCTGCCACTAATCAAAATGGCACCAATGGCCCTTTGCCCTTACCATGTGACAGGGTATCCGTGCCATTGGCCGGACCCTGTCACATGGTAGGAGCACTGGATGGCCCATGCCATCTTGTGCTACTACCATTTGACAGGGGCTGACCAATGGCACCGGTAAGCCCCTGTGACATAGTAAGAGCAAAGGCTATCAGCGCCATTTTGATTACTGGCAGCCGATGGCCCGAGTGCAGGAGGTCGCTCCCGGACCCCCGCTGGACTTTTGGCAAGTCTTGTGGGGTCAGGAGGGTCCCCCAAGACTTGCCAAAAGCCCCTGGTGGTCCAGCGGGGGTCCGGGAGTGATCTCCTGCACTCGGGCCATCAGCTGCCAGTATTCAAAATGGCGCCGATAGCCTTTGCCCTTACTATGTCACAGGGGCTACCGGTGCCATTGGTCAGCCCCTGTTACATGGTAGGAGCACAAGATGGCGTGGGCCATCCAGTGCTCCTACCATGTGACAGGGTCCGGCCAATGGCACGGATACCCTGTCACATGGTAGGGCAACGGGCCATCGGCGCCATTTTGATTAGTGGCAGCCGATGGCCCGGCAGCGGGAGATCGCTCCAGGGACCCCCACTGGACCACCAGGTACCTGTAAAACGTTTTTTGGGGGGTCGGGAGGGTGGGGGAAGCTAAGGTATTAGTTTTAAAGGGTCGGGTGGGTTTTTTGTTTATCGGCTTGGGCGCAGCCAATAAACAAAACCGCGATCAGACCCGATGAAAAAAAAAACACATGTGAATCAGAACCGGAATCCGAACCGATTCCGGTTCCGATTCACATCTCTAGCTACATTACATACCTTAATCACATCCTCTGGCAACAAACTCTATCGCTTTATGTGTATTGGATAAAAATAATTTTCTCCAATGTGTTTTAAAATGTGCTACTTGCTAACTTCATGGAGTGGCCTCTAAGTCCTTCTATTATCTGTTCGAATAAATAACTGATTCACATTTACCTGTTCTAGACCTCTCATGATATTATAGATCTCTAACATATCCCCCCTCAGTCATCTCTTCTCCAAGCCCAACAGCCCTAACCTCTTTAGCTCATTTTGGTAGCCCTTCTCTGTACCTTCTCAGTACAACTATATCTTTTTTGAAATGTGGCGACCAGAATTGTACACAGTACTCAAGGTGCAGTCTCACCATGGAGAGATACAGAAGCATTATGATATTTTCCGTTTTATTCACTATTCCCTTCCTAATAATTCCTAACATTCTGTTTGCTGCAGCACACTGAGCCAATGATTTCAATGTATTATCCACTATGACGCTTAGATTTTTTCCTGGGTGGTAGTTCCTAATATGGAACCTAACATTGTGTAACTACAGCTTGGGTTATTTTTCCCTATATGCATCACCATGCCCTTGTCCACATTAAATTTCATCTGCCGTTTGGATGCCCAATCTTCCAGTCTCGCAAGGTTCTCCTGCAATTTATCACTATCCGTATGTGATTTAACTACTCTGAATAATTTTGTTTCATCTGCATATTTGATAACCTCACTCGTCGTATTCCTTTCCAGATCATTTATAAATATATATATATATATATATATTGAAAAGCACCAGTCCAAGTACAGATCCCTGAGGCATGCCACTGTTTACCTTTTTCCACTGAGAAAATTGACCATTTAATCCTGCTCTCTATTTCCTGTCTTCTAACCAGTTTGTAATCCACGAAAGGACATCACCTCCTATCCCATGACTTTTTAGTTTTCTTAGAAATCTCTTCTGAGGGACTTTGTCAAACGCCTTCTGAAAATCCAAATACACTACATCTACCGGTTCACCTTTATCTACATGTTTATTAACCCCCTTCAAAAAAGTGAAGCAGATTTGTTAGGCAAGACTTCCCATAGGTACATCTATGCTGGCTGTGTTCCATTAAACCTTGTCTTTCTATATGTTCTGTGATTTTGATCTTTAGTATAGCTTCTGCTATTTTTCCCGGTAGTAAAGTCAGGCTCACTGGTCTATAGTTTCCCAGTTCAGCCCTGGAGCCCTTTTTAAATATTAAGGTTACATTGGTACAATTAAGGTTACATTGGTACAATGGATGATTTTAATTATAGGTTACAAATTTAACTAATAAATCTGAAGTTTCATTTTTCAGTTTCTTCAGAAGCCTGGGGTGCATACAAAGTGGATAAAAGATTAGAGAGAATAAATATGTTTTTCTTCCCATTGGAAAGAAATGGGAGTCATGTGGGCAAAAGGAAAGCTGCCCAGACATAATCCTGCTCCAAGCAAGAGTGCCTCAACTTTGTTTGAGGATTAAGTAAGATGAAACTCCCTGAACACTGTCCATGATGATGTCTGGAAGAGCTGGTTACTTGAAGCACACTTTCTTAGCCCATTTTGACTGGTGACACATTTTGTTGAATATTCTCAACCTCGATAATAGAATTAAAACCAAACCTCACTGTTCCCACCTGATTGTGACAGTTCTTTTGAAAAAAGGTTCCCTGTCACACTGTCAACCTGTCTAATTCTGCACAAAAAAAAGTTTTAAAAATTCTGTGCATAGTCGGCCCGATTTTAAAAAAGGAGGCGACCTGGGCGTGTCCCGGGGGTCGCCGATAGTAACACAGGGTCAGGCGGGAGGCAAGGCAGCCAGAAGCGGGGGGGGGGGGGGGGCGAGCAAGAGAGCGGGGGGGGGGGGACCAATGGCAGCTGGCTATTCGAAAAGCCGCGCTGCCATTGGACAAGTGGGGGCTTAGGAATCAGGCAGGGTAGCTGTAGCGGTTAGTGAGGTATTCGGCAGCAAGGAAAGCGGAGGCGATTTTGCTTCCCTCCCTCCCGCCCTTTCAGTCGTTCTGCGCTCCTTTGTTTTATTACTGGACTGTCGCAGTATGCGGTAACCCGAGCCCTTTGTGATGGTGTATTATTTTGTAATTGGGAAGGGCACGTTGGAGGGGGGGGTAATGCTCGTGCAGTTTGGGGCTGCTGCACGGAAGGCCTAAAGAGCAAGGGGGGGGCCGATGCTCAGGCCGCAAACTTACCCTCGCCGATGACGTGGCGGGGTAGGTGAAGGGGGGGGGGGGCTCCAAGATGCTTGCCATTGGGCCGCGATGGTAGGTGAAGAAGGACATGCGGCAGAGGAGGTGGAGGAAGGGGAGTTTAATTTTGGAACAATGTTAAGTGTGGCTCGGGTTAGGTTTTAATAAACTGCGGCCTTATTTGTTATTCCAATCAGTTTGTTGTGTTCAATTTATTGGCAATGTGTGAAATGTTGTAGGGCGTGCCTGAACGACTGGTCCCGAGTACGTGTGTTAGGGTCATGCGTGTAAAAAACGCATTTTAGAACAGGCCCGGCCTCCCGCGTAACCCCCAATACGCGGGTGGCCGGGCACCTGGACGCGCACACGCTTCTTTTAATAATGGACCCCAGTATTTTTAAATTCTGCAAAATTCTGCAGACTTTGGAATTTGTCAGAATAACACAATATAAATCACTGTCTTTAAGTAATTAAACTTTAAATGCATGTGCACTATATTAAAAAATTATTGCTCAAAGATGCAGAATTTTTAATATTTTTGTGCATCATTCTGCGAGGAGTACTGTAAGAGTACTTCATTATACCATCCCTTCCACTATCTCTCCCCACTCTCCTGGCCGGAATTCTTTTTCCCCACTGCTTCCCTCTCTCCTCCCCCAGGCCTGAACTCTCCACTCTGCTCCCTCCCCATCCCAGCCTGACCCCACTCTGTTGTCTCTACCTTCCCCACTCCCTCCATTCACTCTCTCCTTCCCCCAGGAAAAATCCCTCTATGTTTCTTCTCTTCTCCCTCCCTCCTCCCCTAGGCCAACTCCTCCACACTCTCTTACTTCCCATCCCTCACTCCTCCACTCTCTCTCTCTCTCTCTCTCTCCCTCTCCATCAGGCCTCATCCCTCCACTTTTTATCTTCCTCATCTCTAGGCCAACCCCTTCACTCTCTCTCTCTTCTCCTTCTCTAGCCCTGACCTATCCACTTTCTCTCCCTCTCCCTCTCCCTTCTCAGACTCCACCCCTCCAATTTCTCTCACTGTCTATTCTCTAGTCCTAACCCCCTCCGTTTTCCCCAGCCCATGCTCACCAGTTTCCATCTTGGGTTGTTCAGGCTGATGCAGATGTCATCTCCTTCTCTATCCTAGTCTGCGTAGGCCAGTGACTAACACTTCCTTCCAGTCCACTTGAGACTAAAGTGAAAGCAAGGGATGTAATACTAATTTGAAGTGTGTGCTTTTTTTCCCCATTCTAATCAAACAAGATGTTCTGGGTGGAGAGAGACCCTGGGATTCTCAATTGGCTAAAGCTCATTTAAAGGTGTTTAACTGTTGAATGTGTAGTACTACTGAATGACCACAGGATGGCATTTAGTGTGAGAAGGATCTACATGATGTTTTGATGTTGTGAATGAGGGGGTTACATGATGGGTGGAAGATGTGTCCTGGGAAGGTATAAATTTGGGAGGATTTGGCAAGAGTGTGCCTTTTCTTAGGCTGGAGTCAGAGAGGGATTGCCAGACTGTAGTGGCCTGGAGTAGCCAACTTCTGGCCAGTATGGAGTGGAGCCCTGTAGGGGCTCTTCCCCTCAAGGAAAGAGACCCGAGGCTATGGAGTGGAAGAAGGCCTTCCTCTCCCCAAGGAAATGTCCAGGAACTAAGGTTGAGAAGATGTGCTTACTCCCCTCGAGGAAAAGGCCAGGAAGAAAGAAAAAGAGGTTGTTTTGATATTAGGAATGATCTGGGAAGGTACAGATATTCAAGTGAAGGCTGTGAGATTGGTACTTTTATCCTGTGAATACCATATGGTATATTTTCAGGAAGACTTACTCTGACTGTTGTATTCCATTAAGATGCCTTAGTGGCTCGGCCATGCCTGCCCTAATCTATACCTGTACATAGTGGCTGGATTAAAACCAGAATAACAGTTAGGAGTTGTGTTTATATAAAAGTGGGTGCGACTCTGCTCATTGCTTTATTGGTGCCAGCACTATTGGATAGCTTTAGGGGTCAGGGTTCATGGAGGGGACGATGGCACTGGTTCTCCCTGACCAGCCCAGAGATTGTAAGCTGTCTCTATTTGGGTCCCACTTCATCATCTGCATGACCCTAAATTTCAACCTACTAAATAAATTTGGGAAGCCAGACCTTTACTCCAAAAGGGAAAATTCTCCCATCATTTTATCTGCTCTAGGATGGGGATTATAACATAAATAGGCTAGGCTAAACCAACAAAAGGACAGCACCCCGAAGACTCACACCACCCCTCCCCCCCCCTACCTATCCCATAACCCCCCGCCTCACTCTTTAAGCTCCCCCCCTACCCCCATTCGATCAACATTAAACTCTGTTTAAGCACCCTCAGCTTCACCCTTCGAATATCCTACAACCTAGTACCCTCATACAAACAATGATTTTCAAGATGCTTTTAGCATTCTATATTACCTGTTATATTATTAATATATTATATTATATTATGTTATTATCCCAAAGTTCTATTATTAATCCCTGTACAGTTGATCCTCTGAGTTTATTGTATATCATTGTTATAAATGTATACTGGAGTGAAGGCCAACACCATACTTCGGTATATGAAAACATAAAAATAAATAATAAATAGCAACCGTACATCCTCACATTTGTCTCACAATACTAAAGATCCCTCTCTCAGAATTTGTGTACTCTTTCCAAAGCTTCTTCTCAACAAAGAAAAACAGAAGAAGACTTGTGTATTGTCTGTGTCTCAGGTTTAAAAAAAGGCAAGCCAGAACTGGTAAGGTCAAACTATGGGGGTCATTTTCCAACTTGCGTTATGGTGTTTTCACATGCATAAAGGCGTTTTTTGCATGTGAAAACGCCTTAACGCATGCGAAAAGCACCATAATGCATGGTGAAATTGCAAAATTTTTAAAGGGGGAGGGATTGGGGCAGAGTCGGGGCGGGAATTTTGTAAATAAGTGGGCTGGCTTTGTAAAAGTGTGACACCATAAGGTATGATATTGCACAATTTTAATGATGAAAATAACTACAACTACAACTTTTTCATTGGCATTAAGCTGGGCACTGTAATGCAATATGCTTATATTGTAATTGTGATTTTGTTTGCATGTTTCTGTTTTGGGCATTTTTAGGTGGTGGATGGGCCTGTGATTGGGGGGGGGGAGGAGGGAGAGGAAGAGAGCCTCTAGGGGTGGCACCACAGTAAGCAGCTATTTATGCTACTATAGGAGGCCCACCTAGTAACTCGAGGTGAGGTTTAGGTTAGTAGTGTAGGGGTTTAGGGGCCACTTTGACATGCAGAGTAAGACATCGAACAGAACAGTGCACTCTTGTGAAGATTTGATGTCTTTCGGAGTGAGGAAACTCACACAAAGATGTGTTACCCCTGGGTAACATTAAGCTAGGTTTGAGAGAACATTGTACAAATCTCATCGTTGTGTGGAGTTTTCACACTCCGAAAGATATCAAATCTTCACAAAAGTGCACTGTTTCTGTTCGTACGTCTCAGTCTGCATGTCAAAGTGGGCCCTTAACCCCTACACCACTACCTAAACCTCACCTCGAGTTACTCCTCTCTCTCTCTCTCTCTCTCATAAATAGGCTATTGCCATTAAACATACTTCTCTTGTAATGCAACATTTTGATGAATCTAGCCCTTTATGATTGGTCCTGGCTGACTCAGCTAAAACAATAAAAAAGACAGCCTGGCATTAAACGACGTAACACATCTTGCTTTTTTTGCCGCTTTGGGATGGCAAATGACAACAAAATGACATAGCATATGTCGTTGATGTTTTCATGTAGTTTTAAAATAGCACTTCCTGCGAGGATTACGGCTGATTCCATTACTGCAGCACTGTTAAAAAGCCTTACTCCTTAGGATGCTAATATTTCAGTACACACTTCTATGAGCTAATTACTTCATTTATTGAACTTCACAGCCCTCTCTCCTCTGCCATGCATGTGCATTCTCCCCAAAACCTTAAGTCAGATTCGCCTAGAGTCCCAAAATCTTCTTCCTTTTCTCACTCTTTCAGGAGCACTTCCAAAGGTTCGCTGAACAGTACTTTTACTTCTTATATACAAAGCAGAGGCACTAGCGGCTCGCTTCTCCTTTTCTAAAACCAATGACTTAATATCAGGCAGATTGCAGGTACAAATGGCCACAGCCTTTATTATATTATGACAAAAACTAATACAATAAGTAGAATCATATGCAGTGCAAAATACATGATTCATGTGTACAAAATTCAAACAGTTCAAGATACAATGGTCCTCACATTGCCACTCTCCTTCTGGTTTAGCTTATTATGTGCCTTTTGGCATCCACCCAAAGTCAATTTAAATATGTCCTTGGGGCTATTAGCACTTTGTGGCCCCTGTCCTAGAGGGGATGCCCCAGATGATTGGCAATGATGCACCCAGGGAGGGGGGGTCCTACCTTCCGGCTGGGGCACCCTAGCCCATGACAATGCAAGACCCAAGTTTGCCTCACCCAGACAGCACTTATTCTTAGTCTGCAGCATCGCAAGGCCCATATGATTGTTAGTCTGCCCCTCAGCCCATCTGAGCCCCTCCCTATGATGGCAATGCTCAGTGGGCCTCCTGAAATGGCTGGTTGGACTGTAAGTTTCATCACTAGATGACTTGACCCTCTGTTGAACCCAGAAGTATAGAGAGGGCACCCCACCACCATGATTGGCTGGTGACCCAGCTCAGATCCCCTCCCACCCTTTCGCCCTCTTCAGTGCTTTGTGCCAGCACTGTAGAGGATCCCATCCCCCAGTGCCAGCACTGGGGGATGGGATCTGTAGGGGAAGATGTGGCATTTTGGGCCTGTTATGGGCAGCCAGCTGAATGCTGGGCTTACAGCAACTCAATTGTCTTCTCTTACTCAGACCAAGATGTGGCAGGTTTAGAAGCTCACTGAAACACTCTGTGAAATGCACACATGCTCAGTCCCTAAACTTGTTTAAGGTTGTTTCATTGGTTAATAATAGTACTCTAAACATATAATCTATAATTTGATTGGCAAGTTCGCCAGTAAACATTCCAAGACTTTGCTCTAATGCTGACATCAAACTGATGGTGAGCTGTAGCTAATCAGAATTATTCGGTTTCCAGCTTCTGCAGCATTCATGCCTCTCGGTACTCTGCAGCCTCAAAAGGCATTGCATAGCCCTGAGAGGGAGGTGGGGAGATGCTCTCTGTTCCTCTCTGATCGGAAAACAAAACAGTTCCAATATGACAGGCTATGCATACCCCAAAATGCAAGTTTGGAAAAATAAATTGTATGCAAGAGTATTTTTGAGTCACTACTGATTGGTTTAGCAAAACCAAATCATATTCCCATCTTCTCTGCTGTTTGCAAGTTAGTTTGGCAGGATTCTCCATCATTACATCCCTATGAAATTCATGGTTATCCCCTCTGTCACCAGTTCCATAGTTTTTTTTTCTGTAATGGACATCAGTTTGATGGACTGGCAATTACCTGTTTAATCCCTTCTTGTTTTTTTTGTTTTTTTTTAAACAGAGACACCATATTAGCAATCAGCCAATCAACTGGAATAACTCCTGGCTACAGAGAATTTTTCAAATATATACTTGCTAACTCTGATATCACCTCTTGAGTTTCCATAATAAAAACACCACAGGGTGAAATCCAGCAGGCCAGGAAGACTTGTTCACATTTTTTTTTTATTGAGGGCTAGGAGGGGGAAGGATTTCCCAAATAAGCAATTGCTGGAATCGCTGTGAAGCTAAATAGAGGAAGTGTAGTTGCGAGAGACCTTAGATACCCTCTAGGCTGTGAATAAAAACTATAGAAAACCTTTCATTGAGAAAGCTAGGATATAGCCGACCACCTTGCTCCTCCCACAAGCTCTTTTATTTTTAGCACTGGACAACTACCTAACCATTCTAGTATATTGTGAAGTAAAATGCAAACATCCGGGTAAATGAGTATGTTCTTGCTTTTCCACCACGTGTGCTGGAGCCAAATGACAGGGAAAGTGGGGCCAGGATGAAGTTAAAACACTGTGGGTGGTTGCTGGTGCTAAACAGAAGGAGAACTAAATCATTTGATTTTCCCTCTAAATTTAAGACCCTGATTTCTCGTCTAAAATATCTTCTTGTCCTGCTCTCCACCCGGCCTTCCCCTCTCCCATCTTTGGGCTGATGCTGCAGTTTTAGCGCTTCTTTACACGGAGAAGAACAGGTGCCGACGATGCTCTCGGGGAGATTCACTTGTTGCACGAGAAGATTTTGGAAAATTGAGGTTTCTCCCGCCCCAGTGCGAACTTGTAGAAGACTGACCTGCAGGTTCAGTGGTGGCGCCGCGCATCGATGCGCCAGAGATCTTGGAGGTTCAACTTGCTGAGCTCAGCTTCGGCTCTCCCTGGACCCGATGCTGTGAAGGAAGCACCCTCAGTCCCGTCCCCCGGGAGAGGGAGTCTCAGCCATTGCACGATGCAGTCAGACTCGGGATCCGGAGAAGGCCGAGGGCTATCACCGCGGAGACTGGGCTATATAGAAAGTGGAGGAGAAGGTTACATTTGTGAGAAAAATAAAAACCCCAATCCCTGGGTAGTTTGATGAAGGCTCCTGGCACAGTAGCCCTGACAGTTGCCATTTGAAGTTGACCGAAGGAACCTGAGGAAACTGCCTGGCCAGAAACAAGAGATTAAGCCATTGATGTTTGTACACGCTGGAGCTCATGTTAGCCAACATCTAATGATGTCGGCTGCTTGCCTGACAACCACAGCCACAGATAGACCCCTCTCTCATCTGCTTTGGATTCAGTTTCACTTTGTAGTATCAGAGTGTGGCTGAGTAAACTGAGCAGGCGTGAGCTAGAACTCACTGAGTAGCCATGTGCAGGCATTCTGAAGTTTTCATTTTTATACTCCGATTTTTAACACCGACTGGACCCCTCAGTTGAAAGCGTAAGCAAACAATTGTGTCCTCTGCTTGCTTTTCTGAATCATTCAGGAGATTTCACGTTATGGCGTTTATGGTAGGGGGGGGCATTTTTTAATAGCCCGCCTTATTGGCAACGTACACTGGCGCATTTAGCCTGCATGGCCTGAAATCAATTTTCGAAGGTAAACATTTGTTATTCCCCTTTTAAAATTAGGAGTCACAATGTATGAATATGCTAAAAGCACATGGGTGCTTTTAGCATATTCATACAGATATGCTAAAAGGCATATCTGTATGAATATAAAGATAAAGATTAAAATGGCCTCCACTCCCTTACAACCCCATGGACCTGTGGGCCGGGCCCATTATATCTGTTTCAATGAAGCATTATAGTAATGCAGTCAACTGAGGCCAAAGTGCTATCTCTGTAATGCAACATCATTTACATTTACATTTAATGGTAAAGTAGCACAAAGGACCCAATTGACTACGGCTTTTCTCCCTTGCTGTGCCTATGGGAAAAAGGAACTTAAAGAATCAGGCCCAGAATGTCAGGGGAAAATGATACATCAAAATCTGCCCTGCACAGAGTGGATTTTGTGTTTCTAGTTTGCCTATGTGCATGTGATAATATATCATGCTGTCTGACAGAGTGTCCTGCAGACTTGTGAGTATCCTGCCATGAGTCCAGCACACAGCCAGACAGGGTTCAGCACTTCAGCGGATGCACAAAACCTCTGGTAAATGTCTCCACTGTATGTACTATGTGGTATGTCCCTGAACACAGAGAATCTATGCACTACTAATCAGTGCCAGGATTATCATTCCTGTTCCCAAAACCAGTTCTGCAGCAATGATTAGATATAATTTTTCTACAGTAGGTCATCCTCTGTAACCAGATTTCCTTTTGTGGCAGCGATGCTGTTTTTGTAATTCTAGCATTTGCAAGAAACTGTTCTAACGCTTTTGCCTCCAGTAGCTGTCCAGAGCCTGTCTGTACCTGCTGCTTCTTCAGCCTTAAGCCTGCTCAAGCACAGCGAATGTTTTCTGTTTGCACTGTCTGGTACACCCTCCACCCCACACCCAACACTAAGAATAAAGTTGTCCCCCATCCTCCCTTTCCTTCCCCGCCCTCCTCTTTGTGACTCAGTGGGACAGGCTGTTCCAAAACATCTGTTCCTCATTTCTTGTCCTTGTGCACAGCTCCATATTTACCCTGTGAGATTGGATTTAGGTTTTCCTTGCAAGAAATATAATAGAAACAGAGAATCTGAAAGCAGTCCACCAGGCCATCTAGCTTGTGCATCTTTTCTGTCTTTTGCTCTGCCACATACACTTCCTGATTTCCAGCTTTACCCACCCCTTCCCATCACTAAAGCTTCTCTGGATTTGTTCCATGCAACCTTGAATGCTGATATTGGTTTTTGCTCACTGCCTACACTGGGAGGCTATTCATGCAGTCAGTGATATAATACACTGTGCACTGAGCAATCACTCAACATAACCTTCAGTATCAAGAATCAGGTGCTTATATCTATTGAAACAATCCACAATATAGCATGTGTTATGTCTATATTTAATCTACCATGTATATATGTGCACATCTTTAAGTCTATGGCTGGCTGAGTTTAAAAGCCAGGGATATAATAATTTTCATTGCATTTTTCTAAGAAAGATTGTGAATTGTGTGTGTATGTATACATATATATGTATGAACTCCATATTCAGTCACTGTGCAGCTGTGCTAGTTAACTGGTTATACATATTCAGCAGTCATGCTGCTGAATATATCCAGCTATCTTAAAGTTAGCCAGTTATGTGATAGGAGTATGCAGAGGAATAAAGACCCCCATCAGAGGTGCAAAGTAGCAGCAAGAGAGAGAGGAACATGCTGAGTCTTCAAATGAGGGCACCAACAATAGTGGCATAAACCTTCAAAGGCAGCACAAGAGGAAAAATGGCACCAAGAGTTTCATCAATATCCTAAGGCACCATAAAGAGAGAACGAAGCAGAAAAGATGGTAGGAAAACCCCTAAAACACTGATAAAGGGATAAATCTGAACAAAGAGTGGCACCAATACACCAAAGCACCATGAGAGGTTTAAAGCAGAACTCCCCCTACACACATCACATACACAGTAGCAAGAATACCTCATGGAGTAGAGTCTTGGATATGGCAGCAAGGCAGAGTGACATAAAGAACTCTAAGGTGTAGCATGATAGGTATAGCAGCAAGGCAGAGTAGCATGGGAGGTGTCTGCTTCCTGTCTAAGCAGTTGACCCTTGTCAGATTTAGTACAAGAGAATGATCTATCATCGGTATCACTTTTGTAACATAAGCTTTTATTATATTCCCTACTTGAAATTGATCTTGTAGCTCGGTGGAATTTTGGGTTTCTTGTGAAATTTGCTTTCTGATTGAAACTTTTGTACAATCAGTATATGTAAGTTGTCTCTCATTAGTGTGGCTATCCTGGTAATTTATGAGGTTTACTTAATTAAGCAAGCTTTTCCCATATTCTGTAGCTGAACACAGCCTCTTCCCATTGTTGATT